>NC_057936.1:39476890-40108557 GCF_018555375.3 Anguilla rostrata | reverse complement strand
TGAAAAGGCAAAGCATATGTAGAGTTTCTGAGTTAGTGAGTGTCTGCGTGCACTTGTGCTTTTTGTGACGTACTGTCACAAATTCTATACATTTTTTATAATGAAAGATTAAAATACCAAATTCAAACTGGTTACAACATGCAGTATTTTGATATATGCAAATACGTGAAGCATGAAATTCAAATTCATTAGTGCTGTTTCAAGTGTCTGCTTTAATACTTGTGGAATACGTTGCCCAATTATATATTATTCCAAAATATATACAATATAAAATGGTAGTACTATATTAGTGTATTCTCTATTTGTCTACATGCAAAGCAGTGTTTGGACATTTATTGCTAAATACATTTTCAGATGATTACTGGCTTTCAGAGGAAAAACTGAAGGTACTGTAATAAGATAAACGATTGACGATTATGCTTTTATGGTCCTACAGTCAGGTACAGAAGCTGCCCCACCTGGTACGGGTGTGACCCCCATCGACTCCCCCGCAGTTACCCAGAGCAACGGGCGAAACGCTGGGCCGGCGGACATGGGAGACCAGCCCAAACTGAAAGGGGCAGGCCGGGCACGCAAGGCCCGCTTCAGCCTCTACAAGCACCTGCACAAACACGGCCTGCACCACGCAGACAGCGTCAGCAGCGTGGAGTCTGAGGAGAGTGAGTGTCTCTGTTACACACACACACACACACACAGACACACGCACGCACGCACATGCACACACACACGCACACACACACATACACGCACGCGCACACATACACACACAGACACACGCACATGCACGCGCACACACACACACACACGCACATGCGCACACACACACACACACACATACACGCACATGCGCACACACACACACACACATACACGCACGCGCACACACACACACATACACGCACATGCGCACACACACACACACATACACGCACATGCGCACACACACACACACAGACACACGCACATGCACACACACACGCACACACACGCACACATACAGGCACGCGCACACACACAAACACGGCCTGCACCACGCAGACAGCGTCAGCAGCGTGGAGTCTGAGGAGAGTGAGTGTCTCTGTTACACACACACACACACACACAGACACACACACACACACTCACTCATATAGACATACAGTACAGACACATACACACACACGCACACTCCCACACACACATACACACACATACAGACACATATAGACACACACACACATACATTACACACCCGCACATAAATACACGCACATGCACACACACATACAGACACGCACACACACATGCATACACACACACATACAGACACTTGCACGCACACACACACATACACATACGGACACATGCATGTACACACACACACACACACACACACACACACACACACTCACTTACACTCATCTCTTACATAAGTCTCTCATATACAATACTGTGAAAAAGTCAGAGACCCTTTCTTTCTTTTTTTACTTTCTAGTGAAAACAGCCATTAAGTGCAAGTTAGTGATTTTTCAGTGTCAGAAAATAGTGCAGAAAACACATTTAACATAAAATTACACCAAAACCTCAACAACTCTGTCAAATCTTTAGTATTTAGTGTTTTCACCCTTTGCCTTTATTACAGCTTCCATTCTTTTTGGAAGACTTGCTTTGAGTTTTTTTGTATAAATCTGCAGGGTTGTTTTTCCATGCTTCTTGTGATCACCTCAATAGTTTAGTCTTGCATTTTCTGCTTCGCTCGATCCTAGTAATCCCAAACACATTCAATGATGTTGAGATTTTGACTCTGGGGTGGCCAGACCATTCTTTTGAGAATACCAGCAGCTTGATCTTCTTAGCAGTGTGCTTGGGGTTTTTATCTTGAATTTAAAAAAAAAAATTCTCCCAATCAAATGTTGTCCAGAGGGTATTGCATGATGTGTAAACTTTTTTTGTATTCATCAGCATTCAGGATGCGTTCAATCAACACCAAATCACCAACTCCAAATATTGTTATGCAAGCCAAAACACTGCACTGATCCTACACCATTCTTGACTGATGGTTGTGGATATGGCTCTGAGAGTCTTTCATTGCTTTGGTGGCATTCATACTGCCTTTTCTTACTTCAGAAAATCTCAGATTTAGACTCATTGGTCCATAAAACCTTACTCCACGTCTCAGGTGTCCAGTTTTGGTGTACTAATGCAAATTTTCTTCTCTTTTGTTTATTTCCTTTTCTCACTAGTGGCGTTTTGAAAGCTATCCTTTCAGTCACATAACAATGAGTTGTCTTGTCACAATGGAAAGATTTTTTTTTTTAATGTCTGAAACGCATGTTTGTTTTCATGTCTCCAAACAGACTGATCTCTGGTGAAAAAACACCCCCCAACCCACTGAATATTTCCACAGAATATTTACACAATTTGATTATGCAAATAGCCCGTCTTTTGTACCATTTGCGGTAGGGACGCCTTTAACAATGTGTTAGCTCTGCACAGTTGTTTGGCAAAGGTAAGGCCATGTCAATTCTCCAAACAACATTCTGCAGAAGTCAGGCAACACTAATGGAGTCAGGAGTGCCAGACCTGCATGTGTGTGGCTTGACGTAGTGAATGGGTGGAATGGTGGGGGGTTCCGATTTTAAAGTGCATAACCCTTTGCAGGTTGGTCTAACACCGTTAACAGCCAACAGAATTTAATCCCAGGTAGAGGGGTGGCGCTGAAGATGACCCCGTTATCGGGGTTGTCGCAAGCGGGTGAGTGAGGATCATGGTCCACATGAGGTTTGATCGCTTGACCACCTTCCCACTGCACTCGCTATGCGTGTGGGGTGCTCTTGCCTTCCAAGACTCCCAGCGGGGGATTGTTCTTGGCACATTCACAGTGAGAGACCAGTTGTGCCTGGGAAAAGTTTTTGGTTTTCATAGTATCTGATCACATAAATGGTTGGGGAGAAACCTCAAAAATTCGTGCATCTACACCCCCACCCCCAAACCACCTCCACTGGTCTTGGCAGAAGTCTGAGCTCTGAGATTATAAGCAGCAAAAGATTATAAGCAGTCGAGAGGACAGCCCTTCTTGGCTATGCACACAGTTGTTTTTAGGGCTCCCGGTTTTGGTATTGTAATGTATTTCTGTTTTTGTCTGTTAACCCATTGCAATGGTGCTGCTAGGTCAATTCCAGTGAGGTCTAGTGGACATTTTAAATATATATATATATATATATATATATATATATATATATATATATATATATATATAATATTTACTGAAAAACAGTCAGGGTATATAGTCTTGCATTAGTAATCCCCCACCTGGGAACGTAACCTGCAACCTTCTGATTACGAGCCCAGTTGCTTATGATCTGTGCATCGCTGCCACACCGCCCCTGGCCTTTGTCTATGCAGCAGTGTGCTCGGTCACTTCAGAAGAGACAAGCCTGCAAACTCAGTGGCAGTGACATGATGGAAGAAAGGACAATAACAACATCTCTGCAGCTTACTGCGGACAAAGGAAATTCAGTTTATAGTTCTGCTTGAGTGTATGTGAACCTTTTGTAGAAGTATAGATTTGTTTAATTTTTACCATGAAATCTTTAATTAATCAGTTTTTTTATCTGACATAACAGGTTTGTCTTTACCAATTTTGTGTGTTGGTTTAGAGGAAATCATGAAAAAAATTAAAAAGGAATTAGTGCAGGTGCAAAAATGAGTGAACCCCACGTTGCATTGATTAAATAAAGTAGGTAAGTAGAATCAGGTGGGTAAATAATTGGGTACCAAATTAACCAATCACAGGAGAGATCTTCAGAAAAGAGTTTGGGTAGGCCTCTGTTAAATAGAGATAATAAACTCGGTCAGTTTGGTGTTACCAATACAGCTTGATGCAAACACACCATGCTGAAAGGAAAGGAGAACTCAAAGGATATCTCGAAGAGGGTAGTCAGAGCACATCAGTCTGGGGAAGGCTATAAAATTATCTCTAAAAGATTTGAGCTCCACTGTGAGGCACATAATTAACAAATAGAGAGCATTTAACATGACAGCAACTCAGACTAGAAGTGGACACCCTTCCAAATTATCCCCAAGAGCCACAAGAAAAATAATAAATCAGGTAAAAGCCAACCCAAACAACATCTAGAGATCTGCAGACCTCCCTTGCTGTGAACTGCGCGTGCTTCAACAATAAGAACACTGAATCAAAATGACATTCATGGGAGGGTTGCTTGGAAGAAGCCTCTGCTGTCAAAAAAGAACCAAACTGCCCATCTTAACTTTGCCAGAGGCTACCTGGACAAACCTGAAGGTTTCTGGAAGTCTGGATTGTGACCTTTTTGGTCACAATCAAACTCGCTATGTTTGGTGAAAATCCAGAACTGCCTACTACCAAGTGAACCTTATCCCGGCACTCAAGCATGCTGGTGGGAACGTCAAGATCTGGGGCTGCTTTTCCTCCTCTGAAACTGGACAACTCCATATCATTAAGGGAACCATGAATTCTGAGGCATGCCAGGAGATTCTTGAACAGAACATCATGCCATCAGTGAAGGAGCCAGAGCTGGGCCAAAAATGGGTCTTCCAACAAGACAAAGACCTAAAACATTCAAGAAAATCTACCAAAGAATGGGTCTGGCAAAAGAAGATAACGGAGGTGCCACAAGCTATTCATTGAAGGGGTTCACATATATTTGCACACATGAAATCTGTTTTTTTTGTTGTTGTTTTTTTAAATGTTATTTATTTTGAATGTTTTTATTACGAGTTGGGGTTTAGCTAAAGATTTAATAAGTTTAGTTTAATATTTTATATAAAAATAATGACCATCCCTATAGGGTTTACAAACTTTCAAGCAGCACTGTAACTCTGCTCCCAACTTTGAACAGGACTGGATTACCCCGTCAGTATAATTTAACAATCGTTGCCCCTTCCTTACTTCTTTACTCACACTGAACTGAATTAACACAGTGTAATTTAACAACCATTGGCCCTCCTTTATATCTTGGACACTGAGCACAACTAACACGGTCAGAGTAACTTTTCTTATGGTGAATAAGGAGTGACTAACCTGATCTAACGGTGTTCTCTGATCTAACACTGAAGGAAAGTAACTGCTGAGCAATATTTTAAAATGTTAGTTCAGATTTTTTAAATAATGAAACAATGTGAATGTTTCCCTGTGAATGTGCTGTGGGATGGGCCCTCTCTTGCTTTGCATGCCTCATTAAACCTATTAATACCAGTGTGAGTGACTGACTGAATGAGTGAGTGAGTGATTCCATGGAACTTATCAAAAAATAAATACGGACATTTTCTTGGCGTTCTGGTCCACAAAGTCCTCCTAATCTGGCAACCCAATCGCCCATGCTCCATACATTTTATTGGCTGTGCAATTCCTTACATTTCATACCTGCACTGTTGACCTGGTTGTCGCTGTAAGAGACGCAATCTCTCGGTTTACCTTCCAGCTTAGATAAGTGCTTTATTTAAGTAAATACTAGCTCATGGTTTAAAATATTTTGTTTGATTCATTGTTATCTGGAACTAAACAGTAAGCTCTAAGAGACATATAGCACCATAAAATGAATTACCAGGTTCATAGCACAGTGGTTAGGGATACGTTTCTGTTGGGAGTAACCGATTACCCTCCTCCCCTGGGGAACCCTGCCCCCTTCCCCCTCGCAGAGACGGGGTCCTTAAGAAGCCTGCAGACCGGTGTCGGGGAGCTGATCGGGAACACCCGCTTCTGGCACGGCAAGGACTACTGCAACTTCGTCCACAAGGACTGGATACAGCTGGAAAAGCCTTTTGATGGTACACCCTAAGGTTGCGCCAAGCAATGTGGTCATGCAGAAGAGGCAAAGTCTCGTGGTAATAGTGGGGGGTTGTGGTGAGCGGTGTGGAAGAAACCATTCGAGTCGGGTGTGAAAGGCATGTTAGGGCTCAGACACCAGAAGAGGTGGAGAAGTACAGTACTGGAGTACAGTAGCCTACATTGAAAAAGAAAAGAGTGAATAGGGATGTTATAGTTGACTGAAGGAAGAGTACATACCTGAATGTATATGGAGCAGTCTGTGTCTTTGATTGTTCTTTTGGTGTTTGATTCAACTAAACAAGGATGGCAGGTTTGAAGAGGGAGTTGCTTGTGTCTTGAACAAGTCAGCGCCCTGTCTTTTAATTGACTCATGCCTCAGTGTTTTTAGCCAATTAGGGGTGAGGGAACAGCTTCTGAGGATAAATACAGCTGGTTGGCTGTGGTTTGTGGGCTGGTCAGATTTCTGCTAAAGTACAATTAATCTTGGTTTTTCATATCTTGTTTTTTTATATGGAGTGGTGATGATCTGAAGCAGTTTTACATCCTGTTGTGCGTTTCAAAGTTGGTTGTAATGTTGGTGTAGACCAGAGGTAAGCCCTGGTTCTGGAGTAGCAGACATTTTTCATATTTATGGTCTTACATTTTTGGATTATTGAAGTTTGTCTTCAATTACTGCATCTCCATGTGTGTTACAGCACTTTCTGAACACATATTATGTTTTATCCAAGGTGCATTTATGGTACCTCAGACCTATATCGTTATTCAGAAATGTTTAGCCAATGAGAAGTGGCTTAGCTTCAAGGGTTATTCATCATGGCTACATAAAATCTAGCCAGGTATGGAATGTACAGTACCAGACCTGTACTGCAGAAAAAAGCATTGCAATGATGTATGACATGACAGAGTAGAACTTAGGCCTACCTCAGTGAATCTATGTTATGTCTTAAAACTCCAGTGGCTATTTGTCATCATTCTGGCATAGATGGTATGTAAAATAAACAAAACTCATTTATCATTTATAATAATTTTTCATTTAATAATGTGGTACAATAGATTTTTTTAAAACTCATTCATGAGCCAAAAGAATCATTTCCTGGGGTACGGCTCTCCTTAATTTGACACCCATTCCTGACCCAGTTAATGGTCCTTTGGTATGTGCATGTCAACGGGATGGTTTCTCTCGACTTCGTTAGATCCACTCACCGGACCTTTTTTGCAAATAGATCATGTTTACCATGTATACTCAATTGTTCAATAGGCACGATCCAAAATTAGGTTTTGGATTCATTAGATTTTTTACCTGGTGAAATCCTGCGGAAGCAGTGCTACCTGTGTGCTTGTCAAAAACTCTCCTTCTGCTTCTCTAGATTTCATTGATAGGTACACAACTCCCAGAATGCCCTGGCACGACATTTCCTCAGTGGTTCATGGGAGGGCAGCACGGGATGTGGCGCGGCACTTCATACAGCGCTGGAACTTCACCAAGGTGAGAGGTACACACACACACACACACACACACCTGCCAGGGCTTCTGTCATGTCTCAGAAGAGATTACAGTATTGTGACAATGAAGGGCATTGATGCACAGGAGGTCCATGTAAGAAATGCATGCCTGTCGCACTGCTTAAAGCTGAATAAGGACTGTGTGCTGTCTGTCCATCCGTCTGTCTGTTGATGGATCCTGAAAGCTGTGTTTCATGTAATTGAGGCCGAGTGCTGTTTTGTTTAATGAAAAATGTTTTTCACATTGTGTAAGAATATTTTGTTCATTTGGGGAATCATGTGGGGAAATGTTTTGTGATTATTACTCTTTTGCTCAAGATTTTTATTCTCTTCCTCAGATCATGAAACCGAAGTACCGCTCTCTCTCATACCCCTACCTCCTGCCTAAGTCCCACACTACCGCCGACGAGCTGAGATACCAGGTCCCAGACAGTGTCCAGACAAAAGTGCAGGTAGTACACACTAATGTGTGTGCATATGCACTAAGGCACACCCATATGCACATGCTCAGACACACACCCACACATAAGCTCACACCCATGTATATTTACAGTACATGTGCATACACATGCAAACACGTGCACATGCACTCACACACATACAAACACATATACACAACTGTCCTTGAGTTTATCATTTCTTCACACCAGATCTTGAGATCTGCTGCAGACTGGTCAGCTGGTATCAAATACCACGAGGAGTCCATCCACAACGCCTATGTGCACGCCATCACCAACAGCAAGCACTACATTTACATCGAGGTGAGCCTCAGTTTGTAAGCTGGCTCCCTGAGCCTTCCTTTCGAGCGCACTCATCTCCACGAGGACATATGAGCTGTTTGCTGATTTAATATTTGTCCGCTTTCAGAACCAGTTCTTCATTAGCTGTGCCGACAACCGACACGTTTTCAACAAGATCGGAGACGCCATTGCGCAGAGAATCATCAAAGCCTATCGGTGAATATCTCCTGTGCATTATCACGTTGTTTAAACCTTTTCCTTTACCTTTCCCCAGGCAAACGGGTTCGCTGGCTCTCTTTATCCTTTGACTGCTCTCTGAACTCAGAAAGTCAAGACAGCGATTTGCTTATTTGGATGGTTTAAGGTTCACGTTTCTGAATTCAGAGAGAAAATGTAAAGACAGCTCTGCCTTCCAGGAGTTTGTAGCCCTGCAGAAAACAGATATATCATTGTTCAGCGTGTTTCCTGTTGTTTCATTATTATCAAACTGAAATAAAAACATGGTAAACAGTGACTCACAGCCTTAGTTATGATTCAGTAACATTGCTAAACACCAAGGAAACGTGGTCACTGAAAAGCCACAGTCACTGAGGTCCAAATGACGCGGTCACGCAGTTTGCTTTGTATGCAGTTCAACGTCAAGTCAGTTATCAGGTCCAACTGTCCCCAGCTTCCACTATCCTGCTGTGCCTAGCCAAGGAAAAGCATTTCTGATATTTTCTCTCCTTTTAAAGGAAATATTTTCCTTCAGGAAGAAAAGTATTAAAGACCACCAGTAGTGCCAAAAGGTCTGAACCTTTGCAGTACACTTTGTCGTCAGCCTTATTCACTATGTTTAGTTTATCTGTCTTTATTTGTAGTCTTATGTTATTTATCTTCCGCCTGGAAACCTAAAACCTTTAAGTGAAAAAGCAAACGAGCCCTTTAGTAGGATCACAGTGAAATTTGAAAACCGCATTCCAGTTGGGATTTTCCTGCCTTATCTTTTGGTTCATGTTAATTCCCATTTTTTGTACCCGGCACAGAATGTTGATACTCAGCGAGTGCATGCAGCGGCGTGCATGGATCGATGGCGTGCAGTGATGTGATGCGTACGTTGTGCGTGTGTGATGTGCATGCTGTGTCTGCTGATGTGTGTGCGTGTGTGATGTGCATGCCTGTGTTGTGCGTGCCTGTATGATGTGTGTGCGTGTGTGCTGTGCATGCACGCGTACGTGCATGTGTGATGTGCATGCATGTGTACGTGCGTGTGTGATGTGCATGCGTACGTGCGTGCGTGTGTGATATGCATACGTGTGTGTGTGATGTGCATGTATGCGTATGTGCTTGTGTGATGTGCGTCCATACCTGTTGTGTGTGCGTGTGTGATGTGCATGCATGTGTACGTGCTTGTGTGAGGTGCATACATGCGTACATGCTTGTGTGATGTGCGTGCGTACCTGTTGTGCCTGCGTGTATGTGTGTGCGTGTGTGATGTGCATGCATACGTGCGTGTGTGATGTACATGCGTATGTGCGTGTGTGTGTGTGATGTGTGTACGTGTGTGTTTGATGTGCGTGCATGCATATGTGCTTGTGTGATGTGTGTGCGTACCTGTTGTGCGTGCGTGTGTGATGTGCATGCATGCATACGTGCTTGTGTGATGTGCATGCATGCGTACGTGCTTAAGTGATATGCATGCATGCGTATGTGCTTGTGTGATGTGCATGCGTACCTGTTGTGCCTGCGTGTATGTGTGCGTGTGTGATGTGCATGCATGCATACGTGCTTGTGTGATGTGCATGCGTACGTGCGTGTGTGATGTGCATGCATGCGTACATGCGTGTGTGATGTGTATGCGTACGTGCGTGCGTGTGTGATGTGCGTGCGTGCATGCGTACATGCGTGTGTGATGTGTATGCGTACGTGCGTGCGTGTGTGATGTGCGTGCGTGCATGCGTACATGCGTGTGTGATGTGTATGCGTACGTGCGTGCGTGTGTGATGTGCGTGCTTACCTGTTGTGCCTGCGTGTATGTGTGTGCGTGTGTGATGTGCATGCATACGTGCGTGTGTGATGTACATGCGTATGTGCGTGTGTGTGTGTGATGTGTGTACGTGTGTGTTTGATGTGCGTGCATGCATATGTGCTTGTGTGATGTGTGTGCGTACCTGTTGTGCGTGCGTGTGTGATGTGCATGCATGCGTACGTGCTTAAGTGATGTGCATGCATGTGTACGTGCTTAAGTGATGTGCATGCATGCGTATGTGCTTGTGTGATGTGCATGCGTACCTGTTGTGCCTGCGTGTATGTGTGCGTGTGTGATGTGCATGCATGCCTACGTGCGTGTGTGATGTGCGTACGTGCGTGTGTGATGTGCATGCATGCGTACATGCGTGTGTGATGTGTATGCGTACGTGCGTGCGTGTGTGATGTGCTTGCATGCATGTGTGATGTGGCGGTCACTGGAGTGGAGAACTGTCATTGTCCTTGAACTGTGAAGCCATGTATAACTCCTCCCCTCTCTTTTGAACCCATGCACCTCCACACCCCAGGGAGGGGAAGAAGTACCGTGTCTACGTGGTGACCCCTCTGCTGCCCGGGTTCGAGGGCGACATCAACACTGGCGGGGGCAACGCCATCCAGGCCGTCATGCACTTCAACTACAGGTGAGGAGGATGATGACGAAGACCCATAGTCTTGATTCAGCTGCTGGTAGTAAAGCAGTCCCCTGGTTGATTTTACCTTTAGAGCGAGCTACAGCAGCTCACTAACTAGACTTATTTTCATTTTCGCAATACTAGGCGCAAGACTTTTTGCGCAAGACTTTTTGACATGGAACATCAACATCGCTGTCGCTTTAACCATCATTAGAGAGTCACATGAGATACATGAAGGGTTAACTGCCAGCAAGCCAGGTTCTCCATTTCTCATCTCAGCCTTGCATTGAGGTGGATTGGTTTAACCAAACACTAGTGCAATTTTAGCTTCTTACTACAGCGCACCGCAGCTGAATTAGTTTATTAGTGGATAATTAATCACGCCGGGTTGAAAAGATGCAATTCTGTCTTAATGTTTACTGTAAACTCTCTTTTAACCTTCACTGGAAATGCCACAGAGGCTGTAGTGTCCCTTTTTATTACCTAGGAAGGGAAGCAGCATGAGTTACGATGGGCGCAGAGCAGCCATAAACGGCTCGCCAGCCTTACCGAAGCCTGTGTTGATCTGCCAGCATCTCCCTGCTTCGGCTCCTGACATTAAGCCGCCCGGGAGAACGATGCGCACGCTGTAGGCTCGTTTGAGCTCACACACTGCCGCAGTCTTCCCTCAGCGGCAGCGGAGTCTCTGAGGCGACGCAGGGCTTCGTTTGTGAACGCGCCTCCAGCGGGCACGCTCTCGACCTCTGACCCGAGGCCGTGAGACATCACTGCGGTGGCCCAGCCCTGTTATCTCTTATCTCTTATCAGGGCCCCGCACATCCAGCACAAGCCCTGTGGGGTGAAGCGTTTGATTACGCGTGTGTGCAGCCCTCTATCCCTCCCCGGTTTGCGACCGTTTACGGTTTACTGCTGTGCTGCTCTTTGACCCAGCGCATGCTCACAGGAAATTAGGTTCACTGGTGAGACGCGTTGCTGCCGTCCGCAAGATAGCAGACTCTTAAGGC
Source organism: Anguilla rostrata (assembly GCF_018555375.3). Taxonomy (NCBI): domain Eukaryota; kingdom Metazoa; phylum Chordata; class Actinopteri; order Anguilliformes; family Anguillidae; genus Anguilla; species Anguilla rostrata. The sequence continues at coordinate 40,096,883 of NC_057936.1, read as the reverse complement.
CGTGTGTGAGCCCCCTTCGCTCCTCCGTTACTTCTCTATCCCCTGCCATGGCACCTTCTGAGCTGTGCTGTCTTCTCTGTTACCCTCTCTACTTTTTCCCTGACTAATTAAAAGCACAGAAATACGAGAGGAGGGTAGACTGTCCGCTCTCGCTCCAAAATGAAATCAATGAAAAAGGTTCAGTGATGAGGGTGCAGACATGGTTTTCGTTTGCTAGGAAGGGGCATGTTGGCACAGTCAGACTGGAGGTAAGAGGAGTTTCCCTCTGCTGGTCAGTGTGGACTAGAGGAAAAAGACTAAACGAGAGGGTGTTGGCCTTCAGCGATAAGCTGTGTCTAAGACAGTCACACGTGCTTTCAGCAGCTTTTGCTGTCTAAACAACGGCAAACCCCGGGCAAGACACCATTTAAATATGGCGGATTTCAGGCCTTTGGTCATGGCCACCCTCCTACAACCTGTCCAGTTTCTCTTCCTGGCATTATGTATTATTTAACCCATTTTATGAAATATTTTTTCCTGTTTTCTCCTCCTAATTTAGAATGCCAAGTGATATTAATTGATGTTGCGTTACTGCCAATTTGTAATGCTAATGTTACTTCATTTCCAGATGCCCCTCTATGGGGTTTAGAATGACAAATCGTATTCATTCATGTGTGGCATTGCTGCCATGACAGTAACACTAGCATTATTTAATCACCCGATGCCCTTATATAGATTATCATTAAGGGCTATTGCAATTAGGCGCTGTGAAAGCAGTGGAACAACAGGAACAATAGGTAGAATAATAGCATTGAATTAAAAGAGCAATATGGAGATATAATCATAAGTATAGTAAGTGAGATTAAGCTGAATAGCCATGCTAAAATAAAAGCACACAGAAATAAAATACGGTGCTTAGCAGGCCTCCTTTAGTGCTACACACCTGGCACACCAAGCCTAGCAATGGCCTATTAAAACTAAATGACCCACAAAGACAACATGGGATGCAAATTCCAGCTCACTCAGAACACCCAATCCCATAATTCCCGGCCATTAATACTTTTGTTCATGTGGTTGGTGTGGCCACCTTGGACAAATAGCAGGAGTTTCAGGGCCAGGACCCCAGAACCTTTGACAGTGGGGTTCCTGTACAGGTGACTGTTTGGCTCTGAATAATGCTGTGATGAATTGAGTAGCCTCTCTCTCACACCTACACGCTCACACATGGATACACATTATGTCACTCACACATTGCCTCTCTATCTTTGTTTCTTCTCACTCTGTTCTTCAGCCCCCCTCTTCAATGAATCTCTCACTCATTCTTTCTCGTTTCTCTATCTCACTCTCTTCATCCTGCTCTCTGTCTGTTCCCCCAGTGCAGTAGCAGGACTCGTCCATGTAGATTGTTTGGCACCAATAGTACAGTCATGTACTGAAACCTTAAGTGGTCCAGTTTGTGCAGAGAGATAAAGTGCTTTCAAACAGGGAGGAAGCTGTCATTTTGAAAGACTTAGTTGTTAATAAAGGACTTCTCCCAGCACTGCAGCATTTTTCTAGTTCTTTCAACTCTTCTGGGCAAGATGACCTTTTTTAGCTTCTACTCCCTGTTTGCTTTGCCGCTGTTGTCTATTGATTTCATAATGTGGATACATTCAGTAACTCTGCAATGAAAGTAATTAAAGATTTCACCCACAGCCAAGACTGTTTTATTCAGAACCTCCACAGGAATAGACAACTTGACCTTGAACAGTCTGTATAGTTTGTTATTATTCATGGCCTCCAGAGACGATTATCTGGATTGTGCACTGTGAAGAAATTGAAATGTTCTTTAATTCTTTTCCAGAACAATGATCAGAGGTGATTGCTCCATTATTTCTCAGCTCAAGAGGGAAAGTGAGTATTTTTACTGAATTATATCGCCGTCAAACAACTGATTTGTACCCAGGGAAAGGATCTTGAGAAATGTGCCTTATCTCTGAATTTTGTTTGTCCTGTTGTGCTGTGCTGAGATGTGTGATTTGTGTTTTTGGGTAGTTTTTGACCTGGGGAATGCTGTAACTGACTAAAGAAGCAACGACACTGTTCACATTATTCATTGTGTGTGTGTGTGTGTGTGTGGTGAGAGAGAGAGCGAGAGCGAGAGAGATGCCGGAGTGCAAGCATGCACTGAGAGATGTGTGTGTGTGTGTGTGTGTGTGTGTGTGTTTGTTTGTGGCATGGATATCTCTGTGTTTTGTGTGGCTCTTCCTTGTGTGGCTCAGTGGAATTTCATGTTCAATCATTGTCTACAGATGTGCTAATTGCCACATGGGACTGTATTTATGGGAAATATCTCAGCTGGAATAACAGAAAACGTGGGGCCCCTACTTCTCCATAAGGAACGTTCCTCCATTGGGCAAAGTAGCAGACCCTGTCCCCACCCACTGGCTGCCTTTCATGTCAATCAGAGACGTGCAATTTCAGGAATGTGGGCTGGGGATTGTGTTGTTTTTATTGGCTCTCTGCAGCCTGGAATTTTTCCACCAAAGCACTGCAGGTGCCGCCCGGTCCCTTGGAGTGCGTAACAGCTGCTCTGCTGTGCTTTTATGTACCGCAGTGTTGCTAAACTGGGGAGCACTGCGCCAATTCTGTTATCGATTTACCCTTTCAAGACCCCCTGTACCTGCTCCATCTTTCAAACCATCTCAAACTGTACTACTTGGGACGGTTAACAGCTTACAGTAAAGCCTACTAAAGACGAAGTAGGCTTTAGAAGTAGACCGTATTATTTTTTGATTTACTTAGCAGAAGCCCTTTATCCAGAGCATTTATGCTGCTGGATATTTTACCAAACCCAATTCTCATCAAGCCATTTGCTGAAAGAAACCACAGCACACTCACTGGGGTTCGGAAGCTGCGACCTGCCGTGCAGGTAGGTGGGTAAACGGTGACGTTGCCTGTCAGGAATGGCTTGTCACAGAGCCATCTTGCAAGGTTTCTGCTGTGTCATGCTGCAACTCCACCAGTCACAGGTGTACAGCCTGCATGGCAGAGACCTCCTGCGGCACTGACAGGGTTTCTCGTGGGTGGGTTGGGAGACGTGGATGGGAAAAAAAAGTCCCGAGACAGACCAGCGAATGGATCCAGCTGACCCCGGCCTCCAGCGTGCGGCAGAGCGGGCTTTAATAATCCAGCAGGCTCCCGGTGTCCCGTTCCGCGGGCCGTCGTGACCGGGGCCCCCCTCGCCTCTGAATGGCCGGCTGGAATGCAGCCCCGACCTCCAGGCAACCCCTAGACGGCCCCGGGGATGTCGGCGCGATTGCATGATCGATATGGCCCGGGAATGCGAGGGGGGTGGGGGTGGGGGGGGGTTGTTAGGGGGTGGGGAGTGTCGCCAGTGGTTACATGCTGAATGACGCAGGGTAACTGAGAGGGAGGGAGTGGGGGGAGTGGCGCCCCTGTCAGTTGTGTGTCTCAGTAATTTATACTTTATTGATAGTCTTCAGTTCCGGGTCTTTTAAGATCAAGCGAGATTCAATTTCTACCAAACCTACAATTATGCGAAGCACATATTCAAATACCCGGTAGGGTTGTCAAACGCATTAGTGTAACATTAGTACTCATAGACATTACTCACAAACAATGCAGACTCATACACATTTGTGAATGTGTTTTTTTACATTCTGAAGAAAGTTTTCACTGTACGCAGAGGGCTGATAATAAGGTACAGGTTTTGCAGGTTAAAGTGATACATGAAACTCATGAATAGAAGTGTGCTAAATTCATCTGGATGTGTGTAGTTACTGTGGGTATCATATATCTGTATAGCTGGTGGCTTAGCTGTGATATTTACTTGGCTTGGTTTTTCCATTTATACAATATACATTATGTCAGGAACAGCGTTGCTTTAATTAATTCTTGGGCAGATCTGACTCTTTCCTGTCTTGGTCAATCCATGTTTGAGCCAGCTCTAATCATCGCCACATTCACAAAACGAGACAGCCCCATGCTGGCTAGCTCTGCAGCCATGGTGGCGAGCAGACTGATCTGAGACCAGTCAACAGCCCCATGCTGGCTAGCTCTGCAGCCATGGTGGCGAGCAGACTGATCTGAGACCAGTCAACAGCCCCATGCTGGCTAGCTCTGCAGCCATGGTGGCGAGCAGACTGATCTGAGACCAGTCAACAGCCCCATGCTGGCTAGCTCTGCAGCCATGGTGGTGAGCAGACTGATCTGAGACCAGTCAACAGCCCCATGCTGGCTAGCTCTGCAGCCATGGTGGTGAGCAGACTGATCTGAGACCAGTCGACGGCCCTGCGCTGGCTAGCTCTGTGGCTGATGTGACGGACAGACTGATCTGAGACCTGTGTGTGCTGATGTGCCTCTCTCGCACAGTGGCTGAACAATGGATGAACTACATCTCCTTCGCGGGCCTGCGGACCCACGCAGAGCTGGAGGGCCGGCTGATGACCGAGCTCATCTACGTCCACAGCAAGATGCTGATCGCCGACGACAACACTGTCATCATCGGTGAGATGCTCCACTTAGCAAGAGAGAACCCCACAATAACATCACATCAGATTAACTGCCCATTTAAGGAGAGGCAGGGCACTCCAGGTGGATTGGGGTTTGAGCCAGTTAGTCTCTATTCCCTTACACACTTCAGTGAACTTCTGCAAGAAAAGAACATTCTTATCTGAAAATAGCAAGAGATCAAGTTTATTTTCTGGACCTTTATTTTCTGGAAAACCTTTCAAATGAATGAAAATTAGTTTGTATTAATGGTTTTTTGTGTTGAGCATTTTCCATTATGGGCTAAAAAAACAATAAGCACAGTAATGATTAATTACAGGAAACTGAAGCTCAACAAAAACAAAAATTGCCTCCTAGAAGACATTAGAACAATCTACACCATGTTTTGGTTAAAGAGTGACGTTAATGGTTACACATTCAGTTTGAGGTGTTATGGCCTACCGTGTAATCATCTAGCTATGGAGTCATGAAACCATAGTGTGGGGTTTGCATGTAAAATAACAGAATCCATTTGAATGAAATATAAATGAGCTTTAAACAAAGATTATACAGCAGCATTTATAATTTTTTTTGCACAATTACTTGTTTGTAAGCAGGCTAGCTTCCACACGAGATCACAAAGTTTTTGCGTCCTTTTACCTGTGTATCAGATTGTCCTGAAATTGGTTACTTTGATCAGACTATTTTGTTCAGATGTTGTTATTGGCAGATGCAGCTAAATGTCCAATGCAGAGAATTATTGATTGTGGCATTTGTGTGATTTACATCGGATCAGAAGGTACAGAAGTTTACATTACAGATGTTTTTTGCCTTGCTACTCTGTGACTGTTCACTGTAAAAAGTGCTATACAAAGAAAATTTAGTTGAAGTTAATGTTCTTAAGGGCTGACAGCCTGTGGTCATTGCGGCTATTTCTGTAAGAAACCCTGAAAAGTGCCAAGCTCTCAGTACTGTACAGGTATGGGGCATGCCTCCCCACCAAGCTGTAACTTGGTGGGATGGCATGTTTCCCATCCCAATTAATCAAATTCAGAACGCAGCTTGTACATCATGTTCGCACAGCTCCCCCTGTTGTCAGAATGCTGTTCTGCATGTAATACACAGTATTCGACTTAGTGCCACGGCCTGTCTGGAATTTAGAACTCTTGAGTATATGCCCTTATTATGTGCAGGGATTAAATTTTACATTTTATACAACTGAATTACTGGCAGGTCAGGTTAAGCATCTTGCTCAAGTACTGCAACCTCCTCTAGCAGCTGAAAATCTCTTCGGTTATGAACCAATATCAGATCACATATATGCCTCTCACAAGCTTATATCTCATCAGGAATTGTGTTTGTTCAGACCTCTTGAGGAGGGGGAAATGTGCATAATTTGTTTGCTTAATTAGAAAGCAGGCATGTTTAATTAGTATGTAAATGAATTGTATCCTGCAGTGTTTCAACCCCCTGCCCCCCTCCCCTACAAAGAGGAGGGTTAGCTTGCTGACTCCTGATCAGTACCCCCACGGTAGAGTGGAAGTGACCACTAGGAGGCACTCATTCTCAGTTTGCTCTGTGCAGAACAGCGCCTCCCAACAGTTTCTCAGCCTTTTCTATCCTACAGTGAGCTGCAGAAGGGCAGACACTTCTTATGGACGCTTTGGCAGATTAGCTGTTTTCTTCTCAAATGAATAGCACATATATAGCAGTGTTCAGGAAAGTGGATTTAAAACTCACGGTTCACACCTTCGATGCCCACGTGGGGCACTGCCAGTTTTTCCCCTTGAGCAAGGTACTAGTAAATTCACTAAATATCCAACTATACATGGATTGTACACAAAGTGTAAGCTGTGAGTTGCTCTGCTAAATGCCTACATGTAATGTAGTCTGCCCATTCTTGTCCTAAAATGTGTTGATGATTGGAATAGATGCAGAGGCCTCATTTATAGAACGGACTTACGATCAATTTTGATCTTAGGTATGACTTACGCAGACCACGTATAAGTAGTTATTTATAAAACCTTACTTTGGCGTTGAAATGATCTTATCTCTACGCAAAGTCTAGACTTGACGTAAGTGATTTTCCTGCTGGTTATGTAGGGGTATTGCAGTTTGGGACGCATATTCGCCCAAGCCTGTGGTGAACTATGCATTAGCTTTATGAACAATTTGATAGGAATTATCAATTAAAGGTGTGAGGAATTAATTGCCAGACGCAAGGTGTTTTGAATTAAAAACAGGATGCAATGTTCTATAAATAGTGTGTCAAGTTAGAAAAAAGTAACCATGGCTGTTCTTGCGTTATTGAAAGACATTGAAAACCGTGCTTTTAGAAGGGAGAGAGTTTTCAGAGACCAGAATGACTTTTTTTGCGCATGATGATCTTCCAAAAAGTTTGCTTTTCTCTTTTGGTCCTTGGTTATTCCTGACTAAACCCTCATTTGTGCTAGCATTATATAAGGGGAAATCCTTCTGAAGAATTGCAGTCTTTGCAGTTGTTTTCTGAACTTAAACATTTGAAATGTTTGACATTTTTAATAATTTTTCCTGGGGTCAAATTGACCCCGAACATGAAATGTTACTATGCTTCATAATAAAAGGTGTGTTTCTTTCCAAATGTTATTTTTCTTTTTTAATGAGCGCTTAATACCAACATAAAGCTCTGCAAACACCAAAACATACTTTGTTTTCCATTTTAGGTCAATGAATGAGATTGTACAGTCATTTCCATATTTCGCAATAGTCATATAAAATCAATACTTGATGTATAAGGGGAGGATGAGGGGAGTCATGTTTTATTTACTGGGCTATTAAGATGGTCAGTAGAAAGGCCTAAAGTAGCTGAGAGAGAAACTTGGGTAACACTTTCAGTTACAATTATTTTCTGCAGGTTTATATTGCTGGGGTCAAATTGACCCCAAACATAAAAGCTGTTAGTTAATTTAAACATGATAGGAGGGTTAAGTGACCACCAGTATGGATTTCCAGCTAAACGGTCTACCTCACTAGCAGTAATGGAACTAGTAGAGAACATATCAACTGCAATAGACATTAAGGAATATACAGTGGGAGTATTTATGTATCTCAAAAAAGCGTTCAATACCATTGATCATGGTTTACTAATGAAGAAGCTAGAAAGGTATGGTATTAGAGGGGTAATATACTCCTGGTTGAAAAGTTACCTTGAGAACAAATATCATTATGTTCAAGTAAAGAAGTTTGATTCAGATAATATGAAGGTCACCTGTGGGATTTCGCAAGACTGTGCTGGGTCCAAAGCTCTATGTACTTTATATAAATTATATTTGTAAGGTGTCAAAATTGCTACATTTTGTCATATTTGCTGATGACACAAATTTATTTTGCTCAGGAAAAATGTTGGATACAGTTGAAGAGGAATTGAAAACCAGAAAGAAGTGGTTTGATACTAGTAAATTGTCATTAAATCTAAGTATAACTAAATTCATCGTGTTTGTTAATCGTAAAATCAACTCTGAAGTAAAAATTATGATTAATGATGTAGAAATGTATGAAGAGTGATGTAGATGTAGAGTGTATGAAAATATATTGTTGGGAGTGATAATAGACCATAAACTCATAAATCATATCAAATCAAAACTAAGGCGATCTTGAATCAAAACTCACTATTTATTCTATACTGTTCACTCATAGTTCCATACATTACATACTGTGTACCATACATACCATTATTTATTAAATCATATGCCTTAAAATTTATGGACTTAGTAGACTTTAAAACTCTACAAATAATGTTTAGAGCAAAAGACAAAACACTTCCTGACTGTATCCAATGGTTGTTTTTAATTAGGGAGAGCAGGTATCCATTAAGGGGGAATAATATCTTTGAAATAAAGAGGGTAAGGATGAATGTGAAAAATATATGTGTGACAGTTAAAGGGGTTAAATTATGGAATAGTTATAATAATGAACTAAAAGAATGTAGTAATATGTGTAAATTTAAGAAAATGTTTAAAAGCATCTATCTGTTTCTGTTTTATGCTGATGTATTGCTTTATTTCAGTTTTTTTTTTGGTTTGTTCTGTTAAATTGCTATTTTGGGCAGAGTAAGGGTAATGTTTGTTTTAAGGGTAGGCACAATAAGCTCAGGCTTCAGCCTATACCATTTTTTATTTCAGGCAGAGAATATTATGTTTTGATTTAGGTCTATTTTTGATACAATAACTTGGTATTATTTAACCTTTTTTCATAAATGCATGGTAAAATTCTTGTTAAGACCGAAAAAAATGAATAGATCTAACTAACTAACTAACTAAGCGGAAATCGCTGATTGTAAGGCACGTTCAGGTTCCGTCAATTTTAAGTTAATTTGAGATTTATAGATCACAGGTGCATAAGTTACAAATGGGCTTCTTAGAACCTGCGTAAGCAAGGTTTTTTATGCTCAGTATCTTTTATGAATCGAACGTAAGCACACCGTCGGAAATGATCTTAAGACCAAGTTCAAGCATAAATCTAAGAACATTTTTATAAATTAGGCCCCTGGTGTAGCCATGCCATGTTCACATTACAGTAGGCATTTATCAGACACTCTTACCTACAGAAGCTTTCACTGGTTGCACTTATTTTTATGTGCAGTCCATTTGTACAGTTGAAATATGTATTGATGCAGTTAAAGTGCCCCGCCTGGGAATTGAACCTGCAGTCTCTGTGTTACGAGCCCTGTTTCCTGACCATTATACTGCACCACTCCCCTTCCTAATGCCCTCCTAAATGGTGATGTTTGTGTTCTGCGTCACACATCCCCATTGAGCGGCATGGTGGTGCAGTGGATAGCGCTGAGAAAGTCGGAATGATCGGAAGGTTCTGGGTGGAGTTTCCTCTGTACTCCCACAGTAATCCAGGTTAGGCTAATTGGAGACTCTAAATTGCCCATAAGGTATGAGTGTGTGTTCGTGAATACACGAACACACTGTGAGGAATCTGTTCTGGTAGTATTCCTGCCTTTCACCCAAAGCTTGCTGGGATAGGCTCCAGCCCCCTGGGTCAATAAGCGGGCTAGATAATGGATAGATGGATGGATCACCCCCTCCTTCTGTTTCAGGCTCGGCCAACATCAATGACAGGAGCATGCTGGGAAAACGTGACAGTGAGGTGGCGGTCATCGTGGAGGACACAGAGACGGTGACATCAGTGATGGACGGGGAGGAGTACCAGGCAGGGAAGTTTGGCCTACAGCTACGGCTGGAGTGCTTCAGGTGGGGTCACTAAACCTCCCCCCCCCCACACACACACACACACACGCACACACCACCACCCTTGTTACACCTCCTCCTCTCAACTCCAGGCCTCAGGACTTGACAATCATGTCATGTCCTGGAAAACTGTGCCCATTTAGCCTTTTCTCCAAAAATCGCTCCCAAAAAACAACATTACATTAACAGTACCTTACTTTCGCTGCTAGAAGGTGATAAAAACACTAATAATGGGAACACTATAATGTCATATATACAAAAGTTCCATCTTGAGTTGTACGTGTATTGTAGTGAAGTACTGTTCTTAAATACCTGGTCTGATCCTAGTGTCAGTATCAGTGTGTTCCTGACTGAAGCCAAGAGAACTGGGACAGCTCAAGTGTGTTTCCACTGCACTTTTTCTTTTAAAGAAATCTTTTCTTTTAAAGATTTAAACAACCTCAGTAGTGTCAGTTTTGGTGAGGCAATGTTAATTAAAAAAAAAATTAAGTAAGTTATACTTAAAAAAAAAAAAAGCTTTTGATGCAGGAGGATAATAATGATAACCATAGTAATGGTAATGACTGACAATACAGCCAGGGCAGACAGGCAGGTTCACCTAACATGGTAAACCACAGTATGGCATTGAAAAACTACAGAAACATTAAAAATCATGGAACAAGTTACAATAGGTGAACAACAGCAACTGGAATTGGCTGGTGATGGACACACAGACCTGGGAGAGGCCCTCCAGCAGCTGTTTATGATATTCAGGGACGATATTGCAGAAGCAAGATTTTCTGTATCCGTTGGTTTTTTGTAGTTGTATACTGTACTTAGCGGGACATGAAAGCATCTGTCAGAAACCCAAATCCGTCCATGTTATTTTGCGCTGTCCTTAGAGACCTTTTCCCTCCGCAGAATGATCCTAGGCGCCTTCACCGACCCCACCATCGATGTGACGGACCCCATCAGCGACCAGTTCTACAAGGAGGTGTGGATGGCCACGTGCGCCCGCAACGCATCCATCTACCAGAAGGTACCGGCTCTCACAGCCTCAGCCCCCTTTAACGCCCACATCTTTCCCTCTCCTAGAATGCGCAGTCTATTTACTTCCCGGCTGCTCACCAATGGCAATAAGAGTTATTATAAATTATAATATTGGCTGGCTTTAGGGTTTGAGTCAGTTACATTTCCAGTTCAGTCAATTCCGAAAATGGATTGAAAAAAGGGCTGGGTAAAAGTGCCCCACACACACATGCGCATACACACACACACAGATGGTATATTTTGGCAAATATACTGCTTCTCTTTTGCAACCATGATCGAGCTCTGCCTCTCCCTCCCCTCGCCACTAGGTGTTTCGCTGCCTGCCGTCCAGCGATGTGCGTAATACACTGGAGCTGGAGAGCTTCCTGTCCAAACTGGGCCTGGAGAAGGAGGACCCGGTTCGAGCCGTGGAGGAGCTGAAGAAGATCCGGGGGTTCCTGGTCCAGTTCCCCCTTTATTTCCTGAGCGAGCAGAACCTACTGCCCTCTGTAGGGACCAAGGAAGCCATGGTTCCCATGGAGATCTGGACTTGAGACTCAGGGAAGCTGGGGGGGGGGGGGCGGATAATGGGAGCCAGAACCAGAACCATCTACCCTTGCCAGCTCTACACCTTGAACCCAACCTTGAACAGCAAGGCAGAAATCTGTCTGTAGACAGGAAAAGTCTGTGGGAGCTGTTGGTTTGTGTGCCAGCTGAGAGAGACTTTATACAGTGGGAGGGAAGAGCCTCCCAGATGCCCGCAGTTCGGCTTGAAACAGTTTGCCACGTTCTGACAGTTTTTTTATCTTGTATAATTAACAATCTTTTTTTTTTATCTGTTTTTTTTTGTTTTACTAATATTGGGGAAAACTAACACTATGCAAGTATAAAATAGACATGTGAACGTATAGCAGATATTGCTGCATGTGTATATTGTGTCCATGTGTGTTGTAAAGAGCCTTTTTTTAAAGACAAAGGACTGTTTCCAGTTTAAGAGAGAATGAAATCAGTGGGATCAGGGAACCTAAGCTACGATGTCCATGTCGCTTGTTTGCCTTTAATACCCTTGTGTCATATGCAACTCTATTCTGTGGAACAATATTGCCTGAAAGGAAAATATGAATTCAATGTTTTCTCTCGAATAGCTTAGTGTTGCTACAGCACTGGGCCCCAGCCTTAGTCCTAGGTTCACACCACGAGTTGGTTCTCACTCCAGCCAGGCCCTCATTTAATGTTACACTGTGTTGTTAATTCAGTACTGAACTGGATTTGATATAACTTAACAAGTATTTTCTTTTAAAACTGTTATAATAATTTTTAAGGGATATGTATTTTGGAAGGGTGTTGTTCAAGACCAAGAAAAACATGAAGCATGCTTAACTCGAATGAAAGGATAGAAGCCAAGTTACTTGCCTTTGTGAATTTAAAATTCATAAAAATAAGTATGCAATGATACTGACCAAATAGTTTGAACAGTGAATTTAACAACTGAGCTTAAATAAATCTGTTCAACCAAATTATGGATAAACACCTATGTTTAATTTAGCACACACACATTCATATTTCAGCACATTCACAAACTATTTTTCTATTATGTTTAGAGTGTAGGGACAAAAATCTGCATATAATTTGTTGCTTGTTCAAATCCACTCAATTGATAGCTCAGTTGGGAGAAAAACCACTGCACACAATGTGTCCAAAAACCAGGGTAAGGGGACGTAGGGCTACGTAACACAAACTACACTATCGGACCTGTCCATCCTCTGGGTGCCTTGTGAAGCTAATAGACACGCTGCATTACACTCATTCTGTAAGCCATCTATAAAACCAGGCTTTTTTTTCCCGGTTGAGCAGCGTAGCTCAGTAGTTCTTCAAGCCATAAAACAACATTTGAAGTATTGTCACTTGGTTTTAATAGCCAATCAGTAGTAAGGGCAGACAATCTGATTACTCAGCGCTGAGGGCAGCATCTTCCCAGGAGCCAATGGCTATCAACACTGTCATAGTCACGTAGGGCCTAAGTGCAAAGCTGTTGTTTGATATGCATTTCATTGTGGAATCCAGGGAGGCACTTCACCACCATCACCCCACATGAGTGTGTCTACAGTATGTCTTATTGTCTGTGCTTCAGGGTGCCCCTGGTTCAATTTTGGACCAAACTTTTATTACCTGTTGGCCACTGCTGTTAATTTGACATCACTTGTTTCCAATGCACTGCAGTTTTTTGCACATCAAAGAGAAAACTTGTTTTTGTTCATGTTGCTAATTGTGCACGGTGAGGAAATGTAAGCAATTAAACATACTTGATTTTCATGATAGTGTGAGTTTTTTTCTCTCTCTTTCTCTCCTGCCCTGCAGAAATGCTAAATGAATCCAGCTTCAGGTACCTGAATACTGGCAGTTTGGTGTTGGAGTCAGTTTTGTCACCCTTCTTTATAGCAGCATATCCTCCCAAGACCCAAGAATTAATTTTTGTATGCTGTAGGGTCTCTGGTCTTAATCTCAAGAACCATATATTCCACCATGTCGAAACCTGCACTACAAGGGACATTCTATAAACATTCATAAACAAAGTAAAATGCATTATATTTTTTTCTTGCAGGAGGATGTAGCTACAAGAGTGTATTTTTCCAATTACTACACCAGTGGTCTATTTCATTCATTTTTCTAATCTGCATTTGGTTGGACTTCTATCACCAGGATTTATTATTTTTATGAGAAAATTTCAATTGTTATTACTCTCTCGTTTGCCCACAGCATCAAACTGGTAGCCTGTGTCCTTGAAGAGAGGATTTGATGGTTTAATCTGGTTTTAATTCCTTTCCCAGTGTTTGCTGGTGACTCCTCTGTGCCATATTTGAACGCTTTGCTAGAAAAAGACAATCACTCAGAGGTGAGTATCTGAAAGATTAAGGTCCTGGTTTTGGCAGGCTGTAAGTGATGTCATATTCATGTATACAAATTGGATTATATCACATTTTACATTTTCAAAAAAAGGAAGAAAAATGCTTTACAGTAGTGTATAATGTACATGTTTGCTGGAAAGCAGACTCATTTCAACCTTTGCAGTGCCTTGGACAGATACTGTTTTGCATAAGATTATTTGGCACACTCCATTTGAATTAATTTAACCAGTTAGACCTTGAGGAGATTGTGTTGCTGGATTGAGAGAGCCAGATTGGGAATGTTTGACATTGAGGAAAACCCTACACCTGTTGTAGCAGTACCACAGTTAATCACAGACATAGTTTGATGTCTTGAAAGACATTATTGCATTTCCATCACTGAGCATTGGGGTTTGCTGCTTAGTCCAGAGGCGTCTGCCCCCTGCTGGCCTGATTGTGATGTCACAGTCCCAATGTTGTCTTGCATTGGGGATCATTAAGTAAACTTGGTTTTTCGTATCAATAGAGAGCCACTAGTCAGGATCTTATGGTGACATCACGGATGTGAGATGAGAGAAGTCCATTTAATTTCTGGGGGTATGTGTTAACCTTGAATAAACTAATGTTTACCTCTTTTGACAAATAATTTTGTTGGTGGGATTTTCGCTAGAGATGACAATTCAAACTGACTCAGCCACTGACCTTATGAATAAAGCTGTATAAAACTTATAATGGCTATACTGTCACCTCTCTTTCTGGATGATATAGAGATAAAGCGTCTGCTACTAGTTTGTCATGTACAGTATAGCAAATGCTGCAGTTTGCATATTCAGTGCTGTGAATTACCATGTTGCATCTCTCACATCAACCTCAAGAGGGAGGTGTTGTGCCGATCAGCACGCTCTCCCTCGGCCAGTGTCACCTGCGTTTCTCGGTGTTCCAGAACGCAGGCTTCGTAACGCCGGGGCCTTCTCCTCGCGTGTCTGTGGATCAATATCGCCGCGAGAACAGATGGGCTCACAATGAATCAATCTGACGCCGTCCATTAATAATGTTGCTCATGTCTGGCCGCTAAAGGTGTTATAAAAGCTGAAAACAGACGCATTACACCATGAGAAATTAATTTACTTATTTTCTTATCGGATCAGTTTGTTTCCATTTTATCCCGTGGCCCAATTAGATAATATAAAGAAATAAAAAGATATGATCAATATATAGTTTCATTTATTTATTAATGTATTATTATTTTCCTCTTATTAACAGGGAATACACAAAACTGAGAAAAAATATACACAGCTTGACTTTTTTTCCAGATGTAACCAGACACATTTGCACTGCTTAAAGTGGATTGGGGGGATTAACTGATCGTTCATCAGTGGGGTTGTTTACCATGCTTTCATGTAAGGTTTTATGATAGAGGAGATGTTACTACAAGCGTCTAATCTGATTCACTGGGCTTCATTTTGTTTTGTTTTGTTTTGTTTTGTTTTGTTTTGAGGGGTTGTTCTGTTTCCCTGCTGTGCAGACTTTGCACATATACACTGATCATTATGGTATGTACATCTAGTGGGACCATCAAAGAAAATAAACTGTCCGGATCATTAGATTTAGCCATTTAGCCAACACTCTTATTAGGGGTGACTTACACAGCCTGCATTTACATACAATACATTTACACAGCTGGTTATGAACCAAAGGGATTCAGCTTCACCTGATGTTCCCTCTCTATTCTATTCTATTCTATTCTATTCTATTCTATATAATCCCCATATAGAGCACCTGCTATCTGCCTGGAAACATATGCATATTAAACAGCGGAGCCGTTGTTCAGTGAGATGGGTGAAGCTATGTCACTGCCCGGTGCTAACATGTATCTTTTAGGGTCCTGCAATACAGGATTCTGGAATGATTGCTCTGGGGGGTGGGGATACATACAAATCACATAATGTGCAAAATTTTGACTTCAATCACTTCAGTGCCTCTAGGATAGCTACGGAATCCCTGAAGACAATTTTCCCTGGGCAGTGAAGACTGCTGACCCAAGTACAGGAATGCACATGTGCAATTCAGGCCATAGCTTAACTCTGTGACCTTTGTGAGGGAGTTGGAGTTTTGGGAGACCAACCGCGACTGAACAGGGGGGTTCTTTAAGCTATTAACCAGAGGTAAAATAGCCACAAAGTCTCAAGAGACACGGGAAAGGAAAACAATACTCCTTAGGGAGAGTATCCCAAAGAAAAGCTCTACACGACCCACGTACTGGGTAAAAAAGAACTAAAGCTTAAGGAGTATGAAAATAAAACAACTGCCGGAGCAGAAAACGGGGCAACTCAAAGAAAACAGACCTCGAACCGAGGCTGAAAAAGTAAAACCCTAAAGAAAGAATACTGAGCTTAGATTGTGGCACCAACTGGTTGCCAACAATCTAAAAAAGCTAAAGACTGTTGTGCTAATTTTATAGCCACAACAATCCAATATCGCAACTACCTTTACCTTTACCTTTACCTTTACCTTTACCTTTACCTTTACCTTTACCTTTACCTTTACCTTTACCTTTACCTTTACCTTTACCTTTACCTTTACCTTTACCTTTACCTTTACCTTTACCTTTACCTTTACCTTTACCTTTACCTCGCTTGACAGAATACCGGCTTTCGTGCAACATAAGTGACACTGAAGCAAAGCTCATCGGCTTGCTCAGGGTTTAAATAGAACGCCAACAGGTGCAAATTGTAAAAGGAAATTTTCACGTGTATAATTTAATCAACTCAATGGCCGTAATAACTGAAGAAAAGGCGCATGAAAAAAAACCAATGGCCGTAATAACTGAAGAAAAGGCGCAGGTAGGAAAATAAATGGTGGTATCAGCCAAAACCATGACACCTTAAGCCCCTCCTTCACTTGAATGGCTGTACAAGGCATGTTCATCCTCACTGCTGTAATAAAGTCCCCTCAAGCTGACTGGTATTAACCCTTTGAAGAGTACTGTTGGTATTTTGGAATGCTTTTTCAAAAGTTTAAGTCAATGTTCTAGTATGGACGCATATCACATACAAAATTCAAATGTAAAATGACAATGTAATTCTACATTTGATTGAAATGTACCACCCATATATGCATATATAAATGTAAATTTTAATTCAATTATGCAATTTGCATTTGCCATTTA
Source organism: Anguilla rostrata (assembly GCF_018555375.3). NCBI lineage: Eukaryota > Metazoa > Chordata > Actinopteri > Anguilliformes > Anguillidae > Anguilla > Anguilla rostrata. The sequence goes on along the minus strand of NC_057936.1, from coordinate 40,080,114 downwards.
ATGTACTAGTATTGACAGTGCATCTCATCTTTGTCAACTAGCTAGTTTGCTCTTTAGGGATCCTTCCAGCCTACAGCCTCTCAGAGTTGATTGTAAGAGTAAAAAAGATGCACAACTCCTCAAAATGCATTTTAAATTGAATTTTGCCACACTTCTTGTGTCTTTTATGGATGGGAGGCGCTGTTTCTGTTTTTTACATTTGGATAGCCATTTAAATTTTTCCGCCTTTATGCAGGGGATTTATCCCTCTTCCCCCCAGCACACATGAGTGAGTTCCTCTGGTGCTTCCTCTTCAAGAATTGACATGTTCCTGCTCTCCTCAGGCCTGAGATACATGCTTATTACATCCAAGCAGTGTACTGCATTTCTCAGACCACCACATGCACTTGATGACCCCAAGTGTGCCTCTCCTTTTTGAGGTGTTACCTGGCGTGGGTCAGTCTTAGACATTTTATTGAATCCCCAGTAGGGTGGTGGGAGATGATAAATGAACATGTGAGGTGCTACTTAGGTGGAGAAAGACAAAGAAAAAGATTATCTCACAGCTGTCCTCCAAAGATTGAGCCTCCTCCTGTCCTGAGGCCTGGATATTAGCAGTGAGGTACCACTGATCACACAGAGCTTCTCTGCCCTCTACTGGGAGAAGTAGAAAAAACATACTTTCCGCACCAAGCTCCAGGGCCTCGAGGAAGATGCAAAGTGCACCAGGTTCTTCTTCTGCAGGGGACAATCTAAAGTTAACAACATCTCTGCTCTTTACAACAGCTGAGGGGTGGTGGTGTTTGAGGAGGCGGAGGTCCAGAAAGTAGCCAGGGAGTTCTATGAGGGCCTGTATAGTCTGAGGCCCACCAATGGCACTCTCATGGACACCCTCCTGGATGGCCTGGGTGACAACAGCATGGAGCCTGTGTTAACAAACAAAGCTGCTGGTCATGACAGAATCCCAGCAGAGTTTTACCAGACCTTCTGGGATCTCCTGAAGGAGGACGCAGCAGAACTTTTCAGGGCAGCATATAGGGAGGGATGGCTTGAGGCCTCACTGGAACTAAGGTCAGCTTGTCCCAAAGAAGGGGGACCTGAAGGACCTCCGGAACTGGCAGTCGATCAACCTCCTCTCAGTCAATCATAAGATCATGGTGATGGCACTGATGAGGAGGTTCCAAGGCCTAATTACATCAGTGATCGGCCCCGACTAGACATTCAGCATCCCTGGAAGCTCCATTAATGACAACCTGCTCCTCATGAGGGATCTTATAATCCACTCCTTCTCAGCCTAGATCAGGAGACAGCATTTGCCAGGATAAGTCACATGTGCTTGGAGAAGATGCTGGAGAGGCTGAACATCCCTCTGCCCCCACTTACATGGGGAAAAACTATGTTATACAAACAAAACAGGCAGAATGGTTGTTAACCAGCACCTCTCTGCCTTGTTCGCTATCAGGTCCGGCATCAGGCAGGGATGCCCTCTAATATGCCTCCTGTACATTATCTATCTTGAGCTGTTCCACCAGGCCATCAGGGTTAATCCAGGCATTGCTACTTACCCACTGCTGGGTGCCCAGGGGGGTACATGGAAGATATCACCATCATCAGCACAGACAGTCATTCTATCATCACTACTACCAAGGTGTTGGATGAATTCTGTGCAGCCATAGGCGCCCTCCTCTATAGGGACAAGTGCGAGCTGTCATCATGTCGGAGTGAGACACTAACTGCTCCCTTTCTGGTGCACAAAGATACAATCAAGTTCCTTGGGGTGACCTTCCAGGTGGATGGAGAGGGGCAGCAAAGCTGGAAGGGAGCCCTCTGCCATGTCCAGGCAAAATTCTGGAGCTGGAGTGCACAGCCCGTCAAAATGACGGGTAAGATCCTGGTCCTGAAGGCAATAGTCCTTCCAATTCTCCTATACAGTATATGGGCAGGGTGTTTCCCCCAGACAAGGCCACCAGTAATCACTTGGTTGGCCTTCTGCTTTGTCTGGGGGAGTCACAACCAATCTCACGCCACCGCGATCTTACACCAGGGGCTAAAAGTGAATGAGGGTTGTTAACCTACGAGAAACTGTGATGTCACAAATGTCCAACGTGATTTCACAATGATGGCTGCAAGCCAGTTGAATGGAGTGAAACTAGTAGCACCCCTGTACCAGTATGGCTGATCTTCTAGATAACTGATGTGACTCAAAGTTTCTGTTGACATCCCTGGACTACTTTTTTGAGCTTCCTTCAGCAGTGCCATTTACCTTATTCTTTGTGGGAATAGGTGGCTCACATTCATTGAGAGATGGAAGACAGGCTTGGAATGGTGTTCATAGTGATAGGATTGCATTATGTGTTACTATCTGCTATTATAACTTTTTGGTTCCTGTCTGTGTTCTGTGTGCTTGATTTATAATTAATGAGCCTGGCTTCAAATCAGATTTTTATAAATCTGAGATTCTCCCAGTAAAACTTTGTGCTAATTTAATGTAGTTGGTGTGCAAATTTAGATATGATATGGTCAAAAAAAATTGCATCTTTTCAAATGCATTTCACTGGAAAAGACTGGAAAACTCGCTCCTGAACAATGACAGGATCAATGCAAACTGGCTTAAATCTAACACTGAAAAATCCTCATGTGTCTTGAATAGGTGAGAACAAAGTATTGTGGGATATGCCTTTTATTTGTTAGGCTAGTGATTTTAAAAATAAAAATCAGCATTGATATAATATGGATATTAATTAATGGAGAAAACACAAAATGTGGGGTGTGAGTCTGAAGGATACAAATAAGTCTTTTAAAATTAATTTGTACACTGTATCTGCATGTTCAGTCTGTGGATACCTGGTGTATCACTGGGGATGCTAATGTATGTAGCAGTAATTTCAGCGACCCTCACCCTCTCCCTACCCCCTAGGATGGGATCTACCGCAAGGTCTTTTAGAGTCCGTGTTATAGATGGCTAATGACCAACTATAACTGGGACTCTAGTGAGTCACACACACACACACACACACACACACACACATACCCTCTCTCTCTCTCTCACACACACACACACACAGTTTCCATCTGTCGCTATGTGTGTCCCTTTCTTGCGCACACATATTGTCTCCATCTGTCTCTGTCTACAGTAGCTCTCTTTTTCTCTTTCTCTCTCTCACTCACTAACTCTATTACTCCATTTCTGAGGCTATTCGAGGTGCTTTCAGATCTCATTTCCCCTGCCTGATTAGCCCACTTTACGTTAGTGTAGTCAAGCCTCACATGAATTAATACGAAGACATTGCATAATGGCCCTTTTTTAGTAAGATAGGGAATTAGTATTTTTAGCTTCACATATCATAGAAGGCAGAAGGCACGCTCTGTGCGTTCTCTCCCAGAACAACACACATCAGAACCTACAGCCCAGAGGCCTAATCCTGACCAATAAACACCAACCCACATCTATTTCACTTCTATTCTCGCATCTGTCATTTCCCCATTGGCTTTACAAACTGTACAAATAGTACATTTCTCACTAACTTATCACTACCACCCATAGCAGTGTATGCAAATGGCCGACTCATTTCAAATTGGCCTGGCAATAACTGAGCATCAAGATCACTCAGGACTATGGGGGTTCTTTTGCCCCCCACTACCCACAAATTTATGGGCAGATATTGGGCCAGTGCAATTGCTCTGGTTATTGCGATAATTGTTATGTTCCGAGTAAGGACCCACACGCAGACCAGAGAAATCCAAGAAAACGTCGTCTTTAATCAGTCCGAAGTTCGAAGCCAGGTGATCAGAGAGAGTGCGGTACCGAATCGAGTTTCCAAAAGAATAGTAAAAAGACAGGCAAAAAGTCAAAAACCAGGAGATCAGAAATAGCGAAGGTACAAAGGGGCAGGCAAAAGAGAAGTCAAAGAAAAGCGAAGGTCGAACCAGAACCAAACAAAACCAAAAGGGGCAGGCAAACTCGAAGTCGGGCAAAGGGGTGTCGCAGGAATCTCAATAAACAAAGGCTTACAAATAATCGGCACAATGAATATGATCAACGTTCTGACATTGAACAGGTGGAAAAGACTGACATTTATACACTGGGGAAGATAACAATCAAGGAGGGGTTAAGTGAGTGAGGGAGGAGTAACAAACAACATCCAGGTGAAGAACATTAGGAAAACTAATTCAATGACAGGGGACTGACAAAACGCGGACTGGAATCACATAAGTACAGGGGAGTGAAGCAGCTCAGGGAACACAGACACAGAGACAGTACTGGGGAGACAAGTGACCGGAAATACAGACTACAACAGTACCCCCCCCCCTAGGAAACGCCTCTTGGCGTTTTCACCGGTGGCACAGGGTGTTTAACATGAAAGTCCTTAACAATCTGCTTATCCAAAATGAAGCGAGAGGGGATCCAGCTTCTTTCCTCGGGGCCGTAGCCTTCCCAGTCCACCAGGTACTGAAGGCCGCGACCCCGACGACGAACATCCAGCAGTTTGTTCACGGTGTAGGCATCACCATCATCAATGAGTCGGGGGGAGGGGGGGCTCAGGGGCAGGGCAGAGGGGATGGGTAACAACGGGTTTTAAGCGGGAAACATGAAAAGTGGGGTGAATTCTGCGCATGGTGGAGGGTAACTTTAATATAACAGCAGTGGGGCTGAGGATTTTAACAATAGGAAAGGGGCCAATAAAACGAGGAGCTAATTTCTGGGACTCAACACGTAGGGGAATGTCTCTGGTGGTGAGCCAAACACGCTGTCCAACTCTGTAGGAGGGGGCTTTAGAGCGGCGGCGATCGGCCGTCACCTTCATCCTGGCGCTGGCGCGAAGCAAGTTGAAGCGAGCGGTCTTCCATGTCCTTCTGCAGCGCCGGATGAAGGCTTCAGCTGAGGGGACCCCCACCTCCTCCTCCTGACTAGGGAACAGAGGCGGCTGGTACCTAGGCAGCACTCGAATGGAGAAAGTTTGGAAGAGGAGGTGTGAGAGTTTATGGCATACTCTGCCCAGGGTAGCTGATAAAACCATGAGGAGGGATTCTTGGAGCAGAGGCATCTAAGGACGGTTTCAATAACTTGATTGGCCCGCTCGGTCTGGCCATTGGTCTGGGGGTGAAATCCTGAGGATAGACTAATGGAGGAACCCAACAGTGAGCAGAAAGCTTTCCAGAAACGTGCAGTGAACTGGGGGCCTCTATCGGAAACTATGTTAGTGGGGATGCCGTGTAGTCTAATAACGTGATGAATGAGTAAGTTGGCGGTTTCTTTAGCAGAGGGAAGCTTGGTGAGGGGAACGAAGTGAACAGCTTTAGAGAACCTATCAACTATGGTGAGGATAGTGGTGAAAGTGTTGGATGGGGGTAAGCCTGTGATGAAATCTAACGCTATGTGAGACCAGGGGCGGTGTGGGATGGGGAGGGGTTGTAACAGACCTGAGGGTGGGTGGTGAGAGGGTTTGTTCTGGGCACAGACTAAGCAGGCAGCCACAAAGTCCAAGATCTCTTGTTTCATGGAGGGCCACCAAAAGCGTCTCTGAATAAAGGTCCTGGTTCTGGTGGCCCCCGGGTGGCATGAGAGTTGCGAAGCGTGGCCCCAAAGGAGAACATGAGAGCGGACTTGGGCAGGAACGTAGAGACGATCCGCTGGGCAATTACTTGGACCAGCCTCATCCTCCTGGGCCTTACGAACCATCTCCTCGATGTCCAAGTGGATGGCATTGATGAAACAGCTCCGCGGGAGGATGGTGTCAGGTGAAGGATCCTTGGTGGGTGGTTCAAACCGGCGGGAGAGGGCGTCAGGTTTGGTATTCTTCGACCCAGGGCGGTAAGCAAGGGTAAAGTCAAATCTGGAGAAGAAGAGTGCCCATCGGGCCTGGCGAGAGTTGAGGCGTTTGGCTGTGTGAAGGTACTCCAGGTTCTTGTGATCAGTCCACACCAGAAAAGGTGTTTGAGAGCCCTCCAGCCAGTGGCGCCATTCTCCCAAAGTCATCCTCACCGCCAACAGCTCACGGTTCCCAATGTCGTAGTTCTGTTCCGTGGGTGTCAGGCGGTGAGAAAAGTAGGCACAGGGATGGATCTTATTGTCCCTGGGTGAACGCTGAGAGAGAACGGCTCCCACCCCAATGTTGGAGGCATCAACCTCTACGATGAACTGAGCCGCAGAGTCAGGATGAACAAGGATGGGTGCAGAGGTGAAGTGGTTCTTGAGGGCTCGGAAGGCTGTTTCAGCCTGGGCGTTCCACTGGAATCGGGTCTTAATGGATGTGAGGGCGGTGAGTGGGGCTGCCAGAGAACTGTAATTACGGATGAAACGACGGTAGAAATTGGCGAAGCCCAGGAAACGTTGCAGTTCCCGACGACAGTCTGGCTGAGGCTATTCCACAACTGCCCGGATCTTCTGGGGGTCCATCTGAATGCTGCCGGCGGAGATGATGTACCCCAGGAAAGAAGTGGTGTTACAGCTAAACTCACATTTCTCCGCCTTGACGAACAAGCGGTTCTCCAACAGTCTCTGGAGCACCTTGCGGACCTGGATGATATGTTCCTCCTTAGTTTTGGAAAAGATCAGGATGTCATCCAGGTATACAAAAACAAACTTATTTATCCAGTCCCTCAGAACATCATTGACCAGTGTCTGGAAAACAGCTGGTGCGTTTGTGAGCCCGAAGGGCATCACCAAATACTCCCAGTGTCCGGTAGGGGTGTTGAAGGCTGTCTTCCATTCGTCGCCCTCTCGAATGCGCACCAGGTGATAGGCGTTGCGCAGGTCCAGCTTGGTGAATATCATGGCTCCTTGCAGGAGTTCGAAGGCGGAAGCCATGAGGGGAAGTGGGTAACGGTTCTTGACCGTAATGTCATTGAGGGCACGGTAGTCGACGCACGGCCGGAGTGAGCCATCCTTCTTCCCCACGAAGAAGAATCCGGCCCCCGCTGGTGAGGATGAAGGACGGATGATGCCGGCAGTCACGGACTCCTGGAGGTATTTGTTCATTGCTTCCGTCTCCGGCCGAGACAGAGAGAACAATCGACCTCTGGTGGGAGTGGTGCCGGGCTTCAGGTCAATGGCGCAGTCGTAGGGGCGGTGAGGAGGCAGAGAGGTGGCTCGGGATTTGCTGAAGACCTCTTTAAGGTCCAGGTACTCGGGAGGAACCGCCGACAGATCCGTCGGCTTCTCGGGATGAGGTGACTCGGGAACAGAAGAATGGGCCTCTCGCAGACAAGATGCTAAACAGAATGGGCTCCAGCCCAAAATCTTGTGCGAGTTCCATTCCAAGGTGGGGTTGTGCTTCTCAAGCCAGGGGTGCCCGAGAATGATGGGTGAGTGGGGAGATTCAGTGATGTGGAGCCGAAGCTCTTCTTGATGGTTACCGGAGAGCCGAACCTTGAGTGGAACGCTGGTGTGAGTGATGTTCGCCAACTTCTGACCATTGAGCGAGTTGGCCACTAGGGGGCATGATACCTTCTCCAAGGGGATTCCCCATCTCTCGGTGGCCCCAGCGTCCAGGAAGTTCTCCTCGGCCCTGGAGTCGATGAGAGCGGTGGTCCCTTTGGTTCGTCCCCCCCACTCAATGGTGACAGGCAGGCAAGTCCGGTGTTTTGAGGAGGATTCAGTCGGAATCATGCCCACTAGTGCTCCTCGATACACTAGCGGGCGTTGTCTTTTAGCGGGCAGGCTGCGACATAGTGACCTGGTTTCCCACAGTAGAGGCAGGACCTGGTGTGCATCCTTCTATCCCTCTCCTCCTGGGTCAGGCGAGCACGGTTGACTTGCATAGGTTCCGAGTCCGACATCATGACTGGAGGAGGTTTGGGGTTGGTAGGGGATGCAGCAGTGGTCCTGGACCTCTCAGTGACTGCTCGGTTGTAGACCCCTTGACTGCGAGCCCGTTGGCGCTCCTGGATGCGTGAATCCACGCGGATAGCCAGGGCAATGAGATCGTTGAAGTCCTCGGGTAGGTCCCGGGTCAGCAGCTCGTCCTTCACGCGCTCAGACAGGCCATTGAGGAAGGTGTCGTACTGAGCCTTCTTCTCCCAGCCACTGGCGGTAGCCAGAGTACGAAAATCGATGGCGAAGTCCGACACCGTCATTCCACCTTGGCGCATGCGCAGGAGTTCTTGCGCCGCATCATGGCCGTGCTTGGAGCGGTCGAAGACCCGTTTCATCTCTTCTGCGAGCAGCGTGGAGGTCTGCACGCAGGGAAGCCCCTCCTCCCAGGCAGCCGTTCCCCACTTCCTAGCTCGCCCGGTGAGCTGCGTGATTATGTAGGCAACTCGGGGCTGCTCAGTGGGGAAGGTAGCTGGCTGTAGCTGGAAGATCAGCCGGCACTGGGTAAGGAATGGGAGGAGGAGGAAGGTGGGGTTCACGAGCACGTGCAGGTGGGATGTCAGGCGTAGCGGGAGCCGCAGGTTGCTGGGGAGCGAAGCCAGGCGAGGAGGCCCGGAGTGCAGATGTCAGCTCTGCCACGCAGGAGGTTAGAGTCTGCAGCTGGTGAGAGACCGACTCCAAGTGGGACTGGTGGCGTCCCAACATGGCTCCCTGCTGCCCAAGTACAAATTGTACCTGGGCAGGGTCCGCTGGGTCCATCCTGGTCAGAACGTACTGTTGTAGTCTGTATTTCCGGTCACTTGTCTCCCCAGTACTGTCTCTGTGTCTGTGTTCCCTGAGCTGCTTCACTCCCCTGTACTTATGTGATTCCAGTCCGCGTTTTGTCAGTCCCCTGTCATTGAATTAGTTTTCCTAATGTTCTTCACCTGGATGTTGTTTGTTACTCCTCCCTCACTCACTTAACCCCTCCTTGATTGTTATCTTCCCCAGTGTATAAATGTCAGTCTTTTCCACCTGTTCAATGTCAGAACGTACTGTTATGTTCCGAGTAAGGACCCACACGCAGACCAGGGAAATCCAAGAAAACGTCGTCTTTGATCAGTCCGAAGTTCGAAGCCAGGTGATCAGAGAGAGTGCGGTACCGAATCGAGTTTCCAAAAGAATAGTAAAAAGACAGGCAAAAAGTCAAAAACCAGGAGATCAGAAATAGCGAAGGTACAAAGGGCAGGCAAAGAGAAGTCAAAGAAAAGCGAAGGTCGAACCAGAAGCAAACAAAACCAAAAGGGCAGGCAAACTCGAAGTCGGGCAAAGGGGTGTCGCAGGAATCTCAATAAACAAAGGCTTACAAATAATCGGCACAATGAATATGATCAACGTTCTGACATTGAACAGGTGGAAAAGACTGACATTTATACACTGGGGAAGATAACAATCAAGGAGGGGTTAAGTGAGTGAGGGAGGAGTAACAAACAACATCCAGGTGAAGAACATTAGGAAAACTAATTCAATGACAGGGGACTGACAAAACGCGGACTGGAATCACATAAGTACAGGGGAGTGAAGCAGCTCAGGGAACACAGACACAGAGACAGTACTGGGGAGACAAGTGACCGGAAATACAGACTACAACAGATAATGCGAATAGAAAACAATTTAAATCGACATATGATGCTTGGCTAATTCACTTGCTTGAGATGGATTCAAGTAGAGCCTAAGGTAGGAGCTAGACCTCCAGCTCAAACCTGGATGGCTGTATTGGGGTAGTCAGGATCAGCAATTATGTCTTCTACAGACTTGTCAGTGTCAGAGTCATTTGAGTCACTGATAATGTCCTTTGATTCAGAATCAAAGCAATTTCAATGCTGTCCATTTCTGTCATCTTTTCAGCCTAAAGGTATAATAGCAGAGCTGTATGTCTCCCACATATTTTATGTCTTGCATCACAGAAGTCATTTTCCAGTGGGTGCTTCCATCAGGAGTGATCAAATTGTCAAACATATAGCCATACTAACTATTTCAGCTTAATTTAATGAAAGAGCATATTAAAATAAATATTGTTGGGGGATGCTGTTATGTGATGCTTACCCTTTCAGCTAATGAGCCGTACAGCAGCCCCCCTCTCTGGATTACTTTTGTCACTTTCCCCTTCATTATGAAATAAATCACGTGTAAATCATACAGTCATGTGTTTTCCAGGTTTCACATATATCCACACTCATTTACGGGGCTGTTTCCAACACAGTGCAAATAATACGTTGAGAAGAATACCAGTTACTATCAGCATTAACCAGAACCAATTCTTTTTTTAAGTTTACTTCCTGTTTAAATGAATAAGATGTCACATGACAGAGAAGAAATGAGGATGTACTATTTTCTGCTCTCTGCTCTAATATAGAGTCAGCCTCACCAACACACATCTCTCTCCAAACTATTCTGAGGAAAAAGGAAGATGTTATTCTGAGATCAGTTGCAATGGTGATAATATTAGCAGATGACAACAATTTGAAGTCCCATCCTCTGAGGCTGGGTGCACTGTCATCTTGCTGTCATGGAAGTTGTGGATGAATGAATTACAGTCTGCTTACTCATTTCCCAGTAACAAAATCAGTGGCATGAGTCGATTAGCTGTGAGGGAAAATTAACCAGAAAAACTTTCCTCTAAAGCCCAGTCATTTGGCTGGTGCAGTAATTCAAGCCCTCTCTCTCTCCCTCAGGAAATCAAATGTTTGTTGCTGGCATGCCAAAGTTTACAATACCTGGATATGAAAGAGAATGTGTAAAGATACAAGCTGTACTCCAAACCTCCCCACACTATAACAGTGGCATTCGCTTGACAAGGAGACATCTGTGGATCTTGAAGCTTTACATCAGGCTCAACTGTGTTTTTGTGGTCACTCTGAAACTGAAGGATGGTGTCAAAAAAGAATCCTTCAGGATCACAGTAGGGAAGAGTGAAAAAATAAACCTGAAGCAGAGGATTGGACTTTCTGTTCATTTAAAATCAACACATCAGATTAGATCACATTATTCTCCTTGCAGAAGGGGGTGTCCTTTCCACAGCACGATCAAAACAGTAAAAATTGAAAATTCACTTCCATTTATTCATTATGTACATACAAACACTTATGAATGGCAACAAATCCAAAATTGTGGAGTACAGAGGCAAATTTTGAAAAAAAAAGTATTTGTCTTAAATTATGGAGCACACTGTATAGCTAAACTGACTGGAGCATTCTTAAAAGAGGGTCATTGAGTAAATTCTATAATAAACATTTTCATGAGTAAGTTCAATACCGAGGTGCACACAGAGGACTTCTCTGACCCAAAATGACATTAACTAGGACAGCATGAGAATATGTTTTCTTTCCATTTGATGTAATGGTGATAAAAAAAGCTCCAAGTCTGAAAATTAGTACTTTGCCATATTAGCAATTTGTGACTGAACATTGTTTGTGCAATGTTCCAAGTCAAAAACTGAATACATTCTGGAAAAAGGGTCTGAGCAGAGTGTTTACAAATGTGTCTTTTTGTTGTCAAGCTACGGTATGCATGGATGTCTGCCAACATAGCAGCATAAGAAGATTAATAGAATAGGTGTGTGTATGCTTAATGTCTACATTCATTAGACAGGAGAGTTATGGGTCTCTCTTTACAGTTGAAATATGGGTTAAATACCTTATCTTAATGACACAAAAGCACTAACCCCCCTGGGATTCAAACCTGGAACCCTAGTTTGGTCACAAGTCCAGTTTTCTAATCATTATATCACATAGATTCATTTTTATCATTACTCATTTCACTGTATATTTCTCTCCTCATAGTACATTCTGTAGGTTTTTACATTTGATGTCCAGATGGATAGTTACCTCTCCATCTCTTTATCACCTGTCCCCATAACTAGGACCCATTTATTCTGACATCACACCCAGGGACTGGTTTTTGCTGGATAACATTACTGTGTTGTTTTTAGGCAAGTAATGAACAAAAACAACAACAGCAATAATATGAATGGGAATATGAATGGATGCTTATTATATATATATATATATATATATATTATTATTATTATTATTATTATTTTTTGATTATTACTTATTTAATTTTAAGAACTGAATGACTGCATAACATGCATTTGGCTCTCTCTCCACCACACACTGACTTCTGCAGCCTCTCTCTCTGGAGTGCAGATTGAACTGTGAAAGGACTGATACCCATCGCCCTCTCCTTCTGTGTGGAGAAGATTCGAGATTACAGTGAAGATGTGCCGCCCTCCTCTGAAAAGATACCCATGTAATTCCACTGTGCTGGAGTCCACTCCAGCTGCTCCCCTGGGAGGGAGTCCCTATGGAGCTGAAGCTATCTTTAAGTGGAATAAAGAGTGGGGAGTAATTGAGAGGGGGAGGGTGAGAGAATGATTGAGAGGGAGAGTTCAGAAGGAGAGAGAAACTGAGTGTGAGAGATGAAACCGTGTGAAAATGAGAGAGAAAAGAGGAGTGGGAGGGAGAACAGTCTGCCTGACTCGTTAAAAATGAAATGTACCCGTCTTCCATGCTTCTGTTAAAGCCCCCACTTTCACTCTTCAACCCCCGCCCATTTATTAAACTTTCCAACCTCTTCCACAAGTGCAGGTGACTGCATGTCTCTGCTGCCCATCAATCATGCGGCTGAAACTGTATGGCCATGCAAGGGCGAATTAAAGGGCGCATAAGACCGTTCATTACCCGCAGCAGACACAGGGATCCTGACTCCTGACACATTACACAACAACACCACACACACACACAATTACATGTACTCACACACATACACTAAAGAAAGATGTTTCGCGGAAAGGGTAGGGGGGACGTGATACTTATTACATAATTATTAATTATATATTAGAAGTACGGAAGTAAGCGTCTAGTGATTATGTTTCTAGTATTCACACCCTATCTTGTTCATCTTTGGACTCACAACAGTATGTACATTTTCACTGACATACTGTACAGTAGCAAGAAAAAAATTGTGAACCCTTTGGAATTACCTGAATTTATGCATGAATTGCTCATTAAATGTGGTCTGATCTTCATTTAAGTCACAATAATGACATTCAGCTTAAACTAATAACACACAATCAATTGCAGTGTTCATGTGTTTATTGAACACATTGTCTGAACATTCACAGTGGAAAGAGTGTGTGAAAAACGAATAACTGGTAGGACCTCGTAAACAGCAATAACCTCCACCAAATGTCTCCTATAGCTGCCGATCAGACTTACACAAGAGTTAGGAGTACCTTGATAGTTCTCAAATGTCTTGGATGAACAGCTCTCTTCAGGTCATGCCACAACAGCTCATTTGGGTTAAAGCCTGGACTCTGACTTGGCCTTCCCAAAACATTTTTTAAATAGAATTTTCTTCTGTTTTTTTGTTGTTGATTTACTCATGTATTTTTGGTTATTGTCTTGTAGCATCACTCAGCTTCTGTTAAGCTTTGGGTGATGGACTGCTACCCTGACATTCTGTAAAATTTCTTGATATAATTTTGAATTCTTTGTTCCATCAATGATTGCAATCTGTTCAGGTCCTGAGGCAGCAAAGCAGCCCCAAACCATGATGCTCTGTCCGCTATGCTTCACGGTTGGGATGAGGTTATGGTGTTGGTGAGCAGTGCTTTTCCCCTCCAAACATACTGTTGTACAATTCTTTAAAAAAAAACTTTTTTCTCATCCATCCATAGAACATCGTTGCAAAAACGTGGAACATCCAGGTGGCCTTTGCAAACTCAAGACACACAGCAATGTTTTTTTTTTCGAGAGCAGTGGTTTCCTCTGTTGTGTCCTCCCATGAATACCATTCTTGTTTAGTGGTTTTCTTATAGTGGACACATGAACAGAGACTTTAACAAGTTCAAGATATATCTGCAGATCCTTTGCTGATACCCTAGGGTTCTTTTTGACCTCCTTCAGCTGCATAGCACACTGCTAGAGTAGGAACCATACAGAATTTTCTCCTTTAGTAGACAACTTGTCTTATTGTAGATGGATGAACACCCAGGCCTTTGGAAATATTGTTGTAGTAATGTATACCTACACATCTTCTAAGGTCCTCTAAAATTGTTTTGATGAGGGTATGGTTCACATGAACAGATATTTCTTGAGAAGAGTAGACTCTGTCAGCAACTAAACTGTGTGCCATTTTTTAGTAGGGTAGGCACCTCACACCTCTAGTCTCATCTCATTGATTGGAACACCTGACTCCAATTAGCTTTTGGAGAAGTCAATAGCCTAGAGGTTCACATACTTTTTTACAACCTAGACTGTGAATATTTAAATGATGGATTCAGCATTGTCAGAAGAAGTACAATTATTTGTTTAATATTAGCTTAAGCATATTGTGCTTATTTATTATTGACTTAGATGAAGATCAGACCATATTTAATGGGTAATTAATGCAGAAATACAAGCCCAAAGGGTTCACAAACTTTTTCTTGCAATTGTATATCACACTAACGGTAATCAAATCTGTTTGCGACAGAGCACCAATAAAAACATTGCCTCCTGAGGAGTTGGCATAGATCACCTTGAGTCTGTGGGCAGATGGCCAGGATGCCTGGCCTCCTTCCAGATTCACATGATGGGCAAGGTGTGACAATAAAAATAAAAGCATTCAAAATATTTGATATGAGTGGCATGTGGAGAAGTTGATAATTAGAATCCCTGCTAAAAAAATTAGACTACTGAACAGAGGCACTCTAAGGTGAGAATCTTGGGAGGTTTACCTCAGACCTCACATTCTTCAAACACCAACCTGCAACCCCAGTTCCCCAAGCCAAGCCATAACGCGTATACACAGTTTGTATGCACCACCATGTTAGGTGCACTCGTTCGATTTCAGCCGAGTTCTTCTTCTTGTTGGGATGGCAGGTATGTCATCCCACCAAGTTACGGCTTGGTGGGGTGGCATGCCCCATACCTATACAGCACCAAGAATTTGGCATCAATTAAATTCAATGGGATAAGTATGCAGTGTGCACCCAATGCTCATGGGAGATGTAGTATCATGTCGTATCACTTGACGAATTGACATGCCACTGCCAAATTCTGCCTGCATTTGGTGGGTGGCAGGTGTTAATGTCAAGGCCTGTAAATATACATACCGATGGGCGACAAATTAAAGGAAAAGCCTGAATAAATGAGTGGAAAACATAACGAATGCAGCTACTTCCATACAGGTGTATTGCATGATAAAATTAAGCTATTAACATCCCATCATGCTCTGCAGAATGTATTAAAAGGCCCAGTTGATGTCGATTTTGGATACAGATGGCAAGAGGAAAAGATGTAAGTGACTTTGAAAAAGGTTTCATTATTGGGGCACGGATGGCAGGAGCTTCAGTCACAAAGACTGCTCAACTGGCTAGCGTTTCAATAGGACCAGTGACTAAAGTGACATCTGCATTTAGATCTATGGGAAAGACATCAGTATATAGGGTCGGAAATTGTAGTGGAAAGCATACATTCGATGACCGTGATGCCTGTGCATTAGTGCAATATGTAAGGAAAAACAGAAGAGCAACTCTTCCTCAGGTGACTGTGAGGGGTACTATAGTAGGGTTGCAGTGCATAAACCCTCATTACAGAGACAAATGCACATTGAGAGTTCAGTGGTGAAAAAACCATAGACACTGGTCTACAGAGATGTGGAAAAAGTTATTTGTTCTGATGAGTCAGCCTTCACCATCATTTTTCGACAAGTGGGCAGGTGCATGTGTGGCAACGATACAGGCTTGAATGTTTGAGCCCGACAGTGAAGTGGTCCGATGGCTCTGTTGTGCTGTGGGGGGCATTTTCCTGGCATGGTATGGGTCCACTTGTCCCTTAGAGTAGTGTTTTTTTCGTCAACGAAAACGATGATAAAATTTTTCGTCAACGACCTGTTTTTTCATGACGAAGACGATAACGTGATGAAAATGCCTTTATAGGACGACAATGATGACTAATTCATTTCGTATTTAAAATGAAGAAAATATGACGAGACAAAAAAAAATTAAATAAAACGAAAACAGACCCAGACAGAATGAGCGTTTCGCCTAGAAATACAATAGGCTATATTAGAAGAACTGTGTTGATACCATCTATGGTGGATACATTTCACTGATGAAACTCCTGCCAGCTACCCTAGCTCTAGGGGGGCGTGGCGAAACGTTTAACTTGTGTTGATCCAACAATAAGCATGTATTATAAGGTGCAGAAAACCAACTGGTCAATGCATGCCTGTCATTGACTTAATTGTGAACTTGACTCTCTCCACAGATGTAAATTGTGTGATCCATGTTTTTTGCTGCCATAACCAGTCTATCACTAGCAAAATTAACACAATGTCCCTTCTTCTGGCTTCTTCTTCTAGAAAAAAAAGAACAAAAGTATGAGAATATTTTAAATGCAATGAGAGCTCCAACACGACTCATTGTAGAGTTACAGTCAGTAACATTGTCATAATTTTTTTCCGACCGTGAAAACTGCCTGACTCGTTTACATTTTGGACAGATGTGGCTAGTAGGTAAATCTATCACTGTTTCCATCGCAGTACTTTTGACACAAGCAAAATCATAAGCACTATCCTAAAATTTCTTCTTACTATGAAGAGTACCTGACCCGCAACCGTAGTAATGTGTTAACATGGCAGCACAATTATATCGAGAAACACCATCTTTGGGAAAAAAATGCTACATTCTGTAAATGCATTTAGAACCTACCATGCATAAAAACATTAAAACGCTTGTCAATCACCCACTTCTATTTATAATGCCATCATAGCGCAGAGTGTTTAAAACCATAAAACCACCCCTTACCAAAAAATTTAATTCAATTAAAACTGTAGGCTACACATTAACGTTTAATAGGCCTATAGACCCACTAGTCTGACTTTGACAGCTTTGGGACTAAACTGGCTCTCGTTTTACACTAAAAGTCATTACCTTTGTAGACTATCTTTAGGGCATTTAACTACTGGAGGCTGGAAATTACATGTGACAAAAATTAAGTAGGACTAAAATACTTTGTTATTTTCATTGACTAAAATAAATATGATTTTAGTCATTCTTGTCTTGACTAAAATTAATGAAGAAAGCATGACTAAAATGTGACTAAAACTAAAATACATTCCAGTCAAAAGACTAAGACTATGACTAAATCAAAAACTGGTGGCAAAAACACTGCCTTAGAGAGAAGGATCACTGCAAATAAATACAAAGTAATTCTGAGTGATCACCTTTATCCTATGATGAAACATTTCTATCTGTCAGGGTGGGCGAGGGAATGAACCCAAGCGCAGAGTGCGGGGAAAAACAAAACTCCAAAAGTAGGAAGAACAAAGACTTTAATCACGAACTCCACGAAAAAGGGAACCAAAAGCCTCGCAGGGCAGCAATAACAAACCCAAAGAAAACTTCAAAAAAACAGGAAACAAGAAAATACAAAAGTCCAAAAGCACGTAGCAAACAGAACAGGGGCAGAAACACTCGGGGCAGAAACACGCTTGGAGGCACGATCAAACAAACTAACAAACTACCACAAGCAGGCAAGGATCCAGCACCTGAGTCCGGGAGAAGGGAAACTAAAATAGGCGCGACACAGACGAGACACAGGAGGGCACAATGAACAATCAGGCCACAGAGAGGGAAGGGAAAACGAGACAACCAGCAAACAATCATAGGATAATTGAAACCAATAATACAATTAAACAGGACACAAAACAGAGGTGCCGCCATCTGGTGGCCCAACCAGGAAAGACAAAGGGAAAAACACAGAACCCTGACACTATCCTGATGGCAGTGGTCTTTTCCAGGATGACAATGCTCCCATCCACGGGGCATGAGGGGTCACTGAATGGTTTGATGAGTATGAAAATGATATGAATCATATGCTATGGCCTTTGCAGTGACCAGATGGGAAATTGTGGATCAACATGTTAGACAGCACTCTCCACCACCACCATCAAAATACACAACATGAGGGAAGAGTTTTGGAAGAATAGTGTTCCATCCCTCCAGTGGAGTTTCAGAGACTCTATTCTAGCAGTTAGTGGTGGCCTGGCATCTTACTAAGACACTTTATGTTGGTTTTTCCTTTAATTTGTCACCTGTCTGTATATGACCAAAAGTGTCTGAACACCCCTTGATCCAGGAATGTTTTTCATGGTTTGGGCTAGGCTCCTTAGTTCCATGGAAGGCAAATCTTAATGCTACAGCATGCAATCACATTCTAGACGATTCTATGCTTCCCCAACAGTTTGTGGAAGGCTCTTTCCTGTTTCAGCATGACAATGCCCCCGGGCACACAGTAAGGTCCTTATAGAAATGGTTTTGTCAAGAGCGGTGTGGAAGAACTTGACTGACCGGCACTGAGCCCTGACCTCAACACCATCCAACAACTTTGGGATCAATTGAAAAGTCAACTGTGAGCCAGGTGTAATCACCCAATCAGTGCTCGACTTCACTAATGGTCTTCTGGCTGAATGGAAGCAAATCCCACAGCAATGCTTCTAGTATAAAGCCTTCACAGAAGAGTAGAGGTTGTTACAGCAGCAAAGGGTGGACCAACTCTGTATTAATGCAAATTATTTTGGATGAGATGTTGGATGTCAGGTGTCTGTGTATATGCAGTATATAAATGTGAAAACAATTTCTAACAAAAACAAAGATATCACTGATAGATAATTTCCCAGGCAATATAATATATTTTAGTCCTGTCAACAATCTCATTTTTGTAAAAATACTGTTGGTATCAGGTATCAACCCACTGAGTGAGGAATTGGGCCATGCACAGGAAAGAACAGTGGTAAAAAGGAGAATGTACAACACTGTGCACACGAGATGTGAAAGTGAGCGCTTGGTAACCCCTACTGATGTTATCACAAGCTGTCAATCACAGGTTTTTTCATACAAAACAACAATTGGCTCAAGAGTGACTTTCCAGTCATGCATGGTTAAAAAAAACTCCACCATTGCTATGAAACATGGATCCTGGAAAACTCACAGGGTCAATGTTTTTGGGGTCCCAGGACCAAAAGAAAGACGGGAGCTGAGGAATCCTGGGCTACAAATTCCTCTGCAAGTTCAAGAGCTTACTAATACAAAGCTTATCCTCTGAGCTTTTCTGTGTTAAGTCACTTACATTCCTCTAGAAATTTGGCTTTCATTTACAGGAACCCAGCAAACCCAGGCCTCTCTCCCTGCCCCAGGGTGGCAGTGTGGTACTGTGTGTAGTGAATTACCCTTGGCTCCATTCCTGCTCTCTCAGCTGCCTTATTCCTGTCAGCAAGAATGCAACCTCTCCAGGCATGATTTGCAGGTCACCATGTAATTCACAAGATGTCATAGCGTTATCAAGTTCTGCTTAAAGTGCAGCAGTGATGGCAAAGTCATGACTGGATGGTCTACTGAAAAAAAGAAAATGTCTTCCACATTTAATGGAGAAATAAGTGTATTAAAACAACAGACAATCAAATAAGAAAATCAAAATAAACAACTAAATATTCCATGTCACGTGTATTTTCAATACATGTATGTACATTCAATTAATGGAACTAACTACTCTTTCCTGTACAAAGCATGAACCACGCCTAAAATGACAATATTAAGAACGCTATTACAGGGTTGTCTGGTAAGAGGGAAAATGTAGCCTACAGTTTAATAGAGTGCGGATTAGTGGGTGGATTGATGGGTCCAGTCGACTCATTTATTTATTGCTTTCATAGATTTGATTTGCATTGTATTTGATGCTTTTGTATTGTAAGAAATATAAAGGTTGGCTGCAATTTAGTTGTGTCCTCCGGGGACCTTAACAACTGTGCCGTGCTCCGAATACTCAAGCTCACACACGCACACCCCCAAAGGGGATGAAGTGGGCGTCTGGAGGATAGATGCACCGCCCCTATCGGTGGCCACTCCCGGGAAGGAGTGCTGATTGACAGCGTTTTGCATCGGTGTTCTAGGAGCGTGCGGTCACTCGATTTTGTTGGTGTCTACACAGCCCGTGCAAGCGCCATGCGAACGGTGCTATGCATGTCCTCTTCGTATACATCATCAATGTAACACCTCGAGCACTGCACTGCCGTTACATTTACTCGTAATTTCTAATGTCTAAGAGGATTTCCGTTTATTTTGTTCCATCGTTCATGTCAAGACGGTCGCTAGAATTATTGCTGTGGTCTCCTCCAGCACCGACCGAAAAGGATTTGTGTGTGATCAAAATTTAATTTTGACATTATTTCATTTTTAATATATTTAGCTAATATAAATATGGCCAGCGATTCTCCTGCAAGAAGTCTGGATGAAATCGACCTCTCTGCTCTGCGGGTAAGTTCGGTTGCTAACCGATTTAAAATTTAGTTAGCAAGGTAGCTAACTAGCTCAGCAGCTATCAGGGAAAGAAAATGGGGTTGCAGCACGAGCGTTTTACACCTGACCAAGCTCCGACAGCTATAGCTTGCCATCTAGTATGAATGGAACTGCGAGTCACCAGTGTGTAGTGGTGACCCTGGCGAGACGATTCATATTTGTAGTAAGATTAGCGAACTGATTCGTAGTATTAGTAGCCTATGTATCGAGAAAATGAATGTAAGTGGTATCGCTGGCCACGGCATCCGGTTATTATTGTAGCGTAAAACAGACGAATACGATCAGATTAAAATTTTCTTCACTTTCGCTAACTATGGTTTTTTTTTTTTTACCCGGGAGTTTATAAAATATGTAGAAGGCTATAACTATTGCAGTTTGCTAGCACCTGGGGCGAAGCCGATATTAATATCTGTGCAGATATCAACATATGTTGAACATAAATTGTACGCCCCCCACCCCCTTGTATGCAACCCAGCTAGCCTCTTTTCAAAACAACTGGAACATATCTAATAACGTTAGTCGGAAGAACATTTACAGTATTTAAGCATGCAAACATGTTCACAATGAGCTGTCTAACCGAATGATTTAGATATTTCACTGTACGATTATGAATGTAACTAACGCAATGCAAAGCTATTTTATCTTAAATCCCCATGTATTAGGTATTACAGAATATTACATTTTGCTTGCAATGAATACGATTTTTTGATTAGCCTGTTTGTGCGTTTGGGATGGATTTTAATGATAAAGCAGTGAAAAATGTATTCTAAATACACAAATAATAATTATGTATGCACTAGTTAGCTGTTTCATTTTTGTCTCTGAAATGTTTGTGCACTGTCGCTGAAGAACGTACAGTAGCCACAGCATTTTTTTCCTGATTGGCGTGTTGAATGTGTGGCCTCAATAGCAAATTCTTTTGTCTGCTTCTTATGGAAATGCCCATGTGTAATTTACAGGGTTTCGTAGCGTTTTCATAGGCTTTGGTTTGGGGTCCTACCCAATGACAAGTTATGCCATCCACTAATTGTGGTGGCATTTACTGTCGGGCGTTAGACATGAAACGTGATCTTACCTGCAGTGTTGAGAACCTGTTCTGACATGATGAGCGTGTGAGCGTGTGTGTGCTCGGAGTATTATAAAGTGTCCATACTCCATAGCATGAATGCTATCTGTCGATCGTAACATTTCTGGTTGATACCACTACAAAATACAATGCCGAAGGAAGTTGAGATGCCTATGTGGAATTTATGTAGAGAGTAGCCTAAACACTGCATATCGTTTGTGAATGCAGATAATGACCACCACATGTTTTGATTCGTCCAATATGTTTTTTTCAGACCCAATGACAAATTTCCGGTTTTTGCGATCGATCGAGATGCTCAATGGGTTTTATTCTAGTGTGGCAGGAGCCTTTTTGGCTTTTCCACACTGCCGTTTTATGGGCCAACTATTTTGGTGTATATCTGCGCCTTTGTTTGCTTTCAGTGTACTTATCTTAAAAGAATGTGCACGAGAAATTATGTCATCAAGCGTTTATTTCAACCGTGTGCATGTGTGTGCAGCACGTGCGTTTTACGAGCCAGCCTTTTGTCTTTTTTGCAGCTGTCTTACCCCTGTTTGTAATTGCGTTTACATGTTTCACGCTTGAGGAATCCATTTTTATTTCTTTGAGATATAGAACTGATGGCTATATTTTTCCAGCAGTGTTGTAAGGCAGGTGCTTTTGTCTCGGGTGCATGCTTGGCTTGTCTCAGAGGACTGTACTGCGGAGGGTGGCGCTGACTCTGCGTGGGCATCGACACTTTTTATTTCCTGTCAGTGCCCGCCTTGAAGTGAATGCTCAGCCTTAACCTCTGCCTGCTTGCTCCGACTCTAAACCAATTGGCCTGTGCGACAGGACTCAATAGGATAACCGCGTAAGTAAAGCTCTGCGCTCTCTCTGTTGGAGCACCAGCCCCAGTGACAGCATAGAGGATATGAAGATTATCAGGCGGGAGGGGGAAGGGGGGGGGGGGTGCTTTTATAATCCATTGTGTCTGTTGCGTAAGTGGTGCATTGGTTTCCTCATGTGAAATGTGCCATTTGCACTGTGCTCTGTTACCCTGGTGTCGGAGCTTTTTTTTTCTTCCAAGTCTGCTTTGCTTCCTCACTCCCTGTCCTGTTCATGTCTCTGTGCTCCAGTAGGGGGCAGGCCTTTTTGCCCCCTGGGCTAGAGTGCCTTCTGGCTCGATGAGGCTTGACCCTGCTTCCCTGAGGATGAATTGGTCAGACCGGCTGTAGTCCTGCTACTGTATATTCACCAAGCTCTTCGATGCAGAGAAATGGCTGCCTGTAGAATTGCTTGTTTTTATGCCTCATGGAAATCTCTGTGGCCATGTGACTTTATTCTCCAGTTAATGATTTTACCGACTGACCAGTGGCTCACTTTCAAACAATTTGGGGACTGACTGACTCACTGAACAACCAGCTGACTGACTATCCCCCATGACTGACTGACCGACTGACTCGGTGATTGTGTTCATGGCTCCTGCAGTAGTGTGGTTCTACCACTAGAGGGCAAACAGCATTGTTATCACCTGCATAAGTGCACGTGTGGTACGTGGCCGACCAAATCCAGTCCCAGGATTCCCTGGTGCACATGAAAAACGAGTCACCCTTACACAAAGCTGGCAAGCGTCTCTGCTGGTCTGCTGGGAGGTGGGTCAGTATTTCAGCATGACACACTTCCTTTCGTCGAGCTGGGTGGTGCGACAATGGAGAGCGGGACGGACGGATGGACAGGCGGATAGCTAGGCGCATTCCCTCGGGTCCCGGGGGAGACTGCATTGCGTCAGAGGGGGTAAGGGAACACTCCCTCCCCACTAGCAGCTCAGAGACTGTGACAGTCATCTTGCACACCTGCCACTGTTCTGAATGCTGCAAATGTCACATCTTTTAGGGTGAATCCCAAAGGAGCTGGAGTCAGGTTGTCATATTTGACTTTGGGTATAAATGCAACTGCTTTACGGTGCTGCAGCTCTGACCTCTAAACATACACATGGGGTGGGCTAATTTTCAAATTAAATGGCTAATGGACATAAATATTCTGTCTATTTTAAAGGACATATTTTAAAAAGATAAATAGATTAAAAGTATTTTATAAAATGCAGGGACACACAAATAGTTGACACGAAGGAAATTCAGATAAATTAAGTGTGTGATGCTTGTGGTTTGAAACCACGCTACGCGCAGGATTTGCCCTCATTCTCTCTATTCCGTATGCCTTTACGTCTTAAGATGTGTCTGAGGCAGACAGGTGGCATTCTGCGGACATTCGGCAACAAACCCCTTTCACCCCCCACCCCCCATTTAAAAAAAAAACAAAAAGACAACAGAGTGTGACTGGGAGACATCAAAGCTAGCACTGAATTATGGGATGGGAATATGAATAGCCTATGTAGAGGTGTGGATATGTCATAAATATCAAGGCAGAGCTGATGGGCCTTGAGGCTGAATCTGTCATGTTTTCTGTTGCACTTTTTTTTTTTTTTTTTTTCAGTGAGTGACTTGGGGAGGAGGGGATGAAAAAAGCTGGATGCGATAATGAGCCCCGAGCTCTGTTGTTGAAGTAATGAGTGGCACATTGATCTGTTGCTGGAAGTGGGAGTTGTTGAGGAGCTGCTCCTGGAAGATGAGGAGAAAGCACAGGCTGGCACAGGCTGGCACAAGGTGTGCGCTAAGGGGTTACCTTCACCGTGGTCTTCCCTAGCCTGCGCATCGGGCTGTGGTTTTAGAGGATTCCTGCGAGCGAGCGCTTTTCGTCTGGCACGCTCTCTTGGTGCCGCCAGGCTCCTTGAAGCGCCACAGAGCACCGCGCCATTTGATTGGCATTCGGCGCACAGCGGTCAGCCGCGATTACCGTCGCTCTCGACAAGCCGTCTCGAGTGCTGTGGCATTAAGATAACAGCAATTATGGCGCACCAGCTGAAGGAAGAGGGAGAGGTGGAGAATGAGAGGGAGAGGAGGAACATGCAATGGGAAGTCAATACCAGTACAGTGATTCTGTTTTTCTGTTTTGTGTTTTTAATGTCTGTGTTTCTTCAGGTATGCGTTTATGTTTTTGTGGTTTGCTGTTTGTTTGTGCATGTGCTGTATGCTTGTGTTCTTCTGTGTGTGTATTTTATAGAGCATGGCTGAATTATTTGTCATCCTGCCTGCGTACTGTTTGAATTTGCGTGTCTGTGTGTGTCTCATTGGTGTGCAACTTTGTTTGTGCTTTCTTCTCTCTTGCTCTCTTTCTGAGTATGTGTGTATTTTATGTGTCTGTTTCCATATGCGTGTTCATCTCTGTGTTTTTTTTTGGTGTGTGTGTTTGTGTCTGTTTTTCGTTGTGTTTCTGTGTGTGTGTTTTTGTGTGTGTGCTTGTAAGAAAGTGATGCTGGAGTGCAAGCATGCCGACAGTGAGGTATTGCCCTCATATTTTTCAGTATGTTTGTGTCTGTGTTTTTTTGTTGTGACTTTTTGTGTTTCTGTGATTCTGCCCTTGCTCTTGCTCTCTCTCCCTCCCTCCCTCCCTCCCTCTCCCTCCCTCCCTCCTTCTGCTGAGCCTCAGACAGGGAGGTGTGAGTGCAGGTCTCTCATTCATTAAAGCTTTTGCTCTATAAGTCTCACCTTCTGTAGGCAGGTGTGGGAAGGCCGTATGTGGGGTGGGGGTGTCTCATGCAGACTTGGCACAGAGGATCTGCTTTCTGTGCTAACATCTGTCATTCCACCACACGGGAGACGCCTGTGCTAACACCCCAGCGCTCCTTTCCAAGTTTTCGGCCGGTCGCTGTTTACGTCGGCCGGGGTTCACACGCAGCGCCTCGGACCGTTTTCTCTGCCCTGGCGGCAGCAGCACTTCAGAGCAGCTGAGTTTTTACCGATTGCACCAATTGATGGGGTGATACCCGACGGCGGCATGCAGTTTGTCCGTCTAGTTGGGACGTTGTGAAACTGAATGAAATGAATTTATTACCTTTTCAGAAGTATGTTTTGCCTTTGAGAGGCTCATGTTAATTTAAAAACAGACATTGTGTGATGTATCACGTTCAAGACATTAGACAGTTTGCCTACAGGCCATACTGTGTTTTAAAAATGGTATCGCACTAATGCATGCTCTGTGCAGCTTTTTAAGTAATAATAGCCCCACCTGGAAACAGCATGTATTGATTGCCCTAAATAAGACATTGCAGCAAACTAAGGCCTGTTGTTTTGTTACACTTTTGTGGGAAATATTGTCATGTATTTTCATTTCATCTGTTGTAAGTGCATTGCAAGTTTGGTTCCCAGGTACGGCACTGCCACTGTACCCTTGAGCAAGGTACTAAACTTGAATTGCTTCAGTGAAATATCAAGCTGTATAAATCGAATGGGGAAAAAAGAAAGGCAAGCTTTTTAAATCCCCCTGGATGAAAATGCCTGCTAAGTGCCTAATTGTAAATGTAAGAGTTTTCTAAAGCAGAAAGTTTTCATACTGGTCTCTCACAGTAGTGTGAGAATAACGCAGCATTAGACCCTTGGTTTCCTCAAAAGAGTGGATATAAGCACGTTTGGAAAGAACTTGTTATTTTCAACGCACGCCTGGTTGTTAATTGAGGTACCTGCGATCGCATTGCTGCTTGATTAACTAGAACGAGCCAGTGTTTGTTTATGGCAACATTATTCAATAAAGGCAAAACACCTGTCTGACTCGAATGAAAAATGAGTAAGCGCTCAGCAGTGTATTCGTTGTGTCCATCGGTTAGCCTACCTTGCTTCATTTGCCTCCAAGATAGCCGCCACGCAGACAACTAAATTGACAACTAAACGCATGCACGTGAAAAGCTCTGAAATTAGATGGCTTCTTTGATTTTAAAAAAGCAATTGCACATTCAGTTGACAAAGAACCACAAAATGTTTGGCAGAATTAGTCTTTTAGGAGATGGAGTCTTGAAGCTTGATGAGACGCACTTGAAAGTCAATGGACTTCAACACAGACCATCTGACCACTGAACTCCTCAAATTCAAAAACATTGACTTGTATTTAACTGAGAAAACATTAAGAAAGGACGAAAGTGGACTGAATGTAATGGACATTCATGCACATGCACTTAGCTACATAATTATGCATATCTGTCATTTGAACGTATATTCTTATATAATTATGCATGTGTGTGTGTGAGAGCATGTGTGTGGCTTGGATCCCATCAATATTTAACTTATTTGGAGACAGGAAGTTGAGTATGAGCGTGAAGAAGGTTGTTCAACTGCTTGACCATGTGATGTGCTCCTCGAATCAGTGGGCTTCTGCTGTTTGTCTACGAGTCTCTCACTGGCTGCCGAGTGGCACAATAGGAAGGGAATCGGTTTCTGCAATGTTGCCGGATTGAACTCTGCTCTTGTACCCTAGCAAGAGTTATTTAACCTGAATTGCTCCCGTAAGTACCCAGTAGGATTAACAGCAACATTGTAGAACATAAGCTGTGTGAGTCACACTGGATAAGTCCCTAAGGCCTTATGTGTGTGTGAGTGTGTGTGTGTGTGTGTGTGTGTGCTTGTATGAAAGCAATACAGGAGTGCAAGCATGCCAACAGTGAGGTATTGCCCTCATATTGGTTGGTATGGTATTTTTAGAATTAGGTTTTGTGCAGTTTGTCTAGATCTGGTATATAGGTCAGTGGCACAGAAGGTCAGCATTGATTTTCCATACTTATAGGCTATTTAGTTTTGGGCAATGCTGAACCGTTCCAAAATCCCCTGCTTTTGGTCATGATTTTATATTGCACGCTGCATCTTTCTGTTATAAACAGAAATGCCATTAATTTGCTGCACATGTAAAGAAGTAGCCTATGTCATAACCCTATTGCTCAAAGTGAATCTCTGTAATTCTGAACCCTGCAGGGGGATTTTATACTAGACCACAGCACATATCCACACAGCAGGCCTATGCCTTCTGCTTTTTTTCCATCGAGTGTAGGAAAAGCCCCTTTCACAAATGTAATGCAACATCAATTATCGGGGTTAGGTAGTGGCTTTCTCCATTTGTACCATTGCTCTACAATACAGAAAGATTCTGTGTCGAGTATGTCATCTGTCTGCTCATAACATGACCATTCTGGATAAATTACGCATGGTAGGATGCCTACCCTCCAAAGCAATGCAGGACCATCTTTAAACGGGCCAGACATTCCACTGGATGGAAGTGGCGCACGAGTCATGGAATGTTAGTTACAGCGAAGCCACACATCCTCCGACGAGAAGCGAATTTGTAATCACATCCATTCACTTTCAATGAGAGCCGATTCTTGTCCGCAGTGCATGTTGGGATAGCTGGTGACGCCAAGTAAGCCGGCGAAGCGACTGGAAGGACAGGGAACAGGGCTTGATAATCAATCAGACTGATGTGATGTATAAATTGTCCCCCATTTGAAATGTTATTATACCCACAAGCGTCCTATTGTGGGAGGCAAGAGCGATGCCAGGCGATGGAGGATGTGGCATCACCCTTCCACAGGAAAATGCCTGAACATTTACAGTTGAGATGCATGTGTGAAAGGGGCTTAAGGGTGACATTTTTTTTCAAAACTAAGTGTGGTCAAGGTACATCTTAGGTTATCATCAATGTAATTTTAGTTTTTTCAGTTAGTGTTTTGTCAAGGGATTTATTTCAGAAATCATATTTCACTTGATTGAAGATGGATCTGGAAGCCTCTGAGGGACTGAAGAGTCCTGGTTTTTTGGAGCCCAGAAGTAAACATATTTTGTAAGAGTTGGTCACTGGTGTCGGGAGTGCATCATCAGTGTAGAATCAGTGCATATAAAGCATGTTTCTTTCATTTAAATGGCTGACTATTAATTAAGGGCTGTTACGGAATCTGCCCCTGATGTTCTTAATTTTCATTCCGAAGAACACTGAAGTACACTACATGGCCAAAAGTATGTGGGCACCTGACATCTAACATTTCATCCTTGCTACTATAACAACCTTCAGGCTTTATACTAGATGTTGGAGCATTGCTGCTGGGATTTGTTTCCATTCCGCTAGAAGAGCATTGTGAGGTCGGGCAGTGCTTGGGCAATTAGGCCAGGCTTGCAGGTGGCTTTCCAATTCATTCCAAACGTATTGGATTGGGTTGAGGTCAGGGCCCTGTGCTGGCCAGTCAAGTTCTTCCACACCATTCTCGACAAAACCATTTATGTACGGACCTTGCTGTGTGCCTGGGGGCATTGTCATGCTGAAACAGGAAAGGGTCTTTCCCAAACTGTTTGGGAAGCACAGAATCGTCTAGAATGTGACTGTGTACTGTCTGTAGCATTAAGATTTACCTTCACTGGAACTAAGGGGCCTAGCCCAAACTATGAAAAACATCCCTAGATTAAGGGGTGTCAATATACTTTTGATCATGTACATAGTGTATTAAAAGGTCATTTTAGTTTGCCCTTCATGGTAAAGCTGAGTTATCCCTAGGCTAGGATTGAAAACCACAACCTGCCTCAGTTGCCGGACTCCCCTGCAAGATAACGGCGATGTTGTTGATGTGAATCTGAAGGCGTGTTGGCCCTCAGGTTTAGGAAGGGGCGTGCAGTAGCCTGTAGATTATTCTTTCTTTCAAAAAGCAGTTCAGCACGTTAGAATTTGCTGAACTGTGCAGAGGCGCCGTCTCTTTGCATGCCCTAACAAGCCCCCCTGTCTGTTTGTGTGAAAGGGGAAGATGACAGGGTCGAATTTCTCTGGAAAATAATACATTATATGAGAAAAGGTGATGTCATGCGCTGTCTGCGTCTCTGTCGTTTGCTTCTGTGGGACGGGTGGTCGGTTGACGGGAATCTGAGGGTGACTGAGCGCAGGCAGTCGCCTTGGCCGTGTGCGGTGGGAACGTCTCTGTGCACGTGTGTCAGCTTGTGTGTCTTCAGGTATATCTGAGTGCATGTCTGTGAGTGTGTGCTCAGGTGTGTCTGCCTGTGTGAGTGCACGTCTGTGAGTGTGTGCTCAGGTGTGAGTGCACGTCTGTGAGTGTGCGCTCAGGAGTGTCTGCCTGTGTGAATGCGTGTCTGTGAGTGTGTGCTCAGGTGTGAGTGCATGTCTGTGAGTGTGTGCTCAGGTGTGAGTGCATGTCTGTGAGTGTGTGCTCAGGTGTGTCTGCCTGTGTGAGTGCACGTCTGTGAGTGTGTGCTCAGGTGTGAGTGCATGTCTGTGAGTGTGCTTGAGTGCCTTGTAGGATCTGTGGGTGTGCCTGTGTGAGTGCAGTCTGTGAGTGGTGCTCAGGTGTGAGTGCATGTCTGTGAGTGTGTGCTCAGTGTGTTGCTGTGTGATGCACCTGAGTGTGCGAGGGTGTCTGCCTGTGTGAGTGCGTGTCTGTGAGTGTGTGCTCAGGTGTGTCTGCCTGTGTGAGTGCACGTCTGTGAGTGTGCGCTCAGGAGTGTCTGCCTGTGTGAGTGCGTGTCTGTGAGTGTGTGCTCAGGTGTGAGTGCACATCTGTGAGTGTGTGCTCAGGTGTGAGTGCATGTCTGTGAGTGTGTGCTCAGGTGTGTCTGCCTGTGTAAGTGCACGTCTGTGAGTGTGTGCTCAGGTGTGTCTGCCTGTGTGAGTGCACGTCTGTGAGTGTGTGCTCAGGTGTGAGTGCATGTCTGTGAGTGTGCGCTCAGGTGTGTGCCTGTGTGAGTGCACATCTGTGAGTGTGTGCTCAGGTGTGTCTGCCTGTGTAAGTGCATGTCTGTGAGTGTGTGCTCAGGTGTGTATGCCTATGTGAGTGCACGTCTGTGAGTGTGTGCTCAGGTGTGTCTGCCTGTGTGAGTGCGTGTCTGTGAGTGTGTGCTCAGGTGTGTCTGCCTGTGTGAGTGCATGTCTGTGAGTGTGCGCTCAGGTGTGTCTGCCTGTGTGAGTGCATGTCTGTGAGTGTGCACTCAGGTGTGTCTGCCTGTGTGAGTGCACATCTGTGAGTGTGCACTCAGGTGTGTCTGTGAGTGTGTGGTCAGGTGTGTCTGCCTGTGTGAGTGCGTGTCTGTGAGGTGCTCAGGTTGTCTGGCCTGTGGGGATGTGCCACGTCTGTGAGTGTGTGCTCAGGTGTGTCTGCCTGTGTGAGTGCGTGTCTGTTAATGTGTGCTCAGGTGTGTCTGCCTGTATGAGTGCGTGTCTGTGAATGTGTGCTCAGGTGTGTCTGCCTGTGTGCGTGCTTCTGTGAATGTGTGCTCAGGTGTGTCTGCCTGTGTGCGTGCTTCTGTAAATGTGTGCTCAGGTGTGTCTGCCTGTGTGAGTGCGTGTCTGAATGTGTGCTCAGGTGCGAGTGCATGTCTGTGGTGTGTGCTGTGATGTGTGCTAGTGTAGTGCACTTGTGAGGTGCACTCGGTGTGTCTGTGATGTGTGCTCAGGTGTTCTGCCTGTGTGAGTGCATGTCTGTGAATGTGTGCTCAGGTGTGTCTGCCTGTGTGAGTGCGTGTCTGTGAATGTGTGCTCAGGTGTGTCTGCCTGTGTGAGTGCACATCTGTGAGTGTGTGCTCAGGTGCGAGTGCATGTCTGTGAGTGTGTGCTCAGGTGTGTCTGTGTGAGTGCACGTCTGTGAGTGTGCACTCAGGTGTGTCTGTGAGTGTGTGCTCAGGTGTGTCTGCCTGTGTGAGTGCGTGTCTGTGAATGTGTGCTCAGGTGTGTCTGCCTGTGTGAGTGCGTGTCTGTGAATGTGTGCTCAGGTGTGTCTGCCTGTGTGAGTGCGTGTCTGTGAATGTGTGCTCAGGTGTGTCTGCCTGTGTGAGTGCGTGTCTGTGAGTGTGTGCTCAGGTGTGTCTGCCTGTGTGAGTGCACATCTGTGAGTGTGCACTCAGGTGTGTTTGTGAGTGTGTGCTCAGGTGTGTCTGCCTGTGTAAGTGCACGTCTGTGAGTGTGCACTCAGGTGTGTACCTGTGTGAGTGCACAGTCTGTGAGTCACATGTCGGAACTCTCAAGTCATTCGGATAAATGCTAGTCATGGTAAATAGCAATGGGGAAACAATGAGCCAATGCATCATTCTAAAGTTTCTAACCTGCCCGTACTGTTAATTATTTCCTTGGGTAGGTAGCAGCCCAGGCCAGGTATTAACATCAGGATGGGTGCGCACTTTCAAGTTAATATTTAATTTTAACATAACATAATGATGAGAACAGGCCATTCTGCTCACCATTTTCATAACTAAATTAGTGCTTTGATTATCTACAGACTAGATAGTATCTAACACTGTATCAAGCCTAGTCTTGAAAATCCCCAGAGTTTCTGCCTCTACTATGTGACCTGGCAGGCTGTTCCACACATTGTCTAATCTCTGTGTAAAAAATTCTTCCTAATGTCTGTATGGAATCTACCTTTTGTTAATTTCCTTTTATGTCCCCTCGTTCTACTAACAGAACTCAACCTGAAGAATCTCTTGTAGTTCACTTTGTTGATCCCCTTTATGAATTTAAAAGCCTCAATCAAATCACCTGAGTCTCCTTTTACTAAGGTTGACGAGGTTAAGTGTCCTATGTCGTTCCTCATAGCTTTTATCTTTCATACTAGGAATCAATTTTGTTGCTCTTCTTTGAACTTTTTCCAGAGCCTCTATATCTTTCTTGTAATACGGTTCCCAGAACTGCACACAATACTCTTAAGTGTGGTCTAACAAATGTATTGTATTGTATTGTAAGATTAGTATAGCTTCCTTGGATTTATACTCAATACTTTTGGCTATTGTGTATATCACAGTTGGCCTTTTTACTGCTACAGCACAGTGCCTAGAACCAGAAAAGCTTTGATCTACCATTACTCCCAAGTCTTTTTCAAACTGAGCACATTCCAATTTTGTTCCTCTCATAAAGTAATCCTGCCTAATTTCCCACATGCAGAACTTTACATTTGGCTATTATTAAATTTCATTTGCCTGGTTTCTGCCCACTTCTGGATTTTATTTAAATCTTCTTGGATTACTTCAGTAGCTTCCAAACTATTAGTGTGGCCTCCCAGTTTTGTATCAACTGCAAATTTTACTAATGTACTTTATATGTCCCTGTCAAGGCCATTGATATAGGCTAAATGAGGAAGAGCAGTGGTCCCAGCACCGATCCTTGTGGAACTCCACTTCTAACAGCTCCCTGCTCAGATAATACCCCTCCTACTAATCTTTGTGTTCTACCCTGTAGCCAGTTCCGAATCCACTCTGAAATATGTCCTCTAATTCCTACTGTCTTAATTTTACGAACAGGTCTCAAGTGGTACCTTATCAAATGCCTTTTGTAAATCTAAGTAGATAATATCACACTCATTGTTATAATCAAAGCACTTGGTAGCTTCTTCAAAGAATACCAAAAGGTTTGTCAGACATGACTTTCCATTACGAAAACCATGCTATCCCTTAGGATGTTGCTATTTTCAAGAAATAGCCTACTTCCAACTTGTCTTTAATGATAGATTCCAGTATTTTACATGCAATATTTTGGTGCCATGTGAAACTGTAAGGGAAGGAGATGTATATAATCAAAACTTTTGAAAATTTAGCAGTGAGATGCTAATCATTGACATTGCTCAGCATTTGATTGCTTGTCACTTAACAAGAGGAAAAAATGACTCTACTTTTTTTCTTTCTCATTGGAATTCATGATACTAGAGAGGTGGCTGTGTGAAATAGCAGCTAGTTCTCTGCTATTATAACTATTTCTGGTGTGTGAACACAGCTCTCTTTGCCCCATGTTTTCGTTTCAACAGAAAGAACCGGATTTTCCTACAGCGCTTGGAGAAAAATGGGATTTTATTATTTGAATTTTTGATCTTGGCAGAATATTAACATGTAAAATGGCTGGGAAAAATTCACATTGCCTGTTCCCTGGGCTGTGCATCTGCATATGACCAACGGCAAATATATTGTCACTCATCCATCCCAGAATAGGTGCTTAATATGAAAGTGTGTAGCTCATCCTTAAATACTTCAAAACAGGACATTAAACATGAAAGAGAACTTTCAAATAGAAAAAGTGCACTTTCAGTTTTAAATAGACCGCAACATTTTTTATTCAGCACGGAGTGGTGTTAGAGCTGGCAGTTAAATCCACTCCATTCTTATTAAATGTTTGAAACTCGTTTGAAGTTTTGTTTTGGACTGTTCCTTATGTATAATTACGGCTACCAGATTGTCTCATTTTGTTTTCTCGCATTGTACTTCAGTCTTCCGCCAGCAAGAAGTTACGATAGCCTCTTTGTCAAGCCCCTTCTCTAACAATTAACCGATCTGTACAACTTCAGCAATATACGTTTCTAAAGTAATTGCCACTAATTAAGCACAGATGATGTTTACAAGTGTGTTAAATTCTGTTGATTATTTAGGCTACTACCTTGGACATTGGGGTTTTTCCTGCTTAAAATAGGGCTTAGTGTGACAGCGACTGCGTTGGTCTGGCATTGGTACCAGTGTCTCTCGTCTCGTCGTCTCTCTATATTTCATATTTAGTTCTGGTCTTTAAAAGATCACCACCGAGCATTGAGACATAGACTATTAAAAATGACAGAAATAACAAATCTGAACAATTTAAACATTTATTGAAGGGTTACATATTGTAAGTGGTGGAATTGGGGGGAAATATAGCCTGTAGTGAAGCATTTATCTACGCATTGTAAGGGGGTCATTCTGTAGGAACAGTGGTATTTTGAATTGCCTTGTAATGCATTTAATTTTTGTCACTCAAAACTTAGGATAAAATATTAATTTACCTTTAACTTAAAGAATCCACATGAGCGGTTAATTTAGCATGTCTAAGGTTGCATGTAAACTTGAAATCAGTCAAAACTTTAACAACTTGAAATGCAGTATCATAACAAAATTATACCAATAAATTCACTGACCATTCTTAATCATTTTAAAGGTTTTTTTTTCATGTGATGAAAAAAGGCTTAGGCTGCCTGTTCAATGCTAGGAAAACCCTAGACAGGTTGCAGTATTTTAAAACAGGGACAGGGGTATGATTTTGTTACATGGTTTTGTTAGAGGCAGGGAAATGCCCTCATAAAAAATCAGAGCAGTTAACATAACATTTAACTTGAACTAAAAAAGTTAAATACCATTATCTTCAATAAAGATTTAAAGTAGGATCACGTGTCTTAGTGCTGGACTAAAATAAAAACCTGCAGTCACACCGGTCCTTTTTGGTTAAGGTTGGACAGTCCTGCTTTATATTAATGCATATTTCTTTTTACTACAGTTATGCTCAATCCTGGTCCTGGAGAGTCCGCTGGTTTTTGTTTTTTTCTTAAGATCAGTGACCAATGCAGACCCAAGAAACCAGGTGACCTGGATAACCTGTGTGATCAACTGCTTTAATTGATCAATTGCTGTGCTACTCAAGTTCTGAGTAACAACAAAAGCCAGCTGACCCTGCAGCTCTCCATGACCAGGAGTTCCCCTTTTATATATAGTCCCCCCCATTTCAGGGCAACATAATGTTTGGGACAAATGGCTTCACAGGTGTTTCTGATATGTCCAGTGTGTTCAATTACTTCCTTAGTGCAGGTGCACCAGCTTTCTGTATCAAGTCTTGATTCTAGACTGTCTGTTATTGGCATTTGTCAACATCAGGACCAGCATTGAGCCAATGAAAGTCAGCCATTATGAGGCAGAGAAATAAGGACAAAACAACCAGAGACATAGGCCAAACTTAGGCTTACCAAAATCAATTGTTTGGAAGATCATTAAGAAGAAATAGAGCAGCGTTGAGCACAGTAATTGCAAAGGGTCTGGTAAGCCAAGGAAAACCTTTACAGTTGATGAGTGAAGAATGGAGAAAGACTACACCTGTGACAAACGACACTGGATGTCAGCAAAGTCAGAGTCTTACAAACGAGGCAGGCTGGGATTTGCTATCCAGAGTGATCAAAGACAGATGGACAAAGAGCAAAGTCTGGAGCCCAAAGGAAACTTCCCAAGCACTCACTCTCATCTGTGAACTATGGTGGTGAGGTTTTATGATTTGGGTATGCCCAATATGGCTGCCATAGGTACTTTACATTACATTACAGGCATTTAGCAGACACTCTTACACAACTTTTTGCATAGCATTTACATTGCATCTATTTATACAGCTGGATATATACTGAAGCAATGCAATGCTCAAGGGTACAATGGCAGTGTCCTACCTGGGAATCAAACACATGATCATAAACATACTGCTAATGCAACAAAGGAATTTTGCAAAGGCAAAAAATTGAATAGTCTTGTTTGGTCAATCATTCACCTGATCTGAATTCAATTGAACATGTGTTTCATATGCAGAAGAGAAAACTTAAGGCAACAAGCTCCTGAAACACGCAGGAGCTAAAGATGGCTGAAATACAGGCCTGACAGTGCATCACCAGAGAAGATGCTCAGCACCTGGCGATGTATATGGGTCACAGACTTCAAGCAGTCATTGCATGCAAAGGATATGTGAAAAAATACTAAACGCTATTACTTTCATTTACATAACATTAATATGTTCTAAAAATTATGGTGCCGTAAAATGGGGCTGTATAAAAAGTTCTATCATTTCTTCATGGTGTATAAAAAATACCCTGAAATAAAAGCATTGTGCATTGTTTGATTACAAATATAAAATTGTGGAGTACAGGGCCAAATCAAGGAAAAATTTATTTTTCCCAAACATTGAGCTCGCAGTATATCTGGAAGAAACTACAAACAAATTAAATAAATTAACATACAAGTACTGAATTTTCTATTATCAGTAAAAGACAAAAGGTTAACATAAATAGAAATTATAATGTTAAATGCTGTTTTGCTGCCTTCCTTTTGATTTATGAGACATGTTTGAAAGGCGAATCTACAGACTGTCAGAAGATTGTGTCTCAGAAGATTTAAAAATAGCAACATTGTGTAAATTTATCAACAGAAGAATATATTTTTCACAGAGAACATGGAATGAGCAAATGCAATAAAATTAGTTCTGAGATGGTATCGAATATTATGGAACAAGTGGAGTGCATGAAAATTGCATTGATAATCAATACAGTATGGAGACTTTTTGAAACCTCTACAAATAAATTAAGTTAGGTATTTCAATTCTAATCTATGTATGATAAAAGAAAAGGCAGAAACACTTGAATCATCAATTTGAAGTAATATTCATGTAAAACAGATTCAGTCTTTGAAAACTAGAAGAGATTACTGGAATGACAGAATCAGAAACATGCTCTCTCAAACACCATGCTAGAGCTACAGAGAAACATACTAAATTCATGGAGCTTGGTGCCATATTCTGGGTCATTAAGGGACTCATTAATGTCATCTGTATTTCTAAACTATTTCTAAACGTATTAGGCTACATCCCTATAATTTTCCAGATATGCTTTGGGAAGTACTAGAAGGGAAAATATTTAGTAGCATCATGAGAAACACAAAAAAATATATAATATAACCTGGCTCTGCTGTAGCATGCATACAGGGCTCTGCCTGTGAACCTAAGAAAGCTTAAGAAGTTTCCAGAACACCATGGAAAAAACTTTCTGGTCATAACTTTGACAAAATGTATGGTTAGTTTTGTTATGGAAGAGCAAGTTCAGTTAGGATGGTACAAATAGAGTCAGTATCCTACTGGAACCTTGTGGCACAGAAAACGATGCACAAAGTGTACAGAGAACAAAAAATAAATCAAGCTGGTATCGTTTCATAAAAATTATATTGAGGGCACCAAATTTCTATGTTGCTCAGAGACTGATTTTAATTTAAGACATTACGCCCATGAGATAAACCTGAAAAGAACTCCCGCAGTGCTTATGCCAGAGCTAACCCACACACATATAACCAGACAGAGATCAGAATTACAGTACACTTTGTTCATTCAGTTAACACTTTTATTCAAAGAGACTTACAATGTAAGAGCGCATGCATGTGATCTGCATGTGGGGGGGATGAATAAAGTAATGTATATATTTAACGTGGAATTATTTTAAGCCCTTCGGTCTGCGAAACCCAGTTTGTGGAGATTTATTCGTTTCAGTTTTAATAGGCGTCACACGGGACAATGCTTTGTATAACGGTGTTGGCTATATTTGCTGAGTTACCTACGTCAGAAATGCATCAGTGGTTTTCTCCAGTAATGTGGTACCAGTTTGTGAAGTGACATCTGCAATTCATAATGAATTAGGACATAAGTCCTAAATGAAGTAATGATTTGTTGCTGCAGGTGTGCAGAGCCAGAGAATTGCACAAGAAGAAGAAAAATGCTGTCCACACACCGCAAAAAAATGCTGTCCACACTGAGGTCTCGCAAAAATAATTTATTATTTGAAGTTGGTCAAAAATAATTATTTATTGTTTGGCTTGATCAAAAAGAAAAAGTATGCCAAAGGCTTCACTGCAGTTATAACACTGTCAGAAACAGAACAGTTCACACAATAAAATAGCCAGCTCTGACTGAAAACCTCAGCTGAAGTTTCTTTGTGTTGAGTCCCTGTATCCAAATGCGCAATTGGCTGAGTGTGAATGGGAAATCCATCCCAAAGCCATAGCAGTTGGTCAGCTCTGCTGACACTCAGGGCAGCCTGGATCTCTTGAGGTGAGGCTGGTTGCCCTTCTTTCTGATGATGCATTCTAGAATTGCATTCCAGAATGGTAATAAAACTAACGACCCCTCCCCCCTGCTGATAACAGGATGAGAAGGTAAGATGGTTCTTTCAAAAGGGGGAGAAACAAAAATGCTGTTGTTCAACCCTGACTGTAAAGAGTGTGAGCTACATATATGATCCATTGCGACAGACCTGGATTACAACATTCCCCAATGGATGAGTGATCTGGATTATGAAACCAACTCATACCAGAACATGCATGAAGATGAAAGCCAGCAACAAACTTGCTGTCAGGTGCCAAAAAGGGACAACCTGCTGTATCTCTGTTCATCTGCACACTTCCAGAGATAAAAAGAAGAGTTTACAATGCAGGCATCTGCCTGGGAATTTGGCAGCCGAAACAACTTTCGAAGGGTTCATTTAACGTGGTAAACAAGGCCCACAGAAATCGGAACACACAAACCCTGACCAAGTGCGGTCACGAGGAGGCCTGGCCCCAGTCTGCCTGTTAAAGGAAAAGGATATGAAATGAAAACTAGGAAAGGTTTTTCAACAGAAGAAAAAAACATGCCAGAATTTATCCCGGGTATTCCCAACTTTCCCAACTTTCCTAAAAGTAAAGAAGCTGATAAACTGAAAGGTCTCCCAGGGAGAAGGCAATATTAGCCCCAATATTAGCAGTAGCGGCCAGAGTGTTTCAGTAAGTGAGCTCAGTAATGGGACTATCAAGTTTCTTATCATTTATTTTCTTTGTGGCTGTGGTCACTAATATTGTCCACACTACCCCAGCAGGTAAAGTGGTAATGGCTATTGTATATGTCCATTGCTTACACTTATAATTAAATATTTCCATTATACTTGTTTTTAAATAGATCTTTAGACAGTTCTTGAGCTTACAAACCTTTATAATACTTTCTTAAAATGTGGTAATGCGTGTCCACTGGTAAAGTGATGCCAGTTTGAATTGGGAAGGGGGGGGAGGCTTGTTTTCAGAGAGAGGAGAAAGGTGGGAAAGCTGATGTGGGAAAATCAGTGTCAGGAAGGTGAGCATTGTCCAGTGTGAACCACAGTATCAAGAATGTCCCTGCCCTCCTACATGTGCCGTAAACCCAAAACGGGTACCCTCCACCCCCAGCGGCCATTTACATACATGCACCGAAGCACCTCAGGCCCTCCTTCAACGGCGCCTTTTATTTAATTTAAATGAAAATCAATGACAGGTTCGACTTGCAACTCAAGTTTAGTGCGAACAGAGGCGATAAAAAATGGGGCAATTTCACTCCAGCTGCAATTGCCTGTAAAATGCAGGGTTTGGGATTTGGGGAGGAACAAACTCCCATCAGACAGATTGGGGCTCAGTCAGAAAAGAGTGAGGCGTAGCAGCGGAGTGTGAACGTGACCCAGATTCTCCATATATTTAGCAAAAGGGTGTTAGCAGTCATGGCTTCACAGCTTCGAAGGAAAGAAAAAAGAAAAAAGTAAAATTCTTCAGCACAGACCGCTCTATCTGCCCCCATGTAGAGCTTGTCAGAAGATATCTTTTTTGTATAATCTATGCTCACATTTTCTAAAAGAGCTGTTCTGTGGAGACTTAACTGCATATGAGGCTGGGAAAGTCACCAGCCCACCACAGCCCCATACCACGTGTCTGTCTGTTGACACTTGACTTGCCTTCAGTTGGCCATCGTGTGGTTACAGTAGACTGTGGGTGGTTTTAGCCTTATTGTTTTTGGACTTTATGTTTTTGGCATGCTCCACTTCCGTGCTCAATGCCCTCCCCCTGCTCCTCCTTTTCTCATATTCTCATTTCCCTCTCTTCCCCCTTTTCCTTCTGACAAATTTTAGAGGTGCAGAAGATCGGCTGATGGTAATGACGAGGGGCCAACTTGAGGAACGGGGCACAATTTGTAAATGAAAACGTTGCTCTTCACTGAGGATTTGATTGGCAGCTATTGTTAGAATGTCATAGCAACAGCAGCAACTGGAATCTTAAGAGTGAGCCCCCTTTTCTTCTTCACTCTGCGTTGGAGGCAGGCTGGCAATCCTGTTTGATTGGAGGATGCATACTGACAGCCCCTTTGATTGGACGGCTGTGTTTCTGGGTTCTGGTGAGCCAAGAGATAAGGGTGTGTGGAAATCAATCATTCTTGAAATTAAATGCGTGTTACACTTTTTCAACATCATAGTCTTAGCAATGCCCACAAATGTCTGAATAAAACCAGTGAACTTGAATTTTGAATGGTACAATTCAAACAACCTCTGCTTCCTGAAACATGATTATATTTTTTTTAGTTCAGTTGGGGGCAGAGATGGGTCAGGCTCAAAAAGGGATGAGTGTGGGAAAGGGGAGGGGTCCCAAATGCGTTTCCCTGGACTGACGTTTTCAGGAATCCAGGTTGAGACGCTCCAAACTCAATGTTCCTACTGGGCAGTTTTTGCAAACATTTCTTTATTTGAAATGAGTTCAGTTGGAAATTGATTTCATGTGGAATTGCCTGTGCATAAGAACTTAATGGCTCATCCCTGCAGTCTGTTTCTGGAGTCTCCAGAGAGCTCGGTCATCCTTGTTGAGACAAACATCATGAAAGTCAAAGGAAGGAAACAAACAGGATCTGTTAAATAGTGCATATGATTTAGACTACATTCAGTAGAGCATGAATCGGCAGGGCTTTTTTGGATCTGAAAGGAATCCTAATCTGTATTGGAATCAAGGAGAATAAAGTGTACAAAAAATTAACAGAGCAATATGCGTTTCCGCTAATGAGGGCCTAATCACTGTAGAAACTTTGACAAACAGTTTGTCAAGAGCAAGAGGTAAATTTATGATACACCACCCTATGATAGACCAGGGACAAAAGCCCCTTCCATTGGCTGAGGAATGTAATGAGCAAATGGTTGCCATGGTGAATGTTTTACTTCAGGAGCAACAGGAAGCTGTTAAGGACACCTCTCAAGAGCTTGCAGTCGCAATAATGTGACAGAAAATGTGTGATTATGGTGAACTTTTTGAAAATGTTTTGGAAGCATGCAAATGAGTCATACATCCTGTGTAGTACCATGAGATGTAGCCTAAGGCTGTGACATTTAAATGAAATGTGCTCAGCTGACACCCTAATCTAGGGTAGCAATCACACCTTTATCTGCATTATCTCTTAATACAGTCTGGTACCACCAGCAGTGTACCACCTTGGAATTGAGCAACCTCCTTGTTGCACGTGAAGTTCCCCTTCCTCCTTCAGCTCATTACTTGATTGATTATGCCTGATGAGCTTGTGCCATGTCTCTCTGTACAATAATAGGGGTGCTGGCACTGCATGGTGGATGTGAACCACCTATCTACTGTCTTAGCTGGTGCTACCAAAGGATTAAGCTAGGTCCAGTTTTTTTATTTGCGTGTCCTGGTTTGGCCCACAACATCTCAAATGCCTGCTGGGGAAAAATTGTTTGTTCAACCTCTGTGACTCTTTACTAGGAAGAAAAATCAATTTCCCTCTAGTGGGGGAGATGGGTGTGTGTCTGTGTTGGGGGGGGGGGGGTGGCGGTGTGCTGAATCCCCAAAATTCAGAAAGAAAATTTAGGCACGGGAGTTGTCCTTTCAGGTGCAGTTATAATGGGAATGCAAATAATTGTCTGCAGTATTTGTAATGATTTGATGCTCTTTACTGTAGAGTGATTGCATTTTCAGTCTGAGCCCCAGCACAAGGTGACAAAGTGATGGAGGTTTGGGATGTTTTTTTGCAGGGGTGTTGAGAGATCTTTTTGTACCCTTCCTCAATTTCTGTCTCCGTATTGCCTCCAGCTCTCCTAACATTTAATTACTCCCCCCCCCCCCCCTTCAAATGCTTCCCGCTGTAGTTTCAGTTCAGTTTGCCAGTGTGACACCCCCCACACTTTATCTTATCTCTGGCCCATCCCTTCTGGGGGAAAGGAAGGGGGAGCAGAAGTATGACCTGAAGAATGCATTGTGGCAGGTGCAGGCTCGCCCCTCTTGGGAGGGTGTAACAGTGCCCCCTCCCAGTGTCCGTTTGGCACCCCTGCTTTTGTTTTATCACCCTCACCTCTGTAATACATAGTTTCCTCTTCCTTTGGAGTTACGGTTAACCCCCGTCCCTGCATAGAACAAGGTGTGCTTTCTCTTTAGATGTCTTTAATCGCCTCTTTCACGGTTAATGTGACCGGTGAGCTTTGGTCTCTCTCCCAGCTTCTCCCACTCGCCCAGGAGAAATTCTACCCTCCTACCTGCCCCGAATTCAATTGCGCAAGGCAGCCGCGATCTGATTCTGCCCGGCGACTCCACAGAACAATGTGCTGTTTCTTCTGCCTCCACAGTTATCACTGTCAACTTGGCCTGGGAGGTGCTCTGACATGCTGTCAGTCTGCTCAGAAATGCCGTCCCTCCGGCCTAGTTCGGTGTTAGGCCCTTCCCCCTCACTGTGATGTGGCCCTGTGCCTGATGTTTTTTTTTCATACTGTCAGCTATTGTATCAGCCTATTTTACTCTGAAGTTACATTCACCTTGAATCAGCTGATTTTTTTCGATACACACGCCTGTGAAAAGGAGACATAAATGGTGGAATGATATTTCATGAAGGACACAAAGAATAACTAAAGAGTTTCAGTTGAGATTATATGAAAATTATATGAAAAAAGCAAACGAATGCATCACTCTAGGCTAGCTCTGCTACCATTCATTTAATCTCACGTGCTACTGAGTAGTGATATGTTGCGCATGCTATATCATTCATTTATGTTCAAAGATCCTGCTGGTGTTTGCCCGTGCACTGCATTGAGCCTCATAGAAGCCCGTAGAGTGAGGCAGGGAACCAGAGATGAATCACATTTCAGTGGAAATTCTGACAAGACCCTGCATGCCTGTTTGTAAGTAGAGGGAAATTAGCGCTTTCTTCCCTTGCTCTTATTAATTTCACAGATAAATCTCCTTTCTGCAGTTGTAGGGCATAATTACATTGCTCTGTAGCTTCCTGGCTCTTTCCCAGTGTTCTGTAGTGATCGCACTGACAACCTGTGGAGACTCACCAATCACCAGCCATAAACATATCTGGCTTTGTCGTTGTGTTTACCTGAGGTAACCAGCAGTGTGCCATTTCTAGGCTTACCTGAAATAACCAACACTGAACTGTCTCTCCCTGACAGCAGGCAGGATCATAGCCTTTCACCACTATTTGCATATGGTAGTGATCCAGTCAAATCAAACTGAACAATAACGAGGAAAGGCTTGCCAGCAGAACTGAACTTGGCAGCAGAATTACCAGCAGCTTTTGGTAGTCTGATGTCTATGCATACATTATGTCAGCTTGAAGCACGGTTGTGCTATGTCAGGGCCTGAAGCACTGTTGATAAATGAGTTGTGTGCGCAGTACAACTCATGAGAGGATGAAAGTGAAATTAAAAATGTTAGAGAATAGTGCGTAGCACTGTGGTCGAAGTGCTGGGCTGTGGATCAGGGTGTCGACTTTAAATGTGCAAAGAAAAGTTGCTTTTGTGCATTTTAGCATTTAATTGCACCAGGAAAAAAAGAAAAAAAAAACACAACTAGATAAACTGTAAACCTGTAATCCAGTTTTTCAGGCAGAAATGTTCAGATATTGTTCTAGAAGTCACCGTGGATAAATAAGGGAGCCAGCTAACCTTATTAATACTAACAGTACATGCTCACGGCCTTGTAATAGATACATTTTCCCCTATTTCAGGTGTGATGAAAGTTTGGAGAGCTGTATAAAATAACTTCAACCACGCTTGTCTTGATTGCTTGAACAAAAAAAAAAAAGAACAACTAATTTAATCTGTGGACCGCTCATCAGGCTAGTCAGTGTTCAAAGAGCTGAAAGCATTTTGAAAGGCTGGGTTGGTACAGTACAGGAGATGTAGGCTGTGGCATGGATGCAGTCTTGTACCTGTTGCTGGTTGGAGGAAAATGGCAATCTACTGGAATCCTTTACCCAACTCTTTGCCCCCCTCAGTTTATTTTCTCTCTGTCTATTCACAGGACCCGGCGGGCATTTTTGAGCTGGTGGAACTAGTTGGGAATGGAACGTACGGGCAGGTCTACAAGGTAAGGATGGTGTATTTTCTGAGCTGTGCACTTAAAGGAGTCCACAGCTGATGCAGACAGACGTTGTGTACCCAGATCAACCACAGGAGTTGCTCCTGCATTGTGAAATGAAGATGTTCCCATCTAGTGTAACCCTTACTCCCTTTGGCACCACTTTGTAGGGCTGTTAGCTGAATTCTGCCCTGGCACAGTCTGAATTCCATACCAGAAATCAGGACATGTCACTGCAATGAAACGCAGTGGTTTAACAGGATGAGCCACCCATAACATCCATCGAATGCCTCTTGTGACACTGCTGGCAACAATTAAAAGCCAATCTTTTTATTATTGGTGGCAACTGTTAACAGCTAATCATCATTACTGGTGGCAACCCTTTGGGAGAGTGTTCGACTTCCCATAAATATTCCGATTTTACCAGGACCTCTTTGCACAAATCCCCTATTTAGGATATTGACGTCCTGAAATTGCTCAACTCAGACATTCAGTGCTCCTGAAACCAGAGTATGAGTGGAAACAACAAACTCTGTATTCTAGCTTTTATTAGTAGACAATGTGAGAGCCCTGCACAACAGCTTGAATTGTTGCTTCTGCACAATGTTGTATAGCCAACTGTAACGTTACACAGCACTATACAAGCACTCGTTGAAGCGAGTTTTTTTAAGTAAATATTTTTTCCCTTTGGTTTTTGGATGATTTTACTAATTTTGCCAACTTGTTATCATGGCCAAAGAAAAATCTTACCTTCCTGACATTGGTCAGAAGCAGGAGGAAGCA
The DNA here is from genome assembly GCF_018555375.3 of Anguilla rostrata. Lineage (NCBI taxonomy): Eukaryota > Metazoa > Chordata > Actinopteri > Anguilliformes > Anguillidae > Anguilla > Anguilla rostrata. Next base: position 40,035,544 of record NC_057936.1, on the reverse strand, counting down.
TGAAGTCTAGCGAGGATTCAAACAACTTAGCAAAAATGCGCGTTTTACTGCTTGTAACATTTCAGTTATTTACTTTGTGTTATCTAATGTGGGCATTTCACATACTGTACTGTAAGTATTCATATTTGGCTTGGTCATGTGTTATGTTTGATCTTTGGTTTATTGTGAAGCTAGAATATCACCAACATATTTCTGATGGTGGAATATTTTATTATAATTTTATTTTACATAATTGTACATATTGTACATAATATGGTATTAGTATCTTCATGGACTATACTTGTCACTTGGAGCATGGAAATCTACTGTGTGCTGATATTTGCTTGATGAACATAACATTTTTCGCAGAGTGATTATAAATGGTAATATTTGTAAATGTTGTCCCATCCCCATGCTACAACCGATTACATATGTACTTTCGAGTACAGAAAAAATGTAGTGAATGATTGTGTATTTATGTATGTGTATCACAGTTTGTCACAATGTTTTTGCATTCGTTTTCAATTTTATTGGAATGTTTCATCTTAATCTATTTTAAGGGGCAAATGTATATTCTTTATAATGGACGAAAGAGATTATATTCATTATTGGAGAGTTTTGGTTAGGTTTTTTGACTCTTAGATATCTTAGACCCCCTATCCTGGTGATCCAAAACTGATACAAAAATGAGTTTCATATGTCAATACAGTTAAGGTAAATGCATTTGTGGCGCTTTATTTATAGGCTACCTAAATTATGCATATAAGCTAATCTAGTATTGTAGATGGTACCAGTGTCTTGCTTCATTTAAGCCATTTTCCAAGTCGCTGTGATGCTTGCACCTGGAGTTATAAAGCTTTAGCCTAAGTCGAACACCCCCTTAATGGGCACGGATGGGCCAGATTTGGCATCTGTACTAAGGGGTTAAACAAATGTATTTATTGATTTGTCTCTGCCCAGGGTCAAAGAAAGGACCTTTTGCCTCTTTTAAGCAAGCTGTACTCTGTTTTTATGTATGTGCTAGTACCGTTTCTTTATGCACACAAGCCTTCTGAGCTTTCGCATGTTTAAAATAGAGCATGATAAGTACAGAACATTTTGTAGCACCTCCTTTAAAATATGTTTCTGTCTCTCCAGTGACTTGAAATGAAGCCATAATAGAGTGATTCTTTATTTCAGTCTGAGTACAATCTGGCCTTCTTTAAGAGGGCTGAGTCAGTTTGGGGGTCAGCACTGTGAATTATTAGCCTGTACCCTCTTATGTGGACACGTGTCTGTAGTTCAACCAGATGAGTGTTACAGTGCGTTGTGAAAGGCTGATGGGGTCTTAATGTTTAGTCTTTTCTGTTTATGTGCAGGGGTCTGCTGTACCCTCTGTTGGCCTCATTTTATTAAGGGCTCAGAGAAGAGAGTGTGGAGCTTGGAAAGCTTAAATTAAGCTCTTCTATGTGAAGAATGAGATTAATGATTCCCAGATGTTAGTCCCTCAAGGCCTGCAGCCCTGGAAATGGTCGATCACTTTTTGTCCTGCCAACACTTGCTGTATTCCAGTGGCAGCAATGCACCTTACTGTGAGACATCTCGTGCTCTTGTTTTCTTAAAAGTATTGCAAATATGTGGTCTGCATGGAAATAAAATTCTTGCGTGTGACTCTGTGCAAATATGACATTTTGCTTGCATGTGTTTCATGTCCCTTCTATGAAATTTATTTGTCTGCAGGCCCTAAATACAGTGGCAGCTGTCACTTAAATTTCTTGCTCTGATAGTGAAATGACCTTGGACAGAATCACAAGTTAGAAGTACAAGTTAGAAGTTCATAGTGGTGTGAACATTAATGACATCGCAAGACAATCCTTTGGCAGTAGTTCCAGAGGACTGAGCCTTTATGACATCACAAATCAGGACAGCTCTTGGCCAATCTCAGCAGAATGAGTGTTTATATCATCACAAGGTACATCTTAATACTCAAAAAATGGTGGGTTAACTGGATTCTTAACCCTGGGTTAACCGGCATTTCCCACACTGGCAAGTTCTACAAGTGGGCTCACCTCGACCTCAGAATAGCTGGCCCTGCTCCATAGCAGGGTTGTCCAAAAATGTTTGGGTCATCAGTGTGAATCAAGGTTTGAGTAAACAGTGAGCGTCATATTTTTGTACCTCAAACACAGTGCCTCTATGTATTTCTTGTGTAATGATTTCATTAAAAATGAGGCAGCTAATGTTAGCTAAAAATTGTCTAAACAAGTAATAAAGCAAACTAATTTCTACCAGGAGGAGACAAATTATTTAATTGTTTTTGGTCAGAGAAATCAGCTCAAAGTAACCTTGATGGCACTTGTAGAGGTAAACAGGTTTTTGACCACCAGATGTCTGCAAAGCTGTCAAAGGCAGGATATAGCCTACAAGGTCTCCTGATCAACTGAGGGAAAAACTAAAGAAATTTAAGAAAGAATGCAAACAAATTAAAGACAATAATGCAACATTGGGAGGAGCGAGTCAACTCGTTTAATTCTGGAATGTAAACATTGGTTACTTATATCAACATTTAAACCAGAGCTGACAAGATGCAGTGTGAATCATTAACCCTGGGTTAGGACTTAGCCATGGGTTAACAATGTACAGTACAGTGTGAAAAGGGGTTAAATTAATGTAAGGTTACAGAAAACCCTGGATTAACTGTACAGTGTGAAAAGCATAGAAAGGGTTAACCTATTTAACCCATTGAAGAGGAGGATGGAGTGTTTTTTAATTCAAAGTTAGTGTTCTATTACTCCACTGCTATCAATTATCAGTAGCTATTAATCAGCTTTATAACAATTAAGAACATAGGCCAAATACGATACAAGAATCTCTGGCGAGGCTAACAAATGTTAAAATCCAGAAACCATGTGTTGTTGTTGTGTCATTGTTATGTGTGTGCTAGAAGCGCATGTTAACCTCCAGAGAACTCCAGCCACTCCCTGCAGGTATACACAAACCACCCCCGCCGCCACAGATCCCCCTCCCCCCGCACCTCAAGATTTGTCTGTGCCTGTCTGTGTGAAAGCACTATGGTCTCTTGGAATTTCTAGTATGTGTTGGAGATCTGGTGAGACATGTTGAGGCCCTATCTTGCACTGTCTTCTGTTTGCATCCGCCTAACAGCCCGACCCCCAGCTCTCCCAAATGTGCCCTCCTGTCCTCTGTCCCTCCCTGATGATGAGATTATATGAGACTGCGCCGGTTTGGGAGTGTTAGAGATGGATCCCTAGGGGACAGCAGAGAACACTGCTGTGTTCATTCGACCATCCTAGAAGAATAACCCCAAGCCCGATCAGTTTACTACACTACAGTCTCTGTGGTTAACAGTGGCAGGCTGGACCTGTTGATTTTGCAATACCCGCCTCAATTCCCTCCCCTTTTTTAAAGCAGGGGGGCCCGAGACGTCAGTCGTGATTGACCAGTCGATTGCAGTGGCGTTGCTGGTAGATCACGTGTCATTTTTAAAAAATACATCCGCTAAAAGTATTTCCATTTGTATCCCTCTTCCCTCTGACTTCTGTTTGACAGACAGGTACATTGACTGACAGACGGATAGACAGGCAGACATGAAATGTGGCCAATCTGCTGCTGTTGAGAACTTTGTTAGATTATGCCCATTCATGATGTAGACACGATTGTGTGCTCAAGATTTTTTGGTATGGTGAGGTAAATGTCAAGTATTTTGTGATAGTAACATGATAACATTGCCAATGCATTGTATATGGAGCAGAGTAGTTGTGGAATTGACATGATAAGTCTGATCCATTTTAGGCAGGGAATTTCGCTTTCAATATCCAATAAATAATGGTATTTTAAGTCTAAAGCTAGGATTTTTCTTTTTCCAGATATGATACTGGTCTAAGGATTTTACTTTCTTGATGAGTAGTTTGGTGATGTGCACACAGACAACCTCTAAAGGCATTACGTCACAGTACAAATGCCCCTAAATTAGCCACTTTAAAATAAGCAGGACATCAGAAATAACATAAAACAAGTTTTTGCGCAGTTTTGTGAAATAAAGCTTATTAAAGAAAATCTGTTTTGCTAAGCTGTGCTTTATTGTTATTTACTCATGCAAGACACATTAGGCTAGATTTTCCTCCAATTATTCTTTGTGAAGGTTTCTCTGTAAAAAAAAAAATAAATAAAAAATAAAAAATGTTCTATGCATAAATTAGAATTGAACAACCTGGCAATAGCCTTAGCTTGCTAACATCTTGATTGCTTTGTTTATTTTCCACAAAAATATCCAGTGTTAAATAGCCTAAGTGTGAATTTGAGTGAATTGTCTGCCTAGTCCTCCATTCGTTTGCAATGCATGAGGCTGCAGAACGAAATGTGTGTCATGGCTGCCTTGGAGGAAAAGGCCACTATTTTTCAACTGTTTGCTTGCCATCGGACAGGAATCTGAAAAAAGAAATTACATTCATTTTCTGATCCCCTGTATGAGTACTTGTGGCATGTATTGGTGCAGCACTGATTTTTGCCTGTATTTTTTCCCAAGTCTGGAAGTATTCATTTGTTGGCCTGTTTCATCTCTGTAACCTCCTCTGCATGCTTTCAAAGTACGAGCTTCTTCTTCTCACTGCGCAGTCCTCAGAGTTGTGCAGGCACTGCGCTGGAGGGGCACGCTTCCTGGACAGCCAGTGCAGACAGACAGCAGGCTGACTGATTGGCTGAAGGCAACGATTTAGCATTACGAGCTGAGTAAATTTCTTCTGACCGCGACCCTCCCTCCTTGGGCGATGCCCAGGGGCTGCCAGCTGCAGTCAGCAATGGCATGGTTCGGGACCGGTAGCAGCTGGTGGACAGTACCTTTACACTGGTGTTTTACCTGGTGGCACCACCCAACGGCACCTCGAGAACAATCATCAAATGGCCTTTTCTTAAGAAAGGCGTAAACCCCAAACGCTACCCAGATCACCCTTTAAGGTCGACACCCACTTTAAGAAGGCATAAACTGTACCTGTATGGCTGGTCAGGCTGAATTATTTGGGTTGGCTGTGTCAAAACGGCTTGTTTACAGAGCGCCTGTGGCTCTGGAAGTGCACAGACAGACAAAGTGAAAGAACCTGCGGCAGGAAGTGAAGACGGAAAAGGAAGCCGTTAAAGACTCTGTTTAGTTCCTCAAGGTTCAGCTGTTCCTCAGTTTCGATTCTACAAACCGTGCGTCTCGAAGTTGTTCCTCAACAACCAGATTAACATCGCGGTTCAACCCTAAAGGAGCGACTTCAATTCTTGTTATAGACATAAAAGTAAGCTGTCAAAGACATTAAGCGCACAATCTGATGGTAAACTTAGCTAACTCTTTGTGAATTTGTTTCCACCCCTAAAGCACATGCTTACTAATTGCAGAAAAAAGACATGGGTTCCCCTTGTGAGCGTAATACCTGAGAGCCTCCTTCCTCTTTATCCACGAGTGTGTAGGCTTGAAAGCGGCTGTGCCAGAAACAGGAAATAGCAATCTTGAGAGGAGAAGGCAGCTTTTCAAGGAAACATTTGCATAGCGTGGGCATATTTGTCTTCAGTAGCAATTTATCATTTGGTCTCTGCACTGACCCGCTGTTTACCTCTTTGAATTCTCACTTCGGTGATGAAAGTGTGTTTGTGCATGTATCTTCAGGAATGTGCATGTGGGTGCCTGTATGAATGTGTCTGTGTATATGCTTGTGCACGTGCTTGGGACTGCGTGCAGTATGTGAGTGCCTGAGTGTCTGTTTGTGAATTTTTATGTGTGTGATGATAAACATTTTTATATTAGCTTTAAAACACAAAGGAACAAAGTACTTAGCATTCAGGTATCTTATAGAGGAATCCTTTGGTGTACTGTATATGTATCATTGTGGAATGAAGTGGTTCTCAGATGCCATTAAGACGAATTATAGGAGCAATGGGCTATCCCATTTTACCATTTGACCCCATCTCTGTTTCTGAAGAGGTCTTGATTATGCCCTATATCTGACTGCTGCATATTCTGCAGGGATGTTGATTTGGGTCACAGGACCTGATAATATGATGTTCTGCCTCACTGCTGCAATGGTGGCTGTAAGGGGCTTGTTGAGTCACGCCGCACCACTCCGCAGCACCCAACTGCACCCCTGTTCATTAGACTTAACCTTACTGCCCGCAATACCCAAAATGATGACCAGTTGAGGTAGCTGTCTTTCTGTACTGGCTGGAAGGGCTGTATGTGTAGACCAGTGGTAACAAACCCTGTTTCTGGAGATCTACTGTCCTCTAGGTTTTCATTCCAACCCTAACAAAGCACACATCATTCAGCAGCTAGAGATCTTGTTGAGTTTGGCCAAATTAGGGTTCCAATGAAAACCTACAGGATTGTAGATCTCCAGGAAGAGGGTTGGTTTCCACTGGTGTAGGTTGGCTGGTTGCTCTGGAGCTCTGTAGATGGTGCAGTGCTTTTGAGCTGACAGATTTTCTTTCCCCTCAGCAGGCCATAGTCACGTGAAGATGAGAAAAGAAGCATCTCCTGAGATCTTGTCTTCTCTCATCCTCATCTCTTGCTTCTTGAGAGGGAGGGAGGTGGTTAAATGGATAGCTAAAACATTAAAAGAGGGTGAGAAAATAGACTGAGACGTGAGAAAGAAAGATCCACCCACACGGCACCTCTCCACTTTCTCCTCTGTGGGTTCGCATTAAATAAACTAACATTTCTCTGACATTCACAGGCGACGTGTCTTGTTCCACTTCCTGTGTGTCTGCTCATCATTTGCAGGCTAATTTTGAGTGATATTTTTAAAAAACGAAAACCGCAAAGTGATTTACAGAATCGCAGTGTTTTGTTTCTGCCCCGGATGATTCCTGACGCATGCGTCGCTTAGGAAAGACACTCTGATTGACCACATTGTTTTATTTCCCTTTATTTAACCGGAGGAGTGAACCGAGAACTCAGTTCTCACATGCAGCGCCACGCTGGGGTGTCGACGTGGGCAGTGAATGCAACTGATGCACGACTCTGCAGGCTGTGTTTTCCTGTTACTTACGCAATTTGATTGTCTGTTGTGCAAAGAACTTGCAGACAGCGAAAGAGGAAGTGGCCCTACAGTGCAGACGAACGTGCGGCAGCCCACAGAAGCGCGTGTGTCGGGCTTCAGATGTTACTTTCAATGACTTCGGCCTGGTTTTAATCTTTAAAAAGAAAGAACTGTAACGTCTGCTCACTGAAGGAAGCATGAGTCATACCATGTAGCATTACATTTAGCCTGCTTTTCACCACATCACATTCCTCTGTCAGCACAGAAAACTTTCACAGGTTTGAAGTTATTATGATCAGCTGATGTTATTAATTGATATAGTTGACAAGGTACATATATTTCTGAACCAGAACACAGCATCTCAGAGGAACAAGGGAAGCCTGTTCTAATGCAGTCTTAATCTAAGACAGCTAGCTACCTAGCAACCATATCATGCATGGAAATCACCTTTAATTTTATGGGTATGTATCCAGTGATCATATGCTTTGATGGGTAACCATCATAATGTTCACATTCACAGTTTACTCTATGCGGCTTTCAATCAAGGAACCTCACTGGTTATGATTGACTCTCAGCCATAAATTGGACTCTTCTCCATCATAAAGATGCTTGCACATGATTGCAGACTTTAAGTAGCTGCATTAAGCTTTCATTAGGTGACTGAATAAAGAAAAGAAATCGTATGGAGTCTAAGATTGCCTGACCAAGCACCAGCAATTCTGTTCAGTAGTTATATGTACCGAAGTAAACTTGTGGACCTGGGTCTTATGTGAATGGCCTGGACCCATGGTCATAGTGTGGTGTGAATGGGTCAAATGCGAGTTGAATCCATGTGCAATGTCCCATGTCAACCCCAGGTTTTGTTTGTGAAAGAGGTATTAATAATCTTGGTCAAGCCAGGCTGTAGTTCCTGGTTCTTTAGTCTCAGGTTTAAATCAGGTAATCTGGTAATTAGCCTCTCCTTATCAAGCCTAACGGCATAGTATGCGATGTGTGTAAGGTGGAGCCGTTTCCCTGGAAACAGGGTGGCAGGAATAGGATGAGGACATTTCTCTCGCAATATCTGATTAGGAAGCAGTTGGCTCCAGGGATGGGTTCCACACCTGATTTGGGGCACGTGTGGAAAAAATTGGGTCATGATGCCACATCCATGCCTCAAAGAAAGAAAAACATTGGACAGAAAGGTCCCTGAAAAATGAAGAGAATAATTATTTTGCTATAAGTTGTGGAATTTTAGGTATGAATTTTGAATGAATTTTATGTTGGATAAGAGATCCTGCTCTCAGGAGTTTCCAAAGCCCTGGAGAGAGTACTGGCTCTGCTTTACCACACAAAAAATCCCAGCATGGCGACAGTATCCATGGCTCCACCCAACATTACCACACTTGACACTTGACTGCATGCAGGTCAGCAGTTTTTTTTATTTTTTTCTGTGAATCATTTCATTCACACATGCTCTTGTCCATGCACACGCTTGCACTCATGCATGCAAACATACACATGCGTACGTCCATTATCTATACCCGCTTATCCTGAGCAGGGTCACAGGGGGTGCTGGAGCCTATCTGAGTGTGCAATGGGCGAGAGGCAGGAATACATCCTGGACAGGCCGCCAATGTATCACAGATGCATACAGTGCATGATATTGGAATATCTTGAGCGGTTACTGACCCATGAGTGACCCATGTGGAAGTTGGCCTTTGATTGATTGTTCAAGCAAGTGAGGGGGTGAGGTATTTGCATGGTCAGCAGAATTAGTCTTGAATGATAATTGTGTAGGGCTGTGCTGTCGTAGTCACCAGCCCTTCAGTATCACAGTTCATGTTTGTGTGTCTGCAAGTTTGTATGTATGTATTTGTGTGTATGTATGTATGTGTATGCATATGTATATGTAATGCATGTATCGGGTGTGGTGTTTGTGTGTGCTGGTATTTATGTGCAGGAAATGATGTGTGTGTGTGCATACGAGTTTCTGTGTCGTTATGCATGCATGTGTGTGTATGAGTACAGTATGTGTGCTTACTGAGTATGGCAGTGAAATCTATTTGAGCTGGTCTTCAGAACACCCTTCACAGTTCCCGCATGCGCATTACTCGGGACACAGGTTTTACTGTAAAGGCTTGATTGTCACCCTGGCATAAATGAGATTGATTAAGGGTGAGATCAGCCTGTCTTTTCTGTTATACCAGGCTGGCCAGCAGGGGATGACCTCCCCATCTATAGCTGGGTCCTGAGATTTCTTCCAGTTGGGAAGTTTTTACCTGGTTTTTCTGTTTTCTCTGTAAAGCATCTTTATGTCTTTGTGAAAAGCACTACACACATAAAATTGAATTGTACTGAATTGAATTCATCTGAATTGAATCTCCGATCAAATAAAAGGATGGTGTGTTTTCTGTTTTCTGTTTTTTTTTTTTGTGGAAAAAATTCTAAATGTAGTTTTTGACCCTCAGGTTTCTTTGAGTGTGGAGTGTTTGTATATCAGCTGAAACAAATCCTGCGGACTGTTAATCACTGTCAAACGTGCCCAGCCTAACAGAAGGATGAAGGCCGCATCAATCTCTTGCCAACACAAAACAAATAGGCCTACCAGAATTTCTCCATGAGCATACTTGTACTAGCAAGGTGCTCGCCTCACTGGAAACAGGCTGCTCGGGGGATGATTGTCGTTCCACTCCAGGGGTTATGGAAGTTCAAAATCATCCTTTTTAATTGTTACATTATATACAAAGTGTTAGAGAAAATAAATACAATGATATAAAGCACTTGTAATTCTTGTTGAGATTTTTTGAATGAGCTTATTTTATCCTAAAAGCAAAAAAGTTCCTATACTGCCCACTGCTGGAGAATTTGGTATTAGTTGTTGAAGGTTTTGTACGTGACAATGTTGACCAAGTGATGTACATGAAAGGGTTTTTTCCCCCATCAATTAGTATTTATGGAAAAACTGTTTATGCAAATATGTTAATATGCCTTCCTGCCACTGTACCAGAGCTCCCTGTACTGTCGGGTCTGTCCGGGCATTTGGCTTGTTGTATTAGCAGCTGCAGGGGCATGTAAGAGTAATGTGAATATAATGTTGAAGTATGTAAATGTAGCAGTACAGGTAAGAACGGTTCAGATGGAATAACAAAAGTTAGCTGCTATGCTATACTGTGTCAGTACAGGGTAAGTAGTGAAATAATCCTACCAAGGAACAAGGAATTTAATTAGCTAGCTAACAAGGTGTCTAACTTGGGTTGTGACATTGGGAGTTTACTTTAATGGCAAATTGACTGAGTTGCCAGATATCAATAGCTTGGGAAGCTAGACAACCAGACATTGAACATTAGTCACCATTCTCACACATGCACATTTGCTGGCTGACACAACAGCTTCAGATCCCACTTCTGAGCTGGTAGCGGACATGATTTTCCTGTCACTGGAAATGACTAGTATTGGCTCATATGCTACATGTACGGCTGAATCTCTCCTTCTGCTGATTTGGTTGGTTTTGGTGTCATTGATGTCAGTTGGAGTTGTTTTCTGTATAGATTTCCATGTTCTGATGGAACTCTTACTAAAAGTCAACATTTTGAGTCAATTTACTGGGCTGTCTGTCACCAATATATATATATATTCTGAAGCAGGTGCAAGTAAGTGTTCAGCTGCTGCAGTTTTTCTCAGTCAACCATATACAGTTAAATGCAAAAGTACTGGCACAGTGACACAATTTTGGTAATTCCTCCATGGATCACCAGCAGAGCTCTTCCTGTTTCAGAGAGGAAGTTCTCAACTGCTCTTGAAAAACCCAGATGTTAACTTCAGCTGTTCCTGTCTTGCTGATGATGCTGCAAAGTGGTGTTTCCTACTGGTGGAGGTGGAAAGTGGGAGGGGAAAACCTAACTATCGCCAGGACAGGAGCATTCCTTCATGGCTATGGGGTTGGAGTTTCCAGATGTCTGAATCAACCGCGTTTCCTGTCCTATAATTGTGCCCCAGTTGGCTAATTATTAGAGGTAGGGCAACAGTGAGGGCCCTGTCCTCTGGGTAGTAACAGCTAAAAAGGAACAGGTGAAGGCCGGTGCGAGGGGCATCGCCCGTCCTGCCTCCTGTGGGTTAATCAGGCTAGTGTTTTCCATCTTTAAGTCAGGGTCTTGCTACATTAAATGTTTTGCTGATTAGGAGGCTCCCGTTTTTGTTCTGAAGTCCATTACTAGGCTATGGAGGTGTGATTAGCTAAATTATTTTCTATGGAACTGCTGAAGTTGGAAATATCGGTTTTGGCAAATGAACTTGCTTTTGCGTTTTACTGTAAACCCTTTTTGAATCGTTTGTGTGCGTTCGTGCGTGTGTGCGTGTGTGCGTGTATGTGTCTGTGTTAACTGAAAACTCAAAACTGCCACCGCACACCATACTGCCCAAAACTGCCACACACACCATGCTGCCGAAAACTGCCACAGCACACCATGCTACTCAGAACTGCCACAGCACACCATGTTGCCAAAAACTACCACAGCACACCATGCTGACTAAAACTGCCACAGCACACCATGCTACTCAAAACTGACACAGCACACCATGCTGCCAAAAACTGCCACAACACACCGTGCTGCCCAAAACTGCCACAACACACCATGCTGCCCAAAGCTGCCACAGCACAACATGCTGACTAAAACTACCACAGCACGCTACTCAAAACTGACACAGCACACCGTGCTGCCTAAAACTGCCACAGTGCACCATGCTGCCTAAAACTGCCACAGCACACCATCCTACTTAGAACTACCACAGCACACCATGCTACTCAAAACTGCCACAGCACACCATGCTACTCAAAACTGCCACAGCACACCATGCTGCCTAAAACTGCCACAGCACACCATGCTACTCAAAACTGCCACAACACACCATGCTGTCCAAAACTGCCACAGCACACCATGCTGTCCAAAACTGCCACAGCACACCATGCTGCCCAAAACTGCCACAACACACCATGCTGTCCAAAACTGCCACAGCACACCATGCTGTCCAAAACTGCCACACATCTTGCGATATATCTGAAACAAGAAGATTCTTCCAGGTATGATGAATTTGAAGCCTGAATTGAATGCATGGCTGTTCAGTTGCGAAAGATGTTGCTGAGACACCTTGCATTTGCCGTATTGCCTCGAAACTCCATCAAAGATTCTATTTGATTCTAGCCTTTACTCGGTGTCTCGGCATTAATATGACCTCTTTCATACTATATGACCTTTTCCTTGTAATCTTTCAAGAAACAGAGAACATTGAAAACAGTTTGAGAAATGCTTGTTATCATAGTACTTCTAAAAGTGTATTTTGGTGATTGCCGAAGATCCGGTAAGATCCTACTGCTGTGAGATGGCGTCAGCCATGTCCTGCGTATCTCGCAGCCGATTGAGCATGTGCAGCAGTGCTCTAATCACAGGGTGCTGTAGAAAATTAGTCAGTTTCTGTGTTTGTGTGACATGACCACCCCCCCACCCCCCCACCCCCTTCCAGTGGCTGCTGTGTGGTTTCAGAGTAGACTAAAAATGAAAAGAAGAAAAACAGAGAAAATTCTGCCTGAGCGTGAACTTGAAAATGTCTGCGTAGGCCGCTCTCACTGGTTGAATGCGCCAGGTTGTCTTCTGAAATGTTGTTTTCCGCGCTGTACTCTTTAAGTTGAATGTGAGAACACACAGTCCTGTGGCCATTTATTTTTTATTTTTATTTTTTTTTTTTGCTGAACCTGTGAAATTATGAGGCTGTGTTTCCTCAGTCTCTGGCTCAGTTCACAGTACTTTTTTAATATGATGTATTCGAGTAATGAGGGGTGAAATAGTCACACTGTAGCCTGTATAGATGTTTTTCTCTCTAATGAAGACTTATTGCTCTGGGACGATGTGGTCCTTGGTCTTGTCCCTGTCTTTCTCTCTTCCTTCCTCACCCCATGCCTTAATCTCTTCCTTCATTTCTTTCTCTGCCGCTCTCTTGTTGGAGCTCTATATCACCTTCATTAAGTTTTGATTGAGCCAATGCTGCAGGAATGGAGTTTTGATTTGACTCTGAATGTGAATAAACATTAATAAACATATGTCAAACCTTTTGGGATTGGGCTATAAGCATTTCTCTGAAAAGCCACGTCCATTGCAAGGTTATTTGCTACCTGTAGCCACAATTTCATCACAGAGCAACTTTCTTTATAATAGTTTTTAAAATGACATATGGGCAAATAAATCAGAAGACATTGCATGCTTATGTGTCAAATAGTTTCAAATGACCAAATTCATCTAATTCACAAATTCATCTATAGAGGAGGTTTATAAAACATTCAAATAATTCAATGCATAGCCTAAATGACATCAAGCTGTAAGAATAAAATTAATAATAATTGTAAGGAATTCTTACACCAATATCTACATTGAAATAAGCATGTAGGCTTAGGCTAATACAGGCAGGTAAGGTTTCCTGCTACTCTCTCAGTGTGACTAACTCATTTCTCTCCTTACATCTTTTCATAATGATGTCCAATGCACTCCCTTGTTCACCTCGGATCATGCCACCTCTCCATCACCAGGTGCTTGTCGTGCTGTTGTGTATAAATTAGATTTGGCAGTGGGACACCTCACCATGCCTCATCTGTATTTTTCCCCCCCCAAACGTTGTCAAAAAGCTTTCAGGTGGTTGAAATTTGGATGTTACCTTACCTCGTTGTTACACTGTAGCCGTCATTGATACTGAGACTCACGTGTAGTTAGGTGTGTGAAAAGGTATTTTGAACGTAACATTCTTGAATTTATCCTCGACACCCGATGGGTTGCTGCTGTCTCTCTCCTTTCCCCTGCAAACCCCGTCTGTCACTGCCAAAGACCCATTTAAATGTTTCCATGATATCCATGAGCTGATTTAGGCTAATTAGGTTGTCTGGCCAAATTCGGGCCAAAGTCCGGGTTTGAACTTGTGACCCCCTGGGGGGCCGGTACACTTAACGAAACGCTGCACCACAGCGCCGCCATGTTGTCACACACGACCAGCCCCCAGTGAATGTAGCTGAATGCACAGTTCGTCCTCGTTTCCGAAAAACGAAAGCATCCGCTATTTTTGGACTTCAGAGTTATTATTTTGTTTTGTGTTTCCCTGCAGAAAAAATGGTTAGGCTTCAGCAGTAATAAATACTGTCATCGTCGCGAAACTGAGAGCACATGCTGTGACCTTTAGGTTTTCTTCGCTTCACATCAACGGCTGTCAAAGGGCCTGCACTACTGTGCCTGTGGGTAGCGTACGAGCGTGCGCTCCTTTGATCTATTTGCCTGTCACACGGCAAGTAGTGCATGCAGAACAAAGTCATTTTTTATTACATGCACTTATTTATTCATTAATAATAAACCTTTTGAGTATTTTAGTTTAAAGGATTAAATCTTCACTATAAAGGGGCAATGTGTAATGCAGTGGATAAATATCAGTTGCAGTTTTATTATGTACTGTAAATATATCTTATAAAGTTATTTGTCTTTGTGTGGGGCAGGGTTGCAGGTTCGTATTTCTGCTTGGTTTATATGAAGCCTTGATTGAGGAACTTCACCCCAGGCACATCAATGAATAATCGACATTTAGAAACAGTTTACAGGACTTGTGAGGTTTAAATTTGTATGTGTTTTAGATTCATTTTTAATTTTAAAAGTGTTCCTTCAAATCCAGTTAAAACAACTAGCTAGAGCATCTAGATCCAGTGCAGGATCGGAGGAGGAATATTTTCTCGTGACACTATTGTGTTTTTAATATTTTTGAAATAATAGGATATATCGTGTATCTGTCTGTGTCAATCATACTGCAGTGATAATTAGCTTTGTGGTTCTGTGCAGCTACACCTGTAGTAACTGACTATGGTCAGCTTGATATTTCATGGTGTGCTGCATACTGTGTCATAATGGTCATTTACAGGGCCACAGCTGTGAATTCTCAGGCCCTGGACAAAATATATAAAATAAAATAGTTAAATAGTGTCAGCAAGGTGAGGATTAATTGAAATATGTTTAATTTTCAGAACCCAGAAGTTTTAACTGTTAACACCCTCGTTTGATGTCCGGCACTCCAAAAGAACCAGAGATGAAAAGTAGAATGCAGGACTCAGATGCACATTTCCAACTGTTAGAAACTTGTTCTTTCCAAGTTGCCCAAACTTAACTAACTGACCAAAAGAAAGCCGCATAATTTATCTGGTAAAAAAGAGAGGAGGGGGCAGGGGCATGGACACCCTCTCTGACACACACACACACACACACACACACACACAGATATACACATTCACGCTTCAGATAGTAACCCCCCCAGTTCCTGCTCTGTTTTATCTCCAGGCTATACTGGCTGAGCACTTTGAAGCTTCCTATGGCTGAGAATGGCCAAACTGAACTACATGTCTGACAATAGTTACACCCTTTACCCTGGGCCCCCCTCAGGCCTGGGCCCTGGACAAAAAAATGTCCAACTTGCCCCCCCCATCTGTGGCCCTGGTCATGTAAGATGCTTTGGTAATGGGGTCTGTTAGCTTAGTCACTGTAACATTAAATGTGAATGTAAATACACTTGCTGTGACAGTTTTTTGAAATGTTTAACGTGCAGTCATTGCTGCACGTTAAACATTGGAGGTTTGAAGCAGGGCTGTGCCCCGCCACACCTGCATGTAGTACTCACACTGAAGAGCCCTGCGTCTTTCTCTAAACTAGACCCCATCAAGGCCTGCGTCTGCTGTGTGGCTGACGGCTTGCAGCCTAAAGAGCTAAAAACAGAGTCAGTGTAGAAAGCTGTTAGTCACGTTCGCATCTGATATGGGCACAGCAAGCTTCTCTGGTTTGCTGGCAACTTGTGATCCTGCGTGTACTTTCTGCTTCAACGGTCACTTGTTTGATTTTGCGCAGTATTGGCCTGCATCATTCATAGTTACTTTGCTGTTGAGTGTTTGTTGATCTTCCAGTGTTTGTGTTTCCTTGATTTTAATTTTAATTCATTATATTTATTGTGGAAAGTCAGTTGACAGATGAAAATGGCCTTGCTAAGGAATGGTAGAGAGGTGCATCATAGGAATGACAGTAATATAGGCTTTAGCTGTGCAGTTACAACAATGTGTACTGTGCAAGGAATGCAGCATTCCTTGGTTAAGATTAGGTGGTATGATCATCGGAGGGGGAGGGAGTCAGAGAGGCTCCCAGTGTACAACAGGGTCGGGGGAGTCTTGTCCCCACTCCCCAGATACTCTTATCTTGTATTAGAGTTGCTGTTTGATTTACATTCATTTATCTTCTGTTTGCTTGTATGTAATATGTAAAGAATGCCATGCCTGTTTATTAAAATAGAAGAGCATGTGGAATCTTTCAGTAAGTAGTGGTCCAGTAGTCCTTTCAGTATATGTATGTGTGTATGTGTGAAACTGTGAATGCATGTGTGTATGATCCATACTGCTTATGGTGACATTGATATAGTGAGAAAAGCCTGCAGTTTTGCTTCAAAATGTACATCAACATTGTAGCTGATATTAATCAATGCTGATGTGGGGTGATTCCTTGGCCTTGGTGTAGACAGCCATTTTTACATTTCTCCCTTTACCACACTGTATTGCTGTATCAGTGGTGATTAAAGTTGAAGCATTGGGCCCTGGAGCTGCTTGGCCGAGAGTACAAAGGCTTGGTCGTGTCTAGACTCAAACCTATGACCGTTAGGTCACAAGCCCCGTCTGCTTACGCACCACGCCTAGGTAGAGCTCAGCCGTTATACCTTTGAGCACCTGAATTTCTTCATTATATTTTAATTTGTATAAATCAATACTATCTAAATGCAATAAATCAATAAATATATTGATACAGTGAAATAAAAAGAAGCCCTTACCTTTTATTACATATGCAGCCCCTATAACAGACCTGTTATCACATAAGAAAACCCTGTTTGTTTCATATAAAGATGATAAAAAACACATTGCAATATCTGAAAGTGATGCAATTATTTGTATTATGGGTGTAATGGTTCTTCAAATCCATGGTTCAACCTCTATCTGGTTTGGTTTTTCTTTTTGAATGAAAAAAATCGAAATAACTACTCTTTTGAGTCGTAACAAAATCAAATGTTTTACCACTCAAAAGGATAACTAAACAATAATTAAACAGTCATTAAAAATTTTTCTCTGAGGATATACAGAGAAGGAACTGTGTTGTGTTGGTGTGTTTGGTTACTAACCACACATCTGTGGATATGTTCTTTTTCAGAAAAAGGAGAATGTAGACCTTTTCAGCTGAGTGCTGCTACAGTGTCCCCTTCTGCAGATGTTATGATTGAACATCTCAGAGAAATTAAGCCAGTGTTACCAACTCTCACAGGAAGTAGCTGCTGAGCTTCACGTTTGTCGCTGGATGATGTCGAATAGAAATTTGCATATCTGAATATAATTCTGCACATTTTGCCTATTTCAACAGGCATGCTGCTCATAGTCCTAGAATACCCACTGAGATAGAGCCTGATTAGATTCATATTTGTGGACGTATGCAGGCAATATTGAAGGCACTGATAAGTTAAAGGAGGAGAGAGTCCACATTAGAATCTGAATGGGTGTTCCTACCCTTAATGTCTCTAGAAAATTTGTGGTGCCCGAGTTCAATATGTGTAACTAGAAGTCATATTTTAATGTAATGGCGTCTGTATATTACCAAAGGTAATCAATAGCTAGTTGCTTTGATTCTGGCCAATGAATTATGCAATGATGAAAAGGCACAGAGTTAGCTAACTGGGAATTGCAATGAGCAACTTGCATCTCAGCGAAAGGATGTACTGTGCAGAGTGCAATGTTTGCACCTTTCCATTCCCGTATGAATGTATCCATGCTGACATTGAACCAGTGTTTCAGTTTTATAGTTTTTACCTATACGCACAAAGAAACAACACCTTCACATTCAGTCCTGTTAAACTGGTGAGTTAAACACTGCCATTATAATAATAGGTGTTTTCTTAAGGTTAACTGAATTGTGCTTGCAAGCAATGCCCTACTTAACTTATTCGGAAGGTTGGTATTTTGCCAAATCACCAAAAGGGGATGATAAGGTATTGAATTGCGGTACATTAAATTATAGAATGCGTAGCACACACTAGTAATCCAGAGTGACTTAGACAGCTTACATTCTTTTACATGCAATCTGTAGTAAGTCAGGTTAAGTACCTTGGTCAAGTGCACAACGGAAGTGTCTCACATTGAAATTCATCCTGCAACCTCAGAGTTAGAACAGGAAATGCAAAATGTGGGCAAGAGCTATAGGTTATATCTACAGCTGTGCTTTCAGTGTTATTCCACATACTGCTACTGTACTTCTATTAGAAGGTTAAACTGTGCAGTGGATCAATTCAGTACTTTAGTTTAGTGTTCACCAGCCCCACCAAAAATTTCAAATGTAATTGAAAAAGAAATTACATTTAAGAAAGGTAAACTACAAACCGAGACTGAGCTTGAAAATTGTGGTTTCAGTTTTGATTTACTCAGAATTGTGAAGTATTATTATTTTATTTCAATATTATTGTAATATATTCAATTTCCTTGAGATGACCTTGTAGCAGAATGCATATTACATAGGTAAACCCTGAATAAATAAACCCTGTGTATGACATACACCATGTACGTGCTCGGCCTCACCGTTGTATTCACAGAAAGTCTTGGTGGTGTCTAACCTGTCTGACAGACCGGACACACCTGCCGAAAAACAATGAGAAAATGCACAGAGCTCCCCCTTCCCCCAAGTGTCCGCCCACACCACAGCCCACTTCATTAAACTGCCTCTGAGGTGATGGTGTCGGGGGGGGGGGGGGGGGGGGGCGCAGTTTGAAGTGTGACGGTTGCTGCGGGAAAACTTTACACCTTGAACGGCCGGCAAGAGTGTCACATTTTAATTTTATACCTATATCTGATCGTCTCAATGTCCGGTGGGCTTCCGTCCCTGCTGTGGTGCTTGGGGGACTTCAGAGCCGAAGCTGTCAGCTAGCTTCTCTACGGCTGCTGCTGTTGCAGTCCTCAGAGCAGTGATGTTTGTGCTAGGATTGTGCTTCTGCCTTCTTGCTGCAGCCTGATTGTGATGGTGGCTCAAGAGGATGATTGCGATTACTGACAGGGAAGAAAAAGCAACAAGATTTCCTTCACCAAATATTGCTTGGCCTTGCCAAGTTCCATTCAAATATCGCTGCACCTGAAAACTACAGTGCTACCTATTTTAATCCGATTTACCTCCGCATGTTTTTCACTCTGCCGTACAAATGGGTGTTTTTTGAATTGCAGGATGTTTATAGGCTACAGTATGCATAAAGTTTGTGAAGCTGGTGGATCCACTTACTGAAAAGTGAGCAGTAACTTCGACTGAGGGCTTTAGGGCAGGATATATATAACATCACCACAATGTCGGTGTTGGTAGGTGAGAGCAATCATGTCAATATGAATTTAAATAGCGTTTCAAAACAATCACTGTTATTTAATTTCGTGCAGTGGGTAGGCTTTGGTGCTTTTCTAGGAAACCTGTATATTTAAATGAAACTGATACCACGGTGTTATTTTTCAAAGTTGTCATTGAGTCATGGTTCACGTGTGCGGATCTGCCAGTGTTAGGTCAGCTGTGTGCATGTGTTTCATGAAAAACAGCCACACAGAAAGGAAGGTTGTGAGATGAAATTACTGGCTGTGCAAGCTAACCTGCGCACAGGCCGTTTGATGAATCTGGTCACCCTGTTGACATCGACACTAGCCTAGAGGTCCCTTAAAGTAGCCCTGGCCTAATTTGTGTAAAATTAATTTTAGAATTTATAGCATAATAAATGAAATGGCATATCTTATGCCACGGTATATTTCAATGATGGTAAGATGATTTGAAAATTTCGATATCGTCCTGCCTTAGCGACAGTCAGCAATATTTAAAGACCCCCTCTGCTCAAAAACATGTTTTTGTAATGGTTGACTCCTCTTGGAAGCATGATTTTCACTATACAGATGAATGTTTGTGCAGAACTCACCAAAGTGCCCTTTTCTAATTCTTTTACCCGTATACGAAGAGCATCTCCGTACTTCCCTGAAATCTGAGTTGGAAACGTGTACTTACGAGCAAAATTTGTGATGTCACAAATGTCAAACCTGTCTTGGTCCACTATGCAAAATGTAGGCCTAAATTACAGGACAGCGATGTGATACGCTGAAAGCGCACAGAAAGCTAGTTAGTGACACTGTTGTGACAGTTGATGTTTAACATGGCAGACTGTTTGTATCAGGAGTGTGGCACAGCCTGGACTGCAGGGTTGTGATTCCCTGCTGTTGTGCCCTTGAGCTGGATGCACTCATTTGTGCCCATACAGACAGTTACACTTTCACACAAAACACACAAATAATCACTCCATAATTCCACATACTTTTCTGAAGGATGGCAGTTTGTATACTTAAAGGAGTTTACCCATTAATTTATTTATTTTTTGCTTTGATGTTCTTTGTCCTTAGTGCACTAGGAATTTAATCTTATTTTCGGTTGGAACTATTGCCTATGACTCAGACAGCCACTATGCTCAGTGAAAAAAATGGGACAGCTTCCTATAGGAAACGTATCTGTAATGCCAGGCTATAGATGATTAAGGCTTTGCAAATGTAGCTGAAACTCTCTTCTGTTTCATAGTTATAGTACATAATCATAGCTTAAATTTCAGTTTGTGAGTCGCTTGGCTAACATTAAGCATGTAGCAACACAGGCAGGGCAGTAACTCCCCTTTGGTGGAGCCAGCTGCAACTAAACCGCTCCTCTCTGGTCCTGGGAGTTAAAAGCTGTTTCTTAACTGAGAGGGAAAAATGTACCAACACAATATAACATCTTTATGTGCTTATATTTGTGAAAAAATGCTATAAGATTAATATGCTTATTTGTACAGCCCCTGGAAACATCACTACACTAGCTGCTATAGAGCTACACGACGTTCAACAGAAACCTCTGTAAATATCTAAAATATCCTTCATTGCACACAATAATTGCCTAGTCCATCCAAAACATATATTAAAACTGAAATAATATCAAGAAACTCCTAAAACTATCCCTTTTAACATTTAAACATGGCTAGGGATTATGAACAGAGGTATTTAATGTCATTCCAATAATCCAGGCCCACCACAGTTCACACCAGCTCACTGTTACACTAATATCCCAGTTGTACCAAAAAATTAAACTGTAGATGGTTGTAAAACTATTGAGAGGGCCCAAGTGGTCAGTGTTAGGGTGGTCACAGTTTTTCCCCTCGTCCTCTTCTTTCACATCCTTTGTTTGCTGCAGCAGCTGGAAAGTGGCTTTTTTTCCTCTTAGTGGTAGCCTATATTTTGGCTGTGACTTCTCCCGCTGCCCATCCGT
Organism: Anguilla rostrata; assembly: GCF_018555375.3. Classification (NCBI taxonomy): domain Eukaryota; kingdom Metazoa; phylum Chordata; class Actinopteri; order Anguilliformes; family Anguillidae; genus Anguilla; species Anguilla rostrata. The sequence continues at coordinate 40,014,180 of NC_057936.1, read as the reverse complement.
AGTGTAGACCGCTGCGATCGCCAGGAGGAAGACTCTCCTCCGCCGTCTACACCGAAGGGCCCTGGTGGGGATGGGAGTGAGTCTCAGACGCTGCTTCACCTCTCCACCTGTTCCGTGCGGCAACGTAGGCTTCGCCATTTTGGTTGCTAGGTTACAGGAAGTGTGTTTTTGTTTTTTGTGCTCATCTCATTCCCTCCCTCCCTCCGTGCAGTTAATCTTGTATGCAGATGCATTCACACCTGCCAGACTAGCCTGGCTGTATGATTATGGGGATAATAGGCTGTGAATTATTTGCCTGGATTCTCTTTGCGTGTCACTGAATGGGGTTCCAAGTGGGCGGTGGTGTCTGGATGGATAAATGCACTGTGTTCTGCAATATCAAATAGGCAGTCAGTATGTTTGTACCTCTGTATGTCTGATTGCTTTAATGTGTGCGTCTATGTGCACATAATGCTTGTGAGAGTGTGCATCTACCTGCACAGGGCTCTACACTAATGTTTTTTCCAAGGAGCACATGTCCTCCTAAGTTAAAAAATTTAGGTTCACACTAATACATCCCAATTAGCACACATGCTCCTAAAAAATTTTTCCAGTTAGTGTGCGTCAGGTTTTCAGGAGCAAATGCTCCTAAAATGGCCGCGCTGATGAGCCCTGACTGCATATATTTGCAATTACACGTGTGCAAGTGTGCGTGTTTGTGAGCACGCATGTTTTTAGGCACGTGTTTGCGAGCGCTCTGGGCTTAGTGTCGCGCAGGTGGTAGCGGTGCAGGGCGCTCTGGGGCTGTTCAGTCTCACCTGCCCCCACTCGCTGGTGGACCCGGAGGTGGTGCTGGAGCCTGCTGTCCCTTTGCTAATGAAACACACCTCCCTCCTTTAACGAACGCGCTTTGTTAGGAGCTCAGGTGGCAGATGTGCCGCGCGCGGCGACAGATCTCTCAATGTACGTCAGCGCTGGAGGGCACGTGGCACGAAGAGTGGCGGGTGCATCACATCCCCCCCGTACGGGCCTGCTAAAATGTGGATTCATTCATCTTCTTTTTAATGCGGCAAACCGCTCTGTTGCCGTACGGACCCCGCTGCAACGCGGATCGATCCGTCCTCTTATTAAAGCGCCTTGCTCGCCAGTCTCCGTACGGTGCACTGCAAAGCACGCGGCCTTTCATCCTCTTATTAAGGCAGAATGTCTGTCGTCTGTCACTGCCTGCCACTCGTCTTTCCTCTTTCCTGCCTGCTGTCAAATTCCCTCATTACTGTGCGTGACTGGGAATGGCTGTGTCTGCATTCAGGTTTTTTTCTGTCATGCACATGCCCGCAAATGCATGCTTACACTCACATGTATCCCCAGTGGCTCTGGGCAATACGAATACGTATCATGGAATTTTTGAAATTATTGACAGCATGACGGACTTTGACAGTATTTGGTTTTCCGAAGCAAATTGCACGAGAAGTAAAATGAGCTTTGGTGGTATCCTTGCAAAGGAAAGGCTTATGGTATATGAAAACGGGAGTGAATAAATTACACATTTTTCAAATGATTAATTTTTTTTTTTTTTTTTAAGGTGATTTTCTGGCTGCATGGTTGACCTATGGAGAACTCTCAGCCTGCTGGCAGATTTTTGGCTAAATGTCCTGGTACTTGATGGAATTCATTATGTCATAGATCTTAACAAGAGCCCCTCGACCACTGGAAGCAAAACAGCCCCCAAAAAATGATCCACCAGCAAATTTTATGGCAGTTATGAGGTGCTTTTCTTGTATGCAGCCCCCTTTTGACACCAAGCGTGCTGACAGTGTACATGGCCAAAAAGTTACATTTTAATCTACTGACCATAGCACCCAATTGTACTAGCTTCAGTGATGGTTGGCGAAGTCTGAATGTTTGGATTTGTTGGTTGCTCTCAAAAAGGCCTTTCTTTTGTGCAACCCTTCCAAAGAGCATGGTGGTATGGAGGTGTCTTTTTATGATTGATTCTCAGACTGGGTGACCCCAAAGTGCTTTGAATTCTTGAATCGTGTTCCTTGGGTTCTTCTTTGCCTCCCTCACTGTGCTTGGAGTCAACGTGCTCTTGCATCCTCTTCCTGGCAAGTCTGTAACTGTTCCAGATAATTGAAACTTTTTTATTATTGCTCTCACAGTGCCTAGTGGTTTATTTAACCATTTATGTTTTTATAGCCATTATCTGATATGTGCAGGCCAGAAACCATCTTTCTCGTGGCTTGACAGTTTAGCTTTCCCTGTGATGGTGGATGACTCAGGGATTTTACATGTGTGTCACCTCATTCTTATGCCGTACTGGAACAGGAAGGGGATGGAAGGGCACAATGCAGTTCCTTCCGAATAAGATAAACGTCTTTAAAATGTATTTTTTATTTAACTTTGTGTAGTTTTATTAAAAATAATTTTTGGGGAGCCAATAATTATGTATTTATGTGGGGAAAATAGTAGCCTACTTCTCAATAATATAATTTAATAATAATAATAATAATAATAATAATACAAGTACATTGTTTTGTTGTATACATAGCCATTCACATATTCAATGCACATACAGTACACAAACTCACCCTTTCTCTTTTATACATATGCACACGCACATACACTAGTCTCTTCATTATATTTTTTGTAGGAAGTAAATATTGAGCCAGGAGCTATTTGGTGGTCTGCAGTCATGTTTTGGTTGGGTGCTCCCAGTTGCTCTGCACTGCTTTATTGAAACAGGCCCTCCTGCATTCTCTCTGTGACAGACTGTCACCCTCAGTAACATCCCCATAATTCTCTCTGCTTCAGCACTGTGGTAAAATGAAAACCTGTCCTCTTTTTTTTTTTTTTTTTTTTTGCTTTTGTTCTATGGAAAATGTTGCCACTTTAATGTTGTTTGGAAGAAAAGTTGAAAGTTTTTTTTTTTCATTCTTCCCCTCTCTCCCTGCCTTTCTCTTCTGAACTTTAGTTTATGTCATTTAGTTGTCAGGGACGGTGTGCCTTTTATAACATAAAATTCCTAACGAGGAAATCTGATGTATCGCACCGGATTTAGCTTAAAGGTAACAGTGGTCCCTGGACAGGTATAATAATTACATGCACTCCATCTGCAACAAATGAACCCTTGAAAATTAAATTTTGCAGTTGGCCAACTTGAATTCTGTGGGTCATCTGTGGTAGGAGCTTGGGGTGAGCGCTGCTGCCTCTGGCACTGGAGTGTATTTTCAGTGAGGAGCCCCCTGCTCCATGAGTTTTACCCCATGGTCTTACAGCCAGTGATGTGAGAGTGATGCTTCATAAACCCCGCCATGGGCAGGCATTGTGTTTGGTTCACATCATTGAGGGGTCAGTCATCCAACCCATATTTGTGTCTGTGAAGCCAATAAGCTGAACTGTTGCCAAACTTTCCATGTCTATGGAGGTTTCAGTGCTGTTCATTGGCTGTGCCCTGGAGAAAAGCACATTCTAAAAAAAATGATGTTCAGAAGTAAAAAAAAAAAGAAAGAAATCAGTCTTTCCTTTGAATAATGTAACCTCATGGTCCTGTTTGTTCTTGCTGATGAAGCTTTATATTAGCAAATATTGTCATATTTGCAAAGCCATTATGAAGTGTGGCCAAGACAATGATGCCCCTCCTTGGACATATAATTCCACTTAGAGCCACCTGCGGAAGCTTTCCATAAACCTGCCCAGAAGGCTGTATTGACATGTGACACGCGCCATGCATGCGGCAGCGTGGCAGAACCCCAGTGACATCATGTGAGAAACTGGGCTCGCGTCCTCCCTGAAGGGTATTAGTTACTGCCACCGCTGTCATTACCATCCATTCTATTGCCGTTGTTGCTGATATCATTATCGTTACTCATTTTGTTTTCATTATTTTTTCCTCCTCTGCTGTCGTACGCCTCCTGTGACTGATCTTCTTTGCCGATATGATGAATTGCTTTGTTACTTGCACATGACCTGGAGGTGTGCACCCTGCAGACACACACTGCTTTGCGAGTGAACGACTTGTATGCATACAAGCTAATACACAAAGCTTGTGACGGTAACGCAACTTGACAGTAACGTTAAGCTGTGATAGCAACTGGGGCTGGACGATATGGAGAAAAAATATTACGATTATTTTGTTAGATTTTAGATATAACAAACATTTGGGTGAACATTTTCCATGTCCTTGTGACACATTTGAAACAGGTTCAGTACTTCATAGGCCGATCACAGGAATCTATATAGGCCTATAGTATGTGCGCTGTACTTACTATATACAAAGAATATTAAAATTTCATCTATTAAACTGATTGGACTATTTAAACTTATCCTTAGAGCTGAAAAATACAGCTTTCATTATCTGGATTTGTAACTCTTCTTTTCCACAGAATTATCTAGAATGAATATAAGAGGAAAGAAGTCATCCCTCAAAAAAATGAGACAAGACAAGGATGTGACAATAATTGAAACAGTATATTGCTGTCAAAAAAGTTATATTTCAGGATTTTGGCCTCAGGGGTTGGTTGTGCCAGCTATAAGTAAGCTCAAACATAGCCTAGTTATTAGTGTACACTGGGCAGGCATGTTATTGTGGAAGACAAGTTTGAATTACACAGTTACCGACTGGTAGGACTGCACAAGTTCTGTAAATTTTGGCTCCATGGTTACAGTAATTTTGAACTTTACAGTTAGTTCATACTGCCCAGTTATAGTAAGGATGAATTGCACAGTGGCGCTGGGCTGTACAGCAAGCTTTATGCAGTGCAAAAGGACAAGGCCTGAATATTAGTGTGATTGGTCATTATGGTAATGCTAATGAAAATTACCTTAAAGACCCCCTCCATTCAAAAACATGCTTTTTCAATGGTTAACTCCTCTTGGAAGCATGTCGTTCAATTTACAGATAGATTTTGTGTAGAACACCAAAGCACCTTTCTCGTATTCTTCCACTATAGATCGAGAGCTTCTCCCTACATCCCTGAAATCTGAATAGGAAATGTGCATGTACACGCAAAATTTGCGACATCACAAATATGTTGAACCTATCTTGATCCACTGTGCAAAGATATGCATATTACAGGAGAGCAGTGTGGTAACCTAAAACCTCAATCCACAGAAAGCTGACAAGTTAGTGGCATTATTGTGACAGTTGGCATTGAACATGGCGGAGTGCGCAGTTCTGGGATGCAATCTCGAGGTACAAACTTTGTTCCTTCATGGCTGCTTCTAGAACCTCATTCAGAAGTTAATGGGTTTCACAAAGAAATAGCCTAGATTTTGAATCTGGATGCTATATAGCCCAGGACCACAGCAGCATTTTGCATATTCATAGATTCTGCCATTCTCAAAGAGGGTAAAAGTGTAGAGATACTACTTAGCCAATTTTCGGTAGTTTATTGAACATTTCTCATGGAGAAACCATAAGAAAATGATTATTCAATATAGAATTTTTTAAAGATAAAAATGCATCTGGAGGAGTTCTTTAAAGGCATTTTATTTTTGAAGGCATTAGACCGCAGCACTGTTATTCAAATCACGGTCCTCAATGGCTGGGAAATCCTGGTTTTCCAGCATCCCTTTACTTGGGAGTCTGGTGATGAAGACAGTCTGGCCATTCAGTATCTTTTATTGTTTAGTTAATTACATGGGAGAAAAGAACACCAGGGCTGGATTTGGATTCGAGGGGCAGATTTGCATATCCATGGTCTACAGTGTGTAAAGATACTTGTCCTGAGTGTAAATGTCCTGTGTATTGTTAACATGTAGAACGTGTTGCTTTAAGAAATGTCGGTTCACAATCCAGAATGCTGCTATCTCATTTTTCATCTCATTTAGCATGATTCTGGGAATGTTTTTTCCACTTCAGGTGTTGTGTCATTACACTTCACTTTTCATCAATTATTTCTGAGAAAATAAGATATGAGGCTGTGGGCACTTACTAGAGATGCTTGTTTAGAAACACTTGATTGATTGATTGATTGACTATTTGGAATGCATCAGTTGTCTCTTGCCTACTTGTATTTCTCTAGCCATGTTACACTGAGCTCAGTGTTGTCACCGTGGCCTGTAATGGTGTACATAATAGGCTCCAGTGCACTTGTATTTTAGTGAATGCTGGATTTAGTCAGACATGTGTCTAATACAGTGTCTTACGCCCACAGTGTGGTGAGGGAGCGACACCTGTAGTCAGGTTCAGGGTTTAAGCCAAGTTTGGGGTATTGATGATGTATTTACCATTTGAGAGAATTAATGTAAATTGCTTCTGTAAATATATTAGGCCTAATGGTTGAGTAAGTTGTTAGTGTTATCTGTACGTTTGAACGTCCCAGAGAAGAACATAAAAAGTGCCTTCTTTAAAGGAGAAAAACACCTGAAGTCTCGTGGGATCCCTTGTATATGTTACCAATGGGTGGTGATGTCTGTACTCTCTGTATGGGGGTTAAGGGGGGGGCAGTATCATATGTTGTACAGGGACTCCGTCTGACATGCCATTAATCTTCCCCTCTCAGTGCGCTGCTGTTAGCGGCATAATGGAGTCTGCATTGGGTGCAGTCTGCTCCTAGTGCAGGGCTTTGAGATGATGGTCTTGTCTGAATGGGTGCTGCTGGGGAATAGGGGTTAGCCAATCACCAATCCCCCTTTGTGTCATGTATGAAAAGATTTGTTTCTGAGGAAATGTTTTGGACCGAACCTTCAGACCCACTATCCATTGGCCGTTTTGTTGATCCTCCCACTAAGCAGTGTGGTTTCTCCAACATTAGCCACTGACAAAAGTGTCCAGGGCTGTCGTATTTGCATTGGCAATAGAAGTGTTGGGGCAGCGCCCTGGGTGTTGACTAATCCTTAACCCCCCATGGACCATGCTGGTTTCCTCTGAAGTGATCATCACATGATTATGATCAAACAATCAAAAATGATGACAGTCATGATTTTCATCATTATCTTCATACACTTGAGGAAATTTTTGGTGCTGAGCACCTTCTGTCACTGTCCCCGTTGTGATAAAGTGTTTGGTTTGTGCATTGTCACAGTTCTTGGCCCGCCAGGAGACCCACGCCTGGTCAGCGGCTGGTGTGAAAGGAGTTTCTGTTTGAGAAGGGGTCAGTGAGTTCCCATTACCCTGAGTGCTTTCAGTGCAAAGGCATTGACCCCTTCATTGGCAGAAGAGTGTTCCAGCCTGTTCCTGCGTGTGAGGGCATTAAAGCAAGATGTTGCGTATTGTAGGGGCCGAGTAAGGGGTGTGGAAGTGGTGGCATGGTGTGACATTTGAAATGCAGAAACGGCACAAATGTCCACGGTCTGACTGGTGCATAAATGTGACCGCAGTGTTTCTGGGGCCTCTGACCTATCTTGTCACATGGTTCCATGTGATAGTGACACTGCGCTTTATACTGGAGGAAGTGGTGGCCTGCCTAATGTGACTAATGCCAGTGACCCCCCCACCTCTCTCTCTCTTTCTCTCTTTTTGAATTTCAAGGTGCTTTATTGGCATGACATGCACAGTGTTGCCAAAGCAAGTGTTACAAAGAACAACAGTAATAAAAAAAAATTGATAAATAAACTAAAAATGATAATAATAATATATATTTTTTTAATGAATAACTTAAAATCAACTATACAACCTGCAAACTAATATATACACATTATATTAAGTGGGTATAAGTGGGCCCCATACCTCACTTCCATATAGCACAATCGGCTGTAATGCGCTGTCAATTATTTTTAACCATATTCTTATTGGTATTGAAATGTAAAATTTTCTTTTAATGGCATAAAATTCCCTTTTGGTTTTGTCTTTTAGAACATTCACTGCTAGGTTAAAGCTCCCCGATGCATTGATTTTCAGAACAAGATAGGTGTAATTTGTGGTGTGTTCCAATATTGTGTTACAGAAGGTGAAACTGTATCTGCTTCTCTGAGACCTGGCCTTTTTTTTTTTTTTTTTGGAAAATCATTATTTAGGTCTTTTTAAAATTTACTGCCAGGGCCCAGGACTGGCAGAATTTTTCTAAGACAGCCAAGTTCTGCTGTTGCCCTTGTTCTGTGGGCGACAGCAGAACCAAGTCATCTGCATACAAAAAAATGTAATTTTGGTGTCATGTAGAGTGAGTCCAGGAGCGGCAGATTGTTCCAACATTGTGGCCAGTTTATTAATGTAAAATATTAAATAATGTTGGACTCTGCAGCCCTGTCTCACTCCACAATCCTCAGTGAAGAATTCTGCTCTTTCTCTCTCTCTGTCTGTTCTCCCTGCCTGTGATTGCTTTCTGTACCTTTCTTACTTTTTCCTCACCCCTCGCACCCTCTCCCACTCCCTCATTGAAAATGTCCTTTTCAAATTCAAGTTCAAACTCAGAAGAGCTTTGTTGACCTGACCCTATAATATCATATGTTTCATGTAGTCTGAAGACGGCCCAGTCTCTACTTTTGCCTGGTTGTGAGATGAAGTGACTTTGCTCATGCTGTAGCTCAGTTTGTGTTGGTAATACACAAGGTTCTGCTGCAGTTCATATGATGAGACTGAGGGGTTTCTGACTTCTCGCCCTGACACTAAGGTGATTGGCCTTGTTCACAATGGCCCGTGATCTCTCGACCTGTCTCATCAAGAACTGGTACAGTCGTGAAGAGGAATCACAAGAGAACACCACTCCCTTTATTTACATTACATTCATTTCAAGAAGCGTTTTATCCAGACTGTCTTGCACAGTTTACCTTTTTATGTAAAATCCTTTATACATACAAAATTCCTTTGACTTTACCAGAACAACAAAAGTACTGCACTAGCAGAAATAGCCTACTTATTGTTTGGTTGCTAGTATTAATTTAAATAAGTGCTTCTTGACTGGGCCAAGTGAAATGGCTACTTTGTTAGAAATAGTTATCTAATTGCAGTTGATGCGTTTTTGTCTACATTGAATCATTAGCTAGCATTAGCTATAATGACTCACATGTTTTGACCGCTGTCACTTAATGCACAATTCAGCATTTTGTAATTTAATGATATACATCAGAAATACATCATGAAAATTAACATAATTAAGCTTACTAGCTTGCTTTCAACATTAGCATTATTTTTGTAAGCGTTACACGGGGGGAAAAAATCCACAAATTTCTCCATGGCTTTGGGGGAGGTTATTCAGATAACTGAATGATGGCTGCAAGTATAAGTGTGCATTGTTGCACGCTCAAAATTCTGTATCATCTCTGGATCAAGTGTGGAAGTACATGTCCAGTGGTTATAGTATGTGCTTGTTTTTTTGCATACTTGCCCTTGTGACAGTATGGCAACAGGATGCTTACTTGCTATGCACCATAACTAGAACCCAGCCTATACATAATGCCTTGAGTTCTGAGTTTTGAGTTCTATTTCTGAGCTCTGGGCTTTGAGTTCTGAACTTTTGTAGTTCTGACATTCTCAGTTTTGGGACATTCTTAGATCGTTCTGGGAATTGGTACTTTTGGTAGTTTAACTTCAATTTGTAAAAATGGCCATGGTGATGTGCAAAGAAGGAAACTTGCACACTTACTGGAATACAAGTCGGGCTGGTTGTTTGGGGCCCTATAACTAGTTAGCATGGGAATCTAATTTTTTATTGGAATTGTCCAGACAACTTCCTCCGTAAACTAGCAGCAGTCAGCACAGAGCCCTGAGATCTGACGCTCTAGTGTGGGTGGGAGGAGGTTCTGTGTGGTGTGGCTCTGGCTGGGCTCCAGCTGCTCTCTGATGACCAGCCAGTCTGATCTCGGCTGACACCATGCGGCATTGCGTCATCCAAATGCTAGCACCATCAGCCACGCAGTGGCATCTGGGCCCCGTTCAGTCATTCCAGGAACGGCTTTTAATTCATTAATTTATTTCACCAGAAACCTTAAACATCCTCCAAATAATTTCCAATTCCCTTTTTTTAAACAAGCTGAAAGAAGGGGGAAACTGCCGACTGGTGATGTGTCGGTCATGTCGTAATGACTAGACAAAGTTATCAGGGTCTGGTACAGTGTTTTGAGTTAATCAAGTTTTATTTGCAACTTAAGTAAAAGCAGCTTGCAGATTAATGGTGTTTCTACAGAACAACTCTTCAGTTTGTCATTACGCTGTGCTAGCCCACCACATATGTGGGCTTCTGAACTTTAAGCATTTTTGTGGGTTGTTTAATTTCCTCCTTGTATTTCCCAACCTCACTAAACAAGCTTTTTGGTCCTTATTGTACAAACAAACACAAATACAGCTAACAAGTGAAGATTTGTATTTCTTGTGTCATTAGCAGGAATGTTTATTAAACTGTTTAGTCCCCAGTATGCGTATGGTGTTGCGTGGGATGGATGACCTATTTTACCATGTCAGGAACGGGAGCTTTGTTGAACTACGCTCTTTTATTTGTTGTCTCTTTCTGAGGTGCGAATGGATGCTTTTCATAACGTGACCTCTCTTCTCCTCTCTCACTGCAGGGTCGTCATGTCAAGACGGGCCAGCTCGCCGCCATCAAAGTCATGGACGTCACTGGGGTAAGGCTGTTCATGAGGGAAGCAGTAGTATGGATGGGCATTGTGTCCTAAAAAATGTTTTATGATTATATTTATTGAAACTATAGCTATAAGTCAAGAGACTGGGCAAGAACAAAAGCAAGCAGGGTGTCCGTCCATCCATCCATCCATTCATTATCTATATCCGCTTATCCTTGTCAAGGTCGCGGGGGGTGCTGGACCCTATCCCAGCGTGCATTGGGCGAGAGGCAGGGATACGCCCCGGATAGGTCACCAGTCTGTCCTAGGGTGAAAGCAGAGTTTCACTATTGGTTATATCCATATGTTTGTTTTGACATAGTGTCTTTAATCTTACACAAAAATCACTTGCACTGCTGTAAAGCATGTGTGCCTGCATTATAGTTAGTGTTATGACCCAACCCCTATTTTCCTAACCTTAGGTTCTGTAGCATGGGCTGCTAGGTGGCTCATTCAGTACAGGCATCACCTCGTGGTGTATGGATGAGCCCCAAGGTCTCGGACTGTGGACTCATTTGGACTGCAGCTGTGCCAAATGTGGCTGGCAGCCCCAATGAGTGATGCGCAATTGCATCTTTCAGGGTATGGTAGGGTTTGGTCGGTTAGGGGTCCGTGTTTCATCGCACTCTAGCCACCCCCGATGGTTGAATGGGTGCCCATTGACTGCATGCCAAAAGCAGCGTATGAGATGTCTTCCTGTGACTCAACACTATGCAAGTTTGGCTGCAGGCTGCAGTGTGAAGAGAAGCAGGCTGGTGACACATCGTGTTTTGGAGGAAAACCACGGATGTCGTCACTGTTATTAATCGGCAGTGAAGATCCCAAATAAATGCAGCTACATATACTAAATTGGATATTCCAAATTAGGAAGGGGAATAGACATGTTCAACCCCACATTGGACACCAGGTAAAAACAATTTATGGCTAAGTAGATAGCGAATGTTGAAATTTAGAAATGTTTGCACAAAACAAAATGAAGTGCGCAGGCATATGCGGGGATTAAGTCTCAGTAAATCCACCACAGGAGGTGGGTGAATCATCCACCCCATGGTCTGCTCTTTCGGCTGAAATGGTATTCTGGCCAATGCTGACTCTGCATTGTTTTTCACGTCGTCTGTATAAAAGTTCAACTGCACGCTTCCCCATGATTAAGTGAAAATTGAAAATATCATGGTCAAAGAAAAATACTAAATATAAAGTTCAGAGAAGGAAATTTAAGTGGCACTAAAAACACCACTGATGTGGATGATGGTGGCCCAACCAGACTTTGTAGCTCAACAAGCCATAACATTGATACTGACTGATTATATTCAATTTGCCCACCAGCCTCTGAAGTCCAACTCAAATGTCCTACCTCATTAAAATACCTGAAATACCTCACCATATTCAGTTTTTAAATGTGACGTTCATACATTGGTAAAGGGAACCATTTCATGCACCCCCAAAACTGTTATTTATCTGTTATGATGTCCTTGTGTAAAGAAAGTTTTTTACATTTATACCCTTCAGACTCTCTCCCCAAAATGCTGTTTGTTTGTTTATTAAAGGTGTGTATTTACAGTTGTGGTAGCAATTAGCTTAGCAGGCTGGCTTGTCACGTAAGATAAGTTAGGTTGATGACTGGTATTGCTAATAAATTTGTGATTCAGTTGGCTTTTCATTTACTCTGGGACATACCCAGGTCACATATTGGGAACAGTTCAACCAGTGCGGGAAAAGCGATCCATTCTAGAGCGATCATCAAGTGTGGTATTTTACATTATTGCACTCCTTTTGTTCAGAAAATAAAAGTTTTTGAAACTGAAAGTAAGAAGTAAGGTGGTTCAGAATTGTGGGTCATTGATGGCACATGGTAGCTCGGCCTATTTTAGGGTTCAATAATTCTCACTTTCCTATAGTCACAATTTATCCCAGTTTATCTGTTTCTCTCTCTATCCCTCTCTCCTTCTCTCTGTTCCTCTGTCTCCTTCTGTTTCCCTCGCTCTCTCCCTTTCTCACTCCCTCTGTCCTTACCTGTGTTTCACATACGGGTGCACATGCAGGCATACATTTGCAGTTTGCACACAAGCAGTTACTTTTTGTAAGATATCTGATTCATTTTTAATTTTCTTATTTAGTGTAAATTGTTAAATTGAAGGATGGGTCGAGACCAGTGTGGTGTTCTTGTCAAGGCAAGGAAGATTTGCTGAAGTAGTATGTACGTTGGTGCTAGGCCATCAAAAAAAAAAAAAAAAAAGAATTGCTTGCGATATTCCAGCTTTTGTTACTGGGGGCACAGAAGGCATCCAGGCAACTTACGTAAGGTTTCAGGTTCAAATCCCAAGTGGTGTGCTTCAGTAGCATGGCTACTATTTGCTGTAGCTCACTTAAATTCTTTCCCTGTCAAGTTAGTATCTTCTCTTCATTACTCCAGGATGAAGAGGAGGAGATTAAGCAGGAGATTAACATGCTGAAGAAGTACTCGCACCACCGCAATATTGCCACGTACTATGGCGCCTTCATCAAGAAAAACCCACCAGGAATTGATGACCAGCTCTGGGTGAGTGCTCCGCTTTGGCGTGTCTTCTCTTACACGGTCTGAACCTGTCCTATATTCCTTTCTGTAAAGCTGCCTGACACAGGATGTGTGCCCAGTGCTTGTGTGCTAAGACTAGTGCAGCAATCAGCTGATGAAGCTATTGGTTCCTCTCCCAGTAAGCTTTTTCAATTAACAGTGTTAATTGTAACCCTATCGAGGGACCCAATGCTATCTGCTAGAGTTGGATTATCACCGTTGGAGTTGAATTAACACTGGAGATTTTACTGTGCACATAAAAAATTTAAAAAGCTTAGTGGGAGAGGAACCTATAGCCTCATCAGCTTACTGCTGCACTATGGTCTCAGCACACAAGCACAGTTTGGCTAAATTCTGTGTATCTATGTGGCGAAATTCAGGAGGACCACTTTTGCAAAAATCTTTTCAAAGGATGTTTTATTGAGCATTGTAAGATACAAGTGTAGAAATCTATTGGATTGGCATCACTTTAGTAGGCATTTACAACTGCAGTTCATACCTAGCTGTGGACCACATCTATCCAGTGTGGGTATTCGAGATCACTGCAGTGTTGTTAGACCAAGAATGTGTGTTAGAGATCATTCCACACCTGTGCATTTAGGGAGTTAAATGGAGATGGGAGTTAGTGATCAGTGCTGTAACAGCTGGAAAAGGTGTTTGTGGTCAGTGGTGAAATACCAGGTAAAAGCTGGTGGGTGACTCTGGCTCTGGAGAACAGTGAGAGTGAGTGAACACATTCAGTCTCTTCTGGAGGACAATTCCCTCTGTGTAACTAAGAGCACCGTTAAGACTCCTCATTGCTCTTCATTCTGCCTGGGAAAACCCTTCACATGGTGATATTTTTTGTTTTTGATTATAGTTATTATTAGTTATTCTGATTTGTAAATTCTGTTCTGAACAGAATTCTTTTGATATCTCAATCAGAGTCCATGTTATGATGTTTTAAAGCGAGCAATAGCCCACAACTTAAAACTGAGAAAACAGCATTTAAAGATTCCATTGCATTCCATTCCAATTCCATTGAGTAAGAATACATTGACACATAATTTGTTTTGTAATATCATTTATTTGTATTATTTGTTGTATTTGTATCTTTGACATCCTATTGCAATGTGTATCACCAATATTACATTAAGTATGTTATTTATCTATAAATACAATCACAATGGCATAGTACATTCGATTAGGTAATATTGTATTAAAGCATTACCCATCTTGTGAAGGCTAATGGCTAAAATTGTGCTAAGAAACAAGCAAATAACAATATTAATTTTTAAACTGAACAGGATTATTAAATATAATAACAAATTAACAGAGCTGCAGTAGAACAGTAAATTAAATAAAGAACTGTTGTATTAAAGCACAACTCATCCAGTGGCTAAAGACAGGCAACAACCTGTTGGAATTGGCAATAGTGATAAACAATGATAACACCAGAGAATTAACATTATCAATCTATCAAATGAACAATGTAATCTCCAATGCATTTAAAATCATTAAACAATAAACACAATTGCATTGGAACACTATATTTGATTATGAACTGCTGCATTAAAGTGCAACACATCCAACAAGTGATGTACTCATTGCCATGTTCAGGAGGGACAGTTCTATCAACAAGGTTTTTAGTGGCTTGCTGATGCTCTGTGAGCACACGAAGATGTTATAATCATATAAATACCATGAATATATGTAACATTATACTATTTTCATAACACAGGAAAATGTGTTCGGGCAGCAGGGTTGCCTTGTGGTAGGGTGTTTGACTGGGAACTGTGCAGTTGCTGGTTCAAGCCCCTGGTGGGCATATAGGGATGCTGATTTGTATCTGGAGAGATGAAGTTGGGTTCCTACAAGAAAGAACTCTGCTGTTGAGCCCTTGAGCAAGACCCTTAACCCAACGATTGCTCCTGTTCTCTTTCCCTGACTCCCTGCTTGCAACTGTTCTCTCTGGCCTTTCTCCTAGGGTGTCCTTGAAAAAGAGAAATATGTTCTCAATGGACCTTCCCTGGATAAATAAGGGATTAATTAGGAGTAGGAGTATTATCTATGTCTACCCTGTAGTATTACAATTTAAAAACAAGCCACCTGTGTCATTTTATGCTATTAACGATGCCTTAGTCCTATTAATGAGATGAGGCTAGCCTTGCTTTTCAAAAAAAGAATCATTTCAATAATGTAGGCTATGGTAGGCTAACTAGTAATCTACTCCTGCACTGGAATCATTACTCATTAATATTAGTCATGTGTAGACAGAAATCTAAAAGAACAGACTAAAAGCACTAGACCTGAATAAGACTGCTGTGGCTTTAAGTAAAACTAATAGCCCATCAGCTGGCCTTATAGGTCTAATAAAACAGTAGCACTAACATAGGTGTTAGTCATAATGAAGAAGTAGGAGTGAAATAAAATTTTAATCAATGCTATCTTGACTTTTGATCCTATGTTGTGTTTAGCTACAAAATTAACCTGTGTCAAAGAGAACCCAGTAGGCTGTGAACATAGTGATAACGTTGGATAATCATTTCGTAGCCTGTAGCGTTCAGCTAGAGAAGCTAGTTAACCAAATAACCTCAACAAAATCATAATTAAAACATAATACACAAACACAGTTACAATAAGTCGCATACCTTCTTCATTTCTTCTCTTTGATCTTGTTCCTCAGCGGCATCCTGAGGAAAGGGACGCTCCGAATTTTTTGCTGACAGATGCATTGTTGTCACTGTCACTCGCTATATTCATTTTCACTTGAAATATAATTCGTGTTTTGACCACACCAGTAAAGTAATATGTATTTTAACTCCTACACTGGCATCGCTACCCATATTAATACTGGTCAACTCGTTCAAGTAAGGTGCAACACTCTGACTATCTTTGTCATCTCAAAGGTTTACGATGAGTCAGGTCAGCTGCTGACAGGACAATGCCAAGGAATGCCACACAGTCTCTGTCTCTCTCTCTCTCTCTGTCTCCCTATCCTTCTCTCTCTCTCTCTCTCTCTCTCACAGTCAGCATTGGTTCAGATTCAATATCAGACCACGGGGCCTATCAGTGCAGTAGAACAGGGCCTTAGCAGGATGAGTCAGCCGGCAGCCCTGCTCTTTTTCCCACGGCGCGCAGGCAGGACTGCCGCTGTGAGCTAGGCATGGCAAATTGTGGTCACTCACTCACTCACTCATGGACGACCTTTGAGGGACGTTTTCTGGGACGCATGCGCAGATGGTGCTTTGTTTAGTAGGTCGTTTAGTAGGACGCATGCGCAGGTGGTACGGCATGACATTTTTAAGCACAGCTTTATCGCCTAACGTTACTTTAGCTAACCCTAACATGTTCGCGTTTCGCCTACTTTAGTTAACCTAGTTAGCGCGTACGGACCGCCTACTTTAGTTAACCTAGTTAGCGCATACGGATGCTA
The DNA here is from genome assembly GCF_018555375.3 of Anguilla rostrata. Classification (NCBI taxonomy): domain Eukaryota; kingdom Metazoa; phylum Chordata; class Actinopteri; order Anguilliformes; family Anguillidae; genus Anguilla; species Anguilla rostrata. The sequence continues at coordinate 39,997,738 of NC_057936.1, read as the reverse complement.
TCCTGCACGCATGAGTAGGAGCTAAGGACACACAGGTACAACCACCGATACAGATGTATGGACACACAGAGGACAACAAATGATGTTACAGAGGTGAGGACATGCCATAGCTAGCTAGCTAGCACAGGTGCGCCGTGGGTCTGGACGGTTTCGTGCTTGTTCTTTTCATTCTGACTTCTGTGCGCGCTCTTGGTAATGTGTGGCATCACCATAGTGACGCCTGTTTCTGAAGAGGAGGCCTTGTCCATGTCTATGCCACCTTTTTTTACGGTCTGTCTTTTATAGGCATGCTTCGCAAACAAGGTCCCAGTTTGGTTCCACACTTCGATTAAGACACTGCTGATTTATTCAGTTAGCTTTTCTGTTGGTTTTTGTAGACCTTACAACAGCACTACAGCCACCTCGGGCACCTCTCAAAATTGAATTCCTGCTTGGACTGCTTGTTCTGTACAGGATTTCAGATTAATATTTGCGTGTGTGTTTGTGTGGTACATGTTTGTGAATGCGTGTGAATGTAGGCTAAATTGCGTGTGAGTGCATGTGGGTTTGTATACATGTTTGTGTGTGTAAAATCAACTGCTTCTTTCTAGGCGCCTTCACTAGACTAGACTGGCTGACCCCTGTCATGTTTTCCAGCCACCCATGGTGCCCTCACAAGGGGACACTGCATTGCATCATGGGAAATAAGCCCCATGGACTTGCATGTCAGCACCCCAGATACGAGACCGAAAGCCCTGAAGACACAATCTGTTTCCTAAAAATAGCCTCCCGGACACAACTCAAACCAGCCCAGTGTGTGACTGTGACTGATGTCAGCCTTTACAGCATATTAGGGGAAAATGAGTGCTGTAATGATGGAATGAGTAATATGTTCTGTGGATCAGTTCGGTCTCTGACTGGAACCTCCCTCCCCTGGCAGCTGATTCTTACTTTACTGAAAACATTTACCTTCACCCATGAAATTCATTTATGTGAATTTTACGCTCTTGGTGAGGCCCTCTTTTAAAGAATTGAGTCGATGCGTTTACAGTCATTTTGTGGTTTTTGGTCTCTAGTCTTGTTTTTAGCCTTTTATTTTAATTCCAGAATGTTGTGAATGGGGTAGAAGGACATGACTGGTTAAATTCTGTAATCCTGCCGATGTGGGATTAAAATGCTCAGTCACCAATCGGCTGAGGGCTTGTTTTGTATCTTCATCTTAAATGCTATGAAATTTTAATTTATGACGTGAACATGAACAGGGCACATAATGTAATGAACAAACCTGATAATGCAAAAAATAAATAAACAAATAAACCTTTTTGGCACATTCAGCAGTGTCCTAAAGTCAAGTATCAAGAGGCTCTGCTCTGTTTATTTTTGTATTAACAAACGTTGACTGTGTCATTTATTATATACAGAGGAACATTTTTAAAACATTTTCAAAAGTTGGCTTAGAGCTATCAAACCTGCTGTAACGGACAGAAATAAAATTCTTTATCTAAACATAACTGTCTTTATTTAACTTTCGGTTAAATATTGGTGTCAATATTTCAGGAATTTACAGTTCACATACTCTACTTTCCGTCTACCTTCTGTGTCTGATGCTTGGACATTTATTTTCTGCCAAATCTCATTTTCTTATATGCGTGTGTGTGTGTGCGTGCATGCGTTGTGCATGTGTTGCGTGTGCACTTTATTGCTGACAGGCAGACTTTTATAACACTGACTTCTTTATTTTATTTGCATAGCATCATGTTTTTTTTACAGCAGAGATGCAAATCTGTCTGAATGTCTGAACTAGTGCTTTTCCTCATGATTGTGTAGGTCTTATGATTTCTGTTTGAATTCTTATTGTATATTACAAGAAATGCACAGGCGTCCAATAGATGGGTTTTCAAATTTGATGTATGTGTGGGGCTGAGGTATGCAGAATATTATATTGCCCTACTATGTAATCCTATTATGAAAAACCAAAAAATGAACTCCATGTTTTAAAACTCAAGTTTATGAGTAATAGAATATCTAAACAGGATAAATACAATGATGTTACAATAGATTTTATCACATTGATATTCTTGTTATACAAGGTATTGATATAAAATTAGATTCATTTGCTTGCAGTTGATCAGGTACAATAAAAAATCTGTAGGTCCATCTGTGTGATTGCGCACTTTGCATTTGACCTAGCCGAATACCCTTGCCGATACTAGTGAAGAAATACTGGAGGGCAGAAATTCGCTGTAAAACTTTGTCCTTAGGTTATGAAGCAGTTGATATGTGTTAGTAAACATACTATTATATGATCTTAAGATGGGTGGCCATTTTGTAGTGATGCTGGTCAGTCTGGAAACTGTGACCACCATTCTTTATTTTAACATTTTATCACCTATTTTCTCCAAATTTGGGATGCAAGCTCACATTTGTTGGCCTGTCCCGTTGATGCAGCATCCTCTCTAGATTCCGGAGAGAGCAGATTAGTCGTCTTCTGAAGTACGTGCCTTCACTTTGCTTTTTGTTCTTCAATCTGCTGGCTGAGCTGTGTAGTAACTGCTTTGGAGATTTCCACTTCATATGAATCTGGTGCGGGAAAAGTAAAAGCACCAAGGCGGCACTCCAGAGCTAAGGGAAACCCTGCAGACTGAAATCCCTCCCTCCCGTCATGACGCTATGATCAGGTCGCTATGTGCATGGACTGGAACGCCCTGTATTCCATACTGGACCGTGTGCTTCAGCGCACCAAGGCCTAGTGCTTTAGCCTAACACACCACGCAGAGGTTCCACTGACCATCCTCCTTAAAATGATATGTAACAAGATTTACATGGGATTGAATGAGCTGTCTGTTTTATGAGGGAGCATTATGCACTGCAATATGGACGTTCTGTTTCAGAAAGTGCTCCTAAACTTTGTTGCTGAGCTGATAGAATAGAGGGAATCACTCCAGAAGTCACATGTGATTATGTATTCATTTATTGTACTTTGCCCTTGTTCAGCACGACTTCCAGGTAGCTCATATTGAATATGCTTCTGTTACATTACAGCTTTACTGCAGGAAGTTTGTGGAAGTAATTCAGGCATGATGCTCAAGGGCATAACAGCTGTGCCGGTCTCATGATTCTAACCTATGGCCTGCAGAGTGCAAGTCTGTCTCTCTAACTGCTCAGCTTATATGACTACTATAGTCACACAGGTCATACTTTGTAATGGGGACACATACATGCACCTTGTTCATGTTTTCATTTCAGTATTATATTTATTTAGTAGCTGGAATGTGTAGTATAGTGCGGTAATATTGGTCTGGTAGGTGGTTGTAATATTTTTGGTGTAGTAGTTGGGTGAGATGGAAGGAGTATCTTCAACTCATTATTGCAAAAAAAAAAAAACAGCAGTCATAATTAAGTTTTCTGCAAAGAATTAAAAAACACTTTGTGTAATTGTTATATAATTCTGATATCTTGTTCTATTTTTGCATGCTTTGTATGTGCAGTATCTGTATGAGTGTGTAGCGGCATCATTTTATGATAATGTTTCTGGAGTGTAATAATTGAAATGACATAATTTATATACTATCTGTACGTTCTTGTGTCAGAGCAACGCTATCTCTCGCATGCACCACCGGTGATTCCAGCAAATGGACAAACCTCTTTAATTGAAAACACAGATTCTCCCTGGGTACGTCTCGCTGGAGACCGCCGTGTTTGCTTCATGACCTTCAGGGGCTTGATGTTGTTGCCACGGCGCTAGCTGATCGTTTAATTTACTGCGAATCGGACGTCGACACTCCGGGGAAATTACTTTCAACGGAGTGTGATCTCGCCCCGCAGTACGAAGCGCTCTGGTCATATCAGGCTTGACCTTTTCACTGGTCGGCGAATGCAGTCATGCCATTAATGGCCGTGTCCTGTACACTGCGCTGGCCTGCAGATGACCCGTGAGTAAGTGACCGCGTGGAGCAGCGCCAGTGCAGTTGTGCATAGCGGCTTCTGTCAGGGGGTCATACTGAGGAGGTATATGGTGAATGAGCTGGCACTGCACAATGCTTTCATATGAATAACCCGTTTTCATGAGTAAATGGCTTCCATTTGTTCTGCATATTGCAACCAGATTGCTGTAATGATTTTAGCTTCCATCTGCAGTATATAACATTATCAATGTAAAAACCTTACTGAACAAAAAAAAAGTTACTGACATAGAAAGCATGCAGTATATTCTATACTTCTGTAAAAATTAAATAATATGTATGCATGACAAAATCTTAATATCAAAGTCATGCCAAAAAGTTATGCCTAAAGTTATCCATTTGCATTCCTTGGTCACACGTCAGACTTTAGATAGGTGTGCGCAGTCAATTTAATTCCTTAACTGCACACCTAAGAAATGTAAGGAAGATTCAGACTTGGGGGGTTACTGGTACACAAGTGATGGATAGGTAGATACACACATGGGGCAGAGCCCATTCAAAGAAAGCCTTCTTACCAACATCTTATTCCTTGCACATTTTACAGTACTTAAAGAAAAGGTGGAATATCTGGTGCACTGCCATCAGGGAGAGTTGTGCGACTACAAGTGGATTCAACAAAAAGTCTGTGTTGCATGCAGCATTCTTAATGAGTGATTTATATTTCTGAATGAATTACAATTTGCATTGTTTTGTCACTGTTAAATTCCAGAATTTTTTACATCGACACTATTAATGAGTTTGGAATTAAAAACTAATGTCCCGTAAATTTGACCTCATATCTGATTGACCAGGGACTGCAAGACAGTTCTTTCAGTCGATGGTTAATTAAATTCCGAAATAATAAACTCACGCAAAAGTTTGCACATAGTTTGTAATGCAATATATGTATGTACATGTCTGCCTCCCTTTCTGCCGACTAATGCATTGTGGCAGTCTACACATCCCTTCATTTATGTTTGATGTCATCCACATCCTGCTTGCATTGCCCCACCGATCCCACTGCAGTCTTGGCCCTCATTGCTAAAGTAAAGGGAATTTGTTAGACCATCATCATCACCTGTCATCATTGGAGTAAGATGCACTGTAGGCCTAACTGATTGCAATAGCACTTTCGTTTGCTCAACTTGAAGGTTCTGTGGATTTAAAATTCTAAGGTCTGGTGACAAGCCTTTTATGTTTGCACAGCATCCATAAATAAGTTGTATCAACTCACAGTGTACTATTGATTTTCACATAATTAAACCTCAACTGATAATAATTTGAGGCATATTTCACTAATTTGTGCATTCAAGATATCGGAGCGATAATCATCTATTCTAAGGTGGCTTGCAGCTTCAGTACTTGAATAGTCACTTTGTCCCTTGTCTGAACACCCGAGCCTTCCCCAGGCAGAGAGCGTGGAAGAATGCAGAATGCAATCGCATAATGTTGGTCAAAAAAAAAAAAGATTTAAATCACTACATAACGGGAGCATTTTTAACACGGTGAGGGGGCACTTCTTGTTTAGTAGGCTGTTTCAAATGGGCCTATTGAAAACGAACCCAAATACAAGCTCTCTTACTCACAGCAATTTTTATTTACTATTGTTTTATTATTAACTCTGTTACTCCTTTTGAACATTATTCAGCTTTATGGTGACAATCCGCAGTGATATTTTACCCCAGATGCACCGAAACAACCTTATAATTTTGTGAGCTCTTTATCTGAAAAGCATTTTAGTAAATATTTCATAATTAAATTCTCATTGGGGTTATGAGGAGTCAGATATCGGGAATGCAATGTTAGTGGAATGCTGCGAGGCTATTTTTGTCTGCCCGTGGGCATGTGCTTAACCTGAGCAAATTGACATTTTCCAGTGTGTGCAAGGAGTAATATCAAATAATACCCTTGGTATTCTGTAATATCAAATTCAATAATATCAAACCTGATATCACCCTCGCATCTGTGCAAGGTGAGGCTGAATACCTACGTGATTTTTACCGGGCAAAAAAACGCTTATTCAGCTGCGTAAGTCTGGTAAATCTGAAAATGCCCCATAAAGAAAACATTTTCTTGATGTGAAAATTACGCTCCAGGCCAAGTGACATCATTTATGTGGGAAAACTTACATCACATTGGAACAGCGCTCGTTTACTTTGTGTGAGACATTGATGAAAGCTGGGTTAAAATTGAAGGAAGGAGAGCTTGTGATTGGCCTTAATAGAGATCCCTGTTGCTATGCACAATGGGTGTAAATATAGCAGACTTGAAATACACACAGTACGGGTGTCCATATTGCAATGACAACAGTTCTGCATCATATCGGACATGAGCCTTAACACGCATGCTTGCTTATTATTTGCTATAACTGTTTGCTTTTTACCCTGTCATTGTGAGGCATTTCACCCTATTTGTTATAACATCAGTAGGTACGCATCAACTGTATAGTTTAACTAACAATGTATTTGTTAGCATGCTAATGTCTATAATGCCTTCATCTGCACTGTACTACTCACCATATAATGTGTGTAGCATTTCCATGTGCGCAAAATGAAGTGATGGTGACCTTCCATTGTATTCTGATTTGCTATGACACATTCTTAAGGTGTGTGGTTAGATTATGAAGATGCTATATGGTGTTCAAATGTTCTTTAAAGAATGCCTTAAGTAGGTATTACAGAGGTACAGGAGGTGTGTCCTGTCCTGGGGATCGCTTCCCACTTTAGGCATTCAGGGCTTCAGTGAACAGAAAGCCCGTTGTGTCCTTGGGCTTCTGCCCCCGTGGCAGGTCACGTATGAAGCTACATGTTCGCCCAAATGAATCTCCATACAGTCAGATTTATACTGCCATCAATGCAGCTCTACTAGAAGCTTGAGTGCTGCAGAGAAATGAATCTACCTGTAGTTATTTTCATGATTGTCTATGTTGAATCCCTCCCATCCTTTTATGAGCACCTCCTATGTCTGATGACCTCCTATGTTTAAATGACCAGATGTAATCCTTGAAGGCCATGCAATGCTGAGGCACTTCTAAAAGCAAACAAAGGTGTTTTTCATGTGGTCATTTCTATTAGTAGTGTAATATGGTATGCGTTGATTTGCGCAGTAGTACACACACGTGTGTAGGACACACACTAAGGTGCTCTTTATCTCTTTTAAAATGGCTTGAAGCTGGAGGCTCTTGTATGTGTGTGTGTTTGTGTGCATGCGTGTGTGTGCTTGTGTGTACTTGTGGGCTTTTGTGTGTGTGTGTGCGTGTTTACTTGTGTGTGTGTGTGCATGTTTACTTGTGTGTGTGTGTGCGTATGGTAATGTGGGTGAAAAGACGGCACAGGCAACAGGATTATGGATAGAAAACTGTCAGCAAAGGAGAGAAAAATGTTTTGAGGTAGAAACGAAGCAGGGGGTAGAGGGCAAAAGAGAGAGAGACAGACAGAGAGAGAAAGTGAAAGAGAGGCAGAAAGAGAGAATGAAAGGGAAAGAGAGAGTTGGGGTGTGCATAGGGAGCAAGTATCCAGTGATTGGGACATGGCCAGAGAGCCGCAGAGCGTCTGTCTACAGGAAGAGAATGCCTGAATTGAGAAAGGACACTTGTGCCAAAATAAAAGTGTGCCGTGCGCCCGCCGCATTCTCCTTTCACCCTCCTTGTTTTGGTGGTATGGTTCCGGGGGCTCATTCCTGGAGCTAAAGCATGTTAATCAGCGATCGCGGTGCAGCCGCTAAGCCCCTGCGAGCTGACAGCCTCCCCAAATCCTTTCCACTGAGCCGAGTCCGTCTTGCACATATCAGCAATCCCTAGGGCATCCTTCTCAAAACATTCCAATCAGGACTGAAATGAGCTCAGATTATGTCTGCTACCCTTCAGTCACCTGTCTCCAGTACACACACACTCATGTATACACGTACACACACACACCCACAGGCACACACACACACACCACACACACACACACACTCACACTCATGTACACACAAATCCACCCACACATGTACACACACACACGCACACACACATACACACAGACTCTTAAATGCTAACATTCAAACATACAGTCTTATTTTTACATATTCTTATGTACATAAGGACATGCAAGTACCTACTTATTTTAGTCTACATTTACATTTAGGCATTTAGGCGATTTAAACAGCAGTTGTGTAAATGCATTAAGTAAACGGTTCATTTCCATCTCTACACACAAATACACAACAACAACAAAAGAGTAATGAAAAAAAGATTTATTATCATAAACCATTGGTTGGAAGAAATTGCAAATACACTCAAATGACAATATCAGTAATAATAAGATTCTACTTGCATAGCAGCTCATTTGCAGGAGCAAGTCTCAAAGACCTTCACAGGAAATAAATTTAAAAAGAATTTTAAAAAAGTAATTTGCCAAAATATAGCAGTAGCATTTTCTCAGTATTAATAATAAACTGCTTTGTTTCACTGCAAAGGTTGCTGTCCTGCTGTTTTCAGATATTTGATGGAACCCTGTTGAGCACATGTAGACTCCAATGGTATTTGTGAAAGTATAAATATGCCTGTTTGGGTACATGCTTTGAGACTCACACACGCACGCATGCACCCGCACGATTGCGCACACACACACACACACACACACACTCTGACTTCTCCCTGTCTGTTGCGCAGCTGGTGATGGAGTTCTGTGGCGCTGGCTCGGTGACAGACCTGATAAAGAACACCAAGGGGAACTCGCTGAAGGAGGAGTGGACGGCCTACATCTGCAGGGAGATCCTCAGAGTGAGTGCTCAGTCAACAGTGACTCTGCCCCCTAAAAGTGCCTCCCTCCCATTACTCACTGTCCCCCAACAGTGCCTCTCTCCCATTACTCTCTGTCCCCCAGCAGTGACTCCCTCCTATTACTCTCTGTCCCCCAACAGTGACTCTCTCCCATTACTCTCTGTCCCCCAACAGTGCCTCCCTCCCATTACTCTCTGTCCCCTAACAGTGACTCCCTCCCATTACTCTCTGTCCCCTAACAGTGACTCCCTCCCATTATTCTCTGTCCCCCAACAGTGACTCCCTCCCATTACTCTCTGTCCCCCAGCAGTGACTCCCTCCCATTACTCTCTGTCCCCCAGCAGTGACTCTCTCCCATTACTCACTGTCCCCCAATAGTGCCTCTCTCCCATTACTCTCTGCCCCCAACAGTGACTCCCCCATTACTCTCTGTCCCCCAACAGTGACTCCCTCCCATTACTCTCTGCCCCCAACAGTGACTCATTACATTACATTACATTACAGGCATTTAGCAGACGCTCTTATCCAGAGCGACTTACACAACTTTTACATAGCATTTTACATTTTATCCATTTATACAGCTGGATATATACTGGAGCAATGCAGGTTAAGTACCTTGCTCAAGGGTACAACGGCAGTGTCCTTACCCGGGAATCGAACCTGCGACCTTTCGGTTACAAGCCCAGTTCCCTACCCACTGTGCTACACTCCGTCCTCCCCCCATTACTCTCTGTCCCCCAACAGTGACTCCTTCCCATTACTCTCTGTGCCCCAGCAGTGACTCTCTCCCATTACTCTCTGTCCCCCAACAGTGCCTCTCTTCCATTACTCTCTGTCCCCCAGCAGTGACTCTCTCCCATTACTCTCTGTCCCCCAGCAGTGACTCCCTCCCATTACTCTCTGTCCCCCAGCAGTGACTCTCTCCCATTACTCTCTGTCCCCCAGCAGTGCCTCTCTCCCATTACTCTCTGTCCCCCAGCAGTGACTCTCTCCCATTACTCTCTGTCCCCCAGCAGTGACTCTCTCCCATTACTCTCTGTCCCCCAGCAGTGACTCTCTCCCATTACTCTCTGTGCCCCAGCAGTGACTCCCTCCCATTACTCTCTATCCCCAGCAGTGCCTCTCTCTCATTACTCTCTGTCCCCCAGCAGTGACTCCCTCCCATTACTCTCTGTCCCCTAACAGTGCCTCTCTCCCATTACTCTCTGTCCCCCAGCAGTGACTCTCTCCCATTACTCTCTGTGCCCCAGCAGTGACTCTCTCCCATTACTCTCTGTCCCCCAGCAGTGCCTCTCTCCCATTACTCTCTGTGCCCCAGCAGTGACTCTCTCCCATTACTCTCTGTCCCCCAGCAGTGCTCTCTCCCATTACTCTCTGTCCCCCAGCAGTGACTCTCTCCCATTACTCTCTGTCCCCCAGCAGTGACTCCCTCCCATTACTCTCCATTCCCCAACAGTAACTGCCTCTCTCTTTCTCTCTATCTGTCTGTCTCTCTTTCTCTCCCACTTTCCCTCTCTCTTTCTCACTTTCCCTCTTTTTTATGCCTTTTTTCTCTCCCTCTTTTGCTGCCTGTAGTGGTTGTTTGGGTTTGTTTTTTGTTGTTTGGTCTTTTTTATTTTTTTTTATTTTTGAAGTTCTGTAATTTCTGTGTTTGAACAATGTCCCAATAAAAGGGGTTTTAAAAATCAAATCTCTCTCCCTCTCTCATTCACTCTTCTCTTGCAGGGTTTGACTCACCTCCACCAGCACAAAGTCATCCACCGGGACATCAAGGGCCAGAACGTCCTGCTCACGGAGAACGCCGAGGTCAAACTAGGTCAGAGCGCAGCCGCAGCCCTAACTCCAAGCGCTCAGTCAGGGCCCGTCTCACCACTGCAGTCTCCTCCGCCATTTTGAGACATCGTGCCGCATTCAGTAGAGCTGCGCAGCCGTCGCCTCTGTGGAGCGTGCTCCGTTAACGGCAGGCACAGACCGGTCTTGAGTGGTGACGCAGAGACGGTTACTGGGTTGCGCTACCATCCCTTGTGTTCTGTCCTACAGGGCTACTGGCTCTGGCGCGGTTAGAATTAGATAGACAGCACACCCTGGCGTGTGACACTAAAGCCCAGTTTTTTTAGCAGCATTTACTGAGCAGCCACGCTTCCCTTTCCACTAGTTTCAGGTTTTTTTTTAATCGATTGCAGAATTGGAGCACGTCTCCAAAATGGCTGGCCCTTGGTCATAGGGGGAAGCTGTGCCTGCAGGGCTATTTAGCCCTTGTCCTGGAGGAGCGTAGTTTCTGCCTTAAAGGGGTTTTTGAAAAAAGGCTCAACCTCAATCAAGTTAAAAACCAGGCTGAGCAAGCAGATACACGGAGTATACTGTGAGAGTGGCTGCTGAGCAAATAAACACTTACTGTAAACGATGAAATGGTAAAATGGATGATGTAATAAAGCATCAGACCGTCTTTTACGTCAGAGCGCCGCGGCCCTCCGCTGACGGCTCGCGTGTGCGTACCGCAGGGCAGAAATCGACCGGAGCCGCACGCCATTAAACGGCCTGTTGGAAATTCAGCCTTATGTGCGCCGTGCAACTCGCTCCTGGCTGTCAAATAATTTATTTCTTAGTTGCCTGACACACAAGAGGCAAGGTCCTAACTTGCCGTGCAGTCATAAAAAAAACATTGACAAGGGCTTGGGCTGGGGAGCAGTACCATGAACTGTACTGTACACTCATGATAAAAGACCTGCCAATACCTGCTTCTGTAGGTAGACCTAGAATATCATAATAAAAGCCAATACCTGCTTCTGTAGGTAGACCCAGAGTATCATAATAAAAGCCAATACCTGCTTCTGTAGGTAGACCCAGAGTATCATAATAAAAGCCAATACCTGCTTCTGTAGGTAGACCCAGAGTATCATAATAAAAGCCAATACCTGCTTCTTTGGCAGAGCCAGAGTGTGACAGTAAAAGCCAATACCTGCTTCTGTAGGTAGACCCAGAGTATCATAATAAAAGCCAATACCTGCTTCTGTAGGTAGACCCAGAGTATCATAATAAAAGCCAATACCTGCTTCTTTGGCAGAGCCAGAGTGTGACAGTAAAAGCCAATGCCTCCCTAGCTGGGAACATCTAGCACCAATGCACCTGTTCTTAATTCCTCTTGAATGTGTGTTGTGTTTGTCTGTGTGTGTTTGTGTGTGCGTGTGCCCGTGCACGTGTGCGTGTGTGTCTGTGTGTCTCTCTGTGTGTGTGTATGTGTGTGTGTGTGGGTCTGCAGTGGATTTTGGTGTGAGCGCACAGCTCGATCGGACCGTGGGCCGCAGGAACACTTTCATCGGGACGCCGTACTGGATGGCCCCTGAAGTCATCGCCTGTGACGAGAACCCCGACGCCACGTATGACTTTAAGGTATCAGAACACGTTCCCCGAAAAGCTTGAAAAAGGACAAATACACATGCATGCACAGATGCACACAGACAGAGATACGAACGTACGCCCACACACGCACGCACACATGCGCAAACACGCATGCATGCTTCCACACACACACACATGCATGCACACATGCGCAAACACGCATGCACGCATCTACACACACACATGCATGCACACAAGCACAAACACACATACACGCATCCACACACACGCACAAACACGCATGCACTCACCCACCCACACAAACACACGTACACACACACGCACACACTCACATACACGCATCCACACGCACACATGAACACACGTACACACATGCACACACACATAAACACACGTACACACACACACGCACACATGAACACACGTACACACATGCACACACACATAAACACACGTACACACACACACGCACACATGAACACACGTACACACATGCACAGGCACAAACACACGTACACACACACGCACACACTCACATACACGGTTCAGAAACGGTTAGTCACCCCTGGCCATTTCCTCCCTGCTCAGATGGGAGGAATTGCTTTTGTTACGATCGTATCTGGAGAGGAGCGAAATCAATTGCCCGCCGTCCCAAACGGGTCCGCATTATTTTTAGAGGCGGGAAGGAGGCGCGCGGGAGGTCATTTAACCTGGATGCTGTGACAGAGCGGCGGAAAGAAGAAATGAATGACGATCTCTTCAGCCTTATCTCCGCGTCTGAGAGAGAGCAGGGCAGTGTGTCTGCGCCCGGCGGAGAGGGCCGGCCTTCTTGTCTGCCTGGCTCTGCTGCTTCTTTCCAGCTGAGTTTCAGTCCCTGCATGCCGTCGCGCGCGCCATTGCGCTACGAGGGAAAAGGAAGTGGACATCTAAAAATGGACGTGCATGTCTAAAAATGGCTAATCCCCTTTGTGTCCTCATTAACGCAGATAGAGTCAAAGATGAGTTGTCGAGACACCCGAACACTGAGCGGTAATCTTTCCATCTGAGAGGAAGCTTACGGTTTGAATTTCCCGCATAAAAAAAGAAAACGACTGCCTTTCGCTTCGTACCATTCATGCAGTTGCATTGACCTTGTTGGTTTAGTGTGTTGTGCAGTTATTGGCACGGTGCACTTAGTTTTGTGGCATGTTCTGAATGATACTGCATTCTCTGCTACCCTCCACGATGTTTGTCTCTGACGAACACCTTATTTTACTGTTGGAGGGTCTGTCCTATCAACTTAATCATCTTGCTTGTTTATTAGAGACACTAATAAACTAAACTAGTTTATGTGTCTCCAGAGAGCTTCCGTCTCACAACGCATGCTTGCAGACCCCACAGACCGGCACCAGAACCGAACGTGCTGAATTTGGCAGCTGTGCGTAAAGTTGCAGAACTGTAATCCGGGGAAGATGGCGGCCATCTGCAGACGCCCATAAGCAAAGCAGCACGTTTTATAGGCTGCGCTTCGTACTTGACCCCTCTGCACACTGAGCGTCTCATGTTTGGCGCCCCTTCCGAAACGTGGGCCATGTCGCTGTCAGTCTTGGGGTGCTCATGGCCCACAGGCCCACAGGCCCACCGGCCCAGAATGAATCTCCCTCTCCCTGTACATTTTAGACAAGCAGATCATTTAGCCTTCAGATGGAAATTCTACTGAATGTTATTTTACCGGATGCGAAGAGCATCTCCCTCTAAATTATAAGCAGAATATATGAACTGATATGTTTTTGCCAGCCATTTCAGAATGCCTGTTGGGGATGGACGTGTTGTCCGACAGTTGATATGGAGGCTTTGTGACCCAACATGCAGCCATGTTTTGTCTATCTCCAGCTGTGGCCGTTGAGTTTGTATTTGCCTCCAAAATCATCTGCCTCTCTGTGTGTGGGGGTAAGATGCTCCTGTGTGCTTTGTTGGGCAAGTTTACGAATGTTCCTGTGGGTTTAAACTTACTGGACTAATAAAGAGGAAAGTGGTGTCTTCAGTTGATCAACAACCCTCTGTCTTGTATCATGGAGATTTTACATTTGTATTACCTTTCATTTTTTTCCCTGGTGAAACAGGAAGCTATGGAAGGCCACAATACAGTCCAATTGTTTCAAATGTTGTGTGTAAATGTTGGTTTGCTTTTGTTAGATTTTATTTTAAATAATTATTTGGGGTGTGAATAATTGTGACATCATTTTTGGGAAAAAATGAAATTGCTTGGAAATAAAATCTTTTTCTCTGTACAATTTTATTTGTGCAACAATATAATTTTCCATTTTTTATGCATACAAATACAGTACAGTATCAGTAATCTGTTTATTGTGTATATATAACATTCTTTGTTCATCTTAATCAAGGGTTTGAATGATTTTTGAGGCTATTGCTTCAGATTACACTACATGCATTTATGCTGTAAATGTATATTGCAAGTAATAATTGTTACGTAGTTAGCAAAGTTGTCAGTTCAATTCGTGCAGTTTTTAGAACTTTGGACCTCAGCTTAGTTTTACCTCCGTTCTGAAATTCAGAGACCTGCAGACAGGTGGCACCATTGTACTAATGTAAATGCCTCATGTATAGACCTCTATAGTTAAGAGTCTTCCAGTCTCCCCGTGTGTCACTGAGATATGCTCCGAGTCACAGCATCATCCAGAGCCAAGTGGTAAGCCTCGGCTGACTCCATGTTCTTTCTCTTTTCAGAGTGACCTGTGGTCACTAGGAATCACAGCCATAGAGATGGCAGAAGGAGCTCCACGTAAGTAGGCTATAGTACAGCTTGGCATGGCACGGCACACCGTTTCTATAGTTCAAAATATTTTTCATATTTTAAAGTTGTAGAAAATTGCACAAAATTAAAAAAAACAGACATTCCTTTCCTTTTCCTTTTGGTGACTCGCTTGCCTGTTGTCATTCTCAGTGAAGTGTTGCAACGTCTGTGTGCTGAAGATCCTTTACAAACTGGCCAGCTCAACGGTTTAGTCATTATGTTGGCTACTGAGAGTGACTGGCGTTCGCTGCCAACGGCGTCTACAAGTGTGTCTGTACGAACGCACGATATTTTAAACATATCATGCCTTAAATAGGTCCTTCTCCTCAGCTCACAGTTTCACAAATATCACATATAGATAAAAAAAATGTAATGGTTCATTTCTCCTTCTATTTCTCATGACATTGAAATGTTGTGAAACCTGTTGAGTAGGAACTCTGACGGTTTGTAGAGGCTTCCAGTGCAGACCAAGGGGACAGGACTCTCTTTAATGAGGGCCGACACTCTGCTCTCAGAGGGGAATGCAGCGGGGGTTTGTTGGATTTGGCAACATGTACTCGGAACCTTTCCGGCCCACTCACCGCCTCTAAGGGGCATTAGAGTGTCTATCAGCGTGCCAGTTCCCTGACCCTGCGTGAATACCAATGTGGGACCGTGTTACTCCTTGAAGAATCTCTGCTAAAAATGTTGCTTTTTACAAAGTCCCACAATATCCCACAATATCCTCCAATGAAAGGAGTGTGATTGCCATTTAATATCACTCCTGATAAAATAATTGGTTATTGTTTAATGACACTTGCTGTGTAAACGATGCTTGATATCAAAATTAACAAAATTTTTTGGGTGGCTGCTGGATGCCTCATTCGGTTATGGCACCGCGCTGTGGCGCATGGGTGAGCCCCATGGTCAAGAATTGTGACCGTTAGTTCCATAAGGCGATGCGCAAGTGGCGATTACCTCGCCCTGGGTACAGGATGGTTTGGTTGTTTAGGGGACCGAGTTTCTTCGCTCCCTAGCGACCCCCACTGGTTGGGTGGATGCCTGTGGACTGCGTGCCAATGCTGTATTTAGAAGATGTCTTCCTCTGACTCGGCTGTGGGCTCCGGTGTGAAAATAAGTAGGCTGGTGACACCACGTGTTTCAATGGAGAACCGACGGTCTTCACTTTCCAATTCACCAGTGTGGGAGCAAATAGTAAATATTCCAAGTTAGTGTATATATAATGCTATATATATTTGTATAATAATTTATATTATTGTTATTTTATTGTCTTGTCTCAGATAAATTGTATTGTCACTTCCACAAAGCTGAGATTACATTGTTACCAATACGTGTAATATCACACAGAAAAACTCATCCCTTACAAAAAAGTTTTTGTTTTAGCCAACTAAATAATGAACTAATCATGGTCTTTAATCAAGACCTTGATAAGTGTAATTGGGTGTCTTAATGAGTTATAACAAAAACCTGCACGCACTTTGGCCCTTTTCAGATAAGATTGGACACCCCTGCCTCGATTGCTGTGAAATTTCACTACTCACAAACGACTCTTCTTGGTTTGTGGTTCAATGTTTCCCTTCTCTGAATCAGATTGATGTTTCAATGTCACAACTCACCAAATCCCTGACTGTCGTTCACTGCACCTCATAAATCTCTGATTTGAGATTAGTGCTTTCACTCCCACAAAAAAAGAACAAAAAAAAATCTATGGTTAAAGTTTAATGTCACCCCTTGCAGAAAATCTGATGAAACAAAGCCTGCTGGCAGAGAGGCTTCTGCAGATAAAATGGTTCTTGCCCCTCCCACCCACTGCCCATACGCCACATAAATCTTCTTTATGGTTGATAAAGAAGTTCCTTCCATTTGCTGTTCCTGGCTGGAATTTAGCATTGGTGAAATAGGGCTTTATTACGATGGCGTCCAATGATAGAACAGGAAGTGAATATGAGCCTACTGCTATTCTGCTCCCAAAGTGATTTATGAAACTTAACCCAGTGACCTGTACACTTGCTCCCCCGTTCGGTCTTTGCCAGGCAAAGGTGGTCACGTTAGCTTGCCTGTATTAATTATCCAATAAGTGTGAATCGGCAAGTATTATGAAATGCGTCTGTCGGTGAATAATGGAGTAGTGTTCTGAAACAGGCACATGAGTGGTGTATCTTGTTGAGATACGCATGCTAAGTGCTGGAACAAGTCCCATGATTCGATTAAAGGCTGGACTGTGCCAGGTGCTGATTGTGACCAGGAATGTTCTGTATTGATACCTAACTGGTCATAGCGTTTCATTCAATGCTGATTGGCTTCTCTGGCCAATCACGTGACTACAGTGCCTTTGGCTGTTGGGCAGACCTCATCGCAGTAACTACACAGCTCAGCTAGAGTATTACAGAGTGAATAGAGAATACAGCTGGCTACAATGTGCGCCATCCCGAATTGAGTGAAGCCCTCACAGTGGTGGGACAAGCCTACACATAACTTTACGATTGTATACTATAAAATTTGGGGGGGAAAGTTAAAAAAAAAATTATATTACTTTATTACTTTGTGAGAGGACATCTGACAGCCATTGAAACCATTTATTTCTGGCAGCCATAACGGTCGCACATATGTTTAGAATCACGCGTCACAGAGCATCAGGGCAAATGTGTGGACTAGCAGGTGTTGGTGGATTGCCAGCTTGCAGTGTGACAGAAATCAAGTTATGTGATGGTGCATCAAAGGGAACTTGACATGGTGACATTGGAGGTTGCACAGTAGAAATCTTTGCCTGTTTTATAATGAGGCTTCATTTAAAATAAAAAAAAATAAAAAATTTAGCCCAAGGGGGGAAAAAAACTGTTTGGCATGTCAGGTTTACTTACAGCGGCCTCTTCTTGCGGATCTTCAGACAGGATGGAAAATGTGTGCAAAATCTTCAGATTCACACTTTTTTCTCACCATCCTCATTCTCACTTCTCTCTTAAAACTCTTTTATTCCTTGTTAATAGATCAGCTGACAAAACAAACTTCAGGTTTTGTTCCTACACATGCTGTTACTTGAATTAACCTCAAAAAACAATTGCTGAGAAACCATACACACCATTTCACAAAACTACTAAATAACATCACGGTCAGAAATCAAATCTCAGGAATAAACAAAAAAGCGCAAGGAAAATCGATCATCTACAGCTCAGAGTCATCAAATAAAATACAGGGAATCAAATCATATGCATTTTTCTAATGCATTTTGAATCCTCTCATATGAATAGTTTATGACTTTGGTGACTAGGATTTTGATTAAACGTGGGTACACACATACAGTATACTACGTATGTTTGCCTTTCAGATAATGCTTGGTGAAGGAGGAATTGTGCTTTTTATTTCTACATAAACGTCCTCCTCTTTGAATATTAAGTGTCTCCTGTTCCCACTTTAGCACTGTGTGACATGCATCCTATGAGGGCACTCTTCCTGATTCCCAGGAATCCAGCCCCCAGACTCAAGTCCAAGAAGTGGTAAGTCTACACTTCTGATCTTTGACCTCTGAAACCATCAACGAGACCAGTCTTTGACCATGTCTGAAACTATGCTTGAAATATGTACAGCTTGTTTAGCATGTGTGATGACTCACACAGACTACCCTTTACACAAACATTTTCCAAAAGATATTTTTTTAAGGATCCTGCTGTCATTTCTAGCTTCAGAACTTTCTTAAGACATCTAATTCAAATAGCTCTAGTAATGAAAAAGTCTTTCCAACACAAGTTGCTAATTGTCATTTGGCCCTGCAGCACAAGATAGCAGAATCAATTAATTTTAATGCAAATCATTTTATTTAAATATTTGCTTGCTTACTTGCTCGCTAAAATCAACTCTGCTGTGATAGTTGTTGTTAAGATAGCTATCTGACATTACATTAATAGTGAAACCTTTACTAGCTTGAAATAGAGACTGCTAGCTCTCTGAACACAGACCTGCTGCTGCTAGCTACAGCTGTCAGATGGTTAGATGGCTAATCTGACATTACAAGAGTGAGCGCTTCTGTTATCTAATTGGCTGAAGTAGCTACTGCAAAAGTCTCTAATGACAGTTTGTTAAACTTTGCACTGAATAACATTAAATAATTTAAAATCGAGTTGCTAGGATTATAATTCTAATGTATTACAGTTTATATATTGTTAAGATAATACTAGAAAAAACTAACAGGAATTTAAACATTCCAATTTTGGCTGCTGCAGCATTGCCCAGCATATTTGACCAGGATTTTATTTTTGACTGGAGTCAATTTATGTGTCCCCGTGGAAACGTCACGGCTCAAAGAACTTTAGGAGTGGTGTGCAGTGAATTCGAGCTTTTAAATTTGTGAAAGTGGGTATGCTGTCCCGGTGTTTCGAGCATACTGAACTTTGCAGAAAGGGAAGGCAGAATGAGTTGGGCTTTAGGAGAGAGTGGGACTGGGAGAGAGAGTTGAAGATTTTGGTTGAGATTGAGAGTGACGGATCTCAAAAGACTTATTGTATTTGAGCCCATTGGCAGAGGCGGTGCAGGTGGTGAAAGATTCAGCACTGCGAGACAGAGAGAGCATCGAATTAGTTAAAGGAGAATGTGATAAAATTCATATTACATGCCAACATTCAGGATTTATTGAAAACAGAACTGTGTTGCATGTAGATAGAAAAACCCCAAAGCAACAAAGTGAGCAGTGCTGAATCTCTCATCTCTTCTGCTCCAGAAACAAATAGCAGCCAGGTTATGTGTCCCTATTGTACCAAGCAGAATGACCCAAAACAGAGAAAGAATGAGAGAATTAATACTGGAGCAACCCTGCTCTTCACAGGTCCAAGAAGTTCCAGTCCTTCATAGACAGCTGCCTGGTGAAGAGTCACGGACAGCGGCCCAGCACTGAGCAGCTACTCAAACACCCCTTCATCCGGGACCAGACCAATGAGAGGCAGGTCCGCATCCAGCTCAAGGACCACATTGACCGTACCAAGAAGAAGCGAGGGGAGAAAGGTGAGTGTGTCACACGGTTAATGACCAGATGGAGTGTAACAAGAAGAGCCAGGGAGAGAAAGATGAGAGTGTTGCATTCAGTATAAAGGCCCCGTTAACACTGCTATGAGGAATTATAACTGTAGCTATGAAGGACATGAAGAACACCAAACATCCCCAGATGTTGTTTTGTCACAGAGCCTTTCCCCAGCCATGATCCTGTCCTGTTTGCGACACAAACTCGCTGAACAAAATCAAAGCAAAACAATGTACGGTTAAATCCTTCCCATCATAGTGATTTGGATGGTTTTGGTGTCTCTGGTGTAAGTCAGTGTTGTTTTCCATAATGATCTCCATGTTCTGCCAGCTAGCTCACTAAACATCAGAATCTATTTAGTGGGCCATCTATCAAAAGTGAACTTATGGATATTCATTATAGACGGCGCACACCCCCTCAGTCCTCTAACTGTCCTGTTCAGAGCTGTTTTACTTTACATGAAAAGGAAAGGTTATTTTAATTATTTTCCCATTTATGCATTTGGAAAAGATAAGTATACTTGTTTTGTATAGCTTAATGAACACATTAAAGACAAAGAAGTACTGCACAGGGTTTTTAAATACAAAAATGCAACATTGGGGAAGCCTTTATTTTTTCTGGCGGTGTTATTTCCCTCTCAAATGCTGAACCCCCTGCTAGACATTTTTTGGGTTTGTTTTGGGTGGGGTGGATGTGGTTTCATTGAATCTCAACCAGTGTTTGGAATATGGTAGCTGATTTGATGTAAATTTGGGCCGTAATGCACCATTTGACGCTCTTCCTACTAAACCTGCCTTCTTTTTATTAAAATGGGTCATGTCTCTGTCAGTACTTCAGCAGTCTTCAAGGGCATTAAATATGTCTGGTGTTGGTGAATACTATTGGCCAGTGCAGGGATTCTCAAATTTTATGGGGCGACATAGTTCAGGAGGTAAGAGCGGTTGTCTGGCAGTCGGGGGTTGCCGGTTCGATCCCCTGCCCTGGGTGTGTCGAAGTGTCCCTGAGCAAGACACCTAACCCCTAAATGCTCTGGTGAATGCGAGGCATCAATTGTAAAGCGCTTTGGATAAAAGCGCTATATAAATGCAGTCCATTTACCATTTACCATTTTACAGGCCAATTTTAGGTAACTTACTACCTATAGTAATACATATCTTAATGTAACCTAAAATATTTACCAAAATAAGAGAATAATAGCGTCTAAATTAATAGCTGCCTGTATGCTACCCCATGCCATGCTTTGTCACTCAACCCACAACCCACAGTTTGAACCACTGGTCTGATGGCTTGTGTCAAGAATAGAAATTAATTTAAAATGGTGTGATTTTATGTCCTTTTGTGGCATAAGTATTGAAAAATTCTGAAATAGACAACTGAAACCTTCCAACTGATGCTTATTGAGGCAAATGTCTCTTTCTCCTGCTTCTCTCCATCCCTCAATAATTACTAATGGTTACCCTCGTAGCCAAAACTGTGAGCTGATGATAGGGGTGAATTAGGGTCATGTAGTAATCAAGGAAAAGATTAACAAATCAGCTTTTATTTTATGGCACATTTTTTCTCATGTTATGATGATGTAATGTTTTCATTTGGATCCACAATCTGGGAAATCCTTTGACAGAGGTCTGGAAATACAGACAACATTGTGTAAATGAGAAATAAGGAATTTTGAAAGGGCAGCTACAGGAAAATGGGGAGCAGTCAAAGAAATACCATTTTTTTCCTCTTGCTTCATGGTGCTGTTGGAATTTGCAGACCTTCCCTTGTCTAAATCCCTCATCATCCTGTATCCATGGTCATGGACTATCTCTGCTTGATGCGGCCGATGTCCGGCTTGACCCTGTGATGGTGGTCTGGCTGTTGGCTTCCAAACGTCCATGGCTCAGTTTCACATTTTGTTCCGTTTATTTTTGCAGATGAGACTGAGTATGAGTACAGCGGGAGTGAGGAAGAGGAGGATGACAATGACATGGGAGAACCCAGGTAGGACCCCGCCACCTAGGTCGACCAGTAAATGTCAATCAACATCAGATGGAAACCAAACCCCATTTGCATTCCTCCCCCAAATCCCAAGAACTGCAGAACACCAAAATAACCAGAGTAATGGAGAACAGTAATCGTGCAGATACAGGAGAGCAGTAATGGGGCAGATACAGGAGAGCAGTAATGGGGCAGATACAGGAGAGCAGTAATGGGGCAGATAAAGAAGAGCAGAAATGGGGCAGATACAGGAGGGCAGTAATGGTGCAGATACAGGAGAACAGTAATGGGGCAGATACAGGAGAGCAGTAATTGTGCAGATACAGGAGAACAGTAATGGGGCAGATACAGGAGAGCAGTAATGGGGCAGATACAGGAGAGCAGTAATGGGGCAGATACAGGAGAGCAGGAATGGGGCAGATAAAGAAGAGCAGTAATGGGGCAGATACAGGAGAGCAGTAATGGTGCAGATACAGGAGAGCAGTGATGGTGCAGATACAGGAGAGCAGTAATGGTGCAGATACAGGAGAACAGTAATGGGGCAGATACAGGAGGCAGTAATGGTGCAGATACAGGAGAACATTAATGGGGCAAATACAGGAGAGCAGTAATGGTGCAGATACAGGAGAGCAGTAATGGTGCAGATACAGGAGAGCAGTAATGGGGCAGATACAGAAGAGCAGTAATGGGGCAGATACAGGAGAGCAGTAATGGGGCAGATACAGGAGAGCAGTAATGGTGCAGATACAGGAGAACAGTAATGGGGCAGATACAGGAGAGCAGTAATGGGGCAGATACAGGAGAGCAGTAATGGTGCAGATACAGGAGAGCAGTAATGGGGCAGATACAGGAGAGCAGTAATGGGGCAGATACAGGAGAGCAGTAATGGTGCAGATACAGGAGAACAGTAATGGGGCAGATACAGGAGAGCAGTAATGGTGCAGATACAGGAGAGCAGTAATGGGGGAGATACAAATACATTTAAGGCCAAAAGTTTATATACACCTAGGCTAAAGATATTCAAACTCAGTTTTTCACAACTCCGCACATTTCATGTCAGTTAGGGCATCTACTTTGACATCAGAGGTCATTTTAAATCAATCGATTAGAGACATATTTTTTTCAGCTTTAATTTACAATATCAGAATTCCAGTGGTCAAAAGTTTACATACATCAAGTTGACTGTGTCTTTAAACAGTCTGGAAGATTCCAGAAATTGGTGTAATAACTTTTTAGAAGCATCTGATTGGCCAATTGTCATAATTAGGAGTTGATTGGGAGTTAATTGGCACCTGTGGCTGTATTTAAGGGCCTACCTTTATAGCCACTCCCTTTTTGCCCTTGATACCATGGGAAACTCCAAGCAACTCAGCCAAGACCTCAGAAAAAAAATTGTGGACCTCCACAAGTCTGGTTCCTCCTTAGGAGCAATTTCTGAACAACTAAAGGTACCACAAGCATCTGTACAAACAATTGTGTGCAAATATAACTATCTTGGGACCACACACTGCATCGTTCAGGAAATTAACACCCAGGGCTGAACAAACTTTGGTCCAAAAGGTTCAACTGAACCCCAAGACAACAACAAAGGAACCGGTGACGGAGTTGGAGGCATCAGGTACCATAGTATCTAAATCCACCATTAAGAGAATTCTATATCGCCATGGCCTGAAAGGCCCCTACTCCAACACGTCATAAAAAAGCCAGAATGACGTTTGCAGGTGATCACCAGGATGAAGACCTAGCCTTTTAGAGGAGTGTTCTCTGGTCAGATGAAACTAAAATTATTACTGTTCGGCCATAATGATCAGCGCTATCTATGGAGGAAAAAGGGTGAGGCTTTTAAACCGAAGAACACCATCCCAACTGTGAAGCATGGGGGTGGCAGCATCATGTTGTTGGGGGTGTTTTGCTGGAAAAGACGGCATCATGAGGAAGGATGATTATCTAGAAATACTGAAGCAACACCTCAAAATATCAGCTAGAAAGTTAAAACTTGGTCGCAACTGGGTCTTCCAGCAGGACAATGATCCTAAGCATACCTCCAAAGTTGTAACAAAATGGCTTAAAGACAAAATGAAAGTATGGGAGGGGTCATCAAAGCCCTGACCTGAATCCCATAGAACTGAACTGGAAAAGAGTGTCCGAGGCCCACAACCTTGACTGAGTTACACCAGTTCTGTCAGGAGGAATGGGCAACAATTCTGGCGAAGTATTGTGACAAGCTTGTGGAACGCTACCCCAAGCGTTTGATTCAAGTTAAGCAATTAAAAGGCAATGCCACCAAATACTAACAAAGTGTATGTAAACTTTGACCCACTGAAAATTTGATATGGTACATAAAAGCTGAAATAAATATGTCTCTTAGCTATTATTTTGAAATTACCTCTAATGGTGATAAAGTAGATACCCTAATTGACTTAACAAAGGAAATATATGGTAACAAAATATGTGGAGTTGTTAAAAATTGAGTTTGAATGTCTTTGGCCTAGGTGTATGTAAACTTTTGGCCTCATCTGTAGGACTAATGAGGGGAGAGCAGTATTGGAAAACAGTCAGTGAGAGCAGTAATTGGAGCGGTAATTTAGAACAGGAGAACAGTAATTGGGTAGAGAATAGAGCATCGCTCTGTACAGAGAACTATACTCTGTATGAAGTGGACAATGCCTGTGGTGAAATGTATCAGAGAGAATTGGAGGTGACAGGGAATGTTGGGGGCCATGTTTATTGTTATTGTAGACATGACATCACTGCAGGCTGGACAGGGTAAGACACCATGTTGGTTCAATCTGCTCTCGTTTTTCTGTTCTTTTTCTGTTCTTTTACTTTGCATACAGGAAAATCCTGCCTATAATTACTCAGAAATACACTTGATATAATGACAATGATTTAATGACATGGATGTGTGTTATTAAATAAATTAATTATTATCAGACGATATTTGTGTACTTGTGTGATGTTTTTGTATAATTATTAGATAATGTATTGATGTGTGTAGAGGTATTGCAGTGCTGTTGATTTGAATTTTGCAAATACAAAGTGTGTGTACTTCTGTTTCATCCATTAAATTGTATTTTCATTTGTCCTAGTTTATAATTACATCTCTCTAAATAGCTGTCATATTTTTGTTTGACGCCACCAGGCATACTAAACTGTATATGTGTGCAAGTGTGTCATTTGTGTGTGTTCACATTGGAGAGGGAAAGAATATATGCAACAATGTCTGATAAGGGGAGGAAAGCTGTGTGTGTGTATATATATGTGTGTGTGTGTGTGTCTGTGTGTGTGTGTTTATGATTAGGACATGGGGGTTCGGCTGCCCGTGCTGGAGGTCCACAGTGATTAATGCCGCCGCCCTGTTTTTTTTCTCCGTGCTCAGTTCCATCATCAACATCCCCGGGGAGTCCACCTTGAGGCGGGACTTCTTGCGCCTGCAGCTGGCCAATAAGGAGCGGTCGGAGGCGCTGCGCAGGCAGCAGCTGGAGCAGCAGCAGAACGAGGAGCACAAGCGCCAGCTGCTGGCCGAGAGGCAGAAGCGCATCGAGGAGCAGAAGGAGCAGCGGAGGAGGCTGGAGGAGGTAAGGGGGGGCAGCGGCGGTGGCGGCTGCGCTTCGTCTGTGGCGGCTCCAGCAGATTAATACCTTTTAAATAGAGATGGATTACGCTCTTATTTCAGCCCCATATTTCAGAGGTATGAACATCAAAGGAATTCAACGTCTACGTTTATAATACATTTATTATAAAAGATGCACACTCAGAGATGCACATGTTATTTAGAGGGGAACAGCCTATCTATCAACAACATTTGACTGATGAATGTGCTGATAAATCGTTAGCCTCACCTCACGTTAGCCTCACTAGGGATGCACGTTTGTAATTATTTGGTTTTGGTCTATTCTGCGGCTCATTTATTATTGAATTCTGAATGGGAATAACCAAACCTTTTCAAGAGAAAGAACTGAACCTTTTCAACAGAAATAATGGAACCCTAACCTGCTCCTCTTTCTGTGTGAATGATGACTCACTGCCGAAAGATCTGCGTTTGCTCACACTTTCAGTCAGGAAGAATAATAATATCAATGAACTATCCGTTATTTTATGCAGAGTTCATACTGTAGGCCTGGCTTCCTGAATGTTGATGAGAGACAACGGTCGTAAGCGGCAATAAATTGAATGCTGATCCACCCAATGAACTGGCGGCCTGGAATATTCAGTCACATAGCTTGATTATGCAGAAATCGAACTCTGCCACACCCACAGCACAGCTTTACCAGCCCTGTGCTTCCTGCAGTGGCGTCCTTCCTCTGATACACTGTCTCACGGAGAGAAACATATATGCCTTATGCTTTACACTGAAAGTAACGTTTATGGAATTGTCTTGTGTCTTATATGGGCTCCAGGAGGCTCACAGAGGCAAAGCTAAAACGGGAGCTAGCAGGAGGAATTAGAATGTATCGTGCTGTTGGAGGGTAGTGAAGCCTAAAGCCCCAGACATACTAAAAGCCACACTGATGATAGCCCTGAATATCTAATCGAGACTGTGCCTGTCGGCAGGGTGCTCAATATCGTTATTCAGTACTCAGTATATGATAATGGCAAAAATAATCCGGTCTGCCGTAGCCAGCTGCACTAGAGTGAAAATAAGTTGTGGCTGACTGCACACATTTCGAAATGGATGCGGATGTTGTAAGAAAGGGATTAGCCTGAAATGACTTTAAGCATTCCAAACCAGGGAGGAAAACAGAAAAGGAGGTTCAAAATTGAACAAAACCCTGAAAAAACATTATGAATATTACAATAAATATTTCAAATTGTTTGAGCAGGCTGCCGCATTGTGTAATTGTTTGGGAACATTTCCCTATTAAGTTTTGTTGCTAATTGCGAGCAGGTTCTCTCCTCGTGTAAGGATGAAAATGAGCTCAGGCTATTCTTGGGCTCCGTTTATAAGTGTTTTTGTTTATGTACATTTCCAACAAACACTATACATATGTATGACTAATGGGTACAGTTTTTAAAAAATAGTGTTGCAATACTCAGATATTAAGACTTATTTTGGTTCCTACGTTAGTGGAGGGGCAGAAGGAGGTTATTTGGTGTGTCTTTTAGCAAAGGACAGGGGTTGTTGTCAACATAGATGAGTTCCTGTTTTAGTTCTTGCTGGATCGTGCCCATCGGGGTCCCTTCAGACCCCTTCAGACGAGCGGTGAAAACCAGAGGGTCTCTGAGCGGTTCATTTTCCTGAATTCTCACAGCCGTGTCACAGAGGCGGGGTACGAGCAGTCCGGTGGTAGAGGCAGTTCCACGCATCTCCGCTGTGTTGAAAAGGCAGTGTGAATGTTGTGCTGCGGTTGAGACCACGTGATCTATCTCTGCTGCGTTAAGCCGGGAATAGCGTGAGGATGTCGTTCGGCCTTTCGGGCCAATCAGCATGCAGCAGTGTTTTGATGTGGAAGAAGGGGACGCGGTGCGGATGTGTAAGATGACAAGGAAAGGCACAAAGGCGACATTGTAATTAAACTTGTCACTTTGACAAGCCCTGCTCATTGATTATTTCTTTGTGTCGTTATCTTTTATTACATTTCACTAACTACTTCCCCAGTTTGACAAACTTGTGTTTACCTGTTCAAGAATCACGGAGTTATCATTAGCTGTTCCTCAACTGAGATGCTGTAGTTCGGATTCTGCGGCTGTATCAGAGGAGTTACCGACTCTTCTAGAATGCAAAACTGTGTAGGAATGAGGAGGAATTCTTGAAATCAGCAATCTCTTTCCTCTCCAGTTCGCAGCACGAATGCCTTGAGCAAAGAATGCAAATTGGTGCAAATGAGGTGGTGGCCATCGGTGAAGTGTGACCTCTTCGTCAGAGATCTGGGGCAGATCACTCCTGGCCAGTGCCGATGTCCCTCAGCTTGGTGTATTCCTATGGAAGGCTTTCGTCCAAAACCAAAACGTCTTTAAAAATCTCTCATTGCGGTTATTTTTGTCCTGTTGACACGGCATAAATCAATTGTTGTGTAAAGATGACATTGTTTGCCCCAACACGCTAAAGAAACACTGGCGTTATTGCTTGCCCCAACACTGCTCCAAAGAACCTCAACCAATATCAATGCAGGAATTGGGTGTTTATTAGAATATTGCATCAAGGCATGTGTCACCGCTACGACATTTCCTGAGTGTGTACCCCTTAACACAAACTTCCAGAGCATGTGAATATTCTGTTATATTAATGAGATTCTGATGCAGACCTTAACATAAGCTATGCTTTGCTTTCCGTACATTTGAATCACTTCAACAAGTTCAATTCTAATGTGAAAAATGAACACATCAAAAACTGACATGTTGACATCTTCATTCTATGTGTCTAAAGACGTGCAGTTTTCCCCTGTTTACACGACAATTTGTTTCATGTCAACATGTCAAAAATCACCATAATGAGACATATTTTTAAAGAGGTTTTGGTACCGTTGGCTTTCCAGGCAGCGTGAGAGTTTGCTGGTAGCAGTGGCTCTGTAAACCATCTGTACTACCCCGGCAGCCTACCCCTGGCCCAGGTCCGTCTTGCCTGCAGGTTCACAGCTGAAAGGGAACCCTTCCTGTTCCCGCGAGTGACTGTGCACGGGAAAGAAACCGAGGGGCATCTCATCTCTAGAAAATTCACCAGAAAATCTCCCATTTTTGCATTTTCATGCCCAAGAAAATTATGCTAATAAATGATTGCGGCCGCTTGCATCATTCGGAGATGCTCATTGCTGAGCCGGGGGACACTGAGAAGCCCAATGACTTGCAGCGCAGCAACGTGTAAGTGAAGCGGCTCCCCCTGCGTCTCCCCTGAGCTCAACGCACGTCGCCGCAGCGCGAGTGGAACCATGTGAGAATGTTTCCCTGTTTGCTTTTGCTGTTCCTCGGGAGCGAGTTCTCTCCTTGTGTCCTTAAAGACCAGCGCCGGTAATTAATCACCTAGCAGCTGTGTGAGCCTGGTACTCTTTTTTAAATGGCACTGTGAGAATGTTGAGCATTGGCTCCATTGTAGTGGGAGTAACATGTAGGAGCTACGTCCCTCTGTATGGCCGTGGTCCTTACATTCTGTCGTTAGCTTCAGAAGAGCAGCGGGACGGGACAGAATCAGTCTTGTCATCATGATAACAATTGCTGCTTTGTGCATAATTGCATAAAACTAGGTTGACTAGTCAATACTGTTGAAGCTATGTTGAAAACCTAAGGTTACTAGTAAACTTTTAAGCTTGTTAAGAATAAATTACAAAGATTAAATAGCAGATTTACAACTTAGTAAAATAATAAATTTGCAATACAAAAATATCAATAATACATAATGTTGCAACAAAATACAAAATCAAAATCATCAGTTTCAGTAGCATAGCTATTGACAGAAGAACAGCTAGAGAGGGTTTGGGGAGCCCGAGGTGTGATAGGAACTGTCATAATTTCAGGATTCTTGATTTCCGTGTCAAACTAGGCCCACAGAATCAAGATCAAACAGTAGGCCATCCTTTGTGTAAAAAGTGGGCAGAAACATTGACACCTAGTGGTGGGAAAACTAGACCAGCGCGACACACTGACACCTGCTGATCCATTTTTCTCTGTACTAAAACATTAGTAGATAATGAGAAGGAACAGTATTGTGTAATATTATTCTTTTGGAGAAGGCTTATATTTATATTATGTAAACTGTGTGTTTGGGTGGTGTTGGAGACATGTAAACCTTTTCTTGTGGTGGTGTTAAATGCTTATTGATTAGGTGTAGCAGAAGTGTAAAGTGGGTTTTGATGGAATATGGAGTGTTATGTAAGTGTGTATTATGATGCAATAGAGTTGTTATAATGTGTGCATTGTGGTGGTGTAGCGGAAGAGAAAAAGGGCATTTGATGGAGTAGGGGAGATATAACTCCTGCATTGTCGTTATACAGGGGATGTGAACATCATCAAGCATTTGTTGTGATGGACTAGGGGAGGTGTAAAGTGTGTGATGTAAAGCATGTTTTTGATGTATAGTGCTCTTCACCAGTACTACACAGACTTTAAACCAGTGTTGCCCAATCATGCGCCATGGAGAGCCGAGGGTATGCAGGTTTTTATTCCATTCGATCGCTACATCTGATGATTTCACTAATTAACACACCTTCAACCAGAAAGAAAAACTAAGTGAAATCAGCAGTATGCTGATTGGCAGATTGCTTGGAATGAAAACTCTTGGCTCTCCATGT
Organism: Anguilla rostrata; assembly: GCF_018555375.3. Classification (NCBI taxonomy): domain Eukaryota; kingdom Metazoa; phylum Chordata; class Actinopteri; order Anguilliformes; family Anguillidae; genus Anguilla; species Anguilla rostrata. The sequence goes on along the minus strand of NC_057936.1, from coordinate 39,967,689 downwards.
CTCATGATTGGGCAACACTGATTTAAAGTCTGTGTAGTGGTGGTGAGAGAATAATTAAAGGACATGTTGTGTAGAGGAGATATCAAGTGTGTGAAGTGATGGTGTAGAGGAGGTCAAATTCATCAAGCATGCCTTTGTGATTGTGGAGAGTAGCTTGATGGTGGAAGGAGGTGTAAAGCCTGTGTTGTGATGATGTGGAGGAGGTGTAAAGCCTGTGTTGTGATTGTATAGAGGAGGTGTGAGGCCTGTGTTGTGATGTGTAGAGGAGGTGTAAAGCCTGTGTTGTGATGGTATAGAGGAGGTGTGAAGCCTGTGTTGTGATGTGTAGAGGAGGTGTAAAACCTGTATTGTGATGTGTAGAGGTGTAAAGCCTGTATTGTGATGGTGTAGAGGAGGTGTAAAGTCTGTGTTTTGTTGGTGTAGAGGAGGTGTTAGGTCTGTGTTGTGTTGGTGTAGAGCAGTGTTTCTCAACCCTGGACCTGGGGACCCACTGCCCTGCATGTTTTAGATGTTTCCCTGCTCCAACACACCTGATTCAAGTGAATGGGTTGTTATCAGGCTTCTGCAGAGCTTGGTGATGACCCATTCATTTGAATTAGGTGTGTTGGAGCAGGGAGACATCTAAAACATGCAGGGCAGTGGGTCCCTAGGACCAGGGTTGAGAAACACTTGTGTAGAGTAGGTGTAAAGCCTGTGTTGTGATGTGTAAAGGAGTTGTAAAGCCTGTGTTGTGACAGTGTAGAGGAGTTGTAAAGCCTGTGTTGTGATGTGTAGAGGTGTAAAGCCTGTGTTGTGATGGTATGGAGGAGGTGTAAAGCCTGTGTTGTGATATGTAGAGGAGGTGTAAAGCCTGCGTTGTGATGGTATGGAGGAGGTGTAATGCATGTGTTGAGATGTGTAGAGGAGGTGTAAAGCACTGCGTTGTGATTAAGGAATGGGTGTAAGCTGTGTTGTGAGTGTAGAGGAGTGTAAGCCTGTGCTGTGATGTTGGGGGAGTTAATGGTGTGTGTGGAGAGGAGTTAAAGCCTGTGCTGTGATGGTATGGAGGAGGTGTAAAGCCTGTGCTGTGATGGTATGGAGGAGGTGTAATGCTTGTGTTGTGATGTGTAGAGGAGGTGTAAAGCCTGTGCTGTGATGGTATGGAGGAGGTGTAAAGCCTGTGCCGTGATGGTTGGAGAGGTGTAAAGCCTGTGTTGTGATGGTATGGAGGAGGTGTAAAGCCTGTGTTGTGATGGTATGGAGGAGGTATAATGCATGTGTTGTGATGTGTAGAGGAGGTGTAAAGCCTGTGCTGTGATGGTGTGGAGGAGGTGTAAAGCCTGTGTTGTGATGGTATGGAGGAGGTGTAATGCCTGTGTTGTGATGTGTAGAGGAGGTGTAAAGCCTGTGTTGTGATGGTATGGAGGAGGTGTAAAGCCTGTGCTGTGATGGTATGGAGGAGGTGTAAAGCCTGTGTTGTGATGTGTAGAGGAGGTGTAAAGCCTGTGCTGTGATGGTATGGAGGAGGTGTAAAGCCTGTGTTGTGATGTGTAGAGGAGGTGTAAAGCCTGTGCTGTGATGGTATGGAGGAGGTGTAAAGCCTGTGTTGTGATGGAACCCTCTGCTCCTTCCTGCAGCAGCAGCGTCGGGAGCGGGAGCTGAGGAAGCAGCAGGAGCGGGAGCAGCGCCGGCGATATGAAGAGATGGAGCAGCTCAGGAGGGAGGAGGAGAGGAGGCAGGCAGAGCGTGAGCAGGTGCACAAACTCTCATGTACAGTGAAAACATATAGTGCTTTCTTTCTCTCTCTCTTTCTCTCACACATGCACAGGGACACACACACACATACTCGAACACTCACAAACGCAGACTCCTATAATTCACATTTTGAAATGATTTGCACAGTACTTCACTGTTTTCTTTATTGGGACAGTGTTTAACTATGCAAAACAAATACAGCCAGCTAGTAAATGGTTTTATTTTATTTTACCCATTTTGCCACAGGGAATAATCAGTCTTAATAATACAATATTCTTTAACAACATCTTGTATCTTCCTCTTAAGACCTGGTACAGATACATTAATCATAACAGTGGCGGTTCAACCCCCCCCCCCAACCCACACCCCCCTAACTACTGTCATACCCACACAGAAGATTAACACTACCTTTGCATTGTGCAAAGTGGCTCTGTTCTTTATTGCTCCAGAACTTCAAGATTCAAGCAATTTAAATGTCTTGACATAAAGCATATGAAAATATAATTAAATATGAATTATTAAAATTCTATAAGTATAAATATAAGAAAACATAAATAATAAATAAATATTAATAAACAAATCAATGTAAAAGGAAAACCTTTCAGAAAGTACAAGTTGTACCTTCAAAAAAAAGAAGAAGCTAAAGGCCAATGCAACAATGGGAATGTGCCAAAGCAAATGTAAAAAGGAAACGTGCTGCAAATTCTGAAACATCGCAAATTCAAGAACACTTATGATACAAATATGATAATAAACGCAGCAGAGAATTGATGGCGGGGCGCATGCACTCACCAAAGCTGTACGCGCCTTTATTGTCTATGCCTTGTACTGAATCAGAAAAAAATGTAGTTGTTTATTTGCACAACCTTTTTATTTACATCCTGTGTGAACCATCCACTGAAGTCCAATTCACACCTAACAAAACTAAACTAAAAATATTGTACGGAATCATGGGCAGCAATTTTGGATGAAGTTCCCCTTCAAAAACAAGTGTCATGGAAATATGACTGCAGCACTCTCTAGTGTGAGAAAAACAATCTGGTTTGTGGGTATATGAATTCTGGTATTTTAAAATTGGTTATGATCTGAGATCATGGATATTTCCTTCACTATATACAATGTAAATGAGAAGCAAGGGGTTTGTGTATATGACCATTACCGTGTAAGTGAATACAGAACAAAGTCCATTGATATAACTGTTACCCTGTATAAAGTGAATGAGAGGGTTTCTTGCTATGATTGTTCCCTTGGATGAAGTGAATAAGGTTTGCTGACATGACCATTACTGAGTTTCTCTGAAGGCATCATGGGGTCGTTGGAGGGTCAGACTTGTATACACAGGCATAGCACATCTCTCACTCACTCACACACACACACACACACACACTCGCACACGCTTACTAAGGGCGGGCATGCCCTCTCCCCACATACATATGAAGTGAGATGACGTGAGGCACAGTGCGTGCAGAGTGAGTGACCTCTAGAGCTACTCAGGGCTGCTTGTCTGAAAAATAGTCCAAACCTCAAAGGAGCCAACTTCCCACAGCACGACAACCGGTCGTCAAGTCTGTGGTGGCCCTGGAGGTGCTATGCGGAAGCCCATGGCGACAGTCCAGGTCTCTGCTGTGATAGGTCCTGTCCCTGTCCTATGACTGCCTTTCTTCTCTGCAGGAAGTAACAGCGAGAGTATTGTGGCTGATTTGACCCAGCCACCTGTGACTTCTTTTATTTCCGCTGGGCACGTTGGCTCAGAGGCTAACGCTTTGCTTTTTTTCAGTTTGTCTATTTCTCTCCTCTGTCTTCCTTCTCTCTCTCCCATCTGTCTCTCTCTGTCTCGCACTCTTTTGTTTCTCTCTTCTCTCCTGTCTCCCATCTCTATCTCTCTCTCTCTCTCTCTTTTTCTCCCTCTCTCGGGGTGGGTAGAGCAGTGTCAGTGTGGGTGACTGTGTTCTCCTCTCCCTCACGCTGGCCGGGTGGTGTAGGAGTATATCAGGAGACAGTTGGAGGAGGAGCAGAGGCAGCTGGAGATCCTGCAGCAGCAGCTCCTCCAGGAGCAGGCTCTTCTTCTGGTAAAGGAGTGGGGCCCCTGCTCCTCCCCTGGACCCACCTCCACCCCCCATAGTCAACCCCCGCCCCTGCCCCTGTAACCCCTGTGCCTACCTGTGATGTGACCCCCGCACCCCCCCACTTCATCGTACCTATATGAGCCCTGGCATGGGCGTGTCTACTTGGCAAGAGGGAGACGTAGCAAAGGCAAACGTCCTGCTGTTCATTCCACCAATCGTTGTACCGATGGCTTTTTACAATTTATAAGTTTGTTTATCGGTTTTTTTATTTACCGATTGATTAACTGAGGATGTCATAAAGCTGAGGCCAGTGAACATCCAGTAAAAAAAGCATCTGTTTTCGTTTTCACATTTACGCGAGTGCACAGTTTGTGTATGTGCGTGCCCATATGTACTTTATTAACATATATTTGTGCATTTTTATTTTATTTGGGGACTGCCACCTGGCGCCTGCTGCCCCTTGTTAAATGTATCCAGTCGTATGGCACACCATGTTTGTCAATGCGAATGCTGAATTAATGACCGCACACTCTGCATTTCTACATTGATTCAGTGCGTAGACATGCTTTATGTTCGGCAGGGTTTTCAGCAGAGGGTATGTGGTCCCCTGCGGGTTTTGACTGTACTGCAGGGGGGTCCCTGGCCAGACTTTATATGCAATGACTATATATAGATTTGGGAAAATATTTCAGTTTTTAAAAAACAATTTTATATGACACTTTTTAATGGTAGGCACCCAGGGGGTGCCCACTATAAGAAAAAGAATGTCATATATTTTGTTTTATAATATTTTTTTAGTGTAGGTAGGGGTCCCTGGACCAGGAAAGGTTGAAAACCCCAAATGTTTGGGACTCTGCTCATGCCAGAGAGTGAATCACAGAATTTTTGAGTAAGGCCTAACCCCGCAGGGAGAACTCTGATTGGAGGGCCCTTAACCTGTTACCCATGCTGGATGCCCTCTATGCCGCACCCTGTGTCAGGGGCAGGAGGGGATAGGAGAGTGTGAGGAGCACCTGTAGTGTCATTGGTGGTGGATAGATTTTTTTGTTTTATTTAAATAATAAGAATACACTTTATTTATATAGCGCTTTTTCAAGTGCTCAAAGCCACTTTACATCAAAATCGAAAGACAAGTATAAAAAGTACAGTGTCAGTGGACATAACAGAGGAACCTCGCCTTGAAAGGGATGATGAAGTGAATGTGCAGAGATTGGGAAATTATGCCCCCGAACATTCAGTTGCCCCTTCAAAAGAGAGACGCCAGAAAACCCATAGTACAGTACTCCGTTGTGTTTACAAATAAAGACCTCTAGCATTTTAAAATGAAAATGACAAAAAAGTAGCCATTTTGAGAGATGTTTTTATTTTACTATTCTCTGAATGTTGAGTTAACATTTATTTTTCCAGTGGAGCTGGTGAGAGTACATAAAATAAAATAAATCCAGGAGTCCCATGACTGTGAATCAGAAAGATAAGCTGATTTATCCCTCTGTCGGGTCTCTTGGCCTCAGAAGAAGCTGGCCGGCTGTCAGAAGCCAGTCTAAATCATCCTCTGAAACGGTTACGAATATGCCACCTCTCTCCCTCGCCCCGTCCATCCAATAACAAGCAGGACGGAGGACGGTTTACGGCCAGCCGACAGCAGAACATAAAACACGTTCAATCCAACCAGAGCCGTTTTGGTGAAGAACGAGCCTGGCTCTGGCAGTATATTACCATGTAGCGCCTGTCTTTTCTCTGACCCCCATCCTCAAACTCCCCCCACCCAACCGCAAATCTCAGAGACAGAGGCCGGGAGTTTTATTTCACTCATCCGCCCATAGGCACGGTGAATGGATCACAACTCATATACCATATGACCAAAATATCTGGACACCCCTTAGTCTGGGGCTGTTTTTTCATGGTTTTGGGCTAGGCCCCTTATTTCCAGTGAACGGAAATCTTAATGCAACGACATTGTAGACGATTCTGTGCTTCCCCAACAGTTTGGAGAAGGCCCTTTCCTTTTCAGCATGACAATGCATCCAGGCACACAGCAAGGTCCATATAGAAATGGTTTCATCAAGATGGTGTGGAAGAACTTGACCGGCCTGCACAGAGCCCTAACCTCAACCCCATCCAACACCTTTGGGATCAGTTGGAAAGCCAACTGTGAGCCAGGCCTAATCCCCCAATCAGTGTCCAACTTCACTAATGCTCTTCTGGCTAAATAGAAGCAAATCCCTGCCACAATGCTCCAACATTTGGTATAAAGCCTTCCCAGAAGATTGGAGGTTGTTATAGCAGCAAAAGGTGGACCAACTCCATATCAATGCCCATAATTTTGGATGAGATGTTGGATGTCAGGTGTCCACATACTTTTGGCCATCTAGTGTATGTTCCTGACAGACTGCGCAGCTCTTTTTTGGTTCCCGGTTGAAATTTCATTGAGGTTTGTACAGCACTGTGCTGGCAGGCCAGGATAGCAGCCCTGCCCACGACACAACCGCTTCTCAGTGGAGTTATGTAACCCGCACCCCTACCAAGAGCACATATGTTCCTGTTGTCCCCAAACCCCCACCCATTTTTTTTATTAAATATCATCTGGTCGCATTGGCCTCTGACGTGAGGATTAGATGATACTTGCGGTCCAATGACATAAAGACACAAAGCAAATGGGACAGCCCTGCCCACCTTTAGTGTGCTGGCTCCTGGCCCTCTTCCTCTGCATATGCCTGTCATTTCCTCCCTGCAAACTCTGCTCGTGCTTCATTGTGTTTCATGTTGCATGTTCATGTGTCTTTCAGGGTGACTCAATGTGCTTTTCACATGTGATAGTGCACTGATCTTCCTCCTCCTCTGTGTTTGTATGTGTGTGGATGTATTTGTGTATGCGTGCCTGCATGTGTGTGTGTGCACATATGTATGTGTGTATGTGTGCATGCATGTGTGTGTATGTATTTGTGTATGTGTGTGTGTGCATGCATGTGTGCGTTCATGTGTGTGCATATGTGTCTGTGTCTGTGTGTTTGTGTGCATGCATGTGTGCGTGTGTGTGTGTGTGTCTGTGTGTACGTGTGTGTGTGTGTGTGTACAGGAGTACAAGCGGAAGCAGCTGGAGGAGCAGAGGCAGGCTGAGCGGCTCCAGAGGCAGCTCCAGCAGGAGAGGGCCTACCTGGTCTCCCTCCAGCAGCAGCAGCAGCAAGACTCCCGGTCCAGCGACAAGAAGCTCTACCACTACAAGGACTCCGTCAACCCCAATGACAAACCCGCCTGGGCCAAAGAGGTATGACTGCCCCCGCACACACCCCCATCATGTGCACTTAGGGGTTCCTGCAGGAAAAGGACCACAATCCCCAAATCTCTGTCTGGCCCAGTGGAGCAGAGTCCCGGAGGGACAAACGTCCCCAAGGAGACACTTACATGGGACCACGGGCGGCCCCTTCTGCTGTGTTCATTTTTTATAATTTCTGTCAGACTAACTGTTGACTTTGTTTTTTTCAGCATTGGAGATCCTAATTAGATGGCTGACATAGCTCAGATAGTGTCAGAGTGTCTGTGTTTTTTGGGTTTGGGGTGTTGGCTGTTGAGGTGGGAGTATACTTGATAAGAAGGCAAAGTCAGCCCAAATCGAACCAGAGCCGAACAGTTCAGACTTTTAGCTGCTTGTTTAGTGACACTCCACACCAATGGGGGAGGGCGCAGATTCAGATTCTGCGGTAGTGTTAACCACAGGAAACACAGAAGTGAGAACGTTTGCCGCACCAAACACAGAAAATAATTTTTTTGTGCTCCAGTAACGGAGCACAAACTTTGACAGATGGACGTCAGCGATTTCAAAGTTGTTGTAGATTATTTAGGGCTGCAACAAATGAAAATAAGAAAGGAGATCCTATGTTTGTCTGCACGATCAGACAAGGAGGCAGGACGCAGCCCACACAGCCACCCATGTTTCTGACCAATTGCAGGCAATCTCCGAATTTGCGTCGGTGTGCGGACATCTCAGCTAGTTTGACCAGTAGGGATGTGCACACTGTGGTGGACAAGGTCGATGCAGAGTTTAGATTTCTCCACAAATGCATCATTTAGTTTGTATGAACAAGCCCAGAGTTTGTTTCTGAAGCAAATATACTCCCACTTTACCCAGCGAGAGTCAGAACAGCACTCTGCACAGATCTTCAGGATGGGGGTGTGTCTTTTAGAAGTACATTTCCTTTTCCTGTTTTTTAGCTTGCGGCGAACTTGACGCTGATGGCAACCCTCCCGTGTTTAACTGTGCAGCTTCGTCTAACAGCCCGACCCCGGTGTTGACCACTTTGTTTAACTCTTTCTGTGGTCCCATTTTTCAGGTCATGCAAAGGTCCAAAAGTAACTCTCCCCGCATCCCGCCTCGACAGCACCACTCCTTCAGCCACGGGGAGGCCCGTCCCACCCGCTTCCTCCGCCTCCCCGACCACGCCCCCTATCACCAGTCCTCCACCCCCCCTAACCCACCCCCTCGCAGCAGGGAGGAGGCCATAGAGCAGCTGCGGAGACCCTCCCAGAACATACCCAAAATTAGGGTGTGGAGTGAGCTGGACCTCCTGGACCTTGCCCAGGACATTAACGATCATGTTCGTGACTTGAAGGCCCAGCGGTCCGGGGCGGGGCACCGTGGGCGCAGCCCCGGCCGGGACCACCGAGCGGTTAGTCAGGAGCTCCAGCCTAGGGCCAGTGTCCTCTCCCTGTCTCCCACCTGCATGCCACTGAGCAGTGCTTTACGTGAATGTCTGGGCTGGTATACCTAAAGCACCTCTGAGTAAGGCTACTGACCTTTGATCAGTTTTCCATCCACATATGATTACCTTGTTCACTGTGAGCTAAAAGGAAAAACTGATCCTAGATCAGCACACTTTCTATGAGATGTTTTATTCATATAGGCCCAGAGAAAGGGTACTAATGGTAAATCATAAGCATGCCACAGCTCTGTGCCTGGGGACTAATTGGGGACTCTTTTCATTTTTTCTTGCCAACCAAACAGCCAATTGTGTCCTTTGCTAAAGGACCCCTCATCTGAAGAGAGATTTGCAGGCAGGCAGGATCACCACCTTGACATGGGCCATTGGGGGTCTTGTACTACATACAGGTTTAGTGAGCTGGGTATAGCAGCTAACATAGTGCATAGTGCTAACATTTTTGTGGCTGTACATAGAGCAGATAAAATTCCTCCCCACCCATTTTCCCGAGGGCCCTGTGCCAGCAATGACCTCACCTGCCCGTTTACATCATCTCTCTACCTCGCAGCCTAGTCACCTGGAAAAACCCAGCGACCAACCAGATTACTTCTGCTCTGTCAACTCCCATATGGTCCTGCCATTAGTCCACCCTGCTCTGGCACCAGAGCAGCCACATCTCCCCCCGCCTCCCCCCCAAAAGAACAATGAGTAAATGACCCAAGTCAGGCAGTCAATGAGGGAGTGTTGGCCCGCCCCTTTAACTTGTGCCTAAGACTTCCTGTTCACACTGACAACCCTGTTAATTCTGACTGGTGTTGTTTGGATAGCAGGGGAGCAGTGTGCTTCATACTCATCTATCAAGCCCCCCTCTCCTTCCTCTCTTTCCTACTTTCCATAGAATTATAAAAATTACTGGTATTTACTGTTAATTCTGTTTATTCTCTCAGCAGGGGTTAATTTTCAGATGTACATTTGCGGCTTACAAACCTCCTCCCCCACCTATCGTGGGTCGATAACTTCATTTCTCTTACCAGCAGACTGGGGACGAGGGAGGACTTCACACAAGGGAGAAAGCGGGTTTTGGGGTGCAGACATGGTTCATTTTCAGTGGGAAGACTACTGACCTGAAATCAGTCATTAGTTACACTGGCAGGATGTTTCAATTGCATTACATTACATTGCTTTTTATTACATTAGTTTGCATTACACTACATTGCATTTAACTTACCTAGACCAGCTTACAATGAAAGATAACATCCATCTGAGTTATAACAGCAATAGTGCCAGACCTGGCAAGGGCATTCTCAAACCTGTGAGTTTATACGCATCATCACTGAAGCAGTAGTGCAAGTTAACTATGCTAATCAAGAACCAAGATACTAATTCTGAACGCATTCAGAAACACAGAATACATCTGTAGCCCACAGAAACACAGAGCCATAAAAATACCATAATGTGTCGCACACACCCAAAACCCGTTTCGCCCCGTCACGCACCCCTCGCTCGTCCCCTAACTCTTAACTGGGCTGTTCTTTCCCCTTTCCAGGTGCTTGTAGAAGGGTGGCAGGGGACTCTAACTGGTATCTGCATGAGCCGCTGGGCCGACATGCAATTACTGGCTGCCGCTGACTGTAGCTTCTTTTCCTTCTGGAGGGACTTTGGTGTGGGTGCATGGATTCCCCCCTCCTCTACTTTAGAATTATTGATTTTATCTTTTCCTAACATGTTGCATTTATTTTTCATGACACATCATCCCTGTTTCCTTTAGGTCTTTAAGGGTTTTTTTTAACGTGGCCTTCACTAACAGATTAATTAAAGGTTTCTCCAATGTGTTTATGCATTACTTGCACTGTAGGTCCATTTTGTGCATACTGTGAAACTAAGCTCAATGGATGCAATGTATTACAATCTTGTAATTTGCTATATAATTATTTTTCCTGTACAGGCTGTTGTTTATTTTTTTAAAATGATATAGAAGTACTGGGAGATTAGAAGCTGAGGGAAGATTTGGCGGTGGGAACTGGGAAACGGGCAGCGCCTGCTCGCCGTGACGTGTGTTCCTCCCGGGGGGGTTGCAGGTGGAGGAGCGGTCCAAACTGAACCGCCAGAGCTCGCCGGCACTGCAGCACAAGGTGGCCAATCGGATTTCGGACCCCGCCCTGCCGCCCCGCTCCGAGTCCTTCAGCAGTGGTGGCATCCAGCCCGCCAGGACCCCGCCCATGCACCGGGCTGTGGAGCCCCAGGTACGGCCCCTCGGCACATAGCTCCGCCCCGTTCTCACTTTGGCCCCTCCTACATGCTCTTGTCCTCTCCTGAGGCCATCTCGCGCCTGGCCCAGCTGTAGCTGTGTTGGGGACGTTGTCAGTGGTGTTGTGACAGTTTGATGTCTCCGCTACGACATTGCACAAGTATTGGCATCACCTTGTTGGAGTGGCCTCAGCAAGGAGAATCAGAGAATATCCTTTTTTTGTATTCTGTCTTAATTTCAGTATTTTTTTCTTTATTGTGTTTCTCTCTGTTTTGCTGGCTGTGAATCCCCTGATTTGACTGTCTGAAAGTTGCTGATGCCCTTGTATTGGGCACTGCAGTTTTAGTTTATCAGCCCGCTGTCACAGTCTGTCAAACCGGGGCGGGCCCAGCTCTGATACGCTCCCCTGGAACATGTCCCCCTCAGATGGCCCACCTGGTCCCAGTGAAGTCCCACAGCTCCTCCATGACGGGGTCCCAGTCCCTCCACGACCAGTCCGCCAAGGGCGTGTCCGCCTTCCAGGAGGGCCTGGTCTCCCAGCGACCCGAGATGCCGCGGCAGAACTCGGACCCCACCTCCGAGACTCCCCCGCTGCCCCCCCGCATCGCCAGCCGCGAGGACAAGTTCGACCGCACCTCCTGGCTGAGGGAGGAGGACATCCCGCCTAAGGTGCGGCCATCTCTGGTGGGATGCCAATTTGCAATTCAAACTGCGCGGGATGATGTAAAATGTAAAATGTCAACAAACATTTAACAAAGTTGAGATTACCACCCAGTAAGCAAACGGTTTTGATCCAGGTATTGGAATGTGCTCGTCCCCATGCTGGCGAACATGTAGGAAGCAGAATAATGGAAACATTATTAATGGAAACCTGGGAAAATGAGGGACTGCTGTTGTATGCTAGGCAGAGGCTACCTCACAGGTTTTGCGCATCCATTAATCAAGAAAATAACATCCTGGCTGGGTAAGGTCGTGAATAACAATGCTGGACGGGCCTGGCTGCCAATAATAATGGCTGCTACGGCCTGAAGAGGTGACTTCAGGAACATTGAAAGAGTGGCGATTGATGTGACGACTTGCTAGTGCTTCACAAGGAGTGGTGCTGGTGTCTTAGGTGCCGTGAGGATGAAACTCCCAGGGAAAGATGACATCAGCAAAGGGAAGCAGTGGCCATAAGGACATTGTGATGAATTAATTGTCCATTGTCGATAGTTTGTGATATCCATGAATTAATTTACAGCGTAAGGCAAAATAGAATAAACCAATCAAAATTCGACCTGGGGAAGGGGAATTTTCATGAAAATGGTGATGGCACAAGACAATATTTTATATATGTACAGTACTCCTTGGAAAAGCAGTGACTTTTGGGGAGTTCTGTAGGCACACCTGTACGTGTGTGTGTGTGTGTGCGCATGCGCGTGTGTACTCTCTTGTGTGTAATTAGGGTGCTGACTTGGGTACTTTATGTTCCACAGGTTCCACAGAGGACCACCTCCATCTCCCCGGCCCTTGTGAGGAAGAACTCTCCTGGGAATGGAGCTGGAGGCCTGGGGCCCAGAACCGGGTCCCAGCTGATCCGGGCCAGGTACCGAGCCCAGCTCCTTCGCCGACACAATCTTACCACCTCATCACAACTCCTTCCCTTAGACACGTGCCGGTCTGCTCAGCCCAATCACACAGCCAGCCAGCCTCATAAATCTCATTTCCCCTTCACTCATTTTGACATTTGGTTTTTATTATTATGTCAGCTGTCAGCCCACGGACAAGACTGTTTACTCGCAGGCTCACTGGCTGGGCAGAACTGTTCTTTTAACTTTCAATTTACTGGAATGGGTGGCTAGGGGGGAGGCGGAAGGAGGATTAATGACAGAGAAAATTAAAAATCGATCGATAAGCACGAGGCATTTGAAATGTCAAACTGAAAGGATGATTTTCTCTGAAGTTCAGAGGACACTGAAATTATGGCAGTTTTGGGCTGTGGAGCATCAGATTGGTCCATGTGGGCCTATTACAACGGACAATGTAATACCACTGGATGATGTATTAACTTGTCATAATGTAATAACTTCAACTGATAATATAGTGAAACCAGATAAGGTAATAAATTGCTGGATAATGTAATAAACCAGATGAATGGATAACGTAATAACTTATTCCAGATAATGTAACAACTTCAGTGAATGTGGTGATAACTAACCAAAATCACTATTTATGTATTCTCTAATTCACTTTAAGTGTCTGGCACGCACACACACACACAAGATCATGCAGGCTCACAGAGATACACATCAAGATTCCAATCTAGCTGTTTATAGAGAAGCCAAGTTACATCCGCAAAATAGTACTTGTGAGTAAATACACACAAAACATTTATAATACATCTTTAAAAACAGTCCAAGTTGCGGCTAAACTTTGTGTTGCACAGAAACTAACCAAACCATATCCCAAAACTGTGCTGCCCATGTTTTCTTACATTCATTCTAGTTACTTGGCTCTGTTTCTTCATCTAGCCATCTCAAGTGAATGTGATCTGTATGTGGGAGCTTGCAAGGTTTCTGTCATTAAGTCTGGAGTGCTTTTTCTAATGTATGCAATGTATATACTGTTTCAACTCCTGAATGTCTTCAACTTTTTTCCCTCGTAAAGCACATACAGATTTTGGCCAATAAGATAAAAACACATGGGTAAGTTGGGAACCCAAAGTGTATTCAAAGTTAAGCCTGATAACATTCCAGTATGCTCAGGGACAAAACCCAAAATGCTGTGCAGGCCTGATTGTCTATAAGTAAGCCTTGCATGGCTAGAAGTCATACATTTTAAAGAGGGGCAATTGTTGGGGCACGTTTTGGCAGGAGCTGCAGTGATGAAGACAGCTGATGTTTCACTGGAAACTAAGGTGATGTCAGCATGGAAGACATTATTAACAAAGGGTGACTGTGGTTGGAACAACATATCCCTGTATCACAATGCCATGTATTAGTTTCAGGTGCTAAGGCAAGCTGTTCTAAATCAATTGACTCCAAATATTAATAAAGGGTGTGAGCAGGCAGTTTCATAAAGAACAGTCAAAAATGTCCTACAGAAGTCTACTGAGCAGGAACCATACAATGCACAAATCGATCATTACACCTGCCACTGTGCGTTTGTGAGTATAATGGTGCAAAGAGCACAGGCAATGGACTACTGAGCAGTGGAAGAATGTGATATGGTCAGATGAAGCCACAAACATTTCAGTTCCGAACAAACGCCAAAGGGTTTGTATCTCTGAGGAAGGCTAGTGTGCAGGGAACTAATAAGAAATCAGAGAAACAAAAGGTGTGTTATCGCTGCCGCAAATGCACTACTAATTACTGCAGTAAGGTCTTCATTAAGATTGTCTTTTCTTTATCTAAAGCCTGCACGCCAAACCTGGCTAACAACATTCCCAGACCACTGAGTGCATATGCAATATCACAAAAACACCAGTGTTTTACTAAGCACCTATACTAAGCACAAACCAAAATACAGATCCTACAAAGGATGAGAGAATTCTAAAACCATAGAAAATGCTCTTACTTGAAGAGTTTTGGGCGTTGCAGTGAGCGGGGACAAGATCTGCAGTAATGCTGTTTCTCTGTGTTTTGTGGAAGTCATGAAATTCACAGTATGTGTGTTTATGTGACACTTAAAATTAATGAAACAGAACATAGGCTGTTGGTTGGTTAGTTCTTATATTATTTATTGAAGTTATTTCACTATTCATTGACAAAGTTGTTACCCACCTGATAAGCTAATAACCATTAGCAAGTGGAAAGTAAAAGTCCTGCCATGTGTTCCATGAACGCAACAAGCTGATTTGACAAATTAGTTCTACCTCCTGGATTAAGACTTGTACTAATTAGCAAATTCAGGTGATTGGAACAAAATACTGAGGGGAACGTTTACTCTCTGATCCTGGATTTTCTACCTCTGACCATTCAACAATCCATCAAATTTTCATCCATTAAACATGGTTTGCTGCTACATTATCTGGTTTTATTATATTACAAGTGCAAAAGTAATTACATTACCTGGTGTTACAGGGAACACTATACCTGTAATCAGTATGTGGTAATGATACTCTGTCTTTTTCATGTGGCAGAAATGAGACGTAAATACTTTATTATTATTTGTACAAATCATATTTAATATATTATTATAAAATGTATATTTTATATAATGTCACAGAGCCTGCAGTTAGCAGACATTGGCACCTTCTGTTTCTGCTTACCCCCTTGCTGACAGCTGCTCACCTGTGTGTTGCCACAGCAATCCGGACCTGCGCAAGATGGACCTCACCGTGGAAACGGCCCTCCAGAGGACAAGCAGTGGGAGCTCGTCCAGCTCTAGCACCCCCAGCTCCCAGGCTGGGTCCAGCGAGAGAAACCGGGTCAGAGGTGAGATGCAGGGTAGTGACCACCGGAGGGCGCCATCTAGGGGCTTTCCACCCTGTGCTTGGGTACCCTACCCTCTCCCCTCTCCCGTTGCCAAAAATCAAACAGCAGTGTCGGGTACTGAGTCAGGAGTCCAGCACATACAGACAGAGGCAGAAGCTAAGTGTTCAGGTTGCTGGAATGATCCACATCAAGATCATAAATTGGTTTCTTGGTTTGGCATTTGAACGACTCAGTCAATGTGACGTGCAGTTTTATTCCCTCTCTTTAGTGTTCAGAAAGGAGGGTCCCAGCACACTGAGTGAAATGGGGGGAAAAATCATGAATGGATGTGGTTCATTTTTCCTGCTCAAAAACCTTGAGTGAATGCGTATCTCACAGCAGTGGGTCATTCTACGCACTGAAAGAATTGTTGGTTCGCACAGTGCTTGTGAGTGAAAAATAAAAAATGGTGAATGGATTAGAGACATAAAATGGTGTTATCCTTCTGGAAAAGTCACAAATGAGAATAAGCGTGTGTGTAAAAATCAGGTTGTCCACTGTCTGTCCCCTGTCTCTGCTGCCTCACGCACCTGCGGCCCACAGCCACATATATATTCTTCTTAATTAGAGTAACTGCCCTCAGGCTAGTGTCTTGTCAAGGGAAATCCTGCTCTCTTTGAGGACATTAAGGTTTCTTCCTCATGAACCTCACCCTGTTTATTTCTCTAAAGGGTTTTTTAAAAAGCCATCCCGTAATGCACCCCTGCAGGTTTTCATTTCATGGCTCGCTGCCCCGTTGGAAGATGGAAAGCTTTGCCTCGGAGAGTTCAGGTTTTTTTTTTTTCCCTCCCTATGATTTTCCAGACATATTGAGATTTCAGCCTAGACCATTTCCGCCCAGGAGCACAGTGCGCTTTCTGGGTTTTTACCTCTCAGAAGGAGGGATGGCAGTACTGACAGGAGGACCTTAAGGCAGGCCTCTCCAGATCCGAGACCGTATCGATTTGTGGCTGTGATGACAAGGGTAATGGTGCATTGTGGGTATTTGTGCTTGGCAACAACCTAAAGATTATTAGCTTTCTTCTATCTCTTGCGCTTTCGCTCTCATTCTCTTCTGACTCTCTCCTCCTCTTTCTCTCTTTTGCTCTCTCTCAAATTAATTTTTTTTAAAAACACTTTATTGGCATGAAATTTGTAAATATTTCCAAAGTGTACATAAAGTAATACAGAAATACATGAACATAAATTGACACAAAAAATTGCAATATCTAACTGTAATAACAAAAACAAACAACACTATATTAATATTACTAGTAATTATAGTGCTTGTAGTAGTAATAAAATGTATAAATTTGTCCCTCAGATTATGGCAGGCAAAGATGTACTTGTTCATGTGCTGCTAATGGAGCTGTTGGCCCCTCTCCTAGCAGGACTTCCAGTCCAATATTTCAGATATAAATCTTTTTCTGTTCTATAACTTGGTTTATTCTAATTTGTTGGTCAGCAGTGTTGATATGAAACTGGTCTGTGCTTTGTGTTGGTTGGGTTAATGGGTTATGTCTCTCTCTCGCTCTTACACTCTCTTTTGCCTCTCTTCTCTCCCCTCTCACCCTCTCTCTCTCTCTCTCTCTCTCTCTCTCTATCTGTCCCTCCTAATATGAAACAGCACCCTGTCCCTCTATCAGGGGCCTCATTAAAGGTGGGTTTAGGCGACACAAGCTAATAAAGAGCTGACTTTGGTCGAAATCTTCGGTGATGGAATGTGTATTCGCAGTAGATTGATGACATGCCTTTTAAACCTCCTGTGCCTATGCTGTGGATGTGAGCTGCATTTCAGGCGCCTTCCTCCTCTGTTTCCATTCTGAGCGAGTGAGGGACAGCTAGCTCTTTCTCTCACCCTTCAGTTTGCTCCTTTTGCAGGCAAGGCACCGCTAACCCCCCACCCCCATCCTGTCCTACAGGGTCTGTTAGGCCAGACAGTTCCCCTGTGGTGTCCCTGGAGACCCCCAAAGCCAAACAGCAGGAGGACAGTCGGGAGGTGACCAGGCCAAGCCGACCAGCGGTGAGTCAGACTGCTGTACCCACCAGCACCGTCCTCCTGACCACACACTTAACACTAGCACATTTATAATCCCCATACATACCCATAACTGCACCCTTTTGCACTTGACAACTTAATAGAATAGAATAGAATAGAATAACTTTTTTCCCCCAGGGGGAACTTCTGGTGAAATGGCCATCATACATGAAATTACATTAAAAAATGAAATGAGAGAAATTTCATTTAGAGATTCCTAAATTACATCATTGTAATTACAAATTAAAAATTAAGAATTCTGTTAAGGAAAGTACTAAGAGCTTCCATACATAAATTGCATAAATACTTGGATAAATAACTTAAAATTCACTAAAATAATTTCAGGCTATGGTAAATCAGAAAATTTAATTAAACATAAAGATTAATGTGTGCTATGTCATTAATGAGGCTAACAGATATTGGCACACAGCTGTTGAGTACTCTTCTTTTAAAGGGACCTGATGGCAATATGTCAAACAGATGATTTGAAGGATGAAAGACTACTATACTTTCTCCGTTCTCGAACTGTCCGCTCCTCATGAAGTTGTTTCATGTTCTTTGTGTCTCCCTATGGTTTTACTACTGAGTGATGCCACCTTCTCCAGCATAGGTTGTCTGATGTTATTTAGAGAGCCATACCAAGCTGTTAGGCTGAAGGTCAGTGCTGATTCATTGAAGCAGGTGTAAAGTGCTTGCAGTGCTGACTGATTGCTGACTGAGTGCTACAATTTCCTGAGTTTGTAGAAGAAGAACAGTCTTGATTGACATTTGGCATGCACTCAATGACAATTGACTCCATAGCTCTTTCTGTTGTTTTTGCTTTAATGGCAAGGTGTCTCAGGTGGGACAGTGTTTTTCTTGATGTCCATGACCATTTCCTTTGTCTTTTCTGCATTCAAGTCTAAAATTGGAATTCGTTGATAGTAGTTTTGAACTTGCACAATCACTGTGTCATGAGAATACTTGATTATGGTCATCTCAGGGCATTAGCTCTGACAGTCAACTGTCTAGAGTGTAAATAATACAGGACCACTGAATCTTGTGGTGAGTCAGTGGAGATGGTCTTGATGTTACTCCATTGGCCTCGGTATCATACCCACTGAGATCTTTCTGTCAAGAAGGACATTTCCCATAAAACGGCATGAGCATTAATATGCATGTTCAATTGTTTCCGAACCAATAAATGTGGCTGAATTTTTTTAAATGCCCCAGAGAAATCAACAAACAACAGTCTAGTATGTGAGTCTCATTATTCCACTGTACTACCAGCTCATGAGCCTGTCAGTCTAATTATTCCACTGTACTACCAGCTCATGAGCCTGTCAGTCTCATTATTCCACTGTACTACCAGCTCATGAGCCTGTCAGTCTCATTATTCCACTGTACTACCAGCTCATGAGCCTGTCAGTCTCATTATTCCACTGTACTACCAGCTCATGAGCCTGTGAGTCTCATTATTCCACTGTACTACCAGCTCATGAGCCTGTCAGTCTCATTATTCCACTGTACTACCAGCTCATGAGCCTGTCAGTCTCATTATTCCACTGTACTACCAGCTCATGAGCCTGTCAGTCTCATTATTCCACTGTACTACCAGCTCATAAGCCTGTCAGTCTCATTATTTTCCACTGTACTACCAGCTCATGAGCCTGTCAATCTCATTATTCCACTGTACTACCAGCTCATGAGCCTGTCAGTCTCATTATTCCACTGTACTACCAGCTCATGAGCCTGTCAGTCTCATTATTCCACTGTACTACCAGCTCATAAGCCTGTCAGTCTCATTATTTTCCACTGTACTACCAGCTCATGAGCCTGTCAATCTCATTATTCCACTGTTCTACCAGCTCATGAGCCTGTCAGTCTCATTATTCCACTGTACTACCAGCTCATGAGCCTGTCAGTCTCATTATTACACTGTACTACCAGCTCATGAGCCTGTCAGTCTCATTATTCCACTGTACTACCAGCTCATGTGCCTGTCAGTCTCATTATTGCTCTATACCTTCTGCTCCGGTGCCTGCCAGGGCCTCATTATATTTTCCCTTCAGCACTTGTGCCTGTCTGTCACATTGCCCTGTACTTTCAGTGATTTCCTCGTGAATCACAGATCTGAGCGAGTCTGAGCGAATATCGCACCACTGAGCTAAATCAGGCTGTCAGTGTCTACTTATTCTAATGGTAGCAGTGTCCTGGTGCAGGCTTCTTCTGTTTGCTCAGAATTGTTGGGTTTTTTTAACCCGCATACTTCCCCTGCATTTAGAAATTTTCCTCGCCATTGTTTGTGTGAGCCTGACAAGCCTTGTCCCCAAAGTTTTTTATTATGGTGTGTGTGTCATGCTCTGTGCCCATTTCTGGGTGGTTTAAAGCCTTTTGGTGAAGGAATGCTGATTGGCTGTTATCAAAGGGAGATAGTTGTTTACAGGTGTACTGATGACTATGGTAATTACACTCTGATATCGTCAATACACACCTGAAGCTTGCTATCATAATAGTTGTTCATGTTTTTTCCTGGGATTGTTCTTTTTAATGAGAACTGCCGCAACTGTCTTTCCTTGCTTTACTGTTAATACACATCAAATTAAAATAACTTGTGCATGCTTGTGCACATACACCCACACCCACAAATATACTATAGCTCTCCATCTTTCCCTGTTTGACTGCTACACGCACATCAGAGCAAATAACCACGTTTAAAAAGCGCAATTTCAAATCTCTCTTACCTCTACTTTCTTTCCTCTACATCTCTCTATCTTGCTATTTCTCTATCTCTCTCTGTCCCTCATTCTGTCAATTTTCTCTGCTTTCACAACCATCTTCCTTCAGAGCTATAAGAAAGAGCTATAGACAAGGTTGGTGATATTACTGCTAATACTTCACAGTCATCTCTATCTCTCTCACTCTCACACTCATGCACTCACTCACTCTTTCATTCATATTCACATTCAAATTCACACTCATTCACTCTCACTCTCTCTCTGCACTTCAGTCTTCCGTTTTTGTTGTAATTGTAAGACCGGACCTTTGGTCAGCTTTAATAGATCACTATTTGAACTAGTTTAAGGTGGTATCCCCATTTCTTTTTGGACCCTGCTGGTCAGAGCGCTGGGTATTACGGGGAGGATGATCCCTCTCTTTCCACTGGCCAGAGAGCAGCCTCTATACTTTTCAAGTCTGAATTTTCACTCTCTTTTGTGAGACTACATGGATTTTACATCTCTGCCTTTACTGTCTGTCTCAGAAACATGCCCTGAAAGCCTTCTGGAGTCTGCTCCGTTCCCATGACAACACAGTGCTTTACACCTCATTTACTTGACAAATGTTACTGAAGAAAAAATGTCTTGTGTATGGATTCACAGCTGAAATACTGGTCTGTCACTTTTTCTGTCTGCATGTGAAAACTGAGTAGGGTAAATCTGTGAGCATTTGGTTTCTACTGTCAGGGTTTGCTCATAGATATAGAGTTTCTTGACTGGAGTCAGCTTTTTTCCACATATTACATAGGCACTGTAAGTTCAATGTGGTTTCTAGAACATATACAGTGCATACTGTAGGCATAAGGAAAATAGAGTCATATAGTCAGTCTTTCATTCCTGGAAGGCTGGTGTACTTGCAAGTGTTTGTTTCTACCAGGTACCCTGGCTCAGTTTGCTAATGAGCTGTACACACCAATGCATTGTTCATTCATAGATAACACCATAGTAAAATCTTCATAAAGGGAAACACAAAATGCTCTTTAGTTGTCATTCATGTGTTTATCAGGAAATGGTCTGATCGTGAAAATGATTTGACTAAGTATATACTAAGTATATACTAAGAGCACAACTTGAAAGAGGTATGGCCTTCCTGGCCTGTCCCCTGCTCTAGAATCACCTTGGTTGCGGTCTCTGACGCAGGCTCGCTCCACCACTGCTCTGGGATAGATGGGGCTGGATTGAACTCTATATCTATTGGTGCACTGCGGTGTTTGTGCTGCATCTTCTCTCTCTGACTCTCTTGCCATGCATGGTCAGTCTCCCCTAATACAACCCCCTCCCAGCTTTGCAGGATGAACTGGAAAGATGGCCTGTGCTTGTGACATAATGTCAACCATTCTTTTTGTGTGGTGAGGGGTTTTTATTATACTCTGTTTTATGTTGAAAGACATAAAGTACATGGGAGAAATGTTCCTTCCTGTGGGAAATAGCGAGTACAGTAACAGTCAGCTAGTAAAGTTACCACACAGGCATCCTGCTACTTATCTTGGAAATGCAGGTGGACCGGTGTGCTTCTAGACTTCATATTGCAGAAAAAGGCCAATCAGCAGCAAGTGCACGTGTTCTAAGTTCATCTGCGGCACATGCAGAGCAGATTTTTAATTACTCTGCAGAAAGGACCGCTTTGTCACTGCTCGCCGTGAGCGTGACGGGTGGCAGTTCTCCTGTTACTTTGGCTGACCATCCCACGGAATGACTGTTGGGGTTAACGCAAGATTAACGAGGCGAGCCGAATCTAACAACCCTGTTTAAAGCTTCTCAAAAAAAACCTTGGCAGACCTGAAAATACTTTTTTTTTTCTTCTTTAATTTGTCTGTGTGATTTCTGGTACAACTGCAAGAGACTTCAGCAGCCAGGAAGCGGTATGCTTTCCTGCAAATAAGGAAACAAGCGAATTCTTTTTTTTATTATTTTTTTTTAAAGATTACAACCATGATCATGACTTTGTCATTAACTCTTTCCACCCTCTTCCGCTCCTTCCTTCCCCTTGGCATGTCCCTAACCTGAAGAATGCAGCCTGTCGGCTACAACTGTGTTTCTCAGCCCTGTTTGGAAGGGCACACACCTTGTACACCTTGCGTTTTAGCCAATGTCTCAGTTAACTGGGCTCAATGAAGCTGTGAAATGAAAAATTATCTTTAAGTTCTGTAAAAGAGATATGTGGAATGTGCTGAGATGATTTTTGGCAATGAAAAGATACTCAGTAACTTAATTAGTTGGCCAATTACTCATCCTGGGTCCCCTTAAATAACTGATTATTCTTGATCAATTGAAATTGGACACCTTTCAGTTTTAACTCATTTGATTTAGGGGCTTAAATTGAGTAGAAATGAACTACTTCTATGCTTTGAACAATCTGTCTCTGCAAAAGAACATCGAGAAGCCTTTATTAACCAAGGTCAAATCCTGGTTTATGTTCCGTTAGCAGTTCAATAATGCAATAATAAGAGCTCAATTATACAATTATAGAGCTCAGCTGAAACAAAATTCATGGCTACAATTGAGAAATGTGGTCGTAAGAACCGCGTTGGCCTCACTCCCACCACGTCCCCTCTCAGTGTCTACACTAAACGGTGCTTTACCATTTCAGATCTGTGCTTCTAGTAAACGCCTGCGTTGGTCCACGGTCAGAAGCCTCTGTGTACAACCATAGTTGACCACGGTCCCCCCTCCCCTTTTCTCTCAGGACCTCACTGCTCTTGCCAAGGAGCTACGTGAGCTGCGGACAGATGACACCCACCGGCCGCCTGTGAAGGTGACG
The DNA here is from genome assembly GCF_018555375.3 of Anguilla rostrata. Classification (NCBI taxonomy): domain Eukaryota; kingdom Metazoa; phylum Chordata; class Actinopteri; order Anguilliformes; family Anguillidae; genus Anguilla; species Anguilla rostrata. The sequence goes on along the minus strand of NC_057936.1, from coordinate 39,944,959 downwards.
GACTACTCGTCCTCCAGCGAGGAGTCGGAGAGCAGCGAGGATGATGGAGAGAGCGAGGGGCAGGACGGCACTGTGCCGGTCAGCGACATCCCGCGCATCATGTGAGTGTCTGCAGAGTTTTCATTGGTGGAGCGCCACCCTCACTTGTGTTTTGGGATTATATGAGAAAGGTTTGTGTCTACATGTACTGTGCTATATTTCTTGACATGAGAAGGGTAGGTTAACAGAACCCTGTGTTTGGATTCTCACGGGAAATTCATGAAAATGAGCTATTCCTGGAAAAGCGCTCACATATACCACTGTCCTTGAAACGTCTAGGAAAATTGCCAAAATTTAAAATACCTTAGCAGCAAGCCACATGCATCCATCTTTCTTTGTGAACTCACTAGCTTGATGATAATTACTATCAAGCAATATCAGTGTGTCGATAATGCTTACAAAATTGTGTGCATTATGAAAAAAAGTCAAACAGAGTAGGTGTGCCTTTGATGTAATGTGATGTAAAGAGACCTAAATTAAGTTCTATTGCACAATTTTGCTAAATTTCCTTCAAAATCATAACGCATCTTTATCAAATCGTTGAACATTCATGAACAACATAAGTTCGATATCAGCAGGAACCCTGTGTGTGTGTGTGTGTGTGTGTGTGCGTGTTGGGTGGGGGCTTTCATTATGTTTCTCTACATGACTCTGCATGAACAGGTTTATAGAAAGGTGTGTGTGTATGGATTGTGTTGTGTCTCTTGACATTACAAGGCCAGTGTGTGTACCTCATGCAGGCCATCCGCAGGGGCAAACGAGTCATATGGCGTAGACGTGGGTAGCCATGACGATTCCCGCAGTGATGCCTACAGCGGTGGCTCCAAGGATGGCACCATGGTGATGAGGGAGGTGAGGCAGATCACGCCGCTTCTTGGAGTCATGCCATTCCCATGTGATTCCATCCCCGTTAGACCTGTCCTACACGCAGGGCTGGAATAGGTCCCACCACCTGCCTTCACCACAAATTACATGATCACGTAATATCATGTTTCCTATGCCAAAGGATCTTTCGTATTCCCTGCCTCTTTGAAACCCAGGAACCCAATGTAGAATTCCACTGGGTCAATTGACTGTATTTAGAGAGCTTTTTCAGAGTCGAGGTTCCCCATCAGTAACTCAGCAACTCTCACTTTTGGAGATCTCCTATGAGTTCTAGTACTTTCATTTTCAGTTGGTGAAGTGTTCCCAAATTGCATAAGCAAAACATTTGAAATGTTTTTAAGCAGCTCCATCCATTCAGCAGATAGGTCCTTATTTATTCTTTCTTAAAGGTGTCTTGAATGACATGGAGGGAATGTACAATAGCATGTTAGCGTTGTATTTTCAAATTGCTGCTTTATTGGTTTGAATGGTAGCGCTTTGGCTCTGTGGGAGCAAAATGCATTTCTGCACCATGAGGGGGAGGGAGGCTTTCAATCATACGGCTGTGTGGCTTTGTCCTCAAAAGGAGGCCTTGCGTTGTTTTTGGATTCTTACACATAATCACAGTTTCATTGCAAATAAATTTAAAAGAGACAGTCAGTCAGTCGTGTGTACGTTATTTGATATAATTTTATTAATTGACACAATAGGCCTCATTCTGTCAAGGTTATGGCGAGTTTAAGTCTGGGTTCCTTGGGTTATTAGTTCCTCCCGGTGACGTGTCAGTCATCAATAGCAGATTCTGTTAGTGAGAGATAAGCTTCTCCTCCAATCAGTACGATCAGTATATTTCTCTCTAGGTTTGCTGTGCAGTGTGTGCACACACTTTACTGCTGCTGATAAACACTTGAAGGAGAAGGAATGGTCATGTATATGTAATTATGTATAGAAAGCTGTCATGTTAGTATGTTAGTGATTTTTTGAGTGGATTAAATAAGAATACACACATACAAGCACAAACACACACATGCCCACAAAAAAATATATTATATAAGCCCCCACGGGTTGCTGGGGTATGCTGCTCAGCTTATGATCTCATCATTTCCCTGCCTGCCCACTGGCACACCCTCAAGAACTGGTTTGAGTAAAGCAATAAGGGGCAGGGCCAATTCCTTCTCTTTTTTGATGTATTGTCCCTGGCTGTGTTTCCATGAAGTCAATTGACTCCCCCCCACCCCTTATCTTTACATTTTGTACTGCTTTACTTTATTCAAATGAAAATATTGTGAATTATTATGGTTAGTGTTATATTACAGTCAGGGTTAAAAGAGCTTAATATACTATGACTATTAATATCATGGCTCATTACATATTAGTGTTTTAAGTGCGGGTGATGAATTGGTTTGATTTTGAAGGCTAGATTTGCTGCGGCCTCCCGGTGAAAACACAGTCTTGGTTTCACAGGCCTCTTGCAGGCTGAATACTGACTTTGCTCCCAAGGTAAATGCAGTCCTGTATTCCCACATACCAAAGTTCAAACTGCTGAATGGATCATCCAGTTCAGGCGCTGTCCTTGTTCTAATGCCTGGATGGACCTCGCGGTCTATGATGGACTCCTGACCATGCCAGTGGAAACTGTGACCGGGAGCCCTGCACAGGGATTGCCAGTTGTGTCGCTTGGTGCTAGGGAAGGTTCAATCAGCAGGGATCTACATCTCATCGTTAAGCTACACGTGAAGTATCTTCCTCTGAGTCATCATGGCACAAAAACTTGGCTTGCAACCTTTGGTGTGATGACAAGCGCTGTTTGGTATCGCACGCTTTGTAGTAGAGCACGCTCTTGTCCGAACTCTCCCAAATGGATGGCGGAGGATTCAGTAATAAGCTCTGATATATGACTGGGCAGTCCACATTGCTGAGAGGGGGGGTGGAAAGAAAAAAAAGTGGAAAGACGGCTTAAGAGTGCGTTTCTGGTATATCTTGTTCAAATACACTGAGTAAGCAATCTTGTGTTAATGAAATTGCAAACCTGTATCGTTGGTGCTGTGTCTATTTAATATGTGACTGATTTGTAAGCTTGCTTGCATTTATTTGTGAGAAGTATAGGGTTGTGCAATGCAAATAAGGCGTACAGAGATTGCTTGGTTAAAATGAAGTGTTACTGCCAAATTCAAATGCACAGATTGGCCACTGACGCTGACAGGCTTGTCCTCTCTGATTTATTTTAATTGTGTTTTCTTTACTTTTGCATCACGTTTGGTTTCACTTAAGTTTATTTTTTGAAAATATAATTTAAATTTCCTGCATTTCTTACCATCAACTCTCTGTTGAACCTCTCCCCCCTTTAAGAAATTCCCACCACAGAGTTAAGATTCGAGAAAGAAAAGAAAAAGGACAATGAGTTTACATTGAAATACCTGATAAGATTACTGTGTTTTGAAGTGTCATTGATGAAATCAGCTTGTATGAGATCAGAACACTATATCACTTCATCTATAAATACTTCAGTTTAGTCCTGCAACAATGGGTATTTATCAATAAAATGGTTTTGGAAGAAGTTGTGTGCAGAAGGTCTTGAAGGTATTTTAAAATCTTAAAAATGGAAGACTGAAAGTACAGAAAAATGAAGCATAGAAAAGCTGTCAATGAGTAGGAAGTGGTAGTGCAGTAGTATTGACCGGGGACTGTATGTGCACTCACCCACACACACACACACACACGCACACACGTGCACACTATGTCACGCACATATGTACTCACCCTAACACATAAGTACACATACACAATAACGCATTCACCTGCATCCACATAGATGCACATACACGCGCAAACATTGTTAAAAACACACGCATGCACGATTATGCGCAGACACACACACATATTCACATGCGCCTCTGTGAACACGCCTGTCCCATCGAGATATCGACCACCCCCACCGCCCCACTCACGCGCTTCTCGCTCTCGTGATTATTTCACCCTCTTGCATGGCCTGGGCGTGGTTTCGGCCTGTAGAGTAGCCCCTTTCCTGTGCTCTCTTCTGCAGACACTGGGGGATAGAGTGCGCACTGGCCATGCCGAGAGCAATGGCTTCGCTGGCCCCGTCAATCTGCCAGACTTGGTGCGTCAAAGCCACTCCCCCTCGGCCACGCCCGCCGAGGGCCTGGGCCAGCTCTCCAGTATGCATGCGCAAGACCTGGACACCGTTGCCGAAGTAGGTGATGGTGTAGCTCGTGTTAGCCACTCCCTTCACCTTTGAACATTGACTTGTCCTCTAAAGCCCGCCCCTCTCTCTACTCTGCCCATCCACTACCATCTTCTCTCTGGCCGTGTTCCGAATCGAGCCCTAAATCCCCAAAATACTTAACATCTTGTATAAGGGGTGGTTCACTGAAATATATACGCTCAATAAGCGTGTCCTTTGATACGACAGACTCGTGTAGCCCAATGAGAGGCAGTACATTTCTGGGAGCCGTAGGGTACGAAGTGAAACACGGCTTCACTCTTTCTCTCTTTCTCTTTCTCTCTGACTATCTGTCTCTAACTATCTCTATCTTAGCTCATCACTGTTTTGTCAGATATGCTTTCCCTTGGTTGGTTGATTTTCTTTGTTGTCTTCTTTTATTTGTGTTTGTACTTATTTTTGTTCTCTGGGTGTTTTCCGGGTTCTCGAATTCTGTCAGCGATCTGAAAGTGGTTCAGTTTCAGACTTCTCTCCAGAAAAAAAATAATTCACCTTCTGACGCACATGCTATACACACACACGCATGCGCGCACATACATACACACGCACACACACACACGCATGCACGCACATAAACATGCACACACACACGCATGCGCGCACATACAGACATGCACACACTCACACACACGCACGCGTGCAGATACACACACACGCACTCACACCCACACATACACACACACACACGGTTTGATAGTAAACGTGAGCGTCCGCTTTGGGACTGTAGATATCAGAAAGAGACGGGCAGCTTGGGTACAGGCAGCCTCACCCTCTCTCTCTGTCCCTGGCAGTATGGCATGGGGGGCGGATCCAAGGCCTCCTTCACCCCCTTCATGGACCCACGGGTGTACCAGAACTCCCCCACGGATGATGACGACGAGAATTCGGCAGCAGGTGACACTACATGGCCTCCCCAACCTCGGTGGTCCCCTGCTTATCACACCTCCCCTCAAAACAGAAATCGCATTCAGTCACGTGCCCCTATGGAGACAATATTCATTTACCGCAATAATATTCATAAAGGAATATGTGATCTGTGATTGGTGATTTGTGCAGAGAGAATGCATCGCATTTTATTACTGCAACACAGGAGTGGGGCTGTCTGCACACTGAACTGAACCATCCAGAAATCTTAAGTATCAAAACTATTTTTTATTGCTGGTAGGGTGGAAAAAATGGAGTGTAAGTGTGCCTGTGTTTAATCTTACACTTGTGCACTTAGCACTTTTGTTTTTTCATCATACAAGCAGCACCAGATATTTTTGATCCCTCTGTGTCTAGAAAGCCTTTTGTAGTTTGTAGAGCCAGCATCCCCCGTACTTCATCTGCCACTGACTTTAAGCAACGCGCACCTTCAGGTTTTGATCTTGAATGAGTGTGGCATTCCTTTAATTACTGGGACATCATTTTATTTTAGTGAAAGCACTTTTAGTTTGTTTTATCACCCTACAGTTATGTATCAGGCATGTGCTTCCTACAGAGGCCCCCTTGTCCCTATATAAAATCCCCACAGCACCCACACTGTTATATTCGCTCCCCACTTGCCGGGGGTACTGCTATGTAAGCATTAAAGGACAGCGACTGCATGTTAAAGACAGGCAGCCATACTGCATTATATTATTAATGCTCACACTCAAAGTGTAGGGAATGGGATCATTACTGTGCATTATGATCATTTAGCACACACTTGTTTTTTTATACAGCTGGATATATACTGAAGCAGTGCAGGTTAAGTACCTTGCTCAAAGCGGTGTCCTACCTGAGTACTGAACCTGCAACCTTTAGGTTACAAGGCCAATTCCTCGACCATTATATAATGGATCACAAACAGAGAAGAAAACGCAGATGTGCAGGAATTCAAACAGAGAGGAGGAAGAGAACACACAAATAAAATTAGCGGCATTAATGAAAGCAACAGCAGGCGGTCCTGTACATGTAATGTTTTTTTAATATTTTTTTTTTTCTTTGGCGGCCCTGCCCCCACCACAGACCAGTTTAACAACGAACTCCTGAGGCAGGAGCAGGCCAAGCTGAACGAGGCGCGCAAGATCTCCGTCGTCAACGTCAACCCCACCAACATCCGGCCCCACAGCGACACGCCTGAGATTCGCAAGTACAAGAAGCGCTTCAACTCGGAGATCCTGTGCGCCGCCCTCTGGGGTGAGTGGCAGGCGGCCTCCCTCACTCACACCACCATGTTTTTTTGTTTTTGTTTTTTTACAAATATTTTTCCTCTTTGTGCACTTGACTGATTATATGTGCTATGAAAGATGATAGATAAAATAAACCGTATGCGACAGCAGCTCCCTTTTAAAGTAAAATTTTTTCTTACTGAGAACAGACATTTCAGAGCCAGTGCCAATGGTCTGAGCAATCCTGTCCAAAACGATTTATTCCGTTTGGTTACATTTCCCCTTGGATTTTGTGAGATGACAAAACTGTTTGTTCTAGGGTAATGAGCACTCACAATTTTCATTTCATTAACTTTGACTAATCAGGGATTCAGCTGCTCAGCTAAGCTTAGGAACCGCAATTCTGGTGCTTGATCACCAAACCGTGAGCAGAAGCCTGAGGGCTACATCTGAGGGCAAAATGGTGAAGGTTCTAACTTTTCAGTTTAGAGTGCGGTGTTATCTTGTTGCTACCTGAACTTTCTCCGGTGTGTGAGATCGTTTTATAGAATCAAAGGGTTAAAGTAACCGTTACACAGACATTAAGTGGGATCAGATATGTTTATGTGAGATTTGTTACCTTCAGTGTGGCATATCTACATGACTATGTATTATTACAGCATTGTTTTTGGGTTTTTTTATTTTTCATTTATTATTTAGTGATGCTTTGTTTTGGATGTGTTATAGCAAAAGGTTTGTATCTGTACTGCTGTTAATCTAATTTTATTGCATAGACTGTGATGCTCTGGATGAGAGTCTTTTAAATAAATAAATGTAAGTGTAAAGTAGAAGCAAAAGTGCTTCTAAAAGTGCCCATTTGGGGTCATGTTTGGCTGGTGGCTTCCTCAGGGGTCAACCTGTTGGTGGGCACCGAGAACGGACTGATGCTGCTGGACCGCAGCGGGCAGGGGAAGGTCTACAACCTCATCAACCGCCGACGATTCCAACAGATGGACGTCCTGGAGGGCCTCAACGTCCTGGTCACCATTTCAGGTGTTTCACAAAGCACCAAGCCTATTACTTATGATAATTAAAACTTCAGAATGTTTAGACCGCTAGATCACGTGGTTAATTTGAATCTGCGTGTTCCTGCCCAATCACGACAGGGATTCCAGCCACCAGTAACTTTTTTTAGTTTGCTGGACTCAACCCAAACCCCCACCAAACCCACAGGTCATTTATTCCTCCTAAACCAAACTCTTTGATAGCTACGCCACAGGTATGCCACCGTCTCTAGTCACAAAGATACAGGACTCGTGCTGGACGCACCTTGTGTTACCACTACAGTTTAGAAGTTGTGCCCTAACTACAATAATAGGATAAAATAACCCTCCGCCATCTGTCGGCAGGGAAGAAGAACAAGCTGAGGGTGTACTACCTGTCCTGGCTGCGGAACAGGATTCTGCACAACGACCCAGAGGTGGAGAAGAAGCAGGGCTGGATCACCGTGGGAGAGCTTGAGGGCTGTGTCCACTACAAAGTTGGTAAGTTCCACTCCCTATTGCTCACTGGCCAGCCACAAAGGCAGTGGACAATTTTATTCTCTTTTATTTAATATTGGGGGTATTACTACTTCAATATCATGTATTTTTTATAATATATTTTTATTATTGAGCTTTACCAAGAGTAAAAGAAAAGGACAAATATAGTCTAAACTAGATTTTTTTTTTTAAATGTTCTAGAGTTGTGACAAATAGTGCCAGAAATTGTGGTAATGGAAAGTAAGTATAATAATTGAAAAAATTTAAATAATTATGTCGATAAAAGAAACAAAAATTGAACTTTGTTTTGGTGAGCTGCTCATCTTGTCTTGTATATAATGCTGGTATTAGAATATTGCACCTCTGCTATACCCACTGTGTATGCTCTGACTGTGCTATCAGTCACTCACTGTTTTGAAACATTCATGGGGTTCATTGTATTAAGAACTTCCTTGTCACTTGAAGTGTAGCACTGTCTGATCGAACAGTCTATGGTGTAAATCACAAAATCAATGTCCTCATTAAATTAGACTTCTAAGTTTTTTGTTGAGTGTTTTGATGATATTATTTTATTAAAATTACTTTATGAAAGCACATAACAGCTTCGAAATTCATGGTTGAGATATTGAAGGGTGTTTTGTACTGATATAAATTACACCCGTTAATGTCTCAACTTTGAATTTCGAAGCTGTTATGTGCTTTCATAAAGTAATTTGCTAAGAAGTTGCTATATTTAAACTACAACAAACGTATCGTATTCTGTGAATGTCACATCTCCACCACTCAAATTTCATACTAGTCTGCCTGCATCAGACTTTGGAAATACACAGTTGGCGTACTTCAGGTAGAAGTAGTTCTTGATGAAACCACGCACAAATTAAGCTCAGTTGATGCTTGCATTAAATGCCACAAAAATATGGGTCAATAGAGGTCCATTGAAGGTGAACTTTTAGAAAACTCATGAGATCTATAAAACTTGTCCAACCTCAGCCAACTATCTGGATGATAGATGGTACTAGAGCCCGACCGATGCCGGATTTTTGGGTCGGATGCCGATCCCGATTTTGGAGAGTCCTAGCCCACCGATTACCGATGTTTTGACCGATATTTTGGCTAAAAGTGCAACATTTTCAAATCAATTTGAAAAACATATATTTTCTATATTTAAGAACATTTAACTTATAAGCAAACAAATAAAAATAAAAATAAACACACACAGAACTTTTTAGATAAAAAAATGTAAAAGATGATATTAAATTAAATATATATATTAACACCATCTTTAAGTGTGTGAAATCAAAATAACTCCACACCTTACTTATACTCCTTTCTTTTCCAGCCATCTATAAAAAATGTATTTAAAAAAATCAGTTTTCCAGTTTCAAACATGTATTTTTATGAATATTATTATTATTGTTGTTGTTATTAATGTGTTATTATTATTTCTTAGTATCTATTCTCAGTAAATTAATTATATTTTATTATTTTATTCCTACTACATGATCTCAAAGAGTAAGACTTTATCTAGCGAGCTTCCCTGTCCATAAGAATTTGGTGATGAAAACAACTACAATGCGCTCTGACGCGCGACTAGATGACATACTCGCTCGCAATAACGCTTTAGCTATTGACAGCCTCATTATTTCTCATTATATATTCTCAGTAAGTTAAATGAATTATAGTTTCTTTTTTTATTTCTGCTACATGATCTCAAAGAGTAAGACATTATCTAGCGGAGCTAATGAGTGAATCAAGTGTAACGTTAGATGAAATTACATTGACTGGATGAAATACGTGAAAAAAACTACAATGCGCTTTCGTGCAGGTCACCCTCGCTAACTATTGGTTGATTCACTTCTCCAACAGCAATCCTTCTCTCATGTTATCACGATAAAGCTAGATAACATGGCTTAAAATGATCCACGTTAGAAGTGTTTTATCTGCGTTTTTACTGTCTGGTTAGCTTGCTACGATGACGTGTGACTAGATGACACACTTGCTTGCAATAGCGCGTTGGCTATTGACACAGCATCATATAGTAGCTAATATCATTATCTCAGATAATAAAAAACAAATGTGTGATGTATTCAGTCACCATTTTATTTTGGCTGGTTATTTATTTGAGAATACAGCGATGTCCTCTGGAAATGTAGATCCTACGCTGCTTATGTGCTCACTGCCACTTCATAAAGGCTTGCTAGCCAGCTAGCTTGCTAAAGTGAACCAAATATGTTAGCTAGCTCGCTCGCTTGATAATGAGGATTGATAAACATAGTGGTCGTATAAACGCATTTAATTAAAAACTTTCACTAAATATACACACCTTTATTGCGGCAATCGAATCTGTGCAGACAAGTCTAGCAGTGGAGAATATTGGATGAGGCACGAGTGACAAACGTCTTATTACAGAAGTAGCGCGTCAGCTGCTGCAGTTCACACTTGTATTAGAGCTCTCTCTACTGGATAATTCTAGTAAATAGCAATTACAACGTTCGAACAGGCAAGTACAGATAAATAATCAATGTTTTTTTTGTTTATTATACTTATTTAAAAATCGGGACACATCGGCTGCATAACTGTCGATCCCGATGTCGTTAAAAAAGTCAAATAATGGCCGATATATTGGCCAAACCGATATATCGGTCGGGCTCTAGATGGTACTCTGGGTAATTTGTATTGTTGCCATTTGTAAGTGTGGGAATTTTTGCTTTCTAGTGAAATATGAGAGAATCAAGTTCTTGGTGATTGCTCTGAAGAACTCTGTGGAGATCTATGCCTGGGCACCAAAACCATACCATAAATTCATGGCTTTCAAGGTATGAAAACCTATTCTAATATAACCTCTGAATTATTCTGTCTGAGGATTATTTATTAAGAATATTTACTTTAAATTATCATGGCTCAGAAGGAGACAGTGTAAAAGGGCTCTGGGACTTTGGGTTTAATCAGTCAGCAGTCTTTTAGAGTCTTGTTAACATCGCCATATGAAAAGTGTTGACTTATGCAAGGGAGAACATGGCAACAATGAATTTGATTCAGACCTGTGTGTTATTCTGTGATCAGTCTGTGAGGAACTGTCAAGTCACAGCTGGCAGCATTCAGGTGTAGTACCCCATTTAAGGAATACTGCAACACGATTGACATTGCCTGGGAGATGTTGGTGTGGTTCAGTAGCTTACCCTGTTAGCGCTTTTCTCTCAAGTCTTTTACAGATCTCCAGCACCGGCCCCAACTGGTGGACCTGACTGTGGAGGAAGGTCAAAGGTTAAAGGTTATCTATGGGTCCAGCGTGGGTTTTCACGTGATCGATGTGGATTCGGGCAATCCTTATGATATCTACATCCCGTCCCACGTAAGTGATCCCATGGAAACACCCGCCTGGTAGTTTTTTCTTTTTTTCCCCAAGCGCTTCTTCCTCAGTGATGGAACTCCGCAGCTACATTGCTGCGATGTTGGACGACTTGGGTGATTAAAGCCCGAAGAATAGTCTTTATAAATGGTGCCATGAATAAAACTTTAGAAGCTGATGTTGGTGGTTTCTCCCCAATCTACGACCTTTGACTCCTAAACCCCAGAAGAAATAAAAAGCATTGTAATAAAAAAATAAATTAAAACCAGTGCAACCAAAAAAAAAAACCGTCCCTGGTCCCATGAATGAATTAGCCTGCTGCTGTTACTGCAGGTTCTGGTTTCGGTTCTGATTCTGATTTTGGTCCTGATTCCGGTTCTGGTTCTAGTTCAGTTTCTGGTTCCGGTTTTTTTTTTTTTTAGTCCTAGTGCGACGTTGGCTGAGTGGGAGATGACATTGTTGCAGCAGTTTCTCGCAGGGAGAAGTGCTGGCCAGCGAAGGGGGGGAAGAGAGAGAAACCCACAGAGAATATGGGATAGCACCACCTGGTGGTTGCTGTTGTGCAGTGCGGATTCGGGTTCTCACACAGGCTGATGTGGCGTGTTCCCTCCCCCCCCCAGATTCAGAGCAGTATCACCCCACACGCCATTGTGGTGCTCCCCAAGACTGACGGAATGGAGGTGCTTCTGTGTTATGAAGATGAGGGGGTCTATGTGAACACATACGGCAGAATCACCAAAGACGTGGTGCTCCAGTGGGGGGAGATGCCCACCTCCGTTGGTAGGTTTTCATGGCACACCACGTCACCTCTCTCTCCTTTTAGCCCTTTTGGGCTTTCACGGTTCTCCAGACGGGAGACTTGACTTGCACACACACCCTCTCTCCCAACCCCCAAACCCCCTCCCCCAGTACACCAGCCCCACCCCACTGAGCCGCCTGTATCCCCAGCCCCCTTTACACTGATTGTGAGACACATACATACAGGCACACATATACATACATGCACACACCCACAGACATAAATGCATGCTTCCTAAGTCCTCACACAGCTGTTGCGTACATTCACCTACTCAGACTTGCATGTGCACATCACACACGTGTACCCATGTCCATGGGCCGACATGCACCCATGCACCCACCAACACAGAAAAAATCAGAAAGACACACTCACACACTCATGCTTGCACGCACACACGCATGCACACACACACATACACACACGCATGCACACACACACATACACACACACACACACACACACACACACAAATACACACACACACAAAGACATGCATACATACACACACAGACACACACACATACGTCATGGTACGAATAATAGCAGCCCATTCCCCTAAACCCCCACACCAGCTACACCCCCCCCCACTCTGCAACCACCACCCTTGCCCTGCACCAGTTTCCTCACTGTCCCTCATTCTGCCCCGCCCCTGCCTCACCCCACCTCCACCAACGCCCCCTAAAGAAACCCTGACTGGGTTCAGGCACAGGCAGGAATGCTTTTATCACTTTTGTTTTTTTTATGTGTTTTATGTTCTGTCCCAGCTTATTTATGTTCGGCAACAACAATAATTTCAATTGAAGTGGCACCTCTGCAAAATTCCAGAATGCCGGAATGTTCTGTTAAGTTTCGGTTTGTGTGCACTTTGTGTGTGTCTGTGTGAGTGTGTGTGTCTTTGTTTGTTTATTTGTCCTTATGTATGTTTCTTCTGTATGTTTCTGTGTTATTCTGTATGTTTTTGTGTGCTTTCAATCACAATCTAAGATATCTGCCAGAAAAAAGAGCTTTTTGCAAAAAACACTGCTTATCTCACAGAGAGACATTGAGAAAACAACTAAAACAAAACCAACTTAGGCCAGATTTGAAGAATATTTGAAACATGATGAAGAATTTAGGTTTACCTGCGGATTGGGTGAAATCTGCTTATTCTTCAACAGCAGCATTTTCTGTGACTTTCTTTTTTTGTCAGTGTTTCTGAGGTGTGCCTCGGTTCTTTCAGTTTTTAATGAGTAAAAGGTGAAAGGTGTTACATTTCGACTATCCTCGTGCCAAAAGTCAGAGGACGCTTCATTGCCAGGGTCTTTGTAGATTCAGAGTCTTTTGCGTTTCGAGGAAGCTCTGTGGGAGAGCTAAGCTAATTGCCAGACTCACTAACGATCGAAGACATACTGTTACCGTGTCGCTATTTGTGACACGCCATCCAGAAAGCATGAAAGACATTCAAGTTGCATTCCCTTTGATCTCCTTACCATCCTCCCCACGATGTGATCAGCGTGCACGTATGCCTGTCGTCAATTTACACCTTTCATAATCGAAATGCCCTTCTGCGTTATCTACCGCAAGCACCTGTGGGGATGAATTAGACCTGTGTGAAACCCATCGTGTATCAGAGACACCGCACCCACGTAGCTTGTTGGAGGCGTCATCGGCAAAGCACAGCAGAACAGGGAAGAAATTGCTAACAGGTCACCACTCCCAGTAAGATGATGAATTTATGACATCTTTCAGAGGAAGTAAGCAGTGTATGCTTTCCAGATAGCCTGTCTTTAACCAGCCTCTCCAGCCAGCCTATCCATCTTTTCCTGAATCCAGTCTTTGACTGGCCTCTCCATTTTTAACTGAAGTTTCCCGTAGAGATACTGAACTGCTATACTTGAGATTAACCCAGCAAACAAAAGCTGAGAAAGGTAATCCGGAGGGGGATATGGTGGGAAATGAAAATTAGTGTCAGGGTCAAGAAAAAAGCAGCCGGTTGTCAGACAGCTTCATTATACCCAAATAAACAAAAGCTCCCAATGACAAAAAAGGAGGGGTGGTGCATTGTCTGCTCCATGAAGTGACACTGAGGGAGTTGCTTTACCCAGAATTCTATCTGTGCCAGGCCTGAAAAATGTGACTGGTGGCAACCGCCATTTAAAGTTAAATGTATGCACAGGGGTTGCGTAAGGGGCCATTTCTGTCCGCTTACAGGAAGCACATCCCATTACATAATAAGGGACAACGTCAGAAATGAGCAGTGCTCCACCTTTATGAACGCACCCTGATTTATCTCAATGGAGTGTACGGCTGTCACAGGGTATACGTAAGGCTGACCAAATGTAACAGAACTAGCACTGGGCTGGTAAGCCAGGTTAGAGCCAAAAGAAACTCTGGGATAATGACATGCAAATTCCAAAGGGAATTAGACTTTCTTGGGTGAAAAAAATTCAACAGTTCCAACATTTGTGCGTATCAACATGTTCTTCATTGTTATGTCTGGTCGGTGTGTTGAAGTCAAATGTCAGCTTTCAGTGTCTTTTTTTGTCAGTTTGTGTCCTGTGAATGTTTGTCTGTGAATGTGATTGTTGTTTGTTTTTTGTTTTTTTAATTGCAAATTTATATCCAGGCTAGGACTAGTAACGTCCCATCTCAGGGATTGAGGGAGAGGAAGAGATAGAGAGTTTGATAAAGAGATAGAGAAAGGCAGAGAGAGAGGATTGTTCTTTGACTTCCTGAAAACTGTTTCTATGGCAGTCCAAAACCCCACAGAGTAGCCCCCCTGACCAAATCTGGCCCTGCTTACCCAAAGAGAAGTCCCATGCCGATTTTGCTCTGCGATATTTCTGTAGCCAAAGCTACAATTGCAGCTCGCCATCTCCATCTACTGGCATATTAGTGCGTGGCACCACACATACACCAGTACATACACCTGTACACATGCCGCGGAGGATCCAGAGAGTCTATTGGGTCTCAGTCTGCGAAAGAAGGTAAAACATTTTAACATTTTATATCGGCTTCTTTTTCTCTAGAGGAATGGCTCTGTTACTACGCCTCTCTTCCCAAGATCCTTGGAGGCAATACATTACCCCCCCTCCCAAAAACCTTTTCCAATTTGCCTTCCAGTCCAAATTTCAGACGGAGAAGGTGTTCCTGGTCAGAGCCGGACGGGGGAAGGGACCTTTTTTTTCCACCGTTTAGAAACTGCTGCAATAATTGCCTCCTTTGTGGTCAGGTTTGGTTTTGCTGTGAGCCCCGCTTGGCTGTATGGGGCCAGTTTGGATTTGCTGTGTGGACGTCAGGAGTCGTCGAAGACGGGGCGGGGCAAGCGTCCATGGGGGGGGGTTACCCCCAGCCCCGCCCCCCCCATCAGTCAGCACTGTTTTTTGATCTCCCTCCCTCTCTGCAGCCTACATCCACTCCAACCAGATCATGGGGTGGGGAGAGAAGGCCATTGAGATCCGCTCCGTGGAGACGGGACACCTCGACGGAGTTTTCATGCACAAGCGAGCTCAGCGACTGAAGTTCCTCTCCGAGAGGAATGACAAGGTAACCCCGGGTAGTCCGCATTTGCCTGCCAACCCCCCTGGGCCACATCTGTCCGAAAAGGCAGCCTTGCCCCAAAGGGAGCTTGCCCACTGGTGTGACATCAGTCAGCTTCTGTAATTGCTTTTTGAGGAATTTTCTCGAACATTAGACAGTAATGCATAACCAGTACAGAGTGATTAATGTTAGGTTGTCAAATGACAATAAATGCTAATTATTGGGGTTCGATAAACTCCTACTGCGTGTCTAAAAGTTTGATGCTCCCAAGCACCAATGAGTTGGATGTTCTTTAGTGTCCCTTTAAGGTTGTAACTGCGCTTGGTCCATGTGGTTCAGTTGTGGATTATGGTTGAAATTATGGGTCAGGATTACGACTGGGATAAGGGAGATGATGTGTGGGGAAGGTTGCTTTGGACAAGGCCACATTTTTGGCTGGATGTTCACTCTGCTCCAAAACAACTCCATCCCTAGGTAATCATTTCTCAGGTGTGGAAAATAATAGGAATGCAGGTCCTTCAAACATCTGTAGATTAATGACCAAGAGAATTAACCAAGCCTTGGAAGTACGAGAGCTATCATTTACACATCAATGTATTCTGCCCTGTAGAGCGATGTGTAATTGGTGGTAGCATCACCCAGTGTTGGGAAGGGTTCAGTTGGCAGGGATCCACATCTGATCCTGCTCCAGCGACCCCCATCTGCTTGATGGGGTGCCTACAAGTACACCTGTTAAGCTGCACGTGAAGTGTCTCCTCCAGCCTATCTCTGTGCGAGCCTAGCTTGAAAGCTAAAGTGTGGTGAGAAGCGGCACTTCACATAAAATGCTTGGGAGGAGAGCATGTGCTCTCTTTCGGCTCGAGAACCAGTGATGCAATTATGATTGGGCATTCCATATTGAGCGGAAAATGGGCAGAAAAGCAACAAAAAAATTGTGTTCTGGGCCATTTACATTTACAATAGATCTCAATGAGAGCAAAAAAAAGCATTATGAAGCCCTGTAGGTACATGGCTATGCTAACGTATGCTAACCTCTGCCCCTGCCCCCCTCCTTCCCCCTCAACAGGTCTTCTTTGCCTCAGTCAGATCCGGAGGCAGCAGCCAAGTTTTCTTCATGACTCTGAACAGGAACTCTATGATGAACTGGTAACCCACTTGCACCCCTTCCCCCTACCTCCCCACCCCTCCCCCTCCATGCCCCACGCCATTGCTCGCACCTCTGTCCACATGCCGTCAGTCTCTCCAGTATCACCCTTGTGAACTCCAGGTATACATTAACACTGAGCAAAGGAGGAAGACAAGGAAGAGGAAGAGATAAAGAGTGAGGAAACAAAGTGCTGTTACTCAAATCATGGTCCTCAGGTGCAGAGAACTGCCTGTTTTCCACCCTCCTTTTACTTGGGAGTCTGGTGTGAAGACAGTCTGGCCAATCCGTAGCACTACTTCTTCAGTTAATTACCTGGGAGAAAAGAAATCCAGGGCCGGATTTGGATTTGAGGGCCAGATTTGAGTATCCATTAAACAAAGGGACCAAGGACCGTGGATGCTGGCAGAGTAAAGCTGCAGAGGGAATCACCAGAAATAACTCTTTTACCTCCAGCAGGGGGTGGAAGGGAGCAGCATACCCCTTCGTAGCCCTTTGGGTATCGGTCTGGACAGTGTGAGGTTTGTGGTTGATCACCTCTTTATTGTCTCATCCTATGATTGGTTCTCCATGTTTGTGAGTGGGCTGGCCTCGGAGTGTGGGCTAAATTGGAGACCTTCTGGTCGTCAGGATGCCAGTGATGATTAAGAGACTTATGGGCTTCAGGACAACAACCACACATGAATATGTGGGTGTCTCATACACACACCCACACACGCACATTCGCTCCCATTCACTCAAGCACACAGATACAGACACACACAGACACATTCACACAACTGTTCTTCCTGCTTCTGGGCCATAAATCAGCAGAACATACAACACTGTCACTTTCTTTTGGTCTGAATCCATTCTCTGGCTGGTAAGTCCTACAGTCCTTGCTTTCTGGTTCAGGGTGTATGTGTGCATGCAAGTGGCATCTACTTTACAAGTTATGGGAACTGCCACACAGTGGATCTGACAGGGGCTTCTTGCACTGTGGATGTCAGGTGTCTGTGCCCTCTTGCCAAGTCTTACCACATCACATTACATTACCAACAGATTATTTGGCATTGATGTATCTGCAGTCACAGCCCTTAGTGCCCCCCCCCCCCCCATGCACACATACACACCATGATGCTGGGTGCTTTACATGAGTCTCTCGTGTGTTCTTCCTCTGATAGTTTAGCTAGTTTTATTACTCCTTCCAGGTTTTTCGTAGGGTGTTTAAGTAGCTCACCTGTTTTTCCTTCTTTAAGTAACTGCACATGTGGGTTGCCTGGAGATTTATTTCTTCATCCTTTTGAATGGTCAGAAAATTCATTCTAAATGGATCTGGTCTCACACTGCACAGCATTCCTGCCATTTTCTGAATATTATAATCTATATGTTTACAAAGGTTTATTCTGTAAGTTTCTGCAAATCAGGTATAGTATCTTTTCTCAAAGGAAAAAGGGAGCAAACCATCTCGGAAACAAAACTGTGACCACTGATCTTCAGGTCATGAGCCCAAAGTGAGTTTTCAGGGTGTTATCCTGACTATGTAAGTTTGGTCCCCCTAAGTCAAAGTAATGTCACACTAGGCTCAGAGAAGGAGGCTTTTATTCTGAAGAGGGAGCACAAACCAGGAAATGGATGAGATACGTGCCAAAACTCACAAAATAAGTGTTTTGTTAATACTGAAGATGGCTAGTCATTTTATTCCCGTTAATTTACAGTTGACTGTAAAATATGGAGTCTGGACAGTTTGCTTTGAGGTTCCTGGTCTTTCAGCTTTTATTTAGAATCCTTTAAAAAAGTGAAATGTACAGAATTTGCTAGGCTGGAGCCAATGATAACATTCTCCAATAAGTAATATTTTATGACTAATAATGATGTCACTGTTGCCAAATAGCAAAATGTGGTTCAACATTTTTTTTATTTTTTAATGTCTTTGTTTTGTTGTTTTCACTTTAAATTCATCTTTGTTATGTCGGTGCTTCTACCGTGAAGATGGTGTGATGTTGGGGCATTGCGACAACATTTAAACAACACTGCTAGGAGGCTATGGGTTACCTGTATTTTGTAATGATTCCTGCTGTGTACTGTTGGTGATACAAATCATCTGTCATTTTAAACAATTTACTTTTTAAGGTGTGGGTGCTTTCAGCTGTCCAAATCTTCACCAAAGCCAAAACTAATGCCTGAGAAGCAGGCCTAATGTCCACAGGGTGCACCAAAAGTCTGGTCTCCTAGGAAATACATACTTAACTTATAGATAGACTAGTATTATATGGCTAATATGAAAGATCCTCAATTATTACTGTTTTTGGTATTGTGTGTTGAGTAGCTGTCTACTAACAATTAGTTGACAACCTGAAAGAAAATGTCTGTTCTGCATTTACACATATCTAAAAAATATTGGAACATTTCTCACCAATGTCACCAGCACAGACAATAGCAAATTTGAGTCCAGAAATATTAGGAATGAGTGAACAATGATTGTTGCAATGATTAACTTCCTCTAAGATAAATATCTTGAGACCAGACTTTTGGCACATTTTGGGTTTTGAATAGTAAAGTGTAAAGGTTCATTGTACAGGAGGGGCATAGTGGCATTGAGATTGCTTTAAGATTGTCTGTTTTTGATCTAGTTGCAGTTTAAGCATTTATCTGGTGAGACACTTAGCAGGATGTGATGTGGAGAATGAACAGAGGCCTAGTGGTATGGGGAAGGGTGGCAGAGCGTGGGATAGCTTTGTCCATTGCCCTTATGACCTTCTACTCTGAGTTTTTATTGGGACAGAATCCCTCATTTTATGTCTGTTGTGTTTGGGAAGCTCAGATTCCATGCAATATTGGTGCACACACACGCACACACAGCATACTCAGCAACACACACAAGTGAACACACCCACTCAAAAGATAAATGCAAAATCACATTACATAAAATATGTACAGTACACAAAAACTCAGACACATACACACACCACTGCTTTAACTAAAGCAATTAAGGCATAGTAAGAAAGACTCCCCAGCTTACTATAATAACATTGTCAAAATGTTGCTGTAGCAACATTGTCATGTGAGGTGAGGGCAATGCTTAGACCACTTCTTAATGGCTTGGTCCCTTTCTGGGATTGTCCATTGTGATTACATCATTGGTCCTTCCCTTGCTGTGTGCATGCATTATTTGTGGTACAGTACATTTTATTTGAGAACTTTGGCACAATATATTTACAGTTTTTTTAAATAGTTTTTTTCCCCCCCTCTGAATTTTCCTAGCGTGTGAAAGTGCTTTTGTAATATGCATAAGAATGTCAAGATTGTCTGAAACTCAGTTATGATGTCACAATTATTTCTTATAAATTTTAGTGGTATCATGTTCTTTTTCTTCTCTTTATGTCTGCTATTTCAATTATGACTGCTATTGAGAATGGGCGGTAGGGAAAAAT
Organism: Anguilla rostrata; assembly: GCF_018555375.3. NCBI lineage: Eukaryota > Metazoa > Chordata > Actinopteri > Anguilliformes > Anguillidae > Anguilla > Anguilla rostrata. Next base: position 39,924,939 of record NC_057936.1, on the reverse strand, counting down.
TTTAAGCATTTAGAAGTGTGTTCTCTTCTGGATTTCCTGTAATGTTTGCACAATATAAATATTTATATTTGAGATACTGTAAGAGTAAATGAATTAATAATAAAGAAATCATTCTGGCGGGGCCTGGCAGTGGTGGGGATAGTTTGGGTTAACATACTCTGAAACAGGGTTTTAGCAATAAAATGTACTACTGATTTGATTAGATTTTGTAAGATTAGTTCCCTCTCTCTGATGGGAGTACTGTATAACTGTGGGGCGTCACACACACCTTCCTGGACATAGTGTCACAATGATGCTGTAGTTTTCATTGGCTGGGTCTTACTTTATAGACGGAGTGTTGAAAAAGCTGGGGGCCATCTTTTTTGTTTTGTTTTTTATTTTTTTTTTTTTTTGCAGATGGCGCCTTATATCTGATTTTCCAAGTACTGTCACGGTTTATGTTTTTAAAATGATGAGCATTACAAATGTCTTGTTTTTTTAAATAAATAAAAAATAAATGAAATGTGTTCTCTGTGCCTTTTTTTTATTCCCTCCCCTTCAATATCTTTTGATCCTCTCATCTTAGGACTTCCATTAGTACTTTAGGTATTCTACTTTTTTTTTCTTGTGAGTAAAATGTTTGTGGAACAAATGTGTGTAAATTACAGTCTCAATGTGCTTATCTTGGCCTAATGCAGTACACGCCCTCAAACTCTACCCCACATGCATATCCCGCACCAACTCCAAATTTGGTTGAACTGCCGAGTTGCACAAATGTATTTTTTTTATTAATTTAATTAATATGAATGCATAATTCGTAATATACACTCAGTGGCCACTTTATTAGTTATACCTACCAAGTACCAGGTAGGACACCCTTTTGCCTCCCAAACAGCCTGAATGCTTCACAGCAAGGATTCAACAAGTTGCTGAAAACATTCCTTAGCGATTTTGGTACATGCTGACTCGAGAGTATCGTGCAGTTTCCAGAGATGTTCGGCCACACATTCATGCTACAAACCTCCCATTCCACCTTATCCTAAAGGTGCTGTATTAGATTGAGATCTGGGGACTGTGCAGGTCTTTAGATTAAACTAAAGTCACTGTCATGTTCATGAAACCAGTTTGAGATGATGTGTGCTTTGTGACATGGCACATTATCCAGCTGAAAGTACGGTATCAGCTTGAAAAAGGGTAGACTGGGGATGCACAGGTGAGCACCAGTGGTTAGGTATACTGTGGTATTGAAATGATGCTCAGCCGGTATTAAGGGGCCTGATGTGGGCCAAGAAAGCATGTGCTACACCATTACAGCACTACCACCATCCATGGATTCATGCTGTTTACACCAAATTATGACCCCACAATCTGCATCTTGCAGAAATCAAGATTCCTCAAACCAGGCAACATTTTTCCAATCTTCAGTTGTCCAGTTTTTTTTATCACGTTCTCACCTCATTTTCCTGCTGACAGGAGTGGACCCAGCATGCTCTTCTCCCGCTGTAGCCCATCCACTTCAAGGATCGACGTATTACATGTTCACAGATGCCTAAGGTTCGCAAACCATATAGATTGGAGTGGTACTGGATGTATTGCTGCAAAAACACTTCTAGCTCTTCTTCATTGAAATTATGCTTGTTGTTTTTTGTTTGTTTTTTTTTTTTTTTTTGGTTTTACTTCTGAATAAAGTGATTTCCGTACACCACATCTTGAGGTAATCTTTTTTTTTTTCTTTTTTTTTTGCCTCCACCCTCACAAACTTTTACATTTGAACTGGTATTTGTTACTGGTGCAGGTACGAAAGAAAATTAAATTTTTATACCGCATATTATCACCTGTTAAATTCACAATTCTGTCTATCCCCAAGTATTTTTAACAGGGCAGGGGCTACTTCTTGCTACTGTTTAAAATGGGACTATTGAAAACAATTCCACTTAGCACTTTTCTTATGGTTTTCTTATTAGTTTTCAGCTTTATGGTGATGACATATGGTGATATTTAACAGCAAACATGCAGAAACAGCTTCTTGATTTTAGGAGTACTTAATTTAATAAATTTTCATCATTATAGTTGCATTTGTTCAGAGAAGATGGAGAGGCATGAAATGCAGAGTAAGTGGAATGCCAGTGCCGGCATTTTTGTCTAGCCATTGGCCTGTGTTTAATCTGTGCAAATTTATATTTTCTCGTGTACACAAGCAATTTCCTCCCAATATTGAAGATAAGCAAGTGCACAAGGTGTATCTCGGTGCCTGCTTAGAAAACACACAACAGACGTTTACATCATCAACCTCTCTGCAGCATACTCTGTTGTTGGCAAGTGTCTGTGATATAGTTTTTCATAAAATGATATAATTCTGAGGAATTTTTTTTACAATCAGCTGATATGTGAAACAAGTCATTTGGAGAAAGAGGTAATTGCTTACTCAAAATTAGTAAGCTGCCCTCTGCTGGGCTGCGTTTTACGCCATAGACCTGACCAGGTGTGTGGCCAGGGCACAAGTCGCATGCCAGACGGACTGGAGAATTGCAAGGAGCTGCACCAACATTGCAGTCTGCTTCTCAATCTTGACTGACACACCAGCAGCAGCAACTCTCCTCCGACTTCAGCTCATGGTAAAACAGGAAATTGCTAAATGGCTGAGGTGCATCAGAGTCCATGATGAAAATACCGTTTTGCCAATGCAACAGTTTGCCACACGAAATGTGGCTACTGGAAAATTAGTGCTCTAAGCATGAAAAGCACCTAAAATTTACAGCTTATTATAATTATGGGACTGCAATTGTGGTTGGAACAAAAACCAACATACACAGGGGGTCCCCAGGTTGGGAAGCACCGAACTGGCATATGTATGACAGCTAATAGTGCGTCTTGAAATTTCTTGTTTCTTGTTCCCATGCAATGCTGCATGCTGCTACAAAACTAACTCTCATTCCAGAACCCCAGGGCACAACAGAGTAAGTGTTACCAATCACTGTAATGGCCTACAGCTGCGGTTGCAGGCCAGCTAAACCGCTCCATCTCCGCTTGCAGATGGTGCCCTAACCACCCCACCCCTCCACACCTTAATATTCAATGTCATCATACTGCTCACTAAGAGAGGGTTTCTTTCCCCATTATGTTAAAAAGATGTGTTGTACTGTAGATTAACTGAAACCAATAATAATAATCTATAAATGGGAGGAAATCACTTACCCTTTGATCCTCCCCTGAGGATTAAGTATGCATGGGCCAGGAGAAGAGGAAGTGCCCTCCCCCTTTCAGCTAAGAAAATGCACCTTTCTTTTAGTTTTTTTAGTTAGTTGGAAGTTAGCATCTGAGTCCAGCATTCTGGTCTGGCGTTCTATATTTCATCTGTAGTCTTTTTGGAATATCCTGCTGTCTGTTGCTTTTTTAATTTTGGTCTTTGTGCAAATCCTTTTGGGATTATTTGGGTGAGATGAGCTGTGGTTCAGTATCTTCTTCTGTTAAGCTATTTTGTGTCTGTAATGTATCTACGTAACATTCATTGTTTAATGTAGTTGAGAATTTGTCTTTAAGTCAGATGTTGAATACTTGTCATGATTTAATAAATCTCTTAATTCTAATCTGGTTGTTATGATAATGGTTGATCAAACAGGTTGTTCTGCCTATCAGTGAACTTGACAATTTAATTGATAATTGACATATTTGATAATAATGCACAAATTGAATCAAATTTATTTTATATGGTCATGCTGCTTCGTCTTACTCCATATAGAAAGGGTAAATTGTGGTGTGGTGTGTTGTGGTAGGTCATGTCTGGGTGTTCAGCAAAGATTAAGCATCACATTTATGCTGTAAACAGTCTGTTTATTTGTGGGCTTGGAAAAGAGATATTCACTAAAACTAAATGATAATAAGACTAAAATTAATACTATTGAGAGGAATGTCAGCTTCAATTAAGGATGGTTTATCCAGGACAGCTTTGAATAAAACAGCTGGGTAATATCAGTGGCAGCTGCACCTGGAGGAGAGAAATAAAGAGAGGATGGATGAAAGGATAGATAGTTGGATGAATGGATGGACGAAGCCTCATGCTTGAGAGGCTGAGTTCAGACAAGTCTCCTTGAACATGGTTGATTTCTAAACGGGAGTCAGCTGTGTGATTGGCTAACATCCTTCAGCTGTCTCCGAAGTTCTACAAAAGAAAGTTCCAATGGAGGTGAGAGGGTTTGTGGGTAAGGCGAGTGGGAGGTGTGAGGCAGGGTTTGTGGGTGGGGCGAGTGGGAGGTGTGAGGCAGGGTTTGTGGCTGGGGCCAGTGGGAGGTGTGAGGCAGGGTTTGTGGGTGGGGCCAGTCGGAGGTGTGAGGCAGGGTTTGTGGGTGGGGCCAGTAGGAGGTGAGAGGCAGGCTTTGTGGGTGGGGCTAGTAAGAGGTGAGACGCAGGGTTTGTGGGTGGGGCCAGTAGGAGATGAGATGCAGGGTTTGTGGGTGGGGCCAGTCGGAGGTGTGAGGCAGGGTTTGTGGGTGGGGCCAGTAGGAGGTGAGAGGCAGGCTTTGTGGGTGGGGCTAGTAAGAGGTGAGACGCAGGGTTTGTGGGTGGGGCCAGTAGGAGATGAGATGCAGGGTTTGTGGGTGGGGCCAGTGGGAGGTGAGAGGCAGGGTTTGTGGGTGGGGCCAGTGGGAGGTGAGATGCAGGGTTTGTGCGTGGGGCCAGTGGAAGGTGTGAGGCAGGCTTTGTGGGTGGGGCCAGTGGGAGGTGTGAGGCAGGGTTTGTGGGTGGGGCTAGTAAGAGGTGAGACGCAGGGTTTGTGGGTGGGGCCAGTGGGAGGTGTGAGGCAGGGTTTATGGCTGGGGCCAGTGGGAGGTGTGAGGCAGGGTTTGTGGGTGGGGCCAGTCAGAGGTGTGAGGCAGGCTTTGTGGGTGGGGCCAGTGGGAGGTGTGAGGCAGGGGTTGTGGGTGGGGCTAGTAAGAGGTGAGCTGCAGGGTTTGTGGGTGGGGCCAGTAGGAGGTGAAAGGCAGGGTTTTGTGGGTGGGTCTAGTAAGAGGTGACATGCAGGATTTGTGGGTGGGGCCAGCAATGAATTAAAAGCGCACTTACTTTTGCCTTATCTTTTCCAAAGTGGTTTTAACAGCATCCCACCATATTTTGTTTTCCAGCCTCAGTTGAGAAATTGTTTGGTTTGTTTCGGTCAGCTGTTGGATCTATGTAAATAATAGCAGGGCGTGTGGGGAAAAATGAATGTTAAACACTGACCGGTTCATACAACACACTACTCACTCCATACAACACTAATCACTCATCATCACACAACTCATCCCTTACAACACTAATCGCTCCTTACAACACTAATCATTCCCATTCATCTGTCCTGATCCTCCTAGACCTTTCTGCTGCCTTTGACACCGTCAACCATCCCATCCTCCTGTCCTCCCTGGCAGCTATGGGGATCTGTGGCACAGCACTTGACTGGATTGAGTCCTACCTCTCCGGTCGCTCCTTCCAAGTCGCCTGGGCTGGTGCAGTATCAGCACCTCGCCCCCTTGCCACAGGAGTTCCCCAGGGCTCTGTCCTTGGTCCCCTCCTATTCTCCCTGTACACCCAATCTCTTGGTCCTGTAATCTCTGCCCATGGGTTGTCCTATCATTGTTATGCCGATGACACCCAACTCTTTCTCTCCTTCCCGCCCTCTGACACTCGGGTCTCTGCTCGCATCTCTGCTTGCCTGAGGGACATCCAGAGCTGGATGGATAACCACCATCTTAAGCTGAACCCAGGCAAGACGGAGATGATCTTCATCCCTGCTCCATCCTCTAACCTTCTCGACTTTTCTATTTCCCTGGGGGACACTGTGGTGTCATCATCACCCACCGCAAAAAACCTTGGAGTGGTGATGGACAACAGACTGTCCCTCTCCCAGAACATCACGGCGGTGAGTCGAACGTGCAGGTTCTTCCTGTACAACATCCGGGGAATCCGCCCCTTCCTCACCACCTACGCAACCCAGCTCCTGGTTCAAGCGATGGTCCTGTCCCGCTTGGACTACTGCAACTCGCTACTGGCTGGTCTGCCAGCATCCGCCATCAGACCCCTGCAGCTCATCCAGAATGCTGCAGCGCGTCTGGTCTACAACCTCCCCAGACATTCCCATGTCACCCCCTGCTCACTGACCTCCACTGGCTGCCTGTTATGGCTCGCATCAAATTTAAGTCCTTGGTGCTTGCATACCAGGCAGCTAAGGGGTCAGCACCAGGGTACATTCAGAGGATCATCAGACCCTACACACCAGCCAGACCTCTCCGTTCGGCCACCTCTGGACGCTTGGCACCTCCCCCTCTCCGCGTCTGCACTTCCCGCTCCCGTCTGCTGTCTGTCCTGGCCCCTCGCTGGTGGAATGACCTCCCCGTGACGGTCAGAACAGCAGAGAATCTCACCACTTTCAAACGCAGACTGAAGACTCATCTCTTCAGGCTGCACCTCTCCCCACCCCTCTCTAGCCTATAGTTCAGCTCACTGTATCTAGCTAGGATAATTTGATTATGTTAGTGTATCTGGCAGGATTGTTTTTGTATGATTAGGTGTGATTCCAGTGCTAGTTTGTACTTGGTAGGATTCTTGCTTGCTGAACAAGCTTACTCTACAGGGTTGGAGTCCTGATCGATGTGGTCACTTCTGGCACTACGATCCTTACTTTACTCTAGTGTTTCTTTTGCGCCTGTACATCATGAAACCTATGCACTTGTTGTACGTCGCTCTGGATAAGAGCGTCTGCTAAATGCCTATAATGTAATGTAATGTAATCAATTCACACCACAAACTGGTAACATCTAAAACTTAGCAGGGTGGTTTATTGGGAAAGAAGCTGGGCTCAAACCATTTTCCCTGGTGGGGCTCTGGCTGTTACCTTTGGTGGCTGAGTGAGAGAGCTTCATGAAGCTGCAAACAGGCGGAGCTATGCTCACATGTGAACCAATCATTTGTTGGTCTTCACACACGTCAGACAGCATTCTTTAGCGCCACTCATAACAGGGTTTTCTGAAACTTCCAACTCTCCAATCACTAGGTATAACTTTGAGCAAGGGCTCGGCCCAAATGCATTCAGTAAATGTCCAGTGATAGAGAAGTATCTGTTTGCAAAGACAACCCTACCCTCATCTTCATGCTCTCCATCTCTTTGCAGGTGCACTGGGCCTTAGCCAGGCTGAGGTTCAGATCCCTCTTTGCTGCCATCTGTTGGTCATTTAGCAGCTTCTCCAACTGTGCCACCTTCACCTTCTCCTCTTTCAGCTCCTTGGAAAGATACACGTGACTCAGAGGTCTTCGCGGTCTAATGCTGCACATGGTGCACCTCAGTTCTCTCATACTTCCACACATATGTTCATCTCTTGACATCACATCCAGTCCCTCTGCTTCTGATACATGCTATTCTCACACCCCCTCCCTCTGCTACTGAATATGATGTTCCTGCACCCTGCCTCTACTACCCCCTCCTCCTCCCTCTGCAGCTGATTGTGCTGTTGTTCCCATATGCTCGGCTTCTGATGAATGATCTTCCTACACCCTCCCTATACTCTCACCATGTGCCAAGAATCCAGAGCGGAGGGGTTCTTCTCCCTCAAGTCAGCCACTACTTTGCCTGCCTCCTCCTTTGACAGGACCAGAGTGTTCAGCACAGCCAGTATCCGCTGGAAATCCATTTTATTTCCTGTTTGCGCAAACATGGAGGAGAGACTGTCACTGACACATGGAGAAGAGGCCATCATGTTTCTTCACACAACAGAGAGATTGTCATGTTCCTTCATAGGGTTAAAGGGCACCCTGAGAGGGGATGAAGTGTCTCTTCCTACCTTTGCCAGTCTTGGTCTTGGACTTCTTTGGTGCATCTCTAAGTGGTGCCAGGGCCTGGTCCACTTTGGTTTCTGGTGGAGATGTATGTAAAATGATACAGACAGCAGTAGGCCATTAGCCAGAAGAGGGTAATGACAAACATGAATGATATTATCACTCACAAAGCAATTTGTAACTGACCATAACAGTAACTGATGCCTATAATCTAAAGGGCTAAATTTTGTGGTGGATAAATTTATGTAAACCGCCAATAGCAAATGAGAGACCATTACATTGTCTTTCAGGATGTAGACACAGGGAACAGAGACCATCACACTTGTTTCATAGGCACTATCATTGAGAGTTCCTACCCTTGTTCATCTTTAAAGCATTTTTTGGTAGTTCATCTTTTGCTGTTGCAGTGTCTTTGTCTGCTTTTGTTTCTGTTTGAGATAAATTCACAAAACAGATGGAATCATTTCCCATTAATAGGAAAAGTGCGCTCTTGCTTCAAGCAATCCATTTTTGAATTCTGTACTCTTTTTTGAGTTTCAACCTTTGTCTGCCTTCTCTGAAGCACTCTTTGCCAGTTTGCCCTTCACTTTTGCAGAGTCTTTGTCTGTTTTTGTGTCTGTAATAAATGTACAGAAAGTCACATAGCAGAAGTGATTAGCCAGAGGTCTATGCAGAAACTAATGGGAAAAATTCAAATTCTCTCAAACTCATTGTGGTGTGGGGATGGCTGGTTTAAGCAGCCACACCTGCCCTGGGTCAAGCTAATTAGACCTGGCCAGTTGGATAATTGGTTAAGAATTAGATAATTGGCCAGGCTAATTGGACCCGGGAGCAGGAGTGGCTGCACCTGTGCGTAGTGAGGTAATCAGTGCGCACAGGTTAAATCTGCCATCCCCACTCACACGAAGGAGCCTCTCTGTCATGACAGTGTTTTATATCTGCTCCATCTTGTAACATCTTGCCAAACCCTTGTAGATAAATCTGGGATATTTGAACATCTTCTCCCTGTGTCTCTGTGCTGGAGGGCCCTGTGGAAAGCCACTTCGGTGGCCTGTGGCAGGCTTGTTTGCCACACTCATGTATGGAGTGTGTTACTGATATCTCTCATAACCAATATCTCTATTGTAACTGTGCCCTCCATTTTAATGGATGAACTGAATTCAAACCAATACCAAAAAAGAGACCACTACACTGCCTCAGGAACTATCAGTGTGAGTTCCTACCTTTGTCTGTGTTCTTTACTGGCTTATCCTTCAGTTTTGTGACTGGTTTGGTCTCTGTTTAACAGAAACATAAAATAATGCCAATAACAGATAGAGACATGAGCCAGAAGATTCTGTAAAGACATATCCCAAATACAGTTGCCCTCAAGCTCCATGTAAGCAATGTATTACTGGCTTCTCTAATGTCACTGATATCTCTGTAATCATCCTGTGCCTTCCTCCATTTTCATTGTATTTTCTTTCATTCCTCTGTGCTGTTTGACAGCCATTTTGTGAAGATATTCTCTTTGCACTCCATATGGTAAGAGATGTTCCACAGAATTTTTTCAGTTCTTGCTTTTATTGTAGGTCCTCACCTGTTTTGCTGTTGTTTTTAGAGTTATTATTCCCATCTTTCCTTACTCTCTTCTTTTTATTTGATATCTCCTGTAATACTCTTGCATTTCTCCACTTGGTGATCCTCTTGTGTAAGGATGTCTTCCTTATGAAGAGCCAGGTGGTCCAGCACATGAACGCTGTGATCAATGCGTACACTATCCACAGCTCCATGAGCTTGCTTTAAGAGACAGTGAGAGACCCACATGTCAGAACACTGATTAATACACTGGTCTAAACTGACGACTTTAAATTGCATTTTTAGCATTACAGATAATGATGCAAGTTCCAAGTCTTCAATCAATCTTCTGGTAAGGGTACCAACAGTATTTATCTAGAATGCCTTCTTCCCCAGTAACATGATCAATCCACCCCTGGGAGATATCAACTACACTGTACTTGCATGTTTATTCATGATTTGTATCCATTCCATCCATCCATCCATTATCTATACCCACTTATCCTGAGCAGGGTCGTGAGGTCATGATTTGTATACACTTTTTTATTTTAAAAATATTTATAAATTATATTCTATCCTCAGTTTTTTAAGTGTCCTGCAGTCAGGATCATCCTTTCAGATTAGCTGTTACAAACCTGGGGCCTCATTTATAGAACGGACTTACGATCAATTTTGCTCTGTAGTATGACTTATGCAGAAAACCATGTATAAGTAGTTATTTATAAAACCTTACTTTGACGTGGAAATGATCTTATCTCTACGCAAAGTCTAGACTTGACATAAGTGATTTTCCTGCTGGTTATGTAAGGGTATTGCAGTTTGGGACACATATGCATCCAAGCCTGTGGTGAACTTTGCATTAGCTTTATGAACAATTTGACAGGAATTATCAATTAAAGGTGTGAGGAATTAATTGCCAAGACGCAAAGTGTTTTGAATTAAAAACGATGCAATGTTCTATAAATAGTGTGTCAAATTAGAAAAAAGTAACCATGGCTGTTCTTGCATTATTGGAAGACATTGAAAACCGTACTTTTAGAAGGGAGAGCGTTTCACTGTATGACCTAGGAACTAGACTTTTTGTGCGCATGATGCATCTTCCAAAAGATTTTGCTTTTCTCCTTTGTGTCCCTTGTTGGTTTACGTTTACACAGCATCCAGGTGTCCAAGCTTGAACTTGACAGGTTATCTAGTCTTGGATTATTCCAGGCACGTTTCGTCAATGTTCTGGTTATGAATAACTTGTCTCGCATACTGGAAAGACATTGCCAAACCGTAATTAAGTAAGACGTTTTCAGAGACCGGAATTACTTTTTTTGCGCATGATGATCTTCCAAAAAGTTTGCTTTTCTCTTTGGTCCATGGTTACTTCACAGATATCGCCAGCTGAATTAAATCACTTATATTGCACTGTGCATGCATAAAATTGTCCGAAACAAAAATTGCCTCACTATCTTAATCAAAATCTTCTTCGCTAATATTTTTGTAGTTCATCAGCCAGCTAATTCTAACTAGCTACATTCTCAGTAATAAAATTTCAAGAAATATATTTGCATTGTATAACGTTAGCTATTGTGTGAAATCAGACCAATTTCATACAGCATTTGTATTATAAAACTAATAATTGAGTCTATGGACAATGCAACTGATGGGGTGGAAGATGGATGTTGCTAAATAGAAGCTCCGCTCTTTTCTGCTTCTATTGGAGCAACTTAAAGAAAGTGATGATGAGAACACAACTAGTGAATGAAATGTAGATAATACAAAACAAACTAGTGAGGAAATAGCTGAAGAAATTGGGGGATTACAGTGAAGTTTAAGGAGCTCAGACTACTGACTCCTGAATCCCTTGTCACAGATCCTCCAGGTGTAGGTGTTTTATAAAACCTTAATCCGTCTTCAGAATAAAGAGCATTTCCCCAGATTTTGTAGAGAAGAATTTTCCATTTCAAATAGAGAGAATCAAGATGAGACAATACAGTTAACAAATCTTGCAGCTGAATTTCTAGAAAATTTAAAAGAGCAGAAAATGCATTTGGAGGTTCATTTGGAGTGTGGAGAAGAATGCAAAATTGGAGGTTCAGTTAAGTGTGAAGGCTGGTGGGCGTCATCAACTTATGGCATCATTTGTGATGGCTGACCAATTACAAAAACAGCAGGTCGAAGGTCAGTGCGTAACATGAACAAGAAGATGAAAATCAGAAGAATGGGTAAAAGAAGAAAAAACACAAAGATAAAGCTGATAAAACAAATAAAACGGCAAAAGAATTAGCAGTGATTGAATAAGCAATGGATAAAGCTGAGGAAAAAATGAGGGGCAGAGGAGAGGATTGATCAGCTTTAACATAATATTACATCTAATGTGGACAGTTACCAGAGAAAAAGGAATGAAAATGTTTCTCCAACAGAACAAATAAGCGGAGCAGTGAGAAGACATTAAGATCTCACTATAGGAGAAGGAGGGAAAATCAAAGCATTTGAAAAAAGATAAACAAGACCTGTCAGAAGTGAAAGTACTGATGAGCTGATGAAGATGTATGTGAGCATTTGCTCCTGCAGAGGTCAGAGGAGTCTCGGCCTTGCCTACTGGTAGGGTGAGCACACACACCTGGGTTGTGTTAATGAATCAATCCCAGGTGTTTAAAGGTCTGCTCTCTCCACAAGTAAGACAACATGAAAGAAAACACAAATGAAAAGCGGCAGAACTGGCAACTGAAAAGTTTTTCTGTTGCTGTGTTTTGCCTTCTTTTGTTTTGTTATTTTAGTTTGTTGTGTTAGTTTATTGTTTTCACCGAACCCATGAGGCAGAAAAGCAAAGGAGTTTGTTCATTAGTTTTTTGTTTGTGTAGGTACGCTCTGTCTCTCTCCAGCAGTCAGTTACAAGATCTGGTAAAAGTCGCCACTACAGCTTGGCTCAACAGAGGCTAAACTTGCTGAAAGTATTTCAAATAAACCAGGTTTGAACTGAAGAGGCAGACGAGACAAAAGAGGAGCTGCAACCTGTCCTGACTTACACAATGAGGAAGACACACAAGCGAGGATTGTTGAGAAGAAATACAAACTTGCAGAGAAGCTGAAAGTTGCCAGACAAAAGTGGGAAATGCATACTCACACAATTAATCTTAGTGAGTGCCTAGAAAAGCCAGATAAATTGGTTGGGCAGAGAGTGAAACACAACTGGCCCTTGAGGAGCTGACAAAAGATATGACTCTTCAAAGGCACACGTTAATATCAACCCATAGCTTAAGCATTTTAGTTGTTGCAATGTAGGGACCATTGCACATGCTTTGAGAAGCTAACAAATTTGTCATGCTGACTTAATGGAGCTCACGAAATGACTGAAGTATACAGTTCATCATAACCATGAGTCCATAAAATCAACAAACATGTCAGCACCCCCATTTCTGATAAAAATATAGTGGACTGTATTCTTGCCTGGATTTTCTGAAAGACATTAGATCACCTCTTGCTGTTGGGAGTATGCAACTAAACTGGTGTCAGGGTAGACTGTTATGAGATGGTGAGGGAGTTTGGGGTTTCTGAGATAAAGACTGGACCAACTAAAGTGTTATCCCAGGTGGTAGTGCTGGGAAGGGGAGTAAAATGGCAGCATTTCAATAATACTGTATACAGCCATCATTTGTGGAAAAGGCAATCAAAGGGCAATGCAGGGTGGATGAAGTAGTACAGGCAAGGCTGAGATTAGGTCACTTGGGGGTTAACTATTCATGATTTAGAATAGGAAAAAATGAGACATGCTGAGTCCAGACTGTGGTACCAGAAACAATTGAGCATGCACTTCTCTGCTATACACTGTATGTAAGGGAAAAGGGGGGCTAGTGGGAAAAATGTCTGTACCGGGAAGGATGAGTTTTAAATTGTGAAAGCTATTGGTTAACAACATCGATTGTAGGGCAGTAGGAGAATTCAGAAAATTGTCTGACTTATTGACATCACCACTTTACACTCCGTTTCAGTAGGCGGCGGTATGCACTTATCACGCTGAAAGACACCCACCATAAAACTAACCGAAGAAGTGTGAGAAATAATTTCGCAGTCCCGCCCACTGTAAAGGGTGCCGCAGTAAAATGTGACGCGCGTGCGCATCTTAGCTCCCTTTTTGCTGGAAGGTAAGGGATTGCATGGCGCGTGTATTTCTCCGCAGGGTACAAAAAGAATTAATAACGATGCATTTATTTATCAGACTTTGTTGAACAGAAACACAAAGTGGTGTGAAATGTTAAGTAATGCGGTGTGTCAGACGTTTCTATATTTATGAGCGTTGCGACTTTAAGGCGGCAGGATGTTGGTTAGCGTTTAGCTCGTTTCGGTGCCTCTCCAGTCTGGTCTATTGAAAAGCCACGGGGCCTGTAGCGCTCTGGCTGCAAACATTGATCATATCGTTACTGCTGCTGCTCGGTAGAAACAGACAGCATATAACTACGGAAATCTTACTCGACCGTCCATTCATCAGGGACATATGAAATTAGCTGGACGTCTACATGTGTTATCTGTGGTCTTCTGGTCATATGTCTCTCTGTGGGGGGATTCGTTTGCTGCTTTTACCGACTGCCGAACAGTTGGCTGGTAGCGCCAACAAGTTAGCTCGTTCGTTAGCACACTATCTATTGAATGAAGTCGAGGGTGCGGAAGCATTATAATGACATTAAATTAAGTTTTTCCCCCGGGGACCAGCTAACGTTTCCACGATGCTACACTTTATACGATACAAATTGCCCATTGGCCATGTATCTAACTACCATTATTATTGCATTCCGTTAGCGAACTTCATTGTTGGGAGTGAGCCAGCGTGTAGTCAGCTAGTTTACGGAATTATACCTAATATAATGATATCTTCTAAATGTGCAATCAGCTACAGCGGTTTCATTGTCACTGTCTTGTCCGCTAACGTAAGTTTTGATGCGAGAGTTTTGTGTTGACAGCCGTGGGTGAACTTTGAAATGCGCTGGCTTGCTAGCTAGTTTTAGGCCTACATTACTAGCTTATTGTTAGCTAGCTAGCTGCTTTCCGCTGCACTGCTAACTATCCAAGCCGCTTAACTAAAGAGAGTCAACCGAATGAAGCTAACGTTAATTGAACGATTTAATTAAAACTAATCTGTGATTACCATTGACACTAGAGGTAGGTAGCGACTTCGAGTTTCTTAACAGGTTTTTTTTTTTTTAAGTTGTGTACAACACGCATGGTGGGCCTCTAGTTTGAAGCCGGAGAACCATGATGCTGCAGGTTAGCACGAGCACACGTGTTCTCCGGTTTCCGTTTCCCCAACCAAATCGAGCCGCAACAGAGACACGTGGACAGGGTGTGGAATCGAGGGAGCAGAGTCGTCTAACCGCGCTTGAAACGAATTTAGTTCCCACATTCAAATTTTGGGTTTTCTTTTTCAGTTAAGTCAGTTTTAACTTCAGAACAGTTCTGTGTTTAACTGATGGTCAGCATCACCTTTAATGTGTTATAACCTTGATAATTTACGCTGGATATCTGCGCGATATAATACTTGAAACCATTGTGTCCGATGTTGGGAAATCGCGTAGCTATGCAACGTGTCATGTCAAACGCCTACCGTCACTGTTTGTAGATTAAGCGCGTTTAGACAGTGAATTGCTGAGAAATTTGAGTATGCATCTATATGCATTGGTTCTGAAGCATGTGTTGTGAAATGTGGGCTCGGCTACCGTTAAGGCGTGTATCGAAACTGAGCTGGCACTGGGTTTCTTGCAAGAACTTTAACAGTATGGTTTCCTTTAACTTAAGACTATCGAATGGCTATCTCCTGACAACCCTTAATGACTTGTTTTTATCCAAGACGGTGTTCTGTTAATACAGCGGTGCACAAACTTTGTCAGCGATGTCCCAAGCATATCAAGTCATGCTTTTCGCGACCCAGACTGATGTCATTTACATGAAGTTACTTGATAATTGTTAGTGTTGGCAATAGCCATGTTTTTAATACCTAAAAGCTAAATTAAAGGACAAAGTTACTGAATATTAACCGGCAGTTAAAATCGGTAAATTTGACTACGCTTTCTGGGATTAAGTCTTTCAGTGACGCATAGTATGGGTAAAGTTCTCAAAGCTGCCAGACAGAAAACCTTCGGCTAAAACGTTTCTCATCAAGATTATTCACCGTCTCTTTAATGGGACGTGTCTGCCATATACCCAAATCTTCGATTTTTTTTAAATGTCAAAGACGAAAAGACCTTGTCGCGGTAATTAGCCGAAACCTTTAGCTATCTGAAGTTATATGAGAAATAAACAAGTAAATTTGGTAGAATCGGCGATATCTCGCTCTTTGAATGCCGTACCAGACAACATTAAAGCCGGCATTTACGTTATCATATGAAATACACTGTCAAATGCAAACAATAACAATGTTTTAACTTGTTTTGATTTTCCTATTTAGCATTTATTTGTACAAACACAATAACATTAATGAATACTAGCACCTTTTTTCACACAGGCCTAATTACATTGCAGTGTTTCTGCAAGCTACCCCATACCACAGCCAGCTAGATATACAGTTTGTGCACCGCTGTGAACTTTGTGGTCTTTAGTAGGACATAGTGTGCACGCACACACACCAAGCTGTTAGAAGCTGGATGTTTTCCCCCAGTTGATTTTGCATGTTCTGGCTATCTAGTGCTCTTTGGGTAAAGTGTGTACAGTCTCAAGGCTGTGCGTTTGTACATCTGATGAAAATGGCGCACACGCATTAGAGAAGTTTGAGCCTTCCCAGACACAGTATATTGGTTGGAAACCTGCCAGCTTGCTGCAAGTTATTGCACTGTAGAACTGGGGTGGTCAAGAACGGTTGCATCTTCACTTGATAATGGTTTTTCTGATTATAATTACCTCTATGTAATCTGCCATTTTGGCTGCATTTTTTGATTAATGATGAGTTACAACTGAAGACTGTCTCCATAAGCAATGGTTTGCCATTGGTCAACGATAATTAATGAATTAGGGCTTATCAATTTCAGTTATTTTATTGTTATTGACATTACTTTGAATAGATATTTGGTAGGTGTCTAGTGGCTGCATCCCTCTGAATTTATGGTTATTTTTGCACCCCTTTACAATCCCTTAACATTTTTTTGTGTGTTCTGCGCTCTTTCAGTACCCTGCGATTTGACCCACCATGGCAGACCCAGATCTTGATTTCACCAGTGGGGATGCTGGGGCTTCTGCCACCTTCCCCATGCAGTGCAGCGCCCTGCGCAAGAACGGCCACGTGGTTCTGAAGGGACGCCCCTGCAAGATCGTCGAAATGTCAACCTCCAAGACCGGCAAGCACGGACACGCCAAGGTAACGGAAGGGTTGGTGCACTGGTTTGTCCGGGGTCAGTGTTGGCTTTCAGGTTCTGCCTTACTCTAGTGCAGCAGTAGCTAACATTTGTTCTGGAGACCCACAGTATCAGCTAGTTTTCTGTTGCCTTAAGATCAGCGACGAATGCAGACCCAAGAAAATAGATGAGTGGACTGTAATCGACTGCTTTAACTGATCAATTAAGTTCTGGATGGCAACAAAAAACGGCATACCTTGTTTTGCCCACCGGTGCCTTCAGGAGGAAATTCTTGTTTTATATTTCCACATTGAATGCTATGCTTAGTTTTAAGATTTTGCAGAAATCTTTGACATTGTGACTGCGTCTGGTCTTTCAGTAAGGAGCAGTGCATTGAAGAGACACTGTTGCACTGGAAATAAATTATAAAAATAAAATAAATTGCCGTCTTTGAAGTCATAGGAATAGGACTCTGCAACCAGGCATTCAGTACAACACCACTTGGCTTCTAGTAAAATTGGCAAATCTTGTAACAGGGTTTTCATTACTCCACACTTAGTGGATCAATTAAGACTTTGCAGTTGGCATGTCTCTCCTGTTTATTGGTGGGTTCATGGTGATTCTGACCTGGCACACTCTACCACAGGAATATTCACATCTGGCCCACAAGTCAGTTGAATCATTGACCAGTCATTGGCACTCATAATGCAACGAATGGTCAGGCTGGAAAGAGAACCAGCCCTCCTCCTGGCCGCAAAGACCAGTTTTGAGTATCCCTGCCCTACTGTATGGTGCTGCCCGGATGCTTCATGCCAGAGGAGGGAAAGGCTGTTGATGGACGGCTGGCATTTATTTAGGTTTTTGTTCCCACAAGTTTCCCTGGTGGAATTGGCGAATAGGCAGTACTCAAACACTGGTTGGCCCATAGTCAGCACAGCAGTAGATTTTCTGTGCAAGGACAGCATTTAGTTGTGATCTGTGGGCCAGGAATTTTAGCTGAAGTGTCAACTACAATGATTGTGACAATTTAAATATTGAGAACATAAGTTGGTATGAAATCCTGAAACAGATACATCACTCCTCTCCCCTTTGAGTTAAGGATGAGTTGGTTTGAAATGGTTTCATGTTAGCATGTGATTTTTTTAAGAGAGGAATATGCAAGCAGTGTGCTGAGGCGGCGTTTGTCTCTGCAGGTCCACATGGTTGGAATTGACATTTTCTCCGGCAAGAAGTATGAAGATATCTGCCCTTCTACCCACAACATGGATGTCCCCAACATCAAGAGAAATGACTTCCAGGTGAGATTCTGATAAGAACCGAATGACTCGGCTTCTGATGGGCGGGGAGCCCTGTTGGATTTACCTTTTCTACATCCAGTAAAGAAAATGAACCACGGAAAATTTTCAACCATGCCTGAAACAGTAATGTAACAGACTTCACTGTAGTTGTAACAGTAGTCACAATGTTTGAAGTGAATAGTTGATGCGTTTCTGTTGAAGATATGGAAGTGTTTGTTATTTTATGGAATTCTGGGGAATATCTTACCTAGCCTGTCAGTGTGTCAAAATTTACTGTTGGCAAAATATTCAAGTCACACCCTCCTTTGTGACTCTTGCTACGTTTGACAAAAGAATGCAGTCAGCTGGTAGTATCTGCTGGAGTGAATTACCACAAGAAGTTTAGATGGTTTTAGGATGTGTAATCCAGAATCTTCAGAAAGTAGTTTGGCTTGATCCATTTAAACAACGTGTAAATAAGAGACATGAAACTGGGAATATTGAAAAATGATTATGCACCTTAACAAGGTTAATTTTGTTTTGTGACATGGCAGTCTTGCGCCTTTCATCCACAAGATTGGGATAGTTGTGATTTAGTCTTCCATTGATAAAGTGCTGGAAAAGATTATCTGCCTTTAGCTACCAAATGGTAGTTGGAATAATGATACTACGGCACGGTTTGTGGTAAAGTAGCCCAAGAAGCGCTTGCTAATTTTAGATATGGTTCTTGAGCTGGTTTAACCAAACATTAGTCTGTCTATGTCCCATTTATGCTACGTGGTTATGGGAGATTGTACCTGCATAGTCTAATCATTCTGACAGCTCTAATTATACTCCCTTTCTTACCCATCTTTCCTTATTTTATTATTTCTTACGATGTTTTACTAGGTTTTCCCTTTGCTTACACAAGGATTCTCGCTGGCTAACGTTAAGCATTTCATTGCCTGCTAGTTAACAACTACCTATATGCTGTATAGACTGCATTTGACAAACTGTTAACTACAGTTAATAGACCAGATATGTTATCTGTTGTTATTAAGAGGCAAAATAGCCTGTATCTTGCCTTCAAACAAATGTGTGCCTGACATTACCAATTATTTTTTTCCCATAGGGATTTTGTTTACTGCTGAAAATAAGGTCTGTGGTTAACATACCTAAGTTTCACATTTTGTTCTATGAGATAAACCCCATTAATATCTGTGGTGTTTTCGAAGCCGTTATTTACTTTATAAAAGTATGTTGCTAACAAGTTGCTGTATTGAAACTACAGTGGTCATCATGTGCAGGCAGGCTAGTATGAATACTTGAGTGGCGGTTGCCTGACTGTTGTAGTTTCAGTGTAGCAACTTGTTAGCAACATAGTTTTTTAAAGCTTTGAAATTCACGGTTGAGATATTAATCGGTGTCATTTATTGCATAGAACAAAACGTGGAACTCTCTTTGGCTTAGGTTAACAACAGACCTTCTTTTCTGTGGAAAATTAAATCCCTATGGGGAAAAAAACATCTGCCAGGCGCAGCCATGTTTCAAAATGCCAACTCACTTTCTTGTTTTAGGACTGCTAATTGTAACACACTCTTAGGTCACCTATGGGCCATGCCAGATGCTGGCTAACACCACTTTTTTTGCTCAGACCCTCTTTAAATAACATTAATTCAATTGAACAGTTCATTTAGATTTTTTCAAGTAGATTTCAGGGGAGAAATGTGCAGGATCTGTTCTCATGAACTTGCATTGCTCAGTTTTAATAAAACTGAGCTGTGGAATTCATGATTTCATGATTCCACTGCAACAAACAAATGTGACTTTAGCGCTATAGCAACTTTGGAGACCTGGCTCTTCTGATTGATTTTAATCTTACCTTCTCACGCGTCTCTTTGTGGGTGTGATAGGGTCATGCTGTTTAAATAAAAATGAGCAGAAATGTCCAAGGCGGCTTCCATAGTTCTTTCAACCTCCTGTCGAGAGGAGACTCATCAGAAACAATCCATATGATCTGAAAAGGAGAGAATCTGGCATCAAAATGTCTTAAATTGTTAAATTCAGGGATGTCCCGAGTTTATCCTGACTCAAACTAGGGCTTAGGTGGTGACTGTGTGACACCTACTGCCATTGGTCTGGCTTTACTGCCACTGTCTAAAGCTTTTTAAAATTTAAAATTCCAGTCTTCAAGACACCGCTACAATGCATTGTGATTGATGCTTTTAAAAATATGTGTGACAAAAATAAAATATTGAAACAATTTAAATACTTATTGAGGGTTAGGTATTCTAAGTGCCAACTCTTTGTAAGGGGGTCGTTCTACAGGAGTAGTATTTGGAATTGTAATATGCCTTGAAATTAGTTTAATTTACTTAAAACTTGGGGTACAATATTAATGAACCTCGGTGGCGGGCCAGTGTGTGTGTGCGTGCATGTTTGTGTTTCCACCAATTGCCCTAGCTAAATGAGAACTGGCTGTATACACCAACACCTGTTCACTCGTGGATTAGATCTCCGTAAAATGTTTTGTATAGGAACTAAAGAACAGTCTTCATCTGTCTTTCATACGCTTATCAAGAAAAACAGAAATGGATATCCCCCGTCGTTGCCCACCTCTTGTAACTTAATGAATCCGCACAAATGCCATCTTACTGTATTGGAGTTATTTTTATACATACTCAAAGAATGCTTGCACCATTTTTGTCACTGGTGATGTACCCTACACAACATGAAAGGATTTTCAGAATTTCTCAGTTCAGTCTGTGCAGATTGGAAAGTGTACGTTGGGGCAGTAGAGTCCACTCAACTGCGTAACAGATTATTGCATAATTCAGGTATTTTTATAGAATTGCCCAATTTTATGCCAGGGTTTTGAGCACATTTTGTTGCCTGTAAAATCTTTGTGCGATTGATCATAAAAATAATGATATCCTTGCGTGCGTTCAGCAACTTTGTTCAAAAGTGTTAATCTCGGAAGTATTACAGGTCACGGTGACGATGCTCCCATGGTCATGCCTAGATGAGATGCGGATAATTTCAGGAAGTGGTGCCCTATTCGATAGGTTTGTCAAAATAGGATAATTTAATAAAGGTAAGTTTGCCCTCATTTGTCAAACTTGAGGATAAATAATTTAGACAATAAGGTGGCCAAATGAAAGATGAGAAGATCACCTATAAAAGATGGGGAAACTAGTAATGAGGTAGAGGCTTGCTACTACCGTGGCATTACTAGTTCCATCCTTATTGGTACTTTTCTGTCCATGTTTGTCCTAGCTGGACAATTGGTCAATCTTCTCTGAAGGAAAAGGCACCATTTAATTCTGTCATGGTGAACCTTTCAAATAGGACAGCACTTCCTGAAATATCCTGTATCCCTTCTAGACACAACCTGCTCAGAGACGATTCTGTGAGATGAACGGGAAAATAAAGTTGAACTCTGCCACCTGGCCAGTTTTTGTCTGTGCTGACTACTTGGATGTGAAATAAAAAGGACAAGCGTTACCAATTTCACAGGATTTTGATCTGAAGTGTCTGCTAAAATATAAAAGTGACTGTGAAATGTATCCAGATTCCTCATACCATCGGGGTGACTTTACAGCCAGCTGGGTGTGGGCAATAGTTAGATGCTGAGCTGCCTTTAGTCGATTGCACAAAGCAGATGTGATTGTTGACTTTCAGGCTAAAATTGAATGGGCCCTTAAATACCCACAACTGGCCATCTGGGTAGTGTAGAGGTATAAGCACTCGCCTACCACTGCAGATACCCGGGTTCGGTTCTTCCGGCTTGGTCAGACGTTCCTAACAACACAATTGACAGTGTTTGCCGGTGGGAAGCCAGTGAGGGTATGAGTCCTGATCGTTGCATTAGCGACTCCTACTGGTTGGCCTGTTCAGCAGGGAGGGGATCTGGGGGAGATAGCTTGAACCTCCCCCAAAAATACCCACACCTGTTGTAATTGGCCCTGGTGGTGAAATTTTAAAAGAAGGTTGATGTCAGACGGGCATGTGAAGCGGGTAGGCTGACTGCAGCAGACTGCATGTTTTTGTTCTGTTGATGCAGATTTCAATGACAATGCTTATTGCTGCAGCTGCGTGGTGTTTATTTCTACCCAGCTGATCAGCATTGTTTGAATGCTGTTCTATTTGAGCTGATTTAATGCATTTCCTGTTCAAGCTGATTTGCGACGAGGAGTTGCCTGATCTATATTGATGCGTTTCCTGTTCCAGCAGATTTGGGCCTAGTGTTCCACCAGTTTTCCCATTGTTTCCAGTAGCCTATATCATGATATTTGATGCATTTTCCAGTGAAGCAGAAAGGCAATGTTTTCTGTTCCTCGATCTTAATTGTGATGCGTTTCCTGTCTCAGCAGATGTGTGTTAGTGATGCGTTTTGTCCCTGCTGATCTCCGTTACTTTGTTTCCTTTTGCAGCTGATTGGCATCCATGACGGGTTTCTGTCTCTGCTGATGGACAACGGGGATGTCCGTGAGGATCTCAGGCTTCCAGAGGGTGACCTTGGCAAAGAAATTGAATCCAAATTCTCTAACGGAGAAGATACAATGGTGCGTATGCAGCTGCCCTAGCCTGCAGACTTGCACTTGTTACCTTGGGCCCCTGGCCCCCCTCTCGTTTTGTAGTTGCGCCACAGTTTTAATTGGACATGCACACACTTGATTGGTTAGGTTCTGGCTCCTTAGAAACTGTAGCCACCCCACATATGTGAATAACCACTCGCGGGGGAGGGTTTTTTTGGCTGGTTACCTTAAATTGTGAATACCCCGGACTTTACAGAATTTGCATCGAAGAATTGTATAGTAGTGTGTCCGGTTTTTTTGCCTGCGCAAGCTGTATATCTTGCTCTTGCCCCAGGAAACAAACTGAATCGGTGGTCATGTCTTTAGCCTCTTTTCAACTGTAGGGCCGAACGGTTCTGAGCACGGAGAGGAACGGTTCCAATGGTGTTTCCACTTGGAAACGGTTTGGCGCGGGGCGCTTACAAACCATGCCCAGCACAATTTTCTTGGCACGGTTAGACAACCGTGCTCTGTGCAATAGAACCGTTCGGGTGGGCGGGCTTAATGACATAGGTATTCACTGATTGGTTTCACATTTTGTCCTCTTCCGTTAGCTAGGTCGGTAGAGAAGCTAATATAGATAAAAATGCCCAAAACTGTGTCATGGTCAGTGGAGGATACGCTTGCACACACAAAGAAAAACCAAAAACAGACAATACACAGAATCCTTGTCCATATCCTCAGCCAATGAAACGGAACATAACAAAAACAAAACAGAATGGGGAACGACAACAACAACTGGCGCATATTTATTACATACACAATGGGACGCCGTCGCTGATCCACTGCATCACTTGCTGTCGTCACTAGTTTTTCTTAGATACTCCCTAGTCCTGGTTTTAGCAGCCCGACAGATGGAAACAGAAACGGTAACCGTTCCCACGAGTCCTGAGCAGCGCGGAACGGCACAGAGCGCCCCGGTAACCGTTCGGCCCTACACTGGAAAAGAGGCTTTTGTGAATGCCCTGCTCTTCCGTACTTAGCAAAGGGCCCTGTTCCTTGCTCAAGAGATACAGTTGGAATGAAATCTGCAGGCAGTTTGTTGAAAGCTCTTTAACAGCTATGCCACACTATCACCCTTAACAGATTTCTTGTTTCCCTCCTCCCTTCCCTCTCGCCCCTAGGTCTCCGTGCTGTGCGCAATGGGGGAGGAGTGTGCCGTCGCCCTCAAGGCTATGTCAAATAAATAGGACGAGACTTGGTTTTAAGGCTGAGACTTCTTATACCACAAATCTTACATTTTGGTTCTAATTCTCACCAAAGCTATGGCCTTCACATACAACAACCTCAAATTGCTTCTTTTTTTTTTCCTCCTAAAACTTTGCTGGAAGTTTTGTAACTGGGTGTCGTTGGCTGATTGGTATTTTGCCAAATCACTGAGGGTTTTTTTTTGTTTTTAATTTTGACTTCATTCCTTTTAATTTTGCCTTCAAGATGTTAGTCTTGGTACTTACATTCCTGAATGTTAAAAAAAAAAAAAAAAAATTATAATGGGATCCAATTTTGTAAGATTATTTTTTTATATTTCTTAGACTGAATAGCGTGTGGAATTTATGCCTTTTTGGGGTCAATATGCATTTCAGTTGTGGGGGGGGTGGGGTTGGGAAGACACTTACTGTTCACGCGGGCTTTTCCGCTCCCTACATGGTGACTGTTGGCAACGGCCATTGGTGCAGAGCAGGCATCCTTGAACCGATTCATCCATGGGGAAATGCTAGGATATCGGTTGTCAGCACTTAAGAGCGGCCTTTTGGGTACTGCCAAACTAATTCACCTTCTTAAATTTCAGCGATTATTTTGTTTTTCTGAAACGCCAGTGTCCTTTTCAAAAGCCAAGAAAGAAGTGATGGCCACGCACGATTACCACTGTACACGACGGCAGATCATTGGCCGTCATTTGGCAACATAAATAAAAAGAATGTCGAAGCCGTTACGGGTCTCATCTAGGTAGGCTTCCCTGAGTGTTGTGTGGACGCCTCCTTGCGTGAGCGACTCAATCCAGGGGAAGGGGCGTTAAGTTGCAAACCTTTTTTCACCGAGGCCTTTATCACCAACTGGAGATAGAGAAAAAAAAAAGAAATAAAGAGTGGGAAAATAAAATGGAAAATCTTTCCAGTTGCTTATTTCTTTTATTGTATTTATCATGCAGTTATATTAAAATGAGTTAAGACCTCCCCAGTGCATCTGTTTCTCTGTTTTCTTTACAGACCTACACCTGTTCCTCCCCCGAGCACTTTGATAGTTGCATTGGTAGTTAAATTTTTTATGCACTAGGACCCAAGTTTCTGAATTTACAACATGAAACGTTCAAATGCCAGTATTCTTGAGCTTTTTGGAGACCTGGCACCACAAAACAGAAAGGGAGTGGAGGGGAGGCAGGCATGCAGGTTGTAATGGACCTTTCCCAAAGTTGAGCTTTGAAACCGAAGTTATGCATTTTGGGTGTTGTGCTTACTTTGCTGCAGCAGGAGGTGGGATTATTCAGTTTCTTTGCACCTTGTACTGTCTTGCTTTCTTTAATGCATCTGGACTCTGGGCTTCTCTGGTTTCCTACAGTTTTTGGCTGACTGTGTGGCTCTTGGATGTGCGATTGTCTAGTGGTGTAGTAGCCAAGCACAACTTTCCAAGCTGTTTGCAGTGACTGGACTTGTTTCAAATCTGGGGTGTGTGCCTGCGCTGAAGGCATGGCGGGTTCTCCTTGCCTTGGTATTTTCCATTTGTTCCTACTTCCCACATTTCATTTGGAAACCCTGTCACACTGATATTGAATTAAACTTTGCAGGAGCCTTCTTTTGGAAAGGGAACTGCTTGTTTTGTTCAGTAAAAAGATGTCCCATGTTGTGGGCGGAGAAAGAATAACTGTCCATTGGGGTTAACCAGTCCTGGGGCTTCCATCTGCACATGAGCAGGACTTCTCAAACTTTTTGTCTTTGACTAATCATGCCTATAGTATAGTTATATGTATATATTTCTTGTGGGGAATTTGCGTCTGGAACCTTTTTTTTTTTTTTTTTTTTAAACCGCTTTCCCTTTTGCTGTTTTTGTGATTTGTAGCTTTGGGATTTATTCTTTCTCTTGCAGCCATAAAGACACTGGGGTCCAGACTCCTTCATTAACGTGTTTAATGATTCACCAAGATTCTGTGAGGGCTAATATCAGTGCAATTTAAAACTGACGTAACTGCTGCCATTAATTAAAATTAATGGCTTTATTCTTTCCCTACCTGCTCAAAAGGAATATTTTAGTCTATCCCAATTTCTGTGGTGCTAAAGGTTTTGAATAGTCAAATAGCAGTTTTATCCATTGAATACTTCTACACTCCAGTTGTCTCATTGCTAAGAAGCATTTTCCTGTTTCTGGCAGAATCTTTTTATGAATGGTTTGTAGTCCCCCCTCCTTTACGATTATTTAATGTGACAAACTTGGGCAGATGTGTTCAGTTTATAAACGGCCTCAATTTACTTTAAAAGTAGTTCCATAGTTTTCACCAAATCTGAAATAAAGATTTGTCTCACAACAGTTGCTGTAACCTGCTATCGGTAAACTGTCGTAAACTACAGTAAGCAAGCATGTTGAAACGACCAAGTGACTATAGTTAACTTGTCAAACCGTGAAGTGTACGCAATCTTTGCAGAACCTTTTTCCCAGAAGTGATGTTGAGTCTGACATTATTTAGATGCACTTGTGATCCCTGGTGCCGAGAGCTGGTCAGCATGGATACCGTGACTAATAAGTAGATGTATTATTGCCTGTGAACGCAAGTCATTGAAGTCTGTTCTGTGCAGTCCTTGATGGACGAGGTTGGAGTTTCAGTTCTTGGGTAGTTATTGACCATCTGAGGCAGATTTTTAAAAAGGGTTATATTTACAATTCATTTTTTCCCCACTGAATAATGACTTCTAATAAAGCAAAATGAGAGCTTTAGCAAGCATGCTTCTTAATTATCTTAAGTGTGTTGCTTGTATGGTGCTTTTGATTTAGTTTAAATGGGGGGAGGGGGGAGTAAACATTACTTAACAGACTTCTTTTGATATTGTTCATAAAACTAGATGTACTCCAGGGCTGCCAGTTACCCAGCTCAACTTGAAAATTCTCAAATGGTTCCCAATCCTTAACAAAACTATCAACTGGATTTAGGAACATGCAGGGTTATCCTTGCATGCCATGGAAAAAAAGCCTTTGTTCTAGGGTTATGGTCCAGTTTTTTCCTCAGTATGGTCCTTTTCTTTCTTTCTCCTTGCCAGTTCTTTTCCTTTTTATCAAGGGCTTGTCAGGCTGCTCTGACTCATAGGGCTGTGCACCATGCCTCCCTCCCCCTTCTTTGTTAAAAATAAACCACCCTCGGAGTTTGCCAGCTCACTTGGGTTGTGTCTGAGTGTACACGTACGCACATGCATGCTGGGGTTGGCAGTTGCACACAGTCTATGCATTTTTGCACAAAGAATCTTCGTACGTGCAGATCTTTACGGTGCCCTTAAAATGTAAACGCCCCGTTGATGAAACGGAAAGATTTAATGAATTACAGAAATCAGTTTACATAAAGTATAAAGTGAGAGACCTGCAAATGGAGAGTGGACACAGGAGAGGTGTAAGATTTTGTTCATTGCAAGCAAGGAGAGTGAACGAGGGGCTGGGCTCTTGCCACCATGATGGAAGCAGCCAGGCTATCTTCATTCCTGAAATGCGTTGCGGGCCCCAGCATCTGAAGACAACCTTACAAAGGCTCATGCATGTATTTCTTTGTCTCCCACAGCCAAGGGTGCATATAATTTTTTCTGCTACCACCAATACTGCACTCGGGTGCCATGAGGGACTTTTTGCCCCATGAAAAGCTCTCCTATTGTACCCCACTACCCCAGAAAATCCTGTGTTCTAATATTTTTTGAGGGCCCCTGTCAGTCAGGGCCATCGGGATCATCGTAACCTTCCCCGCCCTCACAGTGCCCCTGACCCTGCCACACTGAATTCCATAAAATGGTCGAGTTGAAGAAAGGACGAAGAGGAGAAAGCGGAAGGGAGAGAAATGAGGGTAGCTTTGCGTGCAGGCCCTGGCCTAATGGTTTCCCTGGGGAGTCTGCCACTGGCAGTGAGCCCAGAATGTGCTGCCCATGATTGCACGCATTGGAGCGTGCGTTGTGGTCCAGGGAGACATGAGGCCACAGACGGAAGGAAGAGGTGACTGGCGCAGTGCTGCACCATCAGCCCTTTGTGTGATGGCTAATAGGGCTAGCTCGTTTTCCCCAGCTATTAATTCTAAACATTACCTTTCTTTTGTGGTATGTCACAAATAAATCTGGGGGGTTTGAATTCTTTAAGGGCAGGGACAGGAGGTTGCATATCTATCTTGGACATTATTTATTTGCAGTTGCCAGTTTCTCCCTCCCCTCTGGTACTATCTGTGCTCTGACCTTGATGTGGTTTTATTGGGACTTTCTGAGATATGTCACAAGATCCGAATGTGGTGGAACACAGGGCTGCCACAAACAGCTGCCCAGAGCTCTGGCCATGCGCCAGGTGTGACACCATGTCCCTAAACATCTGATGTGTATCGGGTACCTACTGCACCTTGATCCAAGCAAGAAAAAAGAGGTTGCTGATGACTTCTACACCAGTTCTTAACATTAACAGCAGCTGTAGTGCTTTCTTACATGCATTATCCAGCTGTCACACGCACATGCTGCAGGTTTTATATGGTGAAGGATTTTTTTTGTGTGTGTCATGAGCTGGCAGTGTGAGACTGTTGGCGGGGGGGATGGGTTGTTGTCTGGTCTGGCTGGCCCAACAGGATTTTCCCTTCATCAATTTCAACTCAACATGGGTTGTCATGACAGCAGGAGAACTGTGGTAGGCAAAAGAGGCAAATAATCAAGGCCCAATTAAATGATATTCAGCATCTTTGCACTATTGAGATTCACTAAGATTAAAATTAGCAGTTATTTAAAATGGGTTTTTTTGGTACAAGTAAATTGGTGTGCATGTGCGTGCATCTGTGGGTGTGGTTTAGTTTCTCTTTCGGTCTCTGCTCAGCCCTGCTATGAGTAATTCCTGCAACTGTCAGTGGTGCAGAGTGGAGGAAAAGAAAAACACGCTTTTGACATTGCATCTTTGCATTTCTAAAGACAAGGACAAAATATCCGCACTTAGTCATAACCACCGTGACTGAACAAAACACGAAACATTCCAGCCTGCATTTATGAGGTGCCTTTTTAATCTCCCTAGCTCAGTCTGAGAAACTAGCCATGTAAGTGCATCTTTTTTGTACTGACAGCAATGATAAATGTTTTTTCTGAATGCTTTTTTTTCGGAGTTCATTTTAAACATATAGTATATAAATTGACTTCGTTTGAAGAGGAGGTTTTTTGGAATGTTTTTTTCAAAATTCCAAGTCTGTTTAACTTTCAGTTACCAGTTGGCACTAGTGAGTTTTACATTAGAATATTCAGTTAAGGACATTCTAATCACGCATTTGTGATCTTACACCTTAAAGGATTAAATTTACAGCTAATTCACGGTTGCTATGATGGTAATATTTACTAGTTAACCAAGGTATTCCATACACTTGATTACCATCTTCACAAAATAATGTGGCATATGGCAATAATGTGTTAAATGGCAATAAATATCCATTGTATTCTCATCCTAAATGAAGTTCTTAAAAGAATGTTTCCATTAAAAAAATCTAATGAGAAGAACCACCTCACTGTTATGTATAGCCTCTTTTTTTATTGAATAAACCTGACTCCATGAAGCTCTACTCTGAAAAAGATACACTGATCAGCCACAACATTAAAGCCACCTGCCTAATATTGTGTAGGTTCCCCTCGTGCCGTCTAAACAGCTCTGACCCATCGAGAGTTTTTAAAATCATTTGGAAATAATTCACCCTCTAACAATATCTTAGCTTTTTATAGCCCTGTAGCAACTAATAATGTAATAAACTACCAATAGTGTAATAACCCCCAATAATGTAATTCATTTCTAATTTTTTATGTAATAAAAACCAATAATGTAATAGTAGTAGTAGTGGTGGTAGTAGCAGTAGTAGTAGTAGTGTACTTTATTGATCCCCGGGGGGAATTTGCACTTGCAGCATCAAAGACAAAGTAACACAATCAAAATTTACAGTAGATACAAAATATCAGATAGAAATATACAGTTGATACAAATATATACAAAAATCCAAATATACCAGAGGACACCTTCAGAGGTGGAGTCCATGTCTCGACAGGCCAGAGCTGTTTTGGCAGCAAGAGGGAGACCTACACAATAGGTAGGTGGTTTTAATGTTGTGGCTGATCGGTGTACAATTCCAGTAGGTAGTCAGATTATATTATGATGTATTTTGATACTTTATATTTAGGAAATATGACCTTACCCTCAGGTTGCACAGTGGGTAGCTGTCTCCTCTCAGCAGGGAGGTCCTGGGTTCGAATCCAGCCTGGGCCTTTCTGTGTGGAGTTTGCATACTCTCCCCGTGTTCGTGTAGGTTTCCTCCGGGTTCTCCGGTTTCCTCCCACAGTCAAAAGACATGCAGGCAGGCTAATTGGAGACTAAATTGCCTATTGTGTGTGTGATTGAATGGTGTGTGTGCCCTGTGATAGATTGGCGGACTGTCCAGGGTGTATTCCTGCCTCTCTCCAAATTCACGCTGGGATAGGCTCCAGAACCCCCCGCGACCCTGCCCAGGATAAGCAGGTCGGATGGATGGAACCTTACCCTCAACGTTATTTTTTATTTACAAAGCAACTTGAAGACCATATTTCATGCAAATATCTGATTAATTTATGCTGGACTTGGCTGATCGGGCGTTTGCCTCGTAATGCAAGTACCGATTGCTGTATGTCAGGTTTGGACTCAACTTATGGCATGTCTTTTTGTTTGCTAGTGTCAAAGAATATTTTTGCTAGCAAACAGAATTTTACATTTATACATTTAAAAAATATAAATATAAAATATAATCATTAGGCAGCTCAGATATGTTGTTAAACAGAACAGAAGAGATGGACGTGCCTGTGTGGAGTGAGCAAAGGTAAAAGGCTAACACAGTCAGGAGGGCAGCCCTGAGACAGTCACCACCAGACCCTGACTGGCTCACCTTAATACAGAGATACCATGCAGTGTACCAGAGATTCTGGCTTATGTCAGCCACCCTTGTCCTTCATCCATAGGACTGGCTAAAAAAGTCTTAAGC
The DNA here is from genome assembly GCF_018555375.3 of Anguilla rostrata. Classification (NCBI taxonomy): domain Eukaryota; kingdom Metazoa; phylum Chordata; class Actinopteri; order Anguilliformes; family Anguillidae; genus Anguilla; species Anguilla rostrata. The sequence continues at coordinate 39,894,272 of NC_057936.1, read as the reverse complement.
TTAGAGAGAGTATCTGCACCCCAAACATGAGCAGGCAAATTATTCCACTGGAAAGGAGCACGATAGGTAAAGGCTCTACATCCTATGGTTTAGCTACTCTAGGAATAACAAGGAGAACCAAGGTTATCTGTCTCACTGGATGTTCCAAGTTGTGTAGAGCTTATCTGATTGGCTCTGTGATTTCGAACAAAGGTGCAAGTTAAGGATATTGCCAACAAACAGCCAGGGACAGTGTGAGACTAAGTTCCTGGCCAGCAGTAACCAGAATAGTACAAGGGAGCCCATTTGGGCCATGGCGGAGTATCCAAACAAAGCAGTATCAGCCATCAGACAGCTGAAAACTTCAGTGAGGAGTGTGATCTAGTCAAATCTAACCAAACTGTCCAAGAAGACAGGAGACTGGTAGAGTTCAGCAAAGGTTGTACAACACTGAGCTAACTCATCAGTGAGGTGAAATTTCGGTTCATCATCATGTTACTTTGTAAGGGAGATATGTAGACTATCGTTATGATAGCACCTGAGCTAGGAAAGGAGGTATTCAAAATGACTTGGGCCTCACATGCAGCCACAATAAGCATGGGGCCTAAGACAGTGAAACCTGACAGCCTGAAATGGGGAGATTTTTGATGGAATAATACCTGCCTGTGATTTGCACAGGCAGCAATATGGCTAGATTGCAGTGAGTAACTGCTCCAGGGTGGCAGAAACCTTTTAAGCCGCAGCATGGTTGCCTGTATCTGAGGCGCTAGCTCTTTCAGTCGGGGCATCTGAAGCGGGGTGTTCTCCCATGGACTTTACAGCTGCTTCCTTTTCTCCTGGGCTCCTTGTGAATTCCTTTCCACGGAGTTCGTGTTTTCAAAGCTGAGTGCTGTGCTTGTTGCATAACTGGCTCGCTCGGCTGGCTTCTGGAGCAGAGAGGGTGAGATTAGGTGTCTTTGACAGTGTTGCCAATTTAGAGACTTTTTGACCTTTCCTACCGACTAAAAATTTTATCTAGCAACTAGCGACAAATTTGGCGACTTCTTGCAACTTTGGCAACCTCCATTCTCGTTGTCGAGCAACAGCAAAAATCACCTTTCACCGATTTGTGATTGACGTCACGTCTGCCTTTCCTAGTGCTCTAGTGTTGCCCACATTTATAAAAGTAATGATTGACCTATGTAGAATCAGCTACTGTAATTACACGGAAGTAGATGTTCTACAGATCTAACTGGTACTACGCAGCTCGGCCAACGTCATTGAAGGGCAGGCAGACACAAAACCTACGCTATGCCTATCGCCGTGCGTGGCCAGTGTTCTATGGAAAGTAGCTAAGGCCTCCTCTAAACGTCGCTAGATGACATCATAAGTTAATTTGCATATGTATGACATGACCACATAATCATTTGCATATATTTTAAAAAACGTATGTTAAGTCACGCACAATTATCTGTCTCTTGTGGTTAGTGAGCTGGTTTGTGTTGGACTAGTGGGAAACCAGTGCAGTTAGCTAGAGTGTGAGGCAAGGGCCCTGCTGCTAATGCGAGTCAGTTTCCCATCAACCCCTGAATAGCAGATAGGAGGAAAGCAGAGGTTGTTTATGTGGATTTGCTACTTCAAGCTAGCTAGTTCTTTTATCATGACATCAACAGGGTTAGCATGCTAGTTAACTGGTAGCAGTTGCTAGCTACAGCAGAGCTGGTGTGGTGTTAGCAAGCTATAGCAAACAAGCAAAGATTTTGAAAAGGCTATTAGTTAGCAACTAAGTACTAAGTTCTGCGCTTTAATGAGCTGGTTAGCTTGAGCCAGATGTCACTCAACAAGTAGAACTGTGCATTCCATTTTGGATTCAAAAGCAGGATCAGCAGCATGCTGTGACATTCTCAGAGACGCCATTCAAAGAGCGGGGAGCTTATTTTTGAGCCACGGAGCAACAATTAATTATGGAAGGGTATGAGGAGGGTACAGAAATTCTCACAGACAAATTAAACATGGCCACAACAGCCAGGGAGGACATCTGGCAAAACAATTTCTAATAAGTTAAATGGGCAAGTTAATTTTATTTTGTAATCCTACCTCAAGTATGAGTCAATATTTAATTTGGTCTAAACATGCTGATATTACTTATGTGGTCCAACAGTAGCCTTTTTAAAGGTCCAGACAACTGGATTCAAGTTGTGTTTATATTCACCAGAAGTGACAATTAATTGTCTTCTTAATAGTTCTTTCAGAATTAAAACTAGATACTGAAAGCTCTCTTATACCTGCACTCAGGAAGCAGTTTAACACATCTGACTAATCCGAAACACCTGTGACGCCATTTGGCCCAAACATCATTATGCCCTGAAATGGGGGGAATATTTATTAAAAAGTGCTGTAATTTCTACAAGGTGAAACCAAAATGTACAAACATTCCCTTAAATAAAAGCTGAGAACGCGCATTATAACTACTGTAAAATTGTGCAGTACAGAGCCAAATCAATAAAAAGTATGTCTTTTCCAAAACATTATGGTGCTCATTGTATTACACGTAGATAGGACTTCACCAGTCATAGCATTTTTGTGACAAGCTTTTTACCTAGTTAACTCCGCCCACTGGAGATCCGGTATTTAGCCAAGGGGGAATGCAAGCCAATCTCAGCACAGGCTTTTCTACATTTTTTTTGCAAGAATCAGTTAAAAATATTTCTGGGTCAATTGTAAATGAAAGAAAGTATTAAAACAATATATCAGCAAATAATTCAAATTTCACTTTTGTGGACCTTTAAATAATTCTTATTTAGCCTTTTCAATAAAATTGTAGGCTGTTTTTTTTTCCTGTGTTATCTGATTTTGTTCATAGTGCATTCATTAATGAAAATTCATTAGTGCATTCATAATGTAATTATCAACCACTTGAATTTTATATCGTTTAAATCCCATGGGCATCAGAAGCTGGCAGCAGGTCAAAGTGAAGTATAAAAATACACTTCAAAGGGGTAAGTAGCCTTTATCAATTTATTCTATTGCATGGTTATGTGTAGAATTTTAAAAAGTATATTTTATTTATTCATGTTGTCTCGTGATTCAAATCTCTTACAATAGAGACCTGTTCAACAGTAGCAGTCACACACTTGTGTCCATTAAAAATATGAAATAATATAAAGACAGTAAAGTGTCACATTTAAAGGCAATGCCACGGGTAAACAGAATAAAAATAAGTACGCTGTTGGCTTTAAATTCATTCACAGAAATGAGACTATAAATATTCAGTTTGTTCAGTAACAAATTCCATGATGATGGGAAATCATAATTAAACAGTTTTTCTAATTTCTGTATGGGGGTGGGGGATTTAAAAAAAACATTTGCTGAGAATGAGTTCTGGGAAGCTTCTGCATGACAGCCTTTTATAAAAAACAGGTACCAATGGTGAAGCCTGCATGTAGCTATGGAGGTCCTGCTCATTCTTTTCTACATGATACAATGGTGTGTAAGTGACCAGACTTTAGCAATTAAGCGGAGGACACTGTGGTAGGCTGCATCTAGGATACCTAGGGAAGTGGTAGGAGCATGCACATAGGGAACATTTTCAGAACCTATCACAAGCAAAAAGGTAGCTTATATAAATTTATTCTTGCTTACAAAAGAAAAACTGGACTTATTTCAAAGGGAAACCCCAAATTTCAATTCCTTAAAAAGGTATATTCATTTTATATGAGAAGAATTTAAGAGTTTGTTTAATGTATCCTACATTTAAAAAAGCCGAAAATAAAGGAAGACTGGAGGAGGACCTGCAATTGAGACCTTACCTGTAGAGGAGCTGGCCCTCCAGCATGATAAAAGCAGTCTATAACAGAGGACATAGCTTCGTGCTGCTCCTCTGAACCGGTGGCTGCAGCAGCACTGGCTTGCATCAGTGGTAGTTGCACCGGATTCTTTAAGCTTTCTCAGAAGTGTTGGTGAAGGCATGATCATTTGTTTTTCACTGACTGCGAATTCACTTACTATACTGTAGCCACCAACTACACTCTAGGGGAAGAGGAGCCGTAAGCTGTAAGTTCCTGCATCTCCATAATGGAATGATTCTCTCTGTACATTGTATATTCTCTCAAAAAAAAACTATTACTGTGTCTCAGTTAATCCTAATTTGCCTTAATAGACCGCTGACAAATAAGACGCTATTTCAGTGTGCCAACAGCAGGGAGCAGTAAATTCTGCTTGTGATGGAAAAACAAATGCCTTCATCACCCTTCATTTTACAATTAATTGAGGCATTATGCTGAAATTCTTAACTTTTTCCAGGGGGCTGGCCCATGTAATAGCTCTCAGCAATCTCCTGGAGTCAGGGATGAAGAGGTTATCATTTGTACTAGCACCCTTTTAAGAAGGAGCAGTAAGACTATGTACTGCTGATAGAGATATATAAATTCCATCTTTCCATGAAATTAAAGACAGGCAGCAAGGGATGGCCTACTGGGAGTTTAAAAAAAGAAAAATAGAGAAACATTCAATTATTAGATAAGCAGCTTGCTGTAAATATACAATTTAATTGACTCATATAAAATAGAATATTGCCCTGTATTATTTTCAACAAAGTCTTTCTTTTTGATGTAAATGTCCTGACGATTTTGTAAATGAAAAGAAACTTAAAATAAATAATAAGACATCACTAATAAAAAATATTGCTTCAAGCAGCAATGCCGAGGGCCAAGCACCAAGTGTGAGCCAAATAATATTATGGTACTTTGGGCTGCAAACCTAAGCCAAATGCCATCCACACTAACATTGGTGTGTATTGGATGTAAGGGTGCATCTGAAATAATTATGTGTAAGTTGCAATTTTGAAGTAGTGCTGTGGCGCCATCTTGGGTGGTAGTGGCACAAAATGTGATATACATGACCTACATGGGTCCCTCTTCAATTTGTACATTCGAAGAATTTGAATAAATAGTGAATTTAAAGGAGGTATGATCAAATATCTTTCCCACAATTTATATACATGTTCATATTTTCTTTGAAAATCTTGGGAGGCCAGCCATTGCATTTTAATTTAAATTATTATCCTGTAGCCATCTTTGGACATATCAAAATTTCCTTTGCAATTTAAAACAGGAATATGCTGTAGATCATGCGTGAGAATCGGACTAACATTGTAATCATTTCATGGGAAAGGGGTGAAAATTTAGGAAGAAAATGAAGACGAATAATCCTAGTAAAAACAAGAGGGTTCCTACGCACCCTTGGTGCTTGGCCCGTTAATAACAAATGCATTTGATTGTCAGTGAACAAAATGAACCAGTGGGTTGTAATGTGCTGTCTTTCCACGTACACACAGTTCATTCACTTCACTCCACACTGTCATCTGGCTGCTGAACATCGCACTGGATGGGCATTTAGGGTAGGGACCTTTTCTTTGGTTGGCAATATTATTACTGCAGGCTCTGTCTGGTGCCACCCTAAACCCTTTAAGGAACTAAAATTCTGCCTTCAGTTTGTCAGCTCAGTGTGGCTTCATGTCCTCACAAAAGCCACATGTGTCATCAATCAGGATCTTCAGGATCATAATGTCCTATGGGGTGAACCGGTCCAGATCAGTACAATAAGTAAATACATATTTCATCACATATAGGCTACTAAAGATTTTTTGTTACTTTGCTCAAGCTTTTGGTCCAAAGTAGACTGAAAATGTACTTTACTGAGGTTGGTGGTGACAATAAACTCGTCTGAAGTGCTACATTGGACACTATAGATACAGTATGATATCCGGCCAAAACACTCACACCAATGGAGACGCTCAAAAATGAAAAGGAAACAAATTTTTTTTTTTACAATCAGCTTTGGTACCTGCCATACCTCCCCAAGAAGTAGCCTACCTGAAGAAGAATAACTATCAGTACTAGTGTCATCAGACAAGGAGAACAATGAGCAACATTGTTAACATTTCTGTCTGGGTGACAAAGAGCCAGAGACCAACAAAATGTGCGCTAGTGGGTTTTGCATTTTCTGTGCATGCAAAGGGACCATAGCATGCCTATGCAAAGCTGGGTTTCCTGTAATTTTTTTCTTTATTTAGGCAAATAGCTTTTGTTTTGGCACATAAATTGTGTTGGTTTTTGAAATGTGTGTTGAATGTGTTTCCTCATATCTACGACTTTAATCAACCTATCACCTCCACAGTTCTATTAAGAGTACTTCACAAGTCCGATTAAAGTGTTAATGTTATTTCCCCATTAATCAAAGGAATGTGGAAAGTCTGCAGTAAGAACAAGATTATTTAAAAAGCATTCTTGAAAGAAGGGAGGCTACCTTGTCAGGCAGAAGCTTACAGTTGTATTGAAATGTTCAAAACTCCTTCATTTACAAAAAAAAAAAAGAAACAGAAATGTAAAAAATCTGTTTAACAAATACCTGTTTTAGATTTTTTTAAATTCAGGATGTCTGAAGCATTACAGGTTCAGGTTTGCATAACAGTGTTTAAAAACAGACAATGTGAAAACCACAGTTGTCTTATGCAATTGAATGTGCCACTCTAAATTGGCCAATCTAATTTAACAGTGCCTGCTTCAGGAAACAATCTAGATTTGTGAAATAGTAGTGCTTTTTCCCACGGCGTGCAGGAACTGCCGCCGTGGGCTATGCATGGCAAATTGTAGTCACTCACTCACTCACGGACAACCTTTGAGGGACAATTTGTGGGATGCATGCGCAGGTGGTGCCAGCTAAAATGTGTCTGCGGAAGTGAGTTGCTCTGTGGGTCTGGACGGTTCCATGCTTGTTTTATTTCTGCAGCTTGTTCTTGTCCTGTGACTCATCTGTTACATCTATTACATAGTCCCTGTCACTGAACCACTATACACTGGCAAGGTTTGTGTGTGAACTTTATAAACCTTGTAATGTCAATTCTCCAGACCAGGGCAATTGTCTTTCAAGGCACACCCTTAATATCAGCGACCAAACATAAGAGCCTTACCTGTTCACAGGCATCATTGCACAACATTTAGCCTTTTGACAGTTGAGTAAGCCAATGAGTAAATTGGCCAAGGCTATTGAAGAGTGTTTATGTGATTCTAATCCAGCTGACTGAATAAACAGCAGATTGAGTGGTAGTTTGATCTGTCATTACTAGGTGGTACCTAATTTTACTACATTAATAAATGGAATATATTGTGTTGTTATTATTTTGTTTAAAAGTTGAGGAAACAAACAAAGTTCCAGGCTTGTTGGCATGATTAAGCGGCAATGAATTGGTTGTGAATGACAGGATAAGTTCTTGCTGTGCTAACCCAGTAGCTTGAACGAGGTTTGTCATTATGCCTATCAGTGGATTAAAGCCACCTTTCTTCTTTTTTATCTAAATCCACTCTTGATGGTTACTTACCTCTTCATCAGCACTGTCATCTGGTCAAAGCCTATAGAAAACCTTATCAGCCAATGGCAGTGCTGGAAAGCACTGACACCGCCTCCTTGGGGGGAGAGATTTGGCTCAGAGTGGGCTAATATATACAGGTACTGTTTTGTGCATAACAGACACAGACTAAGCCCACTGCCCTTATGCAACTAACCCAAAAATAAAGAAAAGGAAACAAGAGAGATGGCCTTTCCTGGGGAGCCAGAAGAGATGCAGGCTTCGCTCTGGCTTGCAATGGACAGACGGAGGGTGAGGGAGCGCTTTCGGTCCACTCTGGCTGGACTCCTGGAGCTGGAGATTCTGCGGGCTAAGCACAGAATGAGGGTGGACAGGGCCTTGGGGAGGGAGAGGACCACTGTGGATAATGCGGGCGAGGGGGAGCGGACTTCTGAGAATGATCCCACAGGGCGTTATCAGTACCATGTGCTAGGCTGTACTGGGAGTCTGAGAGTGATGCGGAGCCACACGAGAGAAGCTGTGAGTAATTCTAGTGGACCAAGGGAGATTTGGGCCTGGTCAAGCTGGTACCGTAAAGACTTTCTGCGGCCCCACCACCACCAACAGCGCTGCCGCTGCGTGCCACCAGATGCACAGCTGAGGGCAAACCTGGCCCAAACAGACAGCAAGTCGAGAGCCAGCTCTGGATTCTGCGATGATGACTTCTATGCTGACGAGGACGAAGAAGACACAGAAGGTTCGTCTCTCTCTGGTTCCCACTCTTCCCTGGACGGTCGACCCCTCCTGATTCAGAGCAGAGAAGGCGCCGAAGGGTGGGGCTGTGACTCGCCTTCGACGCTCACAGTGGGCGGCGCCATCCCCACCAGCGGCTTCTTGTCTGTGGCCAGCCTCTGCCCCGAGTCACACTGGTGGCACTTCTCCACTGTGCTGCAGGCCCAGGTGAGCCTCGACCCCAAATACTGCCTGGACCTGATGGCCGGGCAGAGCCAGGAAGTGTACCGATTCCCCAGCCCCCTGCATGCCGTGGCTCTGCAGAGCCCCCTCTATGCCTCTATGCAGAGCCCCGCCCCATCCCCAGGGGGAGCATGTCACTCAAAATCCTGCTCTCTCCCCATGTGCCTCACTGCCAGCCCCCAGCAGACAGGCTGCAGCCCCACCCCCCACCCTGAGAGGTGCAGCCCTGAAGAGCTCATCTTGGAGCTGGCATGTCGTCACCGTCGGCATGCCGCTGTGCAGAGGGACACCTCCTCTACCTCCTGCTTGTGTCCTGCGTGTGTCTCACCTTCCACCTCGTCAGGAGTGTGTCAGTGGCCCAGTCTGTGTTCACCCACTCAGGGGGGGAGGGAGGGCAGAGGAAACATCGACAACCATCCTTCATCAGCCCCCCTGGGTGACAGCAGCACCCATGAGCAGCCAAGTTCTGCTCAGAACCCTGTGGTGATGGACATTTCTGAGGGAGAATATTGTGATGGCATGAAGAAGCACAGGTCAGTGGAGGACCTGCAAAAAATGTGAAGCATTTGGAACTACTGAAGTAGAAACAGACTCTATGCTGATATTGCTGTCCTCGGACTCCTGCCCTGTTGGAACCACTAAGGTTCATTATTTTTAATTCATTTTCTAAGGCCAGGACCTTTCAATTCTCTATGGGTATTTATTGGCATTTGTTTTGCTTGTGGTTCCGTGTAATTACGGCATATTTCAGAAATGGTATTGTATTATGTTTTACTTCATTAGCAGTTTAACCTGTTACAAATGGCAGTAGAAGTGTCCAGTTAAAATTTGTTATTATTTTCAATTGTTTCACACAAGCGGGAATAAACTACATAGTCATTGATACATTAATATTTTAAGTTATGCTTAAGAGTGCATGAAAATAAAACAATTAAAGTACTTTCTACACATTAGTATATACATGTTTTTGTATACTGAATAACCATAATTCAGTTTTTTTTTAATTGAATATTGTTGAACACAAACTTTAACGTTGTTAGCCACTTTATTAGCAAATAAAATGTAAATACCATTCCTGGGGCTTGCAAACAATTGTTTTGACATTTATATCTAAAATGATTCAATAAATTGTACATTTGATACACAGCTTTTCTGGCATTATCCAATTTGGACTTGATCCAGTAATTATCTGGCTGCGATCTTCTTTCTTTAATCAACAGACAACATTACAGACGTTGCCAAGCAAAGGTAAAACAACAAGTAGCACAATGTTAGATAACATAAATGTATATGTATTTGTAATATTGTTAAAAATTAACTTGTTCTGTAGCTTTTGGTGATGATTGAATCAGGCTTAGAGAGGGCATGCCCTGCAAGATAAGGAACCAGGAGTTTTCAGAGATTAAAAAAAGAGAAGAGTACAAAGTCACAACGTTATGCTTCCACCAGATGTCAGTAAAACTCTCCCGATTCTGTGTTTTATGGGTGGTGGGCAAACAGTAATTCTTCTGTAGGAACATATCCAAGAATTTGGAAACAAAAACCACTACCAAAGTACACAAACCTATCTGGGCTGATTTGGGAGCGTGAGAGGATGAATGTATCATCCAAATGCTGAGAGTCTTTCGTGCTTTATTTGCACTAACATAACAATGGGGGAATTGCTCAGGGCTTAGATTCCACTATCCTGTATTTGGATAGAGAGTACATGCAAAAAAACATTAGAAACCTCCGCAGGTCATTATTAAAGTATTAGTTTGTAAAGTGTTATAATTTTTATGCAGTTTGACGACCTGTTGGTTTTACAATGGCAGATGTCAGATGTTATAAGGCTGCGAAGGAACCCAAGGGAAGTCCTGAGCAGAGTGGACAAATGAGTATGTTTCCCTTTTAAGAATATTTTGTTTATAGTTTCACATTTAATTATATATTTATAAACTTACAACTGTATGTCTACTGTTATTAATCACATATTCATGTTATACTAAAAATAGTGCTTTGCAAAAGTATTCACCCTGTAATTTCTGTACATCTGATATAGTATCTGATATAGTAAAACTACACATCTCAGCTCCATAATGTTTGGGACCAGGCCATATTTTTTTGTATTTGGCTCTGTAAGCCACAATTTTAGATTTGTAATCAATCAATTCACATATGATTAAGGTACAGATTCTCAGCTTTTATTAATTGTTTATACAGTTTGGTTAAAATTATATAAATTACAGTACGTTTTATACTAATTCCCCCCATTTCAGGGCACCATAATCTTTGGGACATATGGCTTAATGGGTGTTTCTAATTATTCAGGTGTGTCCAATTCCTTTCTCAGTGTAGGTGTAAGAGAGCTTTCTGTACATAGCTTTGATTCTGGGTTAGATACAGACATTTGTCAACATGAAGACCAGAGTTGGCCTGATGAAAGCCAAGGAAACCATTATGAGGCTGAGAAATAAGAAACAGTTAGACAACTGTTTGGGACAGCATTAAGAAGAAAATAGCACTTGTGAGCTCAGTAATAACAAAGGGCCTGGTAGGCCAAGGATGACCTCTACAGTTGATGACCAATGATTTGTCACTATAATGAAGAAAAACCCCCAAACACCTGACCAACAGATCTGATTCACTCTTCAGAAGGCAGGCCTGGGTGTGTCAGTGACTACTGTTCACAGAAGACTTTATGAATGCAACTGCAGAGGCTACACTACAAGATGCAAACCACTAGTTAGCGGCAAAAACAGGATGGCATGGTTACAATATGCTAGGAAGCACTTAAAAGAGCCTGCAGAGTGGCCTCAGACATGGACAGATGAGACCAAGATTCACTTATCAGTGTGATGGCAAGAGCAAAGTGTGGAGGATTACACACCAAGGATTACACACCAGGAGGTTAAATAACAATTTGGTATTATTATGTATGTAAACCTCACTATGTAAACTTCACTTCGCTGGTAGACTGAAGTTATGAGGGATAGCAAATGTTCACACTTGCTAATCAGTAGACAGCCATTAAATTTCCTCAGTGAGCTGGACAGTCAGTATTAACAATGGTTGATTATCTCTTGACTAAACGTCAGCTAACATACAGTATATATTTTTAAATATTGTTCACACTCTGCTCCACAAAGTACTTCAACTCATGGTTGTGGGGGTACTGGTCTGCCAATGATGACAAATCGAAACAGAGCCAAAGTCTGTCAGTGCTAGGAAGTTTGTTGGGGCATATCCTTATGAGATGTGGCGGATAGAAGGCAGCTTGGAGATTTATTAGTGGCACTTTAGTATTATAAACTAATGCAAATATTTAATAAAAAATAATTCAGAATTTAATCAAAATCAAATATTTAATAAATCAAAATCTGTGGTATCCTGTATTCTTCCATCATGTACATGCCTTTTAATGTTTCCTGAAAGGATAAAGTGATTCAGACTACAGTACATTGCATGCCGATTCAAAGCCCTGACCCTTGCCTACACTGCCGCCAACAGGACAGCCCCCATCTACTTGCAGGACATGACTCAATTCTATGTGCCTGCTCGACCACTCCGCTCTGTGGCAGCAGGGCGTCTTGCAACCCCTCCCACCCGCCCAAAGGGATCACAGAGCTTCTCCACCCTAGCTCCCCAGTGGTGGAACGAACTCCCCGTCCCTCTCCGAACCTCCCCCTCACTATCCATCTTCCGCCGTGGCCTGAAGACTCATCTCTTCAGACTATACCTAGAATAACCACCACCACGCTGTGTATATATATATTAAAAAAAAATAAATAAATAAAAAAAAACCTTTTTCCTGTCACTTGTTACATGTTGCCCCATCCCTGCACTTCTTGGTAAATTGTATTTGTCCTAATACTCTAGCTTATTCTTCTGCCTAGTTTGGCTTTGCAGATGTTAGACCAGGATAGTGTTCTTTGTTCTCGGCTAGAAATAGCTTTACAAAATAAGTAATTGTACCTTACTGAACCCGTGTTCAGCAGTTGTCTACGATCATGAAAATGCACTTTTGTACGTCGCTTTGGATAAAAGCGTCTGCTAAATGAATGTAATGTAATGTAATGCATGTATTTGTTCCCTAAAAATATCCATAATATTCAGTTTTTCAATGAACTGCTGTAACTGATTGCTTCATGTAGGAAATAGGTATTACTGTAGATGTTATGATCAGGTTGAAGTTCATTTGAGTGGGTGTGCACAGGCATCATCTTATTTTTTCATTAGTAGAGCAGAGTGGGAACATTCTGGCAGACTTGTGTTGAACCGTCCCGCTGTGCTACTCTATGCTGTCAAGGCTGGAAGGACACTGGTGGTGGGAGGGGCTAGGAGGGAGTTGCATGATAATTGACCTGGACCTAGAGTTATTAGATCCAGCTCTATTAATTTTCCTGGACAAGGAACTTTGGAGATGAGTCCATAAAATTATATATTTGCTTTAAATATGTATGAATACCACCTTCAGTTCCTAATTTGAGTGTGGAATTATATTTCTATATCATGGTTTAGCCAGTCTTAGTTGACATTTGCTGCCAGGGAGACCCCACAGGACCTGTTTGTTCTGAATGTGCTGCAGCATTAAATCACTGGCTCAGGGGAAGATGGCACAAAGCAAGTGCACAGTGCCTACAGCAGGGGTCCACAGCCTTGCTCCCGGTGAGCCGCAATGCCTGCTGGTTTTGTTACTCAACACTTACTTGATCAATTAAATCAGCTGATTACACACTTAACTCACCTGGTGGGGTTTGAATGGTTTCTGATTTTAAAGTGAAAAAATCAAAAAATAGGACCAGGGCTGCAGGCCACAGTATATGGAGTTTTTTCAAATTTAATCCAGATTAAACTCAATACCCCTATTTGTTTGGTCTCCTCCAAAACAAAATATAACATATGGCTAGCTGCGGTTTAATTTCAACATGGGTCTCCTGTGGTAAGCTGGCTTCGTGGCCTTCTGTGGCTTCAATGTGGTTTTAAACACAAAAGGATTTATAACACTGTTTTGCGTAACCCGCAGTGTCTTCACCTGTAGCTATTAGTAGGAGAAGACAAAACAGGGATGTTTTAGGCTGCAGATCATATGGGATGAGTTAAATGAAAGGCAGATGGAGACCACATGCGGCTAAAGCAGAAACAAGCATACCTATACCCCCCCCCCCCCACTTGGCCCCAAATCACTGATTTTAGGTAATCAGGGTGCTTAAAATTAAAATGTTCACTTTATCCAACTTACAGTTGTTGAGTCTGAACAGGATAAAATTGTAGGTCTTGTGACATGCACTCTGATGATGACACGGATTTGTTTGCATCTTTGCCTATCTCCAGCTGTGACATGCTAAATGCATCTGTTGTAAGTCACTTTAGCTAAAAGCATCTGCAAAATTCCTGAACTGTCTAAATTGTATAAAATGTACTCTCTCAATCTTGATTTAACGCTGACATATTTTTGTGCTTTGCAGCGTTTGGGTGCAGTTCAGACTCGGGTGGATGGTTAGAGAAGGTCAGAATCTGATCATTCTATTGATACAACTGTATCATGATTAAAGTAGGCACACAATATATCTTTATTTTTTTTTCTGTCATCACTATTTTGTTGGGCAATAGCTCAGATGCTGTAGATTGAATTTCAGAGCCACCCAAATCGGTTTCTGAATATTGTATTTGATCAAGGCTGATTCACCAACCTCCTTGCATTAGGAGCACCTGTAATAATGATACTGTAACATGTTGAAATTCACGGTTGAATCTACACTGATGGAGAGCCTGATTGGATAATTATGTTATTACTTATTGTGGTGGCTTTTTTAGTTCTTGTCCTACCATGCTGCTTTGGCTGTGGTAGTCTCCAACCAGCAGTACATTTTTAAGAGGATGTGCAGCTGTGAGCCAGGAGGGTTGATCTTGAACTTTGACCCTTTCCTTCTCCCTTCTTCTGTGGCATTAGCCACCTGCAGTTGCTGGAAGGATGACCCATGGACTGGTTTCTGGCCACAAGCTTCCCTGGGTGATGTGGAGGAGAGTACTGGGTTAGGGTGGTTGTGCAGAACATCTGAAGTAGACTGAGGCTTCCTATTTTAAGGGATGTTCTATGTGTAGCAGTAAACCAGCTGATGGAGGTGATAGTTTCAGTTGTTTTGCATTTATGCTCCATAATCACACTTTGTATAACCAAGGATTGTCAGCTATGGCAATGCAGACTGAAGGACTGCTACCTCTCCTGATGCAGAGTCCTGTTTATTTTTTTTAGTAAGAGTTAATCTGTCCTTTTGTCTGGGGTAGATATGGAGGAGCTCTGATTAAATGAGGTGGGCTTTTCAGAGGAACATGCAGCTGTGAGAGGGTATTGAGTGCTTCCAGCATAGCTGATATGCGGCTGCAGCACCCTGTCTGGGGGGCACATGTATCAGTATGTACAGTGAACCAGTCTTCAGGGGTTTTCCTGGCTCAAAAACAGGCTAAACTTGGTGTGGGTCATTGTGCACCTGGTGCATTGTTTGGTCTTTTGCTGCTTTTCTGACCTCCTCCTCGTTATTATTTTAAATATTTTTTCCCCCAGTTTTACCTTTTCAAAATAAACAAGCACTCAACACCTTAAGTATTAAATAGTTTTTACAGATGTGGATTGTTTGGGTTTTTTGTCTAACATTAGACTATAGGCGGATAAAACACACATGGTGTCAATCAGGGAATACTCTTGATTCTAGGTAGGTAGCTAACATTAGTTTGACATCCTCCACAGCATTATAACAGCATATATTCGTCACATATTGACCCAGAACTTCTGGAACACTATTGATGAAATAAGATTTATTAAAGACTAAGGGAGTTGCCACTCTACAGCACACATTAAGGTGGCTGTCTTTGAGCCTGTTGTGCAGGGTGTCAGGGGGGGCACGGGAATGGACCCAAGCGCAGAGTGCAAAAATACAAACTCCAAAATGGGGAAAACAAGACTTTAATAAACTCAACGGGGAACAAAGGGAACCAAAAGCCTCGCAGGGCGGTTTAACAAACACAACGAGAATCCTAAAAAGAAGGGAAAAACAAAAGTACAAAAACTCCAAAAACATAGAGAACCAGGCTGGCAAGGAACAGGGGACAGGCGACAGGCAGGCGTAAGGCAAGGGAACAGGCAGGCTACAAACAAGCACGCAACAGGTAGGAAAAAAACCACAAACGGGTGTCAAAACCACAAACGGGTAACAAAGCCACAAACAGGCATACCGGCAGGAACAGAACCGCAAGAATCCAGCGCCTGAGTGAGGGAAGAGGGAGACTTAAGTAGAAAGACGCAGACGAGACACAGGAGGGCACGATGAACAATCAAGCCACAGAGAGGGAAGGGAACACGAGACAAAACGCAACTAATAATGAGATAATTGGAAACAATAAAACAATTAACTGAACACAAAGCAGAGGTTCCGCCATCTGGCGGCCCAACAGAGAACAACAAGGGGGGAAGACACAGAACCCTGACACAGGGTTTGCTTTACCTACCTTAAAAGCTCAAGATTGTATTGTGTGTATAAGTAGCTATTTATGAACTATGTGGGAATTTAAGTCACTGTATTGCTTGCAGATAATCGCAGATCACTAAATTGTATTACAAAAATAGAAGTAATTAATTAATTAGCAGTAGACTATTGTCAAGGAATTCAGTTTAATATACAGTACAGTATTTATTCCAGCCCTGTACATTCTACCAGCTATAACGTAATTAATATTTTTCGTAACCTTAGGCTTTATACTCAAATCGTATATATACAAATGTTAACCACAAGATAGTTGCCTATGAATAGTGCAGAACATAGAATGTCAAAGTTATTTCAGTGCAGAAATATACAGTACATTCACCTTGAAAGTTTATTCATACCAAAGCATGTACTAGAAAGTATTCTCCAATATTGATAAATTCAGTATCGACTTTCGCTGATTGTTTTCATTTATGAGGTAAGCTACAGCGGGCTATATGTAGGGCCTCATATTTCCTGTTTTGCGGATAAATAGTGGACGGAATCACAGAGTCTGGATTAAAAGGGAGAATTTACACATAAACCAGAATGCCACAGAATTGTGAGATGGTTGTGTAAATTTTACAAATTGTATTTGGTACTGTTGAGCATTGGGGATACCATTTGCCTATGTCTGATGTGTGTTCGTTTAGCTACATGTGTTCGTTTACTTGTGGGTGGGATCGTTTGGGAGGAATTTAGTGGGGAGTTGGGGTGACGGGGCACTCACATTCTTGCACGTACAATTATCTTTTTCAATACGGATCTCAGGCCTGATTTGAAACGTGTGTTATTATAGCTATTGACATTACTAGATATAGATAAATATTTGGTGGATACTCCATCTGTGATACTTTATGGTTATTTCAATTATGTTCAGCTACTTCACAATCACTTTAAATTAAAAGCAAAACTGCATGCTCTTTTGTCCATGATTAAATGCACCAGCCTTTCAATATTATACTTATAGGTTTAGTGTTCCTAGCAGCTGGTTACTGGCCACTGATTTTTTGAAAGTTCAAGCACTTGTTACCACTGCTACAGTTAGGCATATTTATTAAAATTGTTTCCCACTGCTGCGCATGAGATCTACTTATTAATTTAATAAACTTTTTATTTAAAAATGATTTCTTCCACTTTTTTGTGATCTTCAACAACTTTGCTGTAACTGCTCCTTTACTTCAGCCAATATGTTCTGTGACAAACATCCAGCCTTAACTATAAGTAGAAAATGTTAGCCTACTCCTTCACCTTTCCTCCTTATTGTCCCCTCTCCATCCCTTTAGAATGAGTCCTAGTAGTCGTCATGAAGTTACAAATATTAATGATGAATTTTAGCTGTTATGCAGTCATTTTTCATTTTCCATTTCTTACCTTACCAACATGCTCAGTGGTTACTTTGAAAAATGAAGTCTTTGGCTTTTGCTGTTCAGCCCTATGCTCTCCCACTGCGAAAGTGGCATTACCTATGGTGCCATCCTGTTGGTCTAAAGACTGGCGTTTTGCACAAAAATGCCATTACCCCAAATGATGACATAAGGTTGAAAAAAGCCAAATGGTTGTTTCTATGCCCAATTGTGAATATTTTCTCTTCGGCGAAGCAGAAAATCACCTTAGAAATTTGCAGGGGAAAAAAAGCAGGAAAAACTCTGGTCTGTTTACATGTTGACAAACTGAATACCTCAGTTAATTAAGTGGCTTTTCAGGGCAACAAACTGTCAGAGTGCCATGCTAGAGATCAATGCTGAGCCCCTAGCTAGCAGAATCACAAAATGATCAGATTTATTAGCTAGCATTTCATTACCACCTTCATCTTGTTGTTACTGCCAGGAGTGTTTGATCTCAATGTTAATATCATCCTGTCACAAAACTGAATGCATAGAAAACTACTATTTGTTTTGCATTATTTTTTGTGTGAATAAGGGAGTATGAGATCTTATTTGCTATCAGGGTCTTATTTTGCTCGAGGTCAGGGCTATTCAACTTCAATAGCAAGTGGGCCAATAGGAAAATCACTGGGGATTCATGGGCCACACAGACTACTTTTTCAATTAATGGCTACAAATAACTCTTACAGTATGATGTTAACAGATATATTACTACATGGAATAAACTAGTCACGTGCATCCCTTTTGTTTCACTTTAATTTAATGGTATCATTATAATCAATTCCAGACAGCAGCCAGTCCACACAGAAAGGAGGAAAGCTATGGTTACAAGGCTTGATACATCTAAAAAAAAATAAACACACCGGTTTATTACTTGTTGCGGCTGGCAAAGTAAATACTTGTCAGTCCATTCGCTCTGGAATTGGCGATTTTCACAATCAACTTTATGTCTCTTTGGCTTTGAGAGAGACATTTTTAAGCTTGTTGTTAGCTTAGCTAATGTGAGTTACTCTGTGGCCCGCCAGCCCAGAATGCAATGTGAGGCTTGACTGAGCGAATGGCAGGTGCGGAGCGGGTGTAATCCTGTTGCAGCCAATCACAGCACATAGGTGCTTTAAAAAGACATAACCAATACCATAATTGGTTCAGATCATACAGTCTATGGTTCAGATGTCTAAAAGTAGCTCGGAGATATGTAGCCTACCATAGTTTTATTTATCATATCACACACATGCCCGCCTGATTTGCAGGCAGCCTCTTGCGGGCCATAGAAAAATTCAAAAGGGCCGTATCCGGCCCACAGGTTTCCCAGCTGGTTTCCCAGCTAGGACACTGTCATTATACCCTTGAGCAAGGCACTTAATTTCTTCCATATACATCCAACTATACTAATGGGTACAAACATACATAAAAACAAACATCATTTATTTATCGGTGATAAATCTATTTATTGTAACAGGCAAACAATCAAAACCATTGCTTCTTCTGGCCATTTTTCTCTGTATTTATTTGATAGCAGACTGCATACCGTAGGCCACGCTTGAAAAATTAAACTTTTGCCAAATCCTGTAGGCAAGCAAGTGAGTACATCTCTGTTCGATAACAGTGAATCCAAATATACGCGCTGAAGGTCCTTCAACAAAGTCAAGCCATGTATTTGGCAAGTCTGTGATATAACAGAATTTAAATTGTCTTCGAATTTGTCCATAATTCTGTTTTTATCAGATAATTTGGGTTAGCTTGATAGCTTCGTCCGTTTCGCTGGTGTGTTTCAGTCAGGTCTTGGATTGCAGCACACATGGAACAGAGGGAGTCGGTGGGGTGGGAGGGAGAACCGGCACACTGAGACAGACAGGTCGATTAACCAATAGAGAAGCTTCCGCCGGCTCCCAGCGGCAGAGGCTCCTCCCTTTTGCCCCAGAAAGTACTTGTGTTTGTCCAGACTATAGTTTGGTTGATTCCATTGAAAAGGAATTTAAAGTAGAATATTAGAGAATTGATTGCATTACTTATTCTACACACACTTGTTCAAGAGTGAACAATTTTGGAGCTCACTGCATCTGTGTGTGCTCATGTGTGTGTGCATGCTTCTATTCATCTTGTTTTAGTGCATGTGTGTGTGCGCGTGCTTCTTTGCAACAGTATGCATTGCATGTCTATGTTTGTTTTGTGTGTAAGCTTATGTATTCATGTGCTGGTGTTTTTGCACAATTATGTTTTGATTGTTTGCTAATAGACTGTTTCAGCTATGATTCTGGATCACTTTCCACCTTTGTCACAGAAAGGCAGGGGTTGTGGATTAGAGCTTTATCAGCTGACCGTGGATGGCTTGCGCTGGGGAAGAAACCTCCTGGAGTTCCCGCCCTGCCTGCTCCCCTCTCCAGCCCATTCCACAGCCTTTGAAGCAGCCTGAGATGACCAGGGAAAGACAAAGGTGACGAACCCAGATCAGGGTTCATCCTCATGCCAGACAGACAGACAGAAAACATAATGCATATTGAATCCAGATTCAGAGAAGCAGCAAGCCTTTGAAGGTACAATGTGAGATGTGGCTTCACACAAAGTTCTGCCGTTTGATCTGAAAGACTAAACAGAGGAAACACAGGGTGATCGCTATACTCTTAGAAACAGATTTGTAAAAACAAGACAGTCCACTAGGGATTTGATTTCTTTGAAAATGGCAAAAAGCCTGCAGTCATGATTTGTCCAAGTATGTCTTTATGAGGGTTTCAGGAGAACAAGTGCACAAGGACCCCTTATAATGTTGAGACTTGAACAGCATTTAACTATTTTGAATTTATTTTGGAAAAATTCAAGCAAAGAGGGCTCAACAGAAAATTAATCAAACTCCAAGAATTGAAATGGCACTAGAGATACAAACAGTGTAATGACAATGTCAGAACACATGCTTTATTATATAAGTTTATCTTATTATATATTGAGGGACTGTTGTCACAAATGTTGTTATAAGCAAGAGCTAATGGAAACCAAACTTTCAGAAGTTTCCCAGAACCTCAAGATTCCATGCTTGTTATTGTACACAAAACATGAAACTAAAACAAAAAATTACCATGAAAAACTTATATAATAAAAAAAATGAAATAAACTAAATAAAATTTTTGTATAAGCATTTTTAATTTCCTATTTTACATTTCTCTCCCAATTTGCCACTTCCCATTCCATTGGCACATCATCTATTGAAAATATGCGCTGCTAGCCACTGCCTCTTTTCTCTGGGTTGTCCACCAGCTCTTGTTTCACTAGAGGATTGCAGTTGGTAGAAGTTGATCAAAGACCCCAATTGGGCAATTGCTGCTGTTGAGTGATAAGATGCCTGCCGATTGGGACGTCCCCCAGGCATAGACCAGTTTTGTCCCCCCCCCCCCCCCCCCCCCTTCCCACAAGGTGACTTAGATGAACCATCTTTCTTATCTAAGTCTAACAGAAGTCTAGGTAGAGTTTAGCTGGCCTGTGATTTCTGTGGTGCAGCCCCAGATTTCTGTCAGCTTCTGCTGCCAGAAGGTTCCAACCCACCTCCTCCCACTCCTCTCTCCTTTTTGCAAACCACACAGGAATTTTTCTGAGGTGACCTTAAAGGAGTACCATGGTGATTTTCACACTTTCTCGGTTTTATGTACGATTTGCACAAGAGGCATTGAAGAAACACAATGAGTAAAGTATTAAATATGTCCGTTCTGTATTTTTGGAGAAATATGCATTTTCAATTTATCATCCTATTTTCAACCGGTTGAGAAAGTTGTCAACTTGGTGCATCACAAATACAGTAACCACTCCCCTTTCCACGCATAAACCCATGGATAACTCGAAACCCATAGTTTGCGCCGCTGGCTTACAGGCAAGACAATGCAAATATTTGACTAACGTTAGGTTCACTTAAATTAGAGTGCCTTTAAGGACTATTAGATTATTTCTGGTTATATTCATTTAGCTAGCTAGCTAATGTTAGCTAGCTAGTTTGCTTTTATGAGGACGTTATAGTTGTGCTTTTATCTTAACTTGGCTAGCTAGATAGCAAAAATTATAACTGGATATAAGTCAATGTCCTTACCTTAGCTATTTATCGATACTTGATATACTACTAAACTAGCTAGCTTGTGATAATTCAGTCTCCCAAAAAGAGCGCGTATCATGGGGGTAGCTATGGTAACGGGGCACGGTCTGTCAATCATAGCTAACTGACAGTTCTCATTATCACACCCAGATGGTTCGGGTGAACTTTTATAGTGTGAAATTTAGGCTTAGAAAAATACGTTTTAAAGTACATTGAAAAACTGAATAATAAAAAAATTATGCACATTTGTTTTGTTGTTGCCTGAAGACAACTGGTAAGTGTTACGTTCAACCACCATGTTACTCCTTTGAAAACTCAGGATTGAAATAAGATGTTATTCTCTTGCTCATGTGTTTTCTTTGCCCTGGACCCATGTGTTTTCCCAAGTCCCCAAACCTCAGCGTGCCCCCTCGCAGTGTGTAACTCACCAACCAGGCCCCAAGCCCCCACCCCTCGTGTGTGTCTTTCACATTGTTGCTCCTTGTTGCTCTTTCAGGGTCAGAATGTTCCCTTCCCCGTCTCTTTTGGGTGTTTTGAGAAAGTGATGATGGGTATCTTTATTTGGCTAAGGTGTTGAGGTGAGGTGAGACAATGTTCCCAATGGCAGATCCAGCTGCTACCCCTTCCCACCTTTCCATCTCCCACCACCTATGGTCAGGCAAGCTTTACATGCACATCTTTAAAAAAAAGGGATCAAATTCCACCCCTGTCCATTTTTTCACAACGTTTTGGTCCTTAATTGCTTAGTTCCTTTGCCCACATTTACCACCACAACAGGCTTGAAGTTAGTCCTACCGAGGAGCTGTATCAGTCAAACGACTTCAGTTTTTAAAGACAATAATCATGAATTTGTACAACGCATTGCATTTGGATAGAGATGCTGGCTACATTCACTCTTATAAAAATGGGCTTGGATGGTGAGATGTTACTAGTGCCTCCTGTTTTAGCCAGTCTGGCTATTTATTTATTTTTGGTCATGGGAAGTTTTTCTTCTCTGTGGGTATGAACTGGGCCTGCTTCTGCTTCAGGCCTGCAGATAGGAGAGCCCGCATAGCCCCCAGATGATGAGCAGCTGCTCTGGGTCTCACAGCCGCATCCCCTCCCTCTCCTATCTCCTAACAAAGGAGTCTCATACCAGTGTTTCTCCCCTTTCTCCTTTAGGCCAAGACCTCAAAGCCCAGGATGCATCACCCAAGAGCAGCATGTGTTTGTGTGCTGCGGAGAGGAGCCCCAGAGGTACGGCATTCTGTGATTGAAAGCAGATGAGAAAGTGTGTGTGGTTAGGTTTTCCATCATTTAAATTTTTTTTGAAAAACCTAAAAACTCTCCTCCTTGCACAAAACTTAAAAAATAGCACACATACACTGCCTGGCCAAAAAAAAAAAAAAGGTCGCACACTCTAATATTTTGTTGGACCGCCTTAAGCTTTGATTACGGCGCACATTCGTCATGGCACTGTTTCGACAACCTTATGCAACGTCACAACATTTATTTCCATCCAGAATTGCATTATCTTGTATTGACGACGGGAGAGTCGAACCACTCCGTAAAGTCTTCTCCAGCACATCCCAAAGACTTTCAATGGGGTTAAGGTCAGGACTCTGTGGTGGCCAATTCATGTGTGAAAATGATTCCTCATGCTCCCAGAACCACTCTTTCACAATTTAAGCCCGATGAATCTTGGCATTGTCGTCCTGGAATATGCAGTGCCGTCAGGGAAGAAAAATCCATTGATGGGATAACCTGGTCATTCAGTACATTCAGGTACTCAGCTGACTTCATTTTATTGCCACATAACGTTGCTGAGCCTAGACCTGACCAATTTAAGAAACCCCAGATCATAACACTGCCTCCAGAGGCTTGTACATTGGCCACTATCCAAAAAATCCAAACTGCGACTTTTTTTTTTGGCCAGGCAGTGTATGTGGGCTTTATGCCTTCAAACAGGTCTGATCTTTAACCTCAACAGCAATTGAATTCTTCAAAGTAGTGTATATCAATATTATGTTATACTTCAAGTAACATAATTGTACAATATAATCACACAATATTTGCCCAAATGTTGAAAGATAGCAAATGTTGACATTTAAAATCAACACTAAAAATTTGATTAGGGACTTACATATGATTATTTAAGCACTAAATTATATAGGCACTGACAGTTGATTATTTGTGGCTATGAGTGCTTGGCCCCTTCAAATGCTGCTTGCTGCTATATTTAAAATAATATAATTCTAGGCTACTTCAACTAATATTTATTAGCCAAGGAAGTGAGTGTGTAGCAAGCAGTAGATATATTATTTATCCTATTTACAGCTTTAGTTTAGCATACAAAACCACTAAAATTCTCCCAGAAGTTACCATAGTAAATAGCTTGTTTGTTGAAGTGTCAAGTTTCTGAATGAACCGGAACTGGTTTTATAGTTTCTTTTTGCTTGCATTTTGGCCATGTAATCACATTATTATAATTTTTTAAATTTTAGATTATTTGGTGTGTGTTTGACTGTGTTTTTGTGTGAGGAAAAAAACAAAAAAAAAGACGATGCTGCTGATATAGCTGCCATACATGGTTTTCAGCTTTTTGGCCTGCGTTCTTATTTTTATGCACGCATGCTGTGCTCTTATTTTATGACACAAGCATGTATCAGAAATAAAAAGTCATAAAAAATAACATTTAAAAATAATTCATAATTATAACTTTTTCATAGCAAAGCTGTGTGTGGCATTGTCAATATTTTTCTGCCCTGAGTAGCATGGGCAGTTTTTTTAACGAAGGGGATTCACCTCAGACAGCTGAAAATTAGGCACAGATGTTAGTTTTGGGCCTTGTTTGGAAGAGAGAAGTCAAGGCAGTGTTACAATAATACAGGTCTTTTCGCACCTACAGTATGCTGGAGTCAGAGGTCACAGCTCCAATGGGAGTTTTCACCAACTCTGCACATCGAAGACCGAGCCAAAGATACTGCAGAAGGGGAAAGCTGTAAAAGGTACCTGCTGCTGGCGACAGAAAAGTTATTTAATTAAATATGACATACTCCTGTAGCACTAACAAATGTCTCCTGTCACCTGGGGCTCATTGCTGGGTTGAACGATGCTGTCTGTGTGACTGATTATCGGCTTGTTAAAAACATTATTTTTGTTAGAGTTCATTCAACTGTTTTCTGCCATTTTTGTCACGGCTGGCTTGATACGTACCCTGTTGCTAGAATCACTGCCTCACTCCTGGCTCTGTCTGATCCATCATGTTCATGTTCAGCAGCCTTTTTTAACCCCCAAGGGTCTACAATCCACTTTCAGATTCTCCAGACAGGCACTATTGCTGTTTTACATACCTTTGTGTACTTCACTACCCAGCAGCCCCTTTCTGGATTACTGAGGGGGTAAATAATGATAATGTATGCAGTGAGTATTTGAGGGTTCTTAATGAGGGATAAGAGGTCAGACACTGTAACCCTCCAGGGGTGCAGCTGTGTAATCCCTTATAGTAGCAGTACATTGCTGTTCCAAATGTGTCTTTTAAGTTGTGGAGCCAATTGGCTCACTTCACTTAATGAAGTGAGCCAATTGGTCTAACCTAAATGCAAAAGACAGTCATTGTCAAAGCAGCAACAACGCATGACGTTTCAGATCCCTTTCTTCTCATATGGCTGTATTATACCCCATACAGTGCTAGACAGGTCAGAGGTCACTTCATTAAGTAGAGTCAATGTGTTTTCCCTCATGCACTTTGCCCTCCAAAAGGGAAGTTCAGTCTCAAGGATTTAGTCCCATGGCCATCAATTACTCTGTGTGAATGTTTTTGATTAGTAAGGCTTACTGTGTGTGGGTTCAAGGCCAGACTTCATTTTAATTAAGCCTTCCATGGTGTCATATACATGGTGTCGTACCAAAATGTCTTATGTCCAATTTCTTGTCATTATTAACACATAATAAAGTTCTCATTTAGTTTTTTGCATGATACACAATAAATTAGCATAATTCAGTGGCCCTTTCCTGACAGCAGGTGGCGCTGTAATCATTCAGCGGATACTGGAAACCATCACCCTTGTGTCCTGTTGGCAAACAATATTCTAGGTAGGTAGGGTGTGTTCTTTTTGGCCAAGCCGTGGGTGTTGAAAAACAGTGAAACAGCAAACATTCTGAAAGCATTAGTGCTGAGGTTTCTGAGCAGTTTTTTCTATTATTACTGCCCAATTACCTGAGCTGCAGCACAAAATATGGTTATCTTTAATTGGAAATCAATTGCCATAACTTTCACTGCTTTAACAAGCATGTAACCATCCAGACCCACGGTGCAACTCACTTCCGCAGACACATTTTAGCTGGCACCACCTGCGAATGCGTCCCACAAAACGTCCCTCAAAGGTCATCTGTGAGTGAGTGAATGAGTGACCACAATTTGCCATGCATAGCCCACGGCGGCAGTTCCTGCACGCCGTAGGAAAAAGACATGATTTTTAAAGGTAGAATTAAGGCCTATAGCTCAGCTTGTACTGAGCAGAATGTGTATACATAACAGTACAGTCGGACCTCAAAGATGTGAGCCTCATAGCAAAAACAAAACCTTCTTGAGCACACTTAAACAAAGTTTATTGCATATCTCTCATATTAACAGGTGATCGGTATAGCTGCTAACACTAAACTGCCAACACAGTTCAGATAAAAGTTCACTTTCTCATGTGTCCTGCATTTATGGGCACTCAGGCATGGCATAGGGGCGACATAGCTCAGGAGGTAAAAGCGGTTGTCTGGCAGTCGGATGGTTGCCTGTTCGATCCCCGCCCTGGACGTGTCGAAGTGTCCCTGAGCAAGACACCTAACCCCTAACTGCTCTGGTGAATGAGAGGCATCAATTGTAAAGCGCTATAAAAATGCAGTCCATTTACCATGGCATATTTTTACTGCTTGCTTGATTTTTTATAACCTTGAAAAAGGATGGTCTGCACAGTTGTGTTAATGGATGTATAGATAGGATGGAAGTATTTTGAATATTGCAGCTTTATCTGTCTGTTTTTTAACCATGTTAAAATGATACAGTACTGACCTGACTCAATTAAATCTTCATTTGTTGTATTTTCCTTGCCTTTTTAAAAAGTAGGTTTTGGAAGTCAAGGTTTTAGAACGCCATTACTTGCAATTTGCAGTAGTGATTGTCACATCAGCACTTGAATGTTTAGCTTAGAATATTCTAATCACATATTTGTGATCTCAAACCTTAGAGTGTTTGTCAAGCACACAGGCCATCTACAAAAAAATAAAAATAAAAATAATGAATAAATCTAATCAGTTCTTCTTAAAAGCCAAAATTTAGAAAAGAGCACCAGATGGCAACACTGTCCATTGTTTTTTAACCATAGAACTTGGTTTTTTCACCGCAGATTAGTTATATACATATATATATACACTCACCGGCCACTTCATTAGATACTTGCTAGTACTGGGTATGGTCTTCTGCTGCTGTAGCCCATCTGCTTCAAGGTTTGACGTGTTGTGCGTTCAGAGATGCTCTTCTGCATACCTCGGTTGTAACGAGTGGTTATTTGATTTACTGTTGCCTTTCTATCAGCTCGAACCAGTCTGGCCATTCCCCTCTGACCTCTGCCATCAACAAGGCATTTTCGCCGAGAGAACTGCCGCTCACTGGATATTTTCTCTTTCGGGCCATTCTCTGTAAAAGAGATGGTTGTGTGTGGAAATCCCAGCAGTATCTGAAATACTCAAACCAGCCCATCTGGCACCAACAACCATGCCATGTTCAAAGTCACTTAAATCACCTTTCTTCCCCATTCTGATGCTTGGTTTGAACTTCAGCAGATCATCTTGTCCATGTCTACATACCTAAATACATTGAGTTGCTGGCACGTGATTGGCTGATTAGACATTTCTGTTATATATATATATATATATATATATATATGTATTTATATATTTCTATTTTATTTGTTCATGCCAACTGAAGTATTCAATAAATATGCTCAACTAAAGAAGCTTTCCTAAAATTGTCAAATAATGATCTTACATTAATATAATTTATTAATATTAATATTATTAACTTTTTAAAATAATTTTTGCCAAACAAATATTATTTGGAAATATTTTAATATAAATAATATTAACTGAAATGTAAATGTATATTAAAAATGAATTTTCAGCAGTTTCAAAACTGATAATTAGTTTGTCTTGCAATTACATGATAGCTATGATATATTACAAGGAAGGAGCAATGTAACATTTTTTTTTTCATTTTAAGCTCAAATTCATAATATAATTAAAACTGCGACCTCTGTTGGGCTTACATCCCCTAAAAATGAATGACTTGATGTTGATATTTGAAATAGGACCTGTTATAATTGAAATAATAATTTTTAAAAGTCAAGAAATTGTATTGCATATGTTTATTTTTGAAAACCATTGTAAGTGCAGCTATTCACTGATGAAAGGTTAACAAGGGTAAGTTTAAACCTTTATATTGTGGAATAACAAATCAGCTGTAAATTAGTTTAGACAAATCCAAAACATTACAACTACTTTATAATATTTAAATAATATATTTTGTATAATTTGTATTCTGTTTTTTTTTCATTAATTCTCTCTTGGATCTGTATACACTTATTGTATTACTTGCTAAATGGGATTTAATAATCCTTTTATATTATAGTTACTTTTAATAAAGCATACTTAAAGTATATACTGTACCTACTTTGCAGACATCGCCTCTCAATTTCCAGTGAGGTGGCATCACCATATCACCAACACAACAGAAGTCCATAAGCAAAACAGATTATCAGGATGCAGTACTCTTCCTGGTGATGGCACCATGCATAACAGGCATGAACCCTTCACACTTCATTACCTACATTGGGTCTAGACTCTGAGGGCTGTGTTTGAATTCTGTGAGTAAGGAAAGGGTACTATATCTCAATGACAATTCCAGTGGTGTAAAATGATAGCACAATTATATGAGACATTAGAGGACTGTTACGCCTCAATTGAAGTAAATGCAATTTTATTTGTATAGCGCTTTTTACAGAGAACTGTTAAAAAAAAAAAAAAACTCCCAGTGGGGAGAAAACAGTGACAAGGAAAAACTCCACTTACCAGCCCGGTGTAAAGTAGCAGTAAGGTGCATCTGTCTTTGTACTGTTTTAATTTTAACATTGGTGCATACATTTACCAACATACAGTTCTTTCTCTCCCTCCCATTATTCCCTCTCACAGAGGTATCCATGGAATGTATAATATTCTGACCAGGTTTCCTTTAAGCTGTAATGGCAGGATATGCTGCTACAGGTCTACACCAGCACTGACAGCATTTCCATTAGCCGTGGAGTGTGGCTGTTCTGTTGAGCTTGGTGCTATGGATATAAATTAATGAAACAATAACGTGGTATTTGCACAGTAACTATAGCAACTCCGCACACTGCCATCTCATCTTGAAAGTTTATTTGCCTAATTGTTGGTGAGAAAATGAGGAAGAGAAAAAGAAAGAGGGTAAAAAACATTGAGAAAGAAAGATTTATTCCCCAACAAATCCGGAAAAGCAAGCTGCAAGTCCTTTTAGGGGAAAGGCCAATGGTCCAACACAACCTGAAAGACAGTGAGTAGCCATCAAACCCAGAGGAAGCAGTAATAACATTCTAGAAAAATTTCAAATATAGTAAAATGATATTGGTGTTTTTAATCCTGAGGTATTTTATTTACCTGCTACAGTTATAATGATAACTTTTCCCTTACATGCTCATTCGTTAACTGCCACATTCAAATGCTGTGTAAATCTAAATAGTGTTTCCTATCTGCATTTCATGAGTGAAAGAGTAAGAGAGCATTTTTCCTCAGTGACACATAGTAAAATGTTCAGTGTTAAATCAACTCTTACTGAGTACATATTGTCCCGGTTGGACTCGAATATACTCTGCAAGAGTTAAATTAACACTGGGCGTTTTACTGCGCACATCTGTGAAAACTAGCATTTTTCGGACGCATCTCCTCTTGTTAAACATGTTTAGAACTAATTAAGGATGTCCGTCTTGCAGAGCAGGCCAGAGAATACAAACCATTGATTGCACTATAAGGCATAAAAATATGTTTATTTTAGACTCCAGGGCATTGTTCTTCTGTGTCAATCACACAGAAAGTTTAAAAGCCAAACCACACAGTCAGACTCTGCATATGCCATAAAGAGGATCATAATATTTTAATAGGAAAGAGCATGCAATTGGCAGTCTTGTCATAACAACCGTGTCTCAGTTTAAAATATTATAAAAGAAGCTTGTCACGGGCTGTGGAAACATCCAGTCCTTGGGGGTCGAGACCTGCGGCACATCTGACGTGTAATAGTGACTCATTTCCTGACGGGGGCCAACAACCATTTCTTCCACCGAACTTCATTTTATCTATCATTTCAGTGGCTTCGAGGAAACAGTGTCTGATCTCACCCCTGAAGGGGGGTAGTGTTGTGGAAGGGGTGCATGGGACGGACAGGGAAATTTTAACTCTTTCCCAATGGCTGAAGCTGCTCCGAGTCTAGTGGTCTGTTGTTACCTGGTAAAGATCTCAAAGCCCTTAAGTGTGGGAGGGGAGGCTATTACCCATTCTACCATCGCTAATGGCAGCATCAGTGTTGGAACAACTTGTGATTTAGGGCAGCCTTTTGTGTCAGTACTCTTACACATACATATAGCAGAGGTAAAAAGGGAGGGGATTGTATTTAGAAAATTGATACGGGATGGTTTGATCGGCAAGATTTATACAGAGAGGCCTTAATTCCATGCCGGGCCCCTCCCATACACAGAAATGGGTGAAGTTTACTTTCTCTGTGGCCATTGTTGAATGAACTGATCTTTAGCTTTATAATGCAGTATTATAATAGTGTCTATTTTATTTTGTGATTGAATCATGTGCTGAATGATAAAATAAGAATTGTTTCACTTTTACAGTATAGTAATCATTTACTTCAGTATTCATGCCTGTGCTTATTCCCTATGCTGTGAAGGAGGGGTGCCTAAGCTTGTACACCTCCAGGCCCCCTAAAATGGCGACTTGATATTCATGACCTCCACCTCAATACTTTTGACACTTTCATTCAACATCTACTACAGGCTGCAGTGCAGTGTCCGTTGAACACACTTGCATGGCTAATATAAGATGTCACATATTACGCATCTATTATCTTATGAATCTAGATTTTTAGTATGTCAATTCTAATGGCCTACATTTACAATTTATTGAATATGGAATAATAAATTAAATATTTTTATAGGGACCTTTTTTGAATTTTGCCATGGAGGCCAGTTTGTAAGTGGCTCTTGGTATAGGGAATTATCTAAACAGAGAAATGAAACTGTGAATGTTGATAGCATTCTCCCACCATTGTCTTGGATGAAATGGAACTAATCGATTTGGCGCACCCTCATCATAGTGGTGACCAGGTCAAACAGAGGGCATCCACAGACATAAGGAATCCAGAACAGGGTACTGGGTTCATGTTTTTGGGTGATAAAATGAGACAGAAGTGGACATGATTTCTGAGTTTCACCTTGAAGAAGGTTTTCTTTTAAACATTTCAAATTAGTATCTCTGTCATGTATTGTTTGGCTGCCTGCCTTATGTTAGGGTTGAATACTTGAATACAAACAATACATTACATGTATGAGGTATCAGATCTTTTCTTTACCTTTGGATTTAAGTTGTCATCTTTTTTATTTTGCAAACAATCTTAATCAGAGCACCATACAATGGTAATATAGCATCACCATGTACATTCAATGTTTACAGCAGAAACAAAAGGAACATGATATGGGTACAGAGTCACAAGAATGATGAAACATATTAAAATTAAAATATGTATGAAAACAATTTATTACTGGAGAGTGAACTACACAGTAAAATGTTCAGTGTTAATTCAACTCTTAACAGATAACATTTGGTCCCACTCTGGAACGCAGGACCAAATGTTATCTGTTAAGAGTTGAATTAACAATGTTAAAGTTGAATTTACACTGGGCATTGTACTGTGTACAGGGACAGTGCTGTGCAGTTCAGCCTTCCTGTGTTAAAACAGGTTTTAGGATAGGAGGTCTATTCATACTTGGTTGGACCCAAAAAGCAACCTCTTTGCTGTTAACACTGTCATCGCATATGGGGTTAAATGTACTCTCCCACAGAGTCCAAAATAAGGCCACCTTAAGGTTGCAGCATTTCCAGGTGGTATTATCGGAGGAATTCAGAGGGATTTTTGGATGGGACAGAGAGGACCACCTTATGTAAGGGATAGGTGAGGACCACCTTATGTAAGAGATAGGTGAAACGGTGACCTGGTCATTGTTTATGCTTCCAGGAGTCATTTGTTGTTGTTGTTGTTGTTGTTGTTGTTGTTGTTTGAATTTTGTAACCCAGATCTTTTCTTATCTTTCAAATTAGGACCGAAGGCATGAGTTGCTCTTTTGTGATAAGAGGA
Source organism: Anguilla rostrata (assembly GCF_018555375.3). Lineage (NCBI taxonomy): Eukaryota > Metazoa > Chordata > Actinopteri > Anguilliformes > Anguillidae > Anguilla > Anguilla rostrata. The sequence continues at coordinate 39,862,579 of NC_057936.1, read as the reverse complement.
TGAAGAGCCCACTGGTTTGGATTTGTGAGTATGAGTGTGCCTATGCTTGCATGCTCAAGCACGGGCACACACAAGCAGACACACATACTGTACACCCACACACACAGGGGTATGGGGGGAATGTGCAAATAAACATAAATGGGGGTTAAAGTGGCAGGAAGAGGAAGTGGGATTCCCTCTTAGCTGATGGCAAATGGTTAGTCAGCTGTTTTCTTTGGGCCAAAATAGAGGAAGGCAATTAATAAGAACATTGTACAAGTTCCTAGAGTGGGAATTCCTTTTGTGTGTGTGTATGAGTTCTGTGTGTGTGCTTGAGTGTATAGGTTACTGTGTATTTGTGCATATTATGAATATATGTATGTTTTTGCTTATCAGCATCTTTTTACATGAGTTCTAACAGAATTTTTTGATGGTGAAATATACACTGTAAAAGTTGAGTTAACAGGGATTATTTGTTATATATGTATAACTGTTCTCCCTCATAACTCCTGTTGGCTCCCAGGAGCTAACCGTCAGCTCTGCTGCCCAGCAAACATTGTTAAAATGAGAAATCACAGCAATGAGGTTGTGGTGTGGGTGGGGCATCCTCCCTCCCCCTACCAGTGCTATTCACCATACTGTTCACCGCGCTATTCACCAAACCGTTCCCCATGTTGCTCATGACATGTCTGTGAATTCCTGTCTGCTGTGTGAGGGCCCCTCCCTGCATTAAGTGCTGCTGTTGTGTTGCTGCAAGTAATGAATCACATTTTCTGAAATCTTTTTTTTTGTTCTATTTTTCCTATTTATTTAGGTTTTTACCAATGTATATAAAATGAATTGCTTGTAATAAAAAGCAGAAAAAGATATAGGATTCATAAGCTCCATTAATGAATTTATTGAAGATAAACAACTACATGATTTATGCTCAAGCTGGATGCATTAGCCATGATTCACCTGACCTTCATCCTCTGGATTTACAAATCAGTGCAGGAATTTGTTTTTTTCTTCATAATCTCGTGAGCTGATTTTGGGGACTGCTGAAACATTGAAAAATGAACACTTGCATTCATTTATTGAATCTTGACTATCAATAAATGTAAATTTAAAATGAAGCGGTACATTTATCCAAATGGCAGTAACTGTATACAGTGGTTATTTGAATGCAAATGCACAGTTAGATCACAAGCTCAATGTAATATGTTGTCCTGGGGAATTAAGCTCTACATAGCCAAACACTATGTACAAAAACCACAGACATTTGTAGGGTGTGCTGCATATGTTTTAAGTAGTATGTGTGATGTAGGATCCTTCATAGAAAGTGTAAAAAGAACAACACTATGAGAAGATGGATAGATAACGGCTTGGCTACTTGCACTCAGAATATTCTGCATTGGTACTGCATTTTTGTCTGGTCTTCTTCAGACATATGAGCGCCTTGGCATGGCATCAACCATTTTGATGAGCCCTGTCCAAGTTTAAGAACTGAATTTCCTTTTGTTGACAAGCTATTGTTATCTTAGAAGGATAATGTTTTCCTGCTTGGCAGCTGGCCTTTTACGTTCCTCTTGTCTTTGTTGTTGCTTCAGAATTTCAAACAATTCACTTTGTTGCCATGTTGTGCTTGTCTTGGCAGATGGACTTTGGACCAAAAGCTATTATTCCCCAAAACCCTGATGGTTTTGTCAGAGTATACATGCGCACAGCCATGTATGTGTCAGTGTATCGTGTTTGTGTACACAGCAGAAGAGGTATGATACTGTATGAGAGAGAATAAGCGCAATTTGGGCTAAAATGCATTTACTAGCACTTTCAGGGCATGTTCTTTGCCTTACACAATGCTGTGATCACTCCAGGTTGAGTGCAATCATTAATAGATAATGGTGTTCTTACACATTGCGGATAAGCAACGGAAATGTAATAATATGAATCATCTTTATGCTGCTCTTATGAATCACTGGTGGAAACTGTGTGATGTTTAAGGTAATGTCAATCTTACTGTACGTGCAGATTATTTTTTTAATGTGTAGATCATTATTTTGGGTGCTTGCTATTTTAATGAGACATTTATATTTCTATTCTGTATGCTACCTTCATTTTAAGGCCAATGGGTTCAGATGTGTGACAATTCACTTTTGCATGACATTTAGGCTAACTGGCTTGTGAGGCTTCAAATGTGGTAGAGTGAATATCGTCCAATTTGATTTTCTGGAGAGAAAAAATGTATCAATACTTTATCTTTTAGCTTTTTAAAATATGCTAGTGAGCTTGGTTGTATATTATGGTACTACAAACAGAACATTTCATATTTTAAAGAACAGATATCGACCTCGGCCATCAAAGAAATCTAATCATTACAAAGTATTGATTACCGATGAACAACCAAAGGCAACATGTGAAATCTGCTCAGTTTGAGCTGAACCACAGTTCCAGTCCATCATAAACATAAGAATAATTGTGACACAACAAGGCATTTTAAGTGATGAAGATTGCCAACATTGCAGTCTCAATTATTATCCCAAAACTAAGCACCACACCAGGCACATAGGCTATGAAACCAGCACCATTTTAACTCACCTACATGTTTGAATCAGTAGCCTTAAGTAGAGGGGAAGGCAGTATTTTTTAGCTGAATTAAATCTCAACATATTGCCCTTCCTTTCACTGCTACGTTTTCAGGGTGTGGTTTGAGCAATCAGCATGGCTAATGCGATGTCACTAACTCGTTGTTAGCCCCATGGTCCTAGCATTCATCTCCAGGGCTGGTTTTAAAACAAACAAGGCTTTGTCAGGGTGTTTGCTGAAATTACTCTTTAATGCTGATGTTTTAGTTATTTTTCTGTCAAATGCTTGACTGTTTTTGGCTTAACAGTCATTATTGTGTCATTAGCTGTTCTGTACCTTTATTATTGCTGTTCCTAGTGAAATCATCTGCCAGTGAAATATGTGACCATTTCACCATTCTTTCTAACTTCCATTCCCAGAGCTGAAACTGAGATTCTATCAGAATCATGCTTTTCTTTGTTCTATTGTGGTTATCAGATTCTCCAAGTCCAAGTGGGCATGTACAATATAATTCAAGTGGAACTGAACACATCGAGAGTAAGAATGTACATTCCAGGAGCTATGCCATGAGACAAACACAATACAATAATACAGGAATGAATGTATTGAGTGTGTTTATAGTTATCACAGACTGCACGTCTTATTTTGACACTGCTGGGTGCTAAAATAGCTTTTCTTTTAGAGTGTTTGGGAATGAAATGCAGTTTTGAGACTTTTGACCGATGATTTAAGCCAGTATAAACATGACACCAGGTTTTCAATCCAAGTGTTGCCACTGTAAATCAAAATTTGTTAACACTGACAGGAATAAAAAACAGCTGATTCAGTTCCTCTCAAGATTATTATTTCTTCTCCAGAAGCAAACACAATTTAAAAATCCCAGTTTGGGTTTGAAAACAGTGATCATAATGCTAACACCTTCCTACACATTGCAATAATATTTCATTTTTATTAACACTTGCAGGCGACACAATGCACTGGCAAACTGTCCAGGATGCATTCCTGCCGCTTGCCCAGTGCATGCTGGGATAGGCTCCAGCACCTCCCGCGACCCTGACCAGGAATAAACGGGTATAGATAATGGATGGATGGTACCAACTGTCATCTTCCATCATAATATTTCAGCTGCCAATGAACGTTTACAGGGAAAAGACATACCCACTCCATGGGTGTGTCAGCCCTGGAGCTGGATATCACAATCCCCCGGTGAAGAGCCATATCCGCTGATCCAAACTACTGCCACTGACCTGAGATGCTTATCATTTATTCTGCTCCAACACTTGAGTCTATGTGACTCAACGTCTATGGAAAAAATATTTTCTTGCCACGGTGCCATCTCATCTCATTTAATGCCCCCAATTCAGGCACATGAATGTTCAGCAGTTAAACAGAAAACGGATGTTCAGAGTTTTTGAATGGAAAAATGGTCACAGGACTGACTATGTGATATTTATAACATTATGCCAATGAACACTGTACAAAACAATTTTAAAAGTCTGATTTCAAATGATATGTTTTTATTTTTATTCATTTTATTAGTTTATTCAAGAATAAATCATTGTTTTCCAGAGACAATCAACAGTGTTGAACCCTGTTTAGACAAGTTGATTTTGCAGTGTGATAGGAAAAAGGGGGTCGGTCAAATTTACATCAAGGTGGATAAAAAGTTAAGAAGCTACAAATGTGAATGACTAAAACCAGTAGAGAGTCTGAGAATCTTCTTCCTGTGAGTAGCCGATATGCTCTGTGAAACTAGTGTTTTCAGTTTAAGATTGTATTGTCTTTTCTTATCTATCTTACCATAATATCCACAGCTATTTAACACATACAAACATCAAAATACAGATAGACTGATATCCACACCATATTTGGGGGGTAAAAACGTACACAAACAAAGATACACAAAATAAAGTGCTAAGATTACTGAATAAATAACTGGAACCTTCATTTTACGGCCAATGGGTTCAGATGTGTAACAATTCACTTTTGCTGGAAACTGGTGTTTTTGTGGTTACATGCATGTTTGTGTTCTGGCACCAGGGCTTTCTGATCCTTAAAGAACATTTATAGAGTATTCTACCATGTTGTAATAAATATAAGCTATCAAAAATTATCTCGCTGGTGAACCTTGCAGGTGTTACGACCTGTTCTAGGGTCAGACCGTAACAGGAAATAGGATAAGGGCAGCGAGTAGGGAATGGGTAATGAAAACTGCAGGCTTCGGTCCCTATCTACCAGTCCAAAACTAACAAACCTGACCATGACCAAAAATGACCAAAATTGGTGCTAATCGTATGGTATAAAATGAAAAGAAACAATTTTTTCTTGATGGAATCAATGTTTTCATAGAATTAACCAGAGGGTTTTGCTTAACAACGGTGCAAATAGAACTACCAACTAGAGTTTTGCTTGACAACGGTAAAATAATATCCCCAAACGGCCACGGAAGAATATTTCACTTTCAGGTGATTAAGTTGATAAAAATAAATACATATTAAAGTAACCACATATAGTCATTGTTGATAACCCGTTGTATAAGTGGAATAAGCCCCTCCCCCCGTCGTGCATTATTTTCCAATAACGGGACAGCCCGTTGTGGTTTATTCCTTACTTAACACTTTTTTCATACAGGCCTAATTGCATTGCTGCTGTAGTGGACAAGATACCAGGATACTAAATTGATATCGCCCGTGAACTAAAATTTAGCGTATCGATCGGACTTGCTCAGCAAGCACGAACGTCAAGGTCAATTATTATAAGCAGTTTGGTTAATAGGTGCCATGTAGGACAATAGGAATTACGTGGTTCGCCCTTTTGAAAATAAATGATTTTCAGCAAGAGCGCCACGGCAATGCCAAGTTTGGTGTAAATCTGGGGTAACTCATAATGATTTCACAACCCCAAAGATATCTCCCGTGACCCAAACTTGGGTCGTGACTCAGTTTGTGCACCACTGCTAACCGGAGTTACTATACAGTGAGCAGAGCGGCAAAACCAGAGTCATTGAACAATGTCGAATTGAACAAACAGAATCAAACACACAAAATCCGCTGGGCAAACATCAAAATCAAACAAAAATAAGGCCACTAAGTCAAATTAAGTAATCACCCAAGTACCCAAGTACTGAGCACAAATTTCGTAGAGGTAGTCTCCACTGGTAAATGGCAAATGCTGGCTTTTTAAAACCATAGTAACCAGAGACGGAAACAATCAATTCAATGACAAACTGGAAGAACAAGACACACACACAGCCACATGTTAATACAAAACTTATGAAAGGGGTCGTAACACGCCCACCCTTAAGAGAAAACCTAGGGCTTAGGTTTTGCATCAAGTATGGTAACATGAGTGTGCATCAGCACTAATTATTTTTTAGACGCTGCATCATCACCCAAGAAAGTCCTGGAGATATTTACTGTGTCTTGACATTTACAAGCTTGACTGAGCATGTGCCAGCAAATAATTTTTCTCCTGCTAAATCATTGCTGAGAATTAAAGAAATTCCTTTAACTGGCAACTGAGAACAAGTAGCTACTCACATGTCCAGAGACTACATTAGACTGCAAATAAACATTATGCAAGGGAGCTTGAATCCCACCACATTCAGTGACTTGCACTAACACATCGACACCACAAACTGAGTGTTCAGAAAATGGTAAAACACTCTTCAGAATATACAATTATATCTTGCAGTCCCTGTATCTCCCAAAATGCAAATTGGGATGGCAGGTGTGGCCCCATACCTATACAGCACTGCAAGTTTGGCACTTTTCAGGGTTCCCTACAGAAATAACCACAACAACCACAGACTCTCAGCCAAACATTACTTTCGGTACCTTCTGACCCCATTTCAACAGACAGAATTCACAAACAACTTCATACATCCACACAATAAAGCCCCAAACTTGGGGGATTTTGTGTTTTTTTTTCTTTCTTTCTGGCTCAAATGCTCCTAGCCCACAAAGAATATGTCTCCCCATTGGTCATTTTACATACATCAACCAATAAAAACATCGGATACACACACAAGATGAACATATATACGTCAGTCAGAACGTTTAAAACAGTAAAACTTTGCAACTCTGAATTCCCTTGTAGTTTACTGGGTAGTGCCTTTGCCTTTGGAACTTTTTGCACGACTGTCAGACCCGGGTTCAAATCCCCCCAGCAAATCTCTAACTCATTACACTGGCTTGCTGGCTAACTAAAAATACAACATCTAGATTATTGCATCTATAAAATCTTTGCGGGAAACTGATTTATATTTCCAAAATTCAAATACACCCACACTTTAGACAGTTCCACTTTCGGCATTATCACCATGTTTAACATTAGCTACCTTGCTAACGAGATGACAGACCGAGTGTATAAGGTTTATACATACACATTCAGCTAAAATCTTCTGATTTGCGATTCAGTCCGGTTGGTAACGTTACCGGTCATATAGAAACTGCCGCAAGATAATGATTTCACGCCAGGTACATACAGTTTCTTTAACTCAAAAATGGTTCCCATTCATCACTGCCCCTGTACTGATAAATTATTTTTTAACTACGTTACTGTAGCTACCCGACAACCCCTCGTTTCTAAATTAATTTTTGCTAGCCCTATAGATCCTCCACCTACATACAAACAATTTGTAGATCAGTTGTGCGCAAAAGCCCATTAAAAACACTTCCATTTAAAATTATGACATACACTTTCATTTATTTGGCATTCACAGTAAAGGATTGATTCCATGCCTATATGTTTCTTTCAGAATGGTGGCTATGTGTGCTTGCATGTATTTATGTGTATGCATGTCTGTCATAGCCTCTATTTATACATGAATTACTATTATCACTTACTCATTACAAACACAGTACAATGAAACAATTTAGGAAACACTGGGTAGCCTTGCTTTGGAATACAGCTTGTTTAATTTGTGTGAGGTAAGATAGCTAATATTGTTCGTAGTACAGCAACTTGACGTAATTTTGAAATCAATACTTTTAATGGCCGGACTAGATTTTGCCAGTTTGAATGAATGAGTTATAAGCAGTGCTTTATATGTGTGAGTAACCTGGCATTTTTATATGTTGAAAACATGTTTTTCATTTTGCACCACCTCTGTATCAGACAATGCGACTGTCCCATCTAAGATAAAGAACTGAATAGTGTTGTCCAAAGAGGAAGAAAGCATCTTATCAATGTCTGAATTTAGGGTATTAATCAGTCCAACAGTTTTAGGAGGTAGCTGGAATTTTTGTTTTTGCATTTAGGTGTTGGGCATGTAGTAATGTTGTATCTGACTTTATGAGAATAAAAACATTCACGACACTCACTGGAAACACCTGAGGGGTTGGTAACCTCCCCTGCATTTAATATGGAGTCATTTTGCAAATTCCAATTAATTTCAACAAGGCGTGTAGGAGAGAAAACACACTTGTACATGAGCACAAACTCATCTGCGAAAACGACAGCGTCACTTAACAAGGAGACTTTTTTGCTCATTTAAATAAATAGTTATAAATAGTTATCTGGTACAAGCTCAGATGCACACAATGCTGGAGTTTTTAAACACCATATTACCCAAACTCTGTTCCAGACACAAAGTCGAACACACCTTCTAAGTGTTCCCAACTAATCTGCATTGCAATAGCAAGGACCACAGACTCTTTGGCCCATGCAATGAAGTAGAAATGCGTCCAAACACCGGGAAATACTTTGTCTGCCTTGCTTTTTTTGAATAGAGGTACTAAGCAAATTTGTCGACTAACATCACAATCAACAGAACTGACCAAAGAGATGCCTTGAGAAGCCACTTGAAGAGCTGGCACGGGAGGCGGAGCAGTGCCACAGGTGTCACACACAGACACACAGGGGTTTCCAAGGCATTGGAGTGGGCCTCCTTATCAGCTGTTGATGAATATGATACAGATTAATAGCAGAAAAGCCTGGTGTCTTCTGGAGGTATGAAGTGTACAGTTGAGGCCAAAAGTTTACATACACCTAGCCTGAAGATATTCAAACTCAGTTTTTCACAACACACACATTTTCCTGTTACCATACATTTCTTTTGGCAAGTGGATTAGGGTATCTACTTTGTTCAGAGGTAATTTTAATTTTAAAACAATCGATTAGAGATTTATTTCAGCTATAATTCACTATGTCAGTGCCAGTGGGTCAAAAGTTTACATCAAGTTGACTGTCTCTTTAAACAGTCTGGAAGGTTCCAGAAATTGATGTAATGACTTTTTAGAAGCTTCTGATTTGCCAATTGTGATAATTACGAGTTACTTGGGAGTTAATTGACACCTGTGACTGTATTTAAGAGCCTACCTTTAGAGCCACTGCCTTTTTTCCCTTGATACCATGGGAAAATCCAAGCAACTCAGCCAAGACCCCAGAAAAAAATATTGTTGAACTCCATAAGTCCGGTTTCTCCTTAGGAGAAATTTCCAAACAAGTGAAGGTACCACAAGCATCTGTACAAACAATTGTATGCAAATATAAAAATCTTGGGACCATACAGACACCGCATCGTTCAGGAAGGAGGCACAATTTAACTCCCAGGGCTGAATGAACCTTGGTCTGAAAGGTTCAACTGAGCCCCAAAACAACAACAAAAGAACTAGTGAAGGAGTTGGAGGCATCAGGTACCAAAGTATTTACATCCACTATTAAGAGAATCCTACATCGCCATGGCCTGAAAGGCTGTCATGCAAGGAAAAAGCCCCTACTTTAAGACTGGCATAAAAAAGCCAGAATGAAGTTTGCAGAATGAAGTTTGGAGGAGTGCTTTCTGGTCAGATGAAACAAAAATTTAACTGTTGACCATAATGATCAGTGCTATGTATGGAGGAAAAAGGGTGAGGCTTTTAATCTGAAGAACACCGTCCCACCTGTAATGCATGGGGGTGGCAGCATCATGTTTTGGGGGTGTTTTGCTGGATAAGGGACTGGTGCACTTTAGAAAATAGATGGCATCATGAGGAAGGAAGATTATCTAGAAATACTGTTGCAACACCTCAATACATCAGCTAGAAAGTTAAAACTTGGTCGCAACTGGGTCTTCCAGTGGGACAATGATCCTAAGCATACCTCCAAAGTTGTAACAAAATGGCTTAATGACAACAAATTGGAGTGGCCATCACAAAGCCTTGACCTGAATCCCAGACAATTTGCGGTTTGAACTGAAAAAGCGTGTCTGAGCAAGGAGGCCCACAAACTTGACTGAGTTACACCAGTTCTGTCAGGAGGAATGGACAAAAATTATTGTAGTGGAAGCTTAGTGGAAGGCTACCCCAGGCATTTGATTCAAGTTAAGCGATTAAATGGCAATACCACCAAATACTAACAAAGTGTATGTAAAGTTCTGAGCCGCTGAAAATCTGATATAGTACATAAAAGCTGAAATAAAACTGTCTCTTAGCTATTATTTTGAAATTACCTCTCATGGAAATAAAGTAGATACCCTAATTGACTTCACACAGGAAATTTATGGAAATATGAAATGTGTGTCTTTAGCCTAGGTGTATGTAAACTTTACGCCTCAACTGTACGTACCAAGCCAGGGTGCTATCACATAAGCTTCATCTTGGATCACCCTCAATGACGGTTACCATGCAACTGTCTCACAGCATTGCAACAACAGTGCCATGCTCCCTTCAGCTGGGCAGACATTTGGATACCCACAAAAATGCTATATCAAAATAACAGGAAGTGCAGCAGAAAGAGAAAGATGCATGATGCAAAACCTGACAGCTCATTTTCATAACATAATATCAGGCAGGAAGGGGTTAATGATGCAATCAAGGGCCATGGCATCAAAAAAGGAAAAAAGAACACAATGCAAAATTAATTGTATTTATTTATTTGAGCCCAAAAGGAATAAAATGTACTCAGTTAGAATAAAATGTGCACTAACTGAGCATATCAAGCACTGAACATTTTGCTGTGCAGGATTAATTAATCATTTCATCGTGTTCTTCTGAGAGAACCTTGAGAGATTAGTGCAAATGTCAGCTGGAGCCATTGGATGGCTGTTGAGAAGAATGAAAAGATGTTGAAATCAAAAGTATATTTCTCAGAGGAGAGTGTATTACTGCCAATTTATCCACCCTGAGCTCTCAATCCCTCTGAGGCCACCAAGAGCTGGAGGCTCTTCATCAGAATGAATAAAGCAAAGCTTTTAACAGCTATAAAATACATATCAACAAACAACTTCTTAACTTTATCCACATTAAAAAAAAACATGTTACTGACATTAACAAACAATTCACTATTCATCTTTTAAAATACAATTCCTAAAAATCTTTCTGCATGCCAAATTTTGGTATCAAATTATGCCAAGTTACGACTAAAATTTCACGATATATCAGCCATGTATCCCTTTCAGAGAAACTATATCAGCCGTATCCTAAAGTAATATCCCAAAGACATGCTGATGTTTTCCTAGATTCATTCAGGTAACTCAGGACTTTGTGATACAGTGGTGAATCTTTCATTGTAACCTGTAATCGTATTTTTACAGATGCATAGTGTATACTTTGTGTGTGTGTGCGAAAGTTTGGGTTGTTACGTTAAATGGTTTTGTTGAGATATCACTTATTTTTTTTAATTGCATTAATGTGTATGAATGTTTCAGCCTAAAGCCGTGAGTTTAAGGCTGACACTGCCTGAGAAAATTACTGGTGTTGCTATTTCTTGAAAATACTTCCCCTAGTATGCAAGGCACTTCTGTTTTAGCTAGATATCAGTTCATTTTAATGATAATCATTTCTACAAACTTCAAAGAAGATTAACAAAAGCTGACACAGAAGGTACACAGATATATGCTCAGTTCAGCTGTTTTGTGATGTATGAAATAAAAATAAATAATGCTATTACAGAAAATTGAGAATTGCGTACCTACTGATTGATTATTGATTATTCAGTTAATTGATTGTTGATTAAGATACACAGAAATAGATGAAAAAGTTGTCGTAATTACAGATTTAAAAAAGAGAGTATGTGTGCACTGGTTTCAGTCTGCAAATCAACTTATATCAAAACTTCCAGATAGGAGGGTAGAACAGTAGGCTATGACATTTTTATTATTCCTTGACCAGAGTATCTATTATGAAGGCTCTCTCTGTCCGTCTCTCTCCCTCTTTCTTTCTTTCTTTTTTAAAATTTCTTTAAAAAATGAAAGTCAGACCTCACAGAAAATGCACTTGTGTGAATAAATCAGATTTGTTTTTGTTTTGCCCTTGCAGAGGAGATGTGATGCATACCAAGCCATCATACACTTAGTTTCTTCAGAGTTTCAAGACAAACCATTTTTCCAAGGTGCCTTACAGCTTTATTATTTAAACAATTTTCAACATAGTTAGTAGCTACATTCAGCTTTATGATGGAGACTTCTGCAAATTTGCAGAAATATTTCATGAGTGCTTAAATTTTAGATGGTTTCATAATTAGCCTTGTCTGCATTCACAAGAGTCAGAGACACTAGGCATAGAGTGTAAGTGGAATTCCAGTGGCAGTATTTTTTTTGTCACCTGTGATGTGGTTAACTTGAGCAAATTGACATTTTATAGTGGCATCAGGAAGCCCAGTATGATAAGCTGGCAAGCAAGTTCAAGGCATGTCTGTATTCCTGCTTAGAAAACACATGTAACTTCACATGTTACTTATGCCACAATTGACATGCTTTTCGTATAGGTGAGAACACTCCAGATAAGCACAAAGTGTTTATTTAAAAAAAACCGTGATTAAATGCTATTGCACAACAAGAGTAAGTGCTACTGTGTACTGGTACATGGGAAGAATTGTCATTATGCAGGTGTAAATACTCTTATACATGAGTATGTGCTTTTATGTAGGTGTAAATACTGTTAAAGTGGAGTAAGTGCTGTTACAATGAGTAAGTGTTGTTAAAGTGGAGTAAGTGCTGTTATAGTGAGTAAGTGTTGTTATAGTGCTGTTATACTGATGGTAAGTTTTAGTTTGGATGTGGACCAGGCTGTTGACCCCAGAACAGCATAGAGCAGGATACACCAGGGGTCAGCAACCGTCCCGTGCTGGAGAACCAATAGGCCCCATTAGGTGCTTATTTCATATAAATAGTTCAATCATCAATAATGATAATCCATGGTTATTATATAGCACAATGGTTTTACAGTTCCTAATTTTTTTTTTTTTTTTTTTTTGCTTTAAATGGATTCTGCTTTTTAATACTGGCAAGATGTAGCACATTTGCTGAATTTTGTTGGCATTGTTGAGTCAGAGTCACGTATCTCACCTCAGAGCTCCCTTCCCGTAATGCTGGCCAGACGATATCGATCCCTCCCTGGGGATATGCCTCGGTCCTGTTTGCAGTCTGAGCAGTGCTGGCAGAATAACCAGCCAGAGAGCTTTAATTGGCACAGGGCCACAGAGCTAAGGCAGCGGCAGCTGCAGAGGATGAAGAGCGAGGAGGTTTTCGGCGTGTTCCTGCACCCGCAATTGGCAGATATTTCACGTTCCTCCGTCTCCAGGCTACTTTATGATGCGGTCTGATAAAACACTGCAAAAATAGAAAGACAGATGTATTGCACACGCACACATGCACATGCACACACACACATGCACAAGCAAACACACACACTGCACTATATGTTTAAGAAAATAAAATCGAAATACCAAGAAACAATAGTTTAAGAAACAATAAATAGAATAATCACATCAATATTTATGGTCAGAAAACAGGCAATCTGTGTTGCTTATTATAGACAAGCTCTTATATTGGTTTATGTCAATGTTAATGTGTGTGGACATCCATTTTTTGTTACATTATTTCCTTTTGTTCTTTTTGTCCATTCAAAAAATGCTCATTGTTAAAGAGAACAAAATGTACTTTCTTTATGGAGTTGAAGTTCTGTCTATATGGAGTTGAAAAGCATTCAGTTACACAGTTGCGTCTTACCGCATATGGCCAGAGCCCAAAGACATCACTACTGAAACCTATCAAATGCAGATGGTTGCAATGTTAAGACACACCTTAATCTGTGTAGAATAATGTCTGTTGTATGAATTGCTGATACTTAATCAGCAATGCACATGTGATGATGTGTAGCCAAAAAGGCTGCCTGAACTGTTCTGTACCAACACTTGCGTCATTGAGTACCACAACCCACTTATCCTTGCCGAGCTGCAAGTAGTTCTCATTTCTGAGTGGGATATGATTATATCTCTGGGAGAGATAAACACTATAATCACGTTGATGCAAGAATGGTCACAATCACTAACAGCAGCAAATGTAGAACATATGGGTGATACAATTTTTTTGAAAGAGCCCATTTTTATTATGAAGGTTATAATAATGTTATAAGTGCTTTGATTTGATAATGATCTCAGTCATTTATGTGACCTAAGTACCTTAACATTATCTGCAGTTCAGTTTTTTCTGCCTAAGAGAGGGGAAAATGGCTACATTATGTTGACAAGGTACCACCAAAGGGAGGGATTTATAAAAAAACAGTGCAATATATTAAAAGAGATTTAATGGTTTCAACAAATTCTCTGAGATGAATGAGAATAATGAATAATACTGTGTTCACCTTTATAATTACGTGTTTTTTGCATCAAGAATCGACTTGTCTTTTGAAATGGATGACCTCAACACAAGGGCTGGACAATCCCTGAGCAGAAGGAGGCCAGGTGGGTTTCAGGTAACTTAAACTGAAAACATACAAGTTAAGTCAATGTAAGTTGATTGTAAGTTACCTGAAACCCACCAGGCCTCCTCCTGTGCAGGGAAGGGGAAGGTGAAGAGACACCTACACAGCACGGCTCATAATTGTGAAGAATGCAGTTAAACATGTGAAGCAGTCCATCTCCCTTTAATTCTTCTATATGGCATTATCTGGGACTGTATGTAAAGTAATTCCAAACCCTTTTAAGTGTGAGGGTTCAGCTGGGTCAGTCCCTGGCAGCTGGCTCCCAAAACTAGCATGCTATAAAAATTTCTGCCATACCACTTTACACCAATGCGCTATTATACAGGAAATGCAGGAAATCAAGAGCATTCTCCTGTGGTCAGAACCACGGGTATCAGGTGTCATCACTTTGGCACCGTGTTCTTACAAAATTATTTCTGGATGACGACCAGAAAGGGTTGCCTGCAGTCAACAGTAACGCCTGTTTTTGATAGATAAAGTACCAGTCTGAGTGCGGTGTAACCCTCATTACAGTAATTGTTATGACCAGTCTTTGCTGAGAGATTATGTCACCAGCAAAGTTTGAACTGTTGATTTGAGGGTGGCCTAGCTCCCTGTGAATCCCTCCAGTTAGGCAGAGTCTGCCCGCTAGACTCTGACACTCTGCAGCTGGAAGCCCTTCTCTTGAACTTACCTGGAAAAAAATGACAGTTCATGACAATGTACATAATGAGTAACAAAAAAAGGATCATATCATTTTGAACCCACTGAATCAGTAATCAAGGATAAAAGTTTTTCAAAGTCAATACTGTTTTTTTTGGGGGGGGTAAGGGCAGTGTGATTGAAGACTTACATCCAGTTTAAGTCTCAGTAATCTTCTAATCTCTAAGTGCCCCGTTCTTTGGCCGCGTGCGTTGTGTGTGTAAGAACCGTGTGCATGCGTCGTGTGTGTACCGCATGTTTTCCTTGCAGATCTAATTTACGGTGCCGTCTGCTTTCAGTGATATATTATTTCAAAAGCACAGCTTTGAACAATGGTTCAGGGAGCAGGGTCTGGGCGTGCCCTGGGTTCTTGAGTGTTGGCCACGGTGTGAAGGTGAGAGAAGCAGCCATTAAAAGTGTCCTTCAGGAAGCTGGCTCTGTTCCTGCTGTTTGGGCTGTCTCCTTTTCAGCCCAGCGTTCTTCTCCCCCCCCCCCCCCCCCCCCCCCATCCTGCACAGCACCCTTTGTCTTCAATAATGCATTTTTGTACATCTGTATCTGTTCAACAGCTGTGTCTTTAAAATATGGGCTAATATTTAACTTGAACTGATTTCCTTCCTTGGGAAAGGAAGGTAAATATGTGGTTTGCATTTTCTCAGGCATGTGGGCGTGTGCATTCTGGGTTTGTTGGTGTAGGGGGGAGGTCAAAAATGTTTTTCCTTTTGAGACAATGTAATGATTTTTCAGAATTGTTGTCTCTCAGTCATTTTATGCTGTGAGCAGGATATTTTACGCTCAAGAATAATAGTGGCCATGCAATTCAGCCTGTTCGGATCAGATGTATTGAGCCTCCCTGGTCCGTCTTGTGTTTCAGCATGTGTGGCATTTTTGGACGCTACACATGATGTTGAGACGTCAGTGGATGCTTGTTTGTTTGTGAAATGAAGAGCCATTTTGACATTTTCAGGGTTTTTACATATGCATGTCTGTCCCTTCTCTCCTAAGCTCAGTGTTTGATCTGATTAACTTTGCTCATGCCCAAAAGCAGCTATGTTCCCAGTACTTGATCCTTATCAGAGAGACCTTGTGTCACAGCACATTTTGACTTTAGAGGTATTTTTTGCTTTCACAGACACTGCTGCCTCAT
Organism: Anguilla rostrata; assembly: GCF_018555375.3. NCBI lineage: Eukaryota > Metazoa > Chordata > Actinopteri > Anguilliformes > Anguillidae > Anguilla > Anguilla rostrata. Next base: position 39,846,523 of record NC_057936.1, on the reverse strand, counting down.
AGGACCAAAGTGATAGATTTAGCTTTCATTTTTTTACACTTGTTATAGCAACAGTGCTTGTTGTGATCCACAATGCACAGTCGGTTTCCCTTTGATTCAGTCTGAGCACCAGTGAATCGTTGCGCACCCAAACTTGTGCACCCAGGTAAATTTTGCAGGACATTTTCAGCAGACCTTAAGTCTGTTTTTGTTGTCCTCTAGTCATTACGTGCAATGTGCCAGGGCTATTTTCTAGGTATGTTCAAGATGTGCTAGTCTCAATAAATACCAGAGCATCTTATTTTATTCATCTGACAGAAGATTGTCGCCATCTCAAATTTTCTGTCTCTCTCTAACTGAAATAGCTTTTGAATAAACATTATTTTACAGCATGTAGCATAGTCAATAGTTATTTTTTCAAATGTGAAATATGTGACATAAAAAAGCAGCAATGGTGTTGTTTGATAATGTGAAAAATGATTTGTTATTTGCCTGTCTTTCTCTCTCTCTCTCTCTCTCTCTCTGTCCCACCCTCCCTCCCTCTGTGGTCACATGGTCACACACAATAACATGCATGTTTTTTGCCTGGCATTACTCCACATTCCTTTTGCCTGGTGCCTTTCCACTAAAGAAGAGCAGACAGTCCACCCTTCTTATGTATTTTTCTACTTTATTCAGATAGGGCGATTGCAGAGAGGGTTACAGATAGAGATGGGATCTTAGCATAGCGGTGGTGGCGGTGACTCGAACCCCTGACTGCATGCAGTCGTATGTGGGTTCAGAAGCCACTGGCCTATGGGCTCAGCCCCTCGGTCTCCCTTTCAGTGTTTCATTTTTTCTTTTTTTACTTTTTTTTTTTTGATGCAGCCAATGGCACTGCACACACCAACACAGGCCCAATCCTTGTGACAGTCTGTTTCAGTTACTGTACATCCGTGGGAACCTCAGGCCTCACACTTTTTAGGTATATTTTGTTTTATGAAATGGTGTCCTTCACCAGAAAATGGTCAGTGTAATTTGAGAAAATGGTTATCAGTTTTTCTGTTTGTCAGCAATAATCATGGAATAATTTTATTTTACTCTCTCTTTATCTTTCTCTTTCACTCTCTTTTCATAAAGGTATCCTCCAAAACAACACTTCTTGAATACCTTTATATGGATATGTGCACTAATTTTACCTACTGCCTCTTTCTCTGCATAACATTTGCTATCTTGGATTTGACATGGCCTCTCTTTGGCATCTGGAGAGGAAGGCATCATATGAGCAAACTCAGCAACCTGATAGGAAATGTCTGTCCTAGACGGACCAACACATGCTACTGTCACTACAAAAAAAAAGAAACAGAGCCAAGCAGAAGATTGTCACTTTGCTGTGTCATACTTCATGTGTGGTGCCTCTTTTTGTCAAAAGGAAAGATCTACACATTGTTTGTGCGGTGAAAGAAATATGAGAAAGGGCCTCTCCTGCAAGCGTGCACACACACAGGCACACATACACACACATACACACCCCACCTCTAGGGGCCTCCTGGCCCCACTAGTGCCCAGGAAAGCTTTCTCTGTTATACCCCCTTAGCACTGTCCCTGCCTGTAGCACAAATGGAGGGAGAGCGGTTGTTAGGAACAGATGTGTCAGAACCACTGCTGTGTTCCCCAGCATGCTTCGTGTTTTCCCACAGTTCCTAATGATAAGCTTACTCGTTGTTTGACCAGTGCAACCCCACAGGTCTGATCTCATTGGGGCACACAGGGCTTTGATTCTCTCCTGGGCAGCCAGGCATATTGGCATTTCGCATGATGCTTGGCAGATGTTAGGCTGACTCAGCATCTCAGTGGGCAAACAGCCTGCTTGTATTGCAGGTGTCAGTTCAGAACAGGCCATATACCATCTGTGCGGGCTGGCATATACAAACTTTTTAATGTTGCGTGATACATCCAGTGGATCTACGCTGCATCTATTCCAAGCTACTGCTTGTGATTGTTACTTTTTATACATTTGGTTGTTCTATCAAAGGTGAAATATATTAAATTATTTGTGATGTGTCCCTTGATCATATTACTAACTGACCCATAATTGGAGAACCTTGGCTTTCCTGTAGTCTCTGGGTCTGTGTAACCACCACAGAGGAATTAAGCTTTCTCTCTTTTTTCTTCCAATTTGGAATGCCCAATCATTCTCTGGGTGCAACGCTCTTTGCAGTATCCACTGCGAATTTGGGACAGCGCAGACAAGCATGCGCTTTCCTCTGAAGCATGCGATCCCAGTTGTCACTTCTTCTCATGCTGCAGATTGCAAGATTGCCCTAAAGGCTTGGCTGTCATTTTTAGCCTTATCCCTTTTGAGTGTTAATTGGACAGAAAAGAGGATCAGCATGGGTCTCATACATGCGGAGGGCAGGGGATCAGTGTTTAAGAGCAGCAACAGGTATTGTCCTTTAATATCTCAGTGGGAGGAATGATTAACCAGCAGGCAGTTTTCAGATTAACCCCAGTATATTTTCTTATTCACAGTGGTTGAACGGCGTTGACATGAATCGTTTCTCAATCCCCATTTTCCGCCCACCATTCCATGGCCATTTAAAAATGAAAGTCTCATGCCAGACCCCCTAAATAATTCACAATTCAGCACGGAGGCCAGGTTATTTACCTGACTGGGGACTAAGGATTATGGGAGGGCAAATGTTAGAAATGCCACTGCCGACACATCTCACAGCATGACCCGATGGATCGGTTGTGAAGATGTTGTGAAAGCGGTGACTTGCTGAAATGGAGATAGAATCTGTCTCAGAGAGAAAGCTTCTTGCTTTTGGCTGAGATCCTGGTACTGGATCATGTCCTTGTTTGTGGTATTTGTTTCACTCTGACTGCTTCATGCCATGGCTAGCGTTACTTTGAGAGTTTGTTTGAGCGACCTTCGGGGTTTCTCTCTCAGGGTATAAAAACTCTCAGGTCTAAATAGACACTGAGAGCCACCCGCCTAATTCTTCCTTACTGCTCCCAAACAAACCAGTTTGTTTGTTTTTGGCTGGACTGAAACAGCAGGGCCACCCCTACAAACGCGAATGTCTGTGACTGAGTGATTGAGTGAGTGATGAAGTTACACCATTGGTCGGCAGAGTTATGAAGTTACACCATTGGTCGGCCGGTCCAGCTATACACTAGGTTTTGACCTGGTCTTGTTTTTTTCGTTCTTCCCCTTCTGACTGACTGACACTGAGAAACAATGTTTTTATTGGAATTAATCAATTTTATTTACAATGAATGTTGAAAATATGGGGGTGTGTCAAACCAAATGAACAGTATATAAACTCCCACCTGGAGGACTGTAGGGTAACTGGCATTGCACCCTTGAGCAAGTGCTTCATTACTAGGGCCATCAGTTTGTCTCCCTTTGTTTTCTTGCATGGTAATGGTCCTCTGTCTGCTAGAGGTCATGATAGCCTCTTTGTCAAGCCCCTTCTCAAACAATTATCCCATTTGGACAACCTCCATAATCTAAGTTGATAAAGTAATTGCCACTAATTAAGCACAGACAATAATTGACAGTAATGTTTACTAGTGACATTCACATTAAATTCAGTTTGATTACTTATAGTACCACCATGGACATGCATTATTTTTATGTTGTACAGGACCATGATAGTTTTTGTTAGAAGCAGTGGGAAATGCCCACACTAAAAACGAGATTATTTAACATTTAACAAACATTAAAATGTTAAATAATATTTTAAAAATTAACAATTCAACTAATCGACTGATCATGGTTTTCAATTAAGACTCCACGCAGAATCGTGCGTCTTAGTGCTGGGCTAAAATAAAGACCTGCACCCCTAGCAGCCCTTCTCGGATAAGGTTGGACACCCCCACTTTTGTGATAGAATCTTTATTTTTACTGCAGTGATACTCAATTGTGATCCTGGAGAGCCACAAAGTCTGCTGGTTTTTGTTTTTTCTTGAAGATCAGCAACTAACTCAGACCCAAGAAACCAGGTGAACTGAGGTAAGTGTGTAATCAATTGTTTTAAGTGATGTATTGCTGTGCTACTCAAGTGCTGAGTAACAAAAAAGCCAGCAGACACTGTGGCTCTCCAGGACCAGGAGTGAGGACCACTGGCTCAAAGACATGCTTTTCATAGCATTTGAAGTTCCATGTATATTCAATTTCCTTCCTGACTCTCCTCATATTTGATCAACTAATGGTTTTAAATGTCTTAATTGGAAACTTAATTAGGATAACCATTAGAATATCCTGTAGGTCACATGGTGGAGACAAACTGGTGGTCCTATTCATTACACATCCAGCTACACTCTCAAAAAAGATGTGTTAAAAACAACACATAGCTTGTCATTTTTAACACACCTCCATGTCTAGTTAAGGACAACACATTTTGTGTTGCTTTCAACACAATGAAAAAAGTTTCTAATGTATGTAATTTTAAGCAGATGACTTTATTACAAATTTGATCCTTGAGGAGATTACACATTACCTATTGTGGAGCCATGTGTGCATCAGCATGTTTTAATGTACTACATTCATGTTTCTGATGTTGTAATCTAATAGTTACTGTTGGCTGCGAAAAAAATTACCCATCAGAGACACTAAAGATTCATTGGATTGAATTCAATTGAATTGAAATGATTTACTCAATCATACAATGGCTGTACCAAATAATCCTCCATACCTCCGCTAACAAATCAATGACCTCAACCACTGTGGTATGCTGTCACTGCTCTGATGCAGAGAAGTAACAAAAGACATACACCCACCCACCTTGTATTCACTCAGAAGTGTCAGCTCTCTTGTTTAAACGCCTCTTTAATTTCCAATCCAATGCTTCTCACTAAACCCACTCTTTTTGTGCCCTCTGTACACAATGTAAAGCCACTGTATTTCAGATCACTATTAAAATAACAGGATGCAAAAAAAAGCTGCTAGTTTCCCTCTCGAACGAAGCTAATGTTTGCTCAACTCAATCCTTTATCTCCTGGTGACCAAGTGATATTCCCGCTTTGTGATGTCATTTCCTGTTTGTGCAGGAGTGCAGAGTGCAGGGTTTTTAGCCCCTGGTCGTCAGGGCCCGTGGTCCAGCCAGCTTTGTGTCTCATTATCTCAGAGTTCCCGGGGGCCAGGAAGAGGGTTGAATAAAACAAACAAATAATTTAATTAGAGCACAGCTCAGGTGCGCTGGGGCGTCACCTTCTAGACCTCTGGGCCCTGGAGCCGAAGAGCTGCCGTACAGGGGTTATTTCCTGAAAGCGATCTTTAAAGCAATAAAGCCTGCTCACCATGATGACAAAAAAACGACACCATACTAACACAAGTTGATCTACTCACTCACTTGTTGTACCTTTTGTCTGCAATAACAGTATGTTGTGTTTGCACACTTGTAGATTCAGAATTTCTCTTGCACTATGAACTGCTGTATATTTGTTTACCATTTTACAGAACCCCTCCTCCAACTTGCATCACAATTTGTTGAATCCTGTCAATAAAAATGCCCTGCAGTGTTGACAGGGTGTAGACCTTGAATAATGCATAATCAGTCAGACTTTCACTCAGGTTTTTTTCAGTACAGTGTTCCCAGCCAGGACGCCACTATATAGTGCCTAACAGTGGATCCAGCAAAATCATGGAATAACATGGCATCCCTTTGACTGAATTTTGTTCATTTTCATATGCACATTGCTTTGTATTTCTTTCATTCAATTGATGATATTTCGGTTCTTTTTCATGAATGTATTTGGATACATAAGTCATATACTTGAGAACTTATAGGGCTATAATTACGTTTTTGGGTTTACATGAAATTGGTTAGACGCATCATAATAACAATTCACACTAAAAATGTCTTCCAGGGGAGATGTAAATCAAGAACCTGACTCACTGTCTACTTTAAGATCCCTTGGTTCTTATCAAGCCACCTAATCATGGTGGCACCATCCCTGGCATTTCCTCACCATTTTGAATAGTTGGGTTGTCACTGTAAATGAGAATTGAGTTATCTGTTTGCGTACATAGCGGGCAATAAAGGCACAATAAAAAATAAAAATAGTCCTACCAGTAAAATGTGTGTTAGCCGTGACTCACTTCTGCCCACAATATTGTTGATGAGCCGGATATGACAACCATGAGAATTAAAATTTAGCTGTAGGTTTCTGTCTCTAATGTGGAGAACAACATACCATTTAGATTATCAAGATAAACCATTTTCTTTATTGAATTGGACTAGTTTCATATTGCCCTTGCAGAAAGGCTAATTAAAGTGAATGCATTGCGTATTATATTTACTCTAATGCTGTTAGGCTGAACATTCCTGGAATGGAAAATGAGCAGTTAATTATATACCACTAAGAATTTCCTTTCTGTCTGAGATTAAACCCCCAAACTCCAATTAAAAGCCTTCTTGATCACATGTCACAGTTTGTGTATGTGCTTGCATGTGTGTGTGTGTGTGTAAGCATGTGCTCACTACTGTCAGGGAATAACCACAGTACAGCGGAAAACAGTGGCCCACACCCAACATGACCTTCCTTGTGTCCCGTAATGTACTGTCAGGAGACTCCCATAACACCACTATCACCAGAGATGTACACAGACATTTTGGGGAGCAGTGGCTCAAGAAAGGCCATTGGACCTAGGTTCTATGTTCAGAAGAGACAGAAATATAGTGGGTTTCTGACCACCAGAGGTGGGTTTGATGTAAGAACAGGGATGGCGATGCAGAAAAGAACCTCATCATCACTGTGTATGGAGGATATGTACATTTATTGAGTGACGCACAGGGAACAGTTAAACGCACACAGGGCTGAACTCAGTGAATGGTACATTCATGCTACTGCACCTGCGTGCACTCAACTCAGTACAAGTTCTTTTCTCTTTAATGATGAATGAAGTTAAACCTTTTGGGGTGTATGTGTGGTGACAAGGGCATGTCCCAGAACAGGGTCAGTGGTGACCCTGATAAGTCACCCAGCTGGTAATCAGCAATAGTGAGCTAAAACATGTGATTTAATCGCCACATTGTTTAATACTTTGCAGGAGTGATACAGTAACTGGATGATATTGTTTTATTATCCATTTGTACAGTTTTATATTTCACTGAAGCAATTCCAGCTAAATATTTGGCATAGTCATATTTGGCATTGAGAGCAGCGATCCACTTAGGAACCTAAACCTGAAACCTGGTTACTAGCCCAGGTCCTTTACCTTTCCAACCATTTTAGAGCCCTTTCTCAGGGTCGTTTAGTCATCATCTTTATAATTTTCTAGTTTCAAAGCCCATATCTGTTTTTCAGTGCTTTTCTATGTGTACACAACTTTGCTGATGCTAAGAACTCTATTTTAAAAGTGATTTCCTGTTTTGAGTCCATCTCTTTATGGGGTGGGGAGGCGGGGGCAGACATAGCTTTCCTGTGTCATCAGCAATTTCTTTGACAGAGCATCCACAGTGGGGGCGGGTGAGATGGGGCGTGGATATTCCCCATGATTCCTTTGACAGGGGCTTGAAATCTCTACAGAGGGGTCAAGGTTTCCCATCTGCCTCATTTAAACCAGACCCGCCTCATCTTTCACTCCATTTCCTGCGCAGACAGGAAGTAAGCCACATGTGTTTGTTGAGTAGGATTTCCACGGGTGAGTGACTTTTAGATCCTTGCCCTCCCTTTCCCAGAAGGACAAATGACATCAGAACAGCCCTCCCTCCCCACTCCCACACACCCCCAGCCCAAATAGAATGCTGCAATATGCAGGTCCTCCTTTATGACTCTTATCCAGAGCACAAAGCTGAGCTGTTCCTGAGCTTCCAGGATGAAAAGACACACTGGGGTCTGTGTTCTCTGCCAGACTGAAGATCAAAAAGCCCCGCATCTTGTGTTAATGATGAAGGCAATGAAATGGGGGGGAGGGGTGAAGGGATGGTTTGAGTCGGGGAGTTGTCTGTTCCTGGGCGGGTTGATCTTGGCCCTCATGCAGTGGAGTGCGTTTGATGCAGTTTGCTCCCACACGAAGCCGCTCTGTGAAGCTCCGACCTCAGCCGGAAAACTGGCCCCCAGTCAACTTTGGGCTTCAGGGGAATAATTTCCAGGTTTTCTCTGTCTGAAGCTGGGCGGGGCAGTAGTGAAGAAACAAGGCTTGTCTCCCCACTGTTTAGAGTTTGAAAACCAGATTGGACACAGCTGCAGCACCCCTGCGCAGAGGATTTAAAAACTTGTTCATGTATACTGAGTGAGCATTATTGATCAAAGGTTTACAGTCTGAAATATTTTCAGAATTTCAGGTAAATTTGGTCAATACTGGCAATGTTTCAATTTTTCATCAGATTCCATAATTCAATACCTCCCTTGTACCATGAACTCAAAAAAAGAAAGAAAATGAAAAGTAGTTACAGAGCTGATGTTCTAGAGAGATATGCTAGTTTTCATTAGGAGGAGGGACTGAGTTTCTGTTATTCTTTCCTGCATTTTCAGTCTTGCCAAAGCAGGGCCAAAGTAAAAACCAACACTCCATTAGAGAAAATATTTTCAGTCAAAAGATTTGAATTTCTCAGTACTGTGTGAATTTCTGTGAAGGGGCATGTTTCAGGGAAGGAGAGAGTAGGAAAGGAGGAAAAGCAAGGGAGACAGAGAAAACTGGGGGTTATTGAGTTGGAGGGATCAAAAAAGCAGGAAGAAGAAAGAAAATGAAAGGGGGAGGAAAAGGGCCTTGCAGCTGGATCTGCTGTAAAAAGCAAATGTGTTTCTGTGGTGGTCTACAAAACATTATCTCTCATTCACTGTTCACGCATTCATTCACTCAATTGTACCTTCACTTCTCACGTATATTCACATAGTTGAATGCTTATTTACTCATAGACTGTCTTACTTTCATTTATACACTCCCTGATTTACGTGTGCTTGTGGATGTGTGCTCGAGTGTGTGTTTGTCTATGTGCGTGTGTGTGTGTGTGCACCCATTTATGTTTGCAAGCGAGCAAACTCATGTGGGCATGCACATATGCTTGTGTGTGCGTGTGGCCTTGGTGAATGGACTCTCGGAGACCTTCACTAATCAGGTAGAATTCCATGTCAAATTGACAAAAATCCCGAACATTCCAGCCCTCCCAACAGGCATTAGGCAGGGATTACCATGACAAATGAGTCAAGACCTAACACAAAGACCAGCAGGCTCTCAGCAGGGCCAATTTCTCTTGAGCCCACTGCATCACAAAGCACAATTTTGTGCCAACAAAAGAAGAAGTGTCCAATCGGGGCTGTACACTGATGTGTGGTACTATAATTACAGCATTATCAAACACACAAAGGCATGCACAGACTATTCTTTTTATCAAGTACCAATTCAGTGTTTATGCAACAGTAGAAGTGTGTATATTTGTGTATTGAGAAAAACAATTGTTTTGTGCTCAGTTGGCTAAGAGAATGTGTTTCCCGGAGAGCTGTTTAAGGCCACTGAGATGACTGAAATATCAGGTTGTTAGTTACATTGATGCCTTTATTAAACTGTTCACATAAACAAGGACTGAAAAAACAGATTGTGCTGCCTACGACATCGCTGCTGCTGTTCTAACCCTCTACTGCACCAAGTGATAAAGGTTGAGAGGAAGTTCTAAAGAAACATCTTCAAAAAAAACAAAAAAAAACAAACAAGAACTTTAATAAAGTAGCCTTGTAGAGGTTAGCAATGTAATATTAACACTGCCTGTGAGTTCAATTAATTACTAGAACAATGTCTGCTGAAAACAGAAAGCACTGACATTCTTGCACCAACATCAGTGGCCTTCCTGCAACGCTATGGAAGTGTCTCATATTACAGAGTCATACTTACATTAATTTCAGCTGGACACACTTTGATGGGAGAGTGAAATTATGTCCCATTAAGCAGTAACTAGGATTTGAGGACACTGGGGGCTTAGCCTAGAACATTGTAGGGGGCCTGAGGGCATCCTCCTCTGGGGTAAAAATTGTGAATTTCAACAAGCAAATTTGTCGATCTGTTGCACTTTGACATGAACAATGAAAACTTAGATCAAATCATATTTTTGTACTGAAAATGTACAAACTCATTAAGCAGTCAACACAAGAGCCGAAAAGCGTCCCTTAAGTGGCCACCTATGACCACCTGCCACATAAGACACTGCTGTTGTACCCTTGAGAAGGTACTTAACCTTTATATCCAGTTGTAAAAGTAGAGTGAGTTTCTTTGCTAAATGCCTGTAATGTAATGTACAAGAGAATGTCTATTATGGGACACATAAGCCACATTTGCAGTCCATTTCCAAATGGTCTACAGTACACCACTGCATACCAACACACCCTCAAGTATCTTACTCTCGATCACATACAATGGCTATAGAAAGTTTTCAGAAATTTCACCTTTACAGCCTTACAGCCTGATATCAAGACAAATTTAATTATGTTGTTTATCACTCATCTGCACAACCTATTCCACACTTTAAAAGTGAAAGAAAATTAATAATAAATGTAACTGATGAAAATGAAAAACGAACTATCTTGATTGCATAAGTATGCACAACCCTTGTTACAACAGCGCTTAAATTGCTGTAGAGCAACAAATTGTTTTACACTTTGTCTAACTGCTGGCTAAAACAAAATTAGTTAACCTTCCTCCTGTGTTCCGGTCAAATCTGACCGATTTACAACTTTCCTAAACCATAAATATTGTGTTTTCCATCTGATTGCCTCAAGACCTTATGTTTTCCTCCACACAAGGCATTTGAACATACAACATTTCTGATCACCACTTTCATTGAATTTTGAGTGGTTTAGTCAACTTTGTTACACCTGTGGTGTTCTGGGTCTAAAAGGACCACCATAGGAAATTAATGGGTAAAACTATATTATGTTCATCCAGGAGATGGAAAACATCCCCATACACACACCCACTCACTCACACATCCACAACCACAACCCCCTCACCCCCCACCCATCCGCCCCCCACCCTTCAGGTTGTCCTACAAGCGATACAAAAACTCTTTGCATTTGAATGGATCTCTATGGGAATTGGGGGGTGGGACTAGATTCAGCTGTAAATTATGCTGATACAGTGTGGAACACATTTGTTGGCTAAATGGCTTTAAGTCATCGAGGGTCCAAGGTATCAAATGAGCCTCAAACCACCGTGCTGCTGCCAGATATGCAGTAGATACTACAAGCATTGTTTCTCCTGAATATTTTTTCCATTGAGTTCAACAGGAAAATTAATCAGGAAAAACAATGCTTGTAGTATCTACTGCATATCTGGCAGCAGCACGGTGGTTTGAGCCTCATTTGATGCCTTGGACCCTTGACGACTTAAAGCCATTTAGCCAACAAATGTGTTCCATACTGTATCAGCATAAGTTACAGCTGAATCTAGTCTCACCCCCCAGTTCCCATAGAGATCAATTCAAATGCAGAGAGTTTTTGTATTGCTTGTAGGACAAACTGAAAATAAAATATCCAGACTTTGATGATGTTGACAGGTCACAGACATCAGGAAGTCATGGCATGCAAATTATGTGCAACCAAATACAAAACATGACTATTTTATTTGACATTATGTTAATTTGTCTACCGTATAAGTGAATTTCCCTGTTTCTAGCTTTTCCCCAAACAGTTCACAGCAGCAAAAGTAAATGAGCAAATGGTGGCGCAGGAGGTCGCAGGAGTGCATTTTTTAAATTCTTGCTAATTTTCTGACCAATGATTTGTTGTTAAGACCATTAAAAGCTTAATTTTTTGTCATTTTGCGCTTGGCCCATTTTTTTCCCCCAGGAGTGTACATTTTCAGTGTCTGTTCTTCGTATATTCACAACAGTTACTCATGTTAACCACTAGTTGAAGACATTGTTTCACAGCTTAAAAAGGTGTTAAACAAAATTTGGTGATGATTTATAGTTTTTGTGTTAATATAAGAGCAGTTAAAACAGACCGGCCAAATTTGGCCGCGAACACTAATATAAGGGGGGGAGCAACGAACACTGGAGGAAGGTTAACTTAGCAGGATCAATATTAACATTATTCACTAAGTTACTTAACAAATGGATGTCTGTATATGCCATGTCATCTCTCCAGCTAGATGTCTTGTTCACCAAAAAAAACATTTTTTCACTCTAAATTCTTTATCAATTCATTAATAATGCTAATTGTTCCTTAACATTAATGTTAGGTAAGTGTATGAACAGTGTATGGACTAGCTGGCTAGTTAGATACTGTATATCATTAGCTTACTAGCTTGCTCTCTGGTTAGCTAATTTGAAACGTCCTATCCAAAACAACTGACAATATTTAATGTAGGCCTAATGCCCTGTTGTGTATTATTGACTGTGTAATTCATTATGAAAAACAATGAATACACTGTAGACCACAGTATCAACCCTGAGTTGCAATCCCTCCATGGGTCTGCACAACCCTGAAATAGGTAGCTACTCTGCTGCTGCACTCTCATGTTCTCTTGGCTCACTTCGCTGGCTTTTAAAAAATATATATTTTTTGTAGTGGCTTTCTGGAAAAAAAACCTTGTATAGATATGGGATGCCGTTTGTAAAAAGTTGCACACTCTGAAACTGAAACTCTGAAATATTTTTTCCACATTTAGCATTGCCAAGTGTAAAAACATGCAGCACAATTTTCAAACGTCACTTTTTTTAAACGTTTGGAGAGAAATGTGCTCAAAACATTATAATCAATTTTCCAAGAGCAATGTTTTACATTAATTCATAATTTTAAAATGATATGTTAAATGTAAATATAAATGTTATTTGGTAAATGTTAAATGTAAAGGTCATCAGCAAAAAAAAATAAAAATAAAAATAATATATATATATATATATATATATATATATAATTATTATTACTATTATATAATATATTATATATTAATATATTATACAAAAATATGTTAATTTTCTGAACCCAGCACTTTTAACCACTTATAACTGTTCAAGCAAAAAACACCCTTGTTTTGATGTTCGAAACTCTGTATATTGAGCACAACCATTAAAACACTTCACTAATCTAACAAACAAAAAATTTTTTTTATTTGATTTAATTTGGTAATTACTATCAAAGATATCAATTAACAATTAAATTGTCAAATTCATTGATAGGCAGAGCAAACTGGTTGGATCAATTTTTATCAAAATGTACAACTCACAACCAAATGAAAATTAAGAAATTTTATTTTATTTATATGTTACACAGGAGTGCGCTGGTCTACACAAGCAGTGTGCTGCAATATCGAAATTTGTGCGGTAAAGAAATACATTTTCATGGGGCTGGACATATATTCAGGGCTGAAGCCCTGAAAGCCCAGGCCTAACGATGCCCACGGCACAGGGACAGGATGGAATCATTGCTTGAGTAGGAATAGGAGTCATAACTACTGCCGTTATGAGCTAGTTGTTTCAACAGCAACAACTTGGAGCCAATTGTGCCAAGGGTTTCTACACAAAACGTTTATGACCTGTGGGCAGCTAAAGAAATTAAGCCACAACATCCTCCTTCATTTCAGGAGACTGCAAAATAGTGACTCTACAAACTGCATTCTATTTTCTATTCTAAAGTCACAAGGGTGGAAAAGTAGAAATTAATTGGATCCCTTCACGTGAGTGTTTGTATCTGAAATGACTCTCGGTCAGAATCAGCACAGGTGAGAGAAGTTGACCCAACCTTATGGCACTGCTCGCCCGCCAAACCTTCTCTGTGCGCTCTGCTGCTCCATCTCCATGGCAACCCCCTCTGCCTCAAGCTGAACACGAGACGCTCTGTGTTTGAGGAGTCCAGGCCCATTAAACATGAATTAGGTTTCCCTCCCTCCCTTTGTCTGCCTTGGGTACGTGAAACCTGATTCGCCTCTGTCAATTTTTATTTTTTTTGGCTCGGAAACAATTTTTTTTCTCAGTGGACAAATCTACAGCTGCTCTATATCAGAACTATATTACCCCCTCAAAGAACTCAGTCTTTTTTTTGTGGAATATGCATTTAGCGCCCTTGAGCGAAGGCCTTTAAGATGCTCCTGATAAAAATGTGCACGGGCTGAGTAATGCCGTATATGTACATGTGAAATTTGGATAATGGTATCATTAAGAATTTTGAGTTGTCTTGAATAAAGGCTCCTGGCGAAATGCATTAATAATTGGTCTTGTATTCGTAAGCTTGAACAACTCTGATTGAGACTAGAATCAAAATCAGAATTTACTGTTCATTTGCCTGTTTAAAACCATTTTCATAAATTCATTATTAATCATAGTTTTATTTGAATACATATGCATTAAAAAATGTTTGTATGTTTTTTCTTCTTTGTTTCCTATCATGGTGAGAATGCTTTAATTTACTGTCTAATGTTACTATTTTCTCAAATTGTCTATGTAAGGTTATTGCTGTTTGATGAAAATTCAATTAATTAGATAATAATAATAATAATAATAATAATAATAATAATAATAATAACAAGACCCAGTCAAAACCTAGTATATGGCTGGACCTAACACACTTCATCCAGCCGACCAATGGTGTAACTTCATCACTCACTCAGTCACTCAGTCACAGACATTCACGTTTGTAGGGCTGGCCCCGCTGTTGCTGTTCAGCCAATAATAATAGCTCTTGTTGTTGTTTAATTAATTGCTAAAACAAATAAATTAATACATAAGTCCACACTGAACAGGAGATGTGTGGCTCTTTGGGCTGCTCCAGACTTTGAGTGACACAGTGAAATTAGAGAGGTTGTCACTGATCCACATGTAAGCTGTTGGGATGGATACAGGTGGAGACATGAGGGAACCGCTGCTTCTCTTGAGGTGTCACAGCTGTGCACGCATGTTTGTGTGCGTGTGTGTGTATGTGTGTGTGTGTGTGTGTATGCAGGTGAGTGTGTGTGTGTTTATGTGAGCGTGTGTGTGAAAAGCTGTATGACTGCATGCTGAGAGAGCTCTGTGTGCTGCTGCAGATAATAAGGTAATGAAGCTTAGTGTAAGACTTTAAAATATGCTGCTGATTGAGCTGCTTTTATTCATCTGTCACTATCCCAGGAGGGAATACTCCCATACACACATACACACACACACAAACGCCCAGAGTTGATAGAGGGTAAATATTCTTGGAAAAACTCAACGTGCTGGCCAGCAGTATAGAGAAGTGATTCAACATTTCAATTCCTGCTGATTATGAGCTCCAAGACCATCCAAAAGAGAGGGTGTTAAAGAGAAGGTTTACGAGTTATTTTGTGTGTAATATGCACAACTTTACACCCAGTACTGCTACATTAAAAATAGTACAACTTCATTAAAACACACCGTAGGGCTGCAATAAAAACACCCAGCACAGCTAGCTATGTTAAAACACCTAGTACCCTTGTACCCTTGAGCAAGGTACTTAACATTGCTCCAGTATATATCCAGCTGTATCATTGGATACAATGTAAGTCACTCTGTATAAGAGCCTCTGCTAAATTCCTGTAATGTAAATGTAATGTAAAACATACAATACAGCCTCAATAACATAAATAAAATGCCCAGCTCAAGTTGGGGTACATGTGCATAGATCCTGTAATTACTTTGTCAAACAATGGAAGATAAATAACAGGTTTTAGAACACAATGTTTAATTTATGTCTTATTGAGGTTTGATGTACTTGTCTTGGAAACCTTGTTGAAACAGAAGCCCTTCCAGCATTTTCATTCAGACTCTCAATGACTCAGTAATTGTACCCTGACGAAAAACAGTGCGTACTCTCTAATGAGATTGACAAACTGCTGGGTTTACTCATTCAGCATCGGATGTGACTGTACGCTGTGTTGCCATAACACCGCCCATCAAAAGAGGCTGGAGTCATTTGCTGTAACCAGAGGCTAGAAGTGCTGTCGATCTGCCCCCTCTGTGCTGGCTGTTTTACGCATTCAGACAGTCAGGTATTCTATAGCCTAGCCCGCTTGTCTATGCTTGCAATTCAGCTAAATGATCTTTACTTTTATAACAGGAATGTACAGTATATAGCTGCTGTTTTTCTGTTTTTCTAAACAAATGATTAATATATAATCCTATATACTGAAATGAGTGTTACACATGAAATGTGCAAAGCAAGTTCAGTCAGGAAACTCTTGCTGCAGCAGACCATTAGCCAGCTTCAGCAACTAGGCCTATATGTTCTCATATTCAACCAATCACACGGGCACATCACTACATGTTCTCATACTCAACCAGTCACATACACACATCACCACATGTTCTCATACTCAACCAATCACACAGGCACATCACTAACAACGTGCTTTTTTTAAACTGACAGTAAGACCTCACCAGTGCACTCTTTGCATGCTTCGCTTGCTGCTGCTCACAGAATTGCGCTCACCATCCACCACCCCCCCCCCCCCCACCCCCCAGCTTCCACTTGTGTTTTGGATATGCTTCTATATACGGGGGTTCTTTTGATATTTCTCCTGTTTAGTAGGGGAGATGTGTTGTACTCCCTGTTTGATAGTGCATGCTGGTGCATGCACAGAAGTACCTAAAGCAGATCAATTCAGTGCCAAAACAAAATAATTACATTGCATATTCATTAATATATTTAATTTAAATACGAGAGTTGACCAGAATAAAAAAAAATTCTTGCTTTGATATTTAGAGTGGAGCTTGCACACATTTCCCAGCCTGAATGAGAAACTAAGCAAGCCTTCGAAGCCAAGCTTCTGTAGCGTGTAAAAGATTGTTTTCTTATTATGGGTCTAAATGTGCATGTGTGGTGCATGCATGCGTGTGTGTTTGTGTGTGTATGTGCATCATCATAGACCCCCCTCCCCCCACCCTCTGTTCCATTTCCTGTAGAACAGGGTGTGCTCAGAAACTTTCAGAATGAATTTGGAGATGCTTTTTAAAAAGGAGCGCAGACCGTCCATGTTACTTTCATATTTTTTAAACTCTGAAAGCGTAGAGGGTGACAGATAATTGTTGGAATCATATAAATTGCAAAAACCATGCACAGTGATTGGAAGCATAAAACTGGCTAGCAATGAATTTGTACTAAATATCCTTTGCTCTTGCTCTGTAATTCTTGTTTTTTAATTCTCTGGTTATATCTGGACCACATGGATATTTTAATAAATAGATGACAAATTTAGCTTGAACAGTACTCATACTTTGATTGTTTCTACTATATGGGAGTAATTAAAATCTTTACTCTTGATTCTAGCATCATGACAAGCAGATGTTAAGTGTAATTCCCAGATGGAATATTGTAAAGGACATGAGTGGGGTTAGGTATTGGGGATGTAGAACAAGAGCTTTTTTTATTATAATTTTCTATCTTTTAGGGGCAAAAAAGGGGAGATCTGTTTTGAAAATTGGGAAATAGGTAGATACAAACAATATAGATCAATTATTGTATGTGTCACTGGAGTAAATCGCCTCTGTTTTTAGATGTGTTTTTTACACAATCCTTTTTGTGTCACCCTTCAAAATACTTGTCTGCATCCTAAACTGTGAATAAGTACTTTTAATTGGAATTGGAATGCCAGGACTTCCTAAGATATGTGTTTCTCCTTTTCTCTAAATTTCATTATAATTAACATTTGTCCATGTGTACAAAACACAAATGAACCAGAGGGATTGCTTCGGTTAAACTGCTTGTTTTTATTTATTTTATAAGGTGTTCCCCACTGTTCCCTCTCCAGTTTGGAATGCCTGATCATGCTCAAGCTGCAAAGCTCATCACAACCATCACTGTTGATTTGAGAGTTTGCAGACAAGCACATGATTTCCACCAAAGCATGTGATGTCAGCCGTCAGTTCTTTTTTTACAGTGCAGCTCACAAGTGAAGGTCGCACAGACATAAGTCGAAGGTAAAAACTTCTCATGCAGCTCAACAGACAAACTTGTGTGCACAAAACTGACTAGTGAGGGTCGTTGGTGTACGATGAGATGCTTTAACCCTGGACGACTGCTGCCCTTCCAGCC
Source organism: Anguilla rostrata (assembly GCF_018555375.3). Taxonomy (NCBI): domain Eukaryota; kingdom Metazoa; phylum Chordata; class Actinopteri; order Anguilliformes; family Anguillidae; genus Anguilla; species Anguilla rostrata. The sequence continues at coordinate 39,828,598 of NC_057936.1, read as the reverse complement.
CTGGGAGATGCTAGAGGCTGCTGTGCATCACCCTGCGTGGATGTCGGCCACATTCTGTGCTGGCATGGCCCAGTTCTGACCCCAGGCCATTCATCCATGCACCAGAACGGTGCCTTGACAGGATGCCCAGTAGCCCCTAAAACTCATCTTAGTTTTCTGCCAAGATGTGTGGCGCAGTCTGTAGGGTGGTCGAATGTCAGGTGACGTGAATCTCCTTTGTGGGTGGGGGTTCTAGACCCTGACGTTGTGCTTTCCGAGCTGTGATCCCTAATTTGTCTATTTTTTCAGCACTGTGTAACAGAATTGTTGTTTTGTTTAATGTATACAGTATTCTGTTGTGCTTGGTAACAACTAGCCTAGGCCATTTATCAAACACTTATTACATATATGAATTATTCTGTATACTGTACATTGGAGTATCAGCAGCCTAACTCTTTGTGGCTTAACTGATAAGTGTTGAGGAAGAGCCTAGGAACCATATTGTTTTGTTTTGTTACGTAAGTTTAAAGTGATTAAATTTTTTTATTTATTTTAAATACAGTGCACATGGTGTTTTCTTTGTATTTCCACTGTACAGAATCTCTGTAAAAGTGCTATACAAATAAAATTTTATTTAATTAAGTGGAATGTACTGATGTTCCTTATAAAAAATATATGATTTCCTTTCACATTTCACCATTAAAATGCAAGATTTTTTCAGGAGAAGATTTCCTGGGAGCAGCATAATTTTATCTCAGGTTCTTGCGGTAATGTAAGTCCGTGGTAATGGACAGATGCTGAGTCACTCCAAGCTTAATCTGAATCATACTGGGAGGGTCTCCACAAAGATACAGACTTGTCCAATGGGACACAAGTGAGCCATAAACTTGAATTTAATCTCACAGAATTAGCCAAGCAGGCATCAGACTGGAGATTTAGGGTGGGTTCTGCTTTAAAACAGAAATAGCACTGAGATAAAGATGTGGCTGGGAAAAATTTCGGGTAGGGTGACCAAGAAGCCTACCGGGCGCAGCCTCTTTAAGTTAACCTGTATACTTTAATGCTAATACATTACTCCACCACCAGCTTTGTGGAGCCAATATTCCTGCCACCACAACATCTAGGGAGGGTTGCAGAATGTCACAAACCATTGAGAGTGAATTTCCTGTTCAACAGACAGAACATTTGAAGGGTATCGGAATTATGCCGATTGAATACGCCAAATGGCCCACGGACAAGGCCATGCTCTGCTGTCTGTGCACTCTATGAGAGAAGGCTGCACCCCCTCTCACACCAATCCACACAGCCTCGCTCCGCACTGACCTAAAGAGTATGGGTGAAACATGGTATTGACCTCACTGACCTAATGAGCATGGGTGAAACATGGTATTGACCTCACTGACCTAATGAGCATGGGTGAAACATGGTATTGACCTCACTGACCTAATGAGCATGGGTGACACATGGTATTGACCTGCAGAGCCAGAACTGAGAGGGACATGGAATCAGTAACTTCAGCAACTTGTTTTCAAACAATAATTTCAAAAGCTCAAAAATTGGAATGAGACAGGTTGTAGTTTTGAATTTCAGGTGTGACTATACTGTTGCATTCTTGAAGAAAGCATTAGCTTCTCACCCGGACTGCATCATCACAAATTCATCACTTATCATGCTTCACAGTTGCATAATCTGACCAAACATTCAGGGGTACACATTCATTTTCAGCAACCAAAGAGTATGCGCTCTGTGGTGCAACAAGATTTATCATCTCACAGAATTCAGCTGCCCCGTACTGTAGGACAGCTTTGCCATGGTCCAGCAGCCAGTCCATGGACTGTGGTTCAGTTTATTTTGCATCCCTGTTCCAGGGCAGTCGAGTGTGACGGTTAGACGGAATGTTTTTCCTCTGCCTTTGCGCAGACTGCCTCCCTATATATGATGATGTATTGCTCTCATCCTTCAAGGGAAGAGAATGATTTTGTGGGCAGAACTGCTGTTCTTCAGATAAGCTACGCTGAGGGGAAAGGGAATGGCTACAAGGGAATTTACTCAAGTAAACTAGAAGTCAAGTTTAGTAATCCACTCACTACGTGTTACTGTGCTGTCAAGTAGGCTAAATAAAGAAAAACCTGCTTGATGAACGTGTGAAAGATGGGTGCACTAATTCTATAGCCACATCTTAAGCTATGCTCTGTGCATCTCTCTCTCTCTCTCTCTCTCTCTCTTTCACACTCTCTCTCTCTCTCTCTCTCTCTCTCTCTCTCTTCTGTCCTCCCTCCCAGTGCTATGCCCAGTGGTCCTGCACGAATTGTCAGGCAGGAGCATTATACGGATAGCTTTAATAACCGGTGTCACTGACATCATAGCATCATTGACGTAGTCTCTCTGTTGAATGGGGGCATGCTGTTAAATAATGAATTTTGCTCGGATCACGTGGTCAAGCCTCTAAATAATTCAAACCGTTTTTACATCACGATACCCCCAGTCTGTACTTGCCCGGCTGGGAAGCTCGCAAATACAGCATCGGAAATGGAGATTTAGCAGGGCCCCAACGACACTAATCCGCACGGGGCAAAAGCGTGAGTGATTTTCTCCCACTATCCCTCCCCCTCTCTCTGTCTTAATATGGATTTTATTTTTTTGCGGAGAAAATGGCGCATATGGATGCTCGCGAGTGTTGTTTGTACATGCTCATAAGCGTTGTTCTTGAATTAATGCACTAGTAATGGTTTCCCTTGTGAAACTACCTGCAATTATTATGTGGGCTCAGCCTCGCAGCTTCGTCGGACGAATCTGCCCTCAACTCCAGCAGTTAAAGTGCAGGACCAGTTTTCTCCATTAACAAGCTCGGAAACCGTATTTAAATATGTGTAAGCTGTTCATATGATTATTATTTCTCTATGGTGGTATGTGTGCGTTTATAATTGATAAACTTGGATAATACGTGTGTCATCTGGGCGCAGTTATCTGTTGTTCCCCTAATCGTGAAAATAAGATATTTTCTGTTTTCATGAGCGATTCCCTGTATAAACAGTATTTATTCAAAATCCCTTTAATTTCTCTGCTTATTGTGTTTTTTGATGTGTAACAGAAAAGACTGGGTCGAGGTCTGTAGTCCATTGTTTGAACTTAGACAAAGCATTGTCCGATGAACTCTAAGTGGGATGAAATTTGATAGAGCGTCTGGTTTATAAATATTTCAAAACGTTGGACAACAATGACTTTTCTTGCTTTACTTCAGTTGGCATTGAAGTAACAATAGTCTCACACAGAAACTTTATGGGAAAATACAATTTATCTTCAACTGAAACGGGTAGGACAAGGCGAAACAGCAAATGTAAGTGAGGCACATTGTCGGACTGGATTCAAATCTATTGAAATTATTTAGGAGTCTCCGGTTGTATCCTTAGGAGAGGGAATGTGAAACAGAGCGAGCTTGATGATATTGCCATTATCACGTCGGCATTCCTAATCGGATCTCGCATATGACAGGCTGGTGATTGCATTGGAGTTAACAGTCACTTCAGTGAAAGTTATTTGTAACGTAGGTTGCCCGCTGTTCATTTTCATACATTTCTACACTGTAAAGCTCGCCGCATTCGATATTACTTTTCCCAGCCTGCTTCTGGAGCCGCATTTGAGGAGCTAGCCGCGGTGCTGAAATTCGCATCTTTCATACCTGTTCAAATCCGAAATCTTTTTTTGACGCTGTTTTTTGACCTTACGTGAAAAAAAGAATTGTAGTGCAGGGTATCATACTGCTATATATTTCTTTGGGTTAAAACTGAAAAGTCACAAAGGACTGCGCTTTATATTTCAGCTATGAATAATTAAAATACGTTTGTCGACTGAACAGCAATCCAGTAGGTCGTTTAGAACGCTGTTGTTGTTGCAGTTTTAAATATAGGTGGCATAAATTGTGACTATGAAGAGGAATAGAACCAAAGTCTATTTTATTCTTAAAACAGAAAGCATAATGCAGCTAATTTCCTTTAATATAACTGTGCTGTTATAGCATTGTTTTCCATAGACATGATCACTTAAACTAGAAAGAAGCTTTTATGCTTACGCCATGTCTTTTCGGTTTACTCACAGAGTGACGTACAGAAGGGTACATTGTTTTGAAAAGACACTAAAACACTTTATTTTAATTTTACCACCTATGTTTGTTTTTTCTTTAACAAATTTCAGACTTTATACTCATTTGTTGAAAGAAAATAGAACAAATACTGAATCAGAAAGCGAGAGGAAAAATACCTTACTGTAATTTCAAGAATCCATCCATTACAATAACAGAGAGAACCAATTCAATCATATCTCTCAAGCGGACACATGTAATGGCCTTCAAATGGATAAATGCTCTAAAACACTGGAGTAAATGTCATCTTTCTTTTGTTTGCATCTAAATTTGCAGTTACTATAATTTTTAGCAAATCATATCATAATCATATATTTTGTATCACATTTTTTTACACTTCTGAAGTGTGCCTTTTAGTTTATTTGAGGTATACATGCACTGCTTCTCTGCCAGCAAATGGTGGTGATTGAATTATTTTTATTCTTTAAAAAAGAGACATAACTGTTGTGCCCTTCCTCCATTAAAAAATACAAATAAATGGCTGGGAAGAAACAACTAGCAATAGCCAGGAAAACCTACATATGAACAGCAACCAGGCAAAAGTGGTGAAGCAAACATTTAAAAACTCTCAGAGTGGATTTTGTGGCCCTGCAGCTAAAGGAACTGATACTTCTTTTGAGAAAAAAAGAGGGACTATGGAATAAACCATTAGCTGAAGAGACATGTGGAATGGTTGAGATAAATATATCTAAAGCAACACAGTGAGGGACATGCATGCAAACTTGGCCACTTATTTCTGAGTCTCAGCTATTGACACTGTTTGTATTGCGGCCATGGTACAGTGTTAGTTCAGCAGCTAATATAAAAATGTCCCCATAAATATTCAGGTTTTAAAGGCATTTATCTTGCTTTTGGAGTAATTTATACAACTTTCATTCTTGCACAATATTCGTTTATACAGCTAGATCTATTTTTTATAGGGTGCAATGACAGTCCCCTACATGGCCATTGAACTTGCAGCCTCCTAGTTTCAAGCCCAGTTCCCTAACTGCTATGCTACACTACCACTGATGTGGTGTAGGCAGTAGGTGTGAAAGTCTTTTACGGACATAAAGAATATCTGTATGTGTTCAATGATAAAACAAAAAAGGACAGTGGCTATCTCAGCATATCTGAGCTGATATGCTTTCATACGACAGTCTTTTTGGTGTGGTGGCACTGTGGCTGGCAGAGACAGTACAGGTACAGGTATGAGGGGTATAATGATTTACCCTGAAATTCTTTTTCAGGAAATTCATGGTGGCGCAGTAGCACAGCTATTAGAAAACAGTGTTGCTGTAATATCACATAAAATATGGCATTCATGTCTCTGTTCAGTGTGTGTGGACTTCTAAAAATCTGTTACACACCATAACATCATAATTAATCTGTCCCCAGAGATTTTATGGGAAATTGGATTTTTTCATACAAAAATAATTTGTTGATTCATTTTTAAGAGTTTAATAATTAATATGATGCCAGTATTTCACAAGTTGATGCCAATGTCCAATGGAAAAGCCTTGAAAATGTTTCAGTTGAAGATGTGGTGCCTTGACATAGATTTGAGGAAAAAACAGGAACATCTGGGACTTGCAGGTGGGGTTAGCTCATCTTCACAGACCTGAAAAGCGCCCATTAGTTCCATGTCCTAGACTAGGAGGGCCACATGATTCACGTTCCAGTGATCTTTTTGAATTCTCTGTCCTGCCCTTCGGGCTCTAGCATGCTGGGGATGCTACGGCAGCAGGACCAGTGCTGCGCTTTGTATCTGATCGGTGATTCTATAACCCCACAGTTCTATTGTCGGATGCAGGCAGGGCTGAGTCACTGGCTGCTGTTTTGTCAATGAAATATGACCGCCCACACCCCACCCTCCCTTAAGCAATGACGTCAATACCTTGTGTGCACATAAAGGTCTAATGCAATCAATGGCTCTTCATCAGTCAAGGCCATCTGCATTTCAATCAGTAGCCTATTAGACACCCAGGACAGAGGAGCAACAACTGCGTCCCACGCACTCGGGTCCACCCCGATTGGCTGTGTTATGTGGTTGCACAGAACAGTGGTTGAGATGGATGACATGGACATTGTTTAGCACATTTTGTGTTTAAAAAAAAGGATGATCATAGTGGGAAGCTGTTGCTTTGGTTGAGTGATGTTTCTCACCACAGTGTCAGGCTATGATATGCTCATTTTAAATGCTGCCTTGATTGGAATGGGGAGCACTTTGTTTTGGAGAACATCACTTTTGCTTTGTTTTGATATGTTGAAAATGATATGCCTATAGTTGTATATAACTCGTAATGTTACTGTTGACAGATTCAAATTGTATTTATTCTTTTGTTATCCATCGAAGACCACAGTGGAAAGGCTTGTTTTTAGACATGCTTTTGTTGGTATCCTCTGTGTTCAATATTATCTTCTATGTTTTGTGCAATGTATATATTTTAACACAAAAGTAAAATCCCATCTACTCCCTTATTATCCCTAAGAACCATTACATTAAGTTATTTAGATTGTCCTGCGTGGCCTTTTGGGGACACGGGCTAAAAAAAAAAAAAATAACCAAAAGAAAGAATTGGTGTTTCGACATGGCGGATTGACCTAGATGTGCCAGTTTTCCATCTGATGGAGGCCATAATTTAAATTTCACACATTCCACTGGGGAAATTATGTTAGTTCAGACTTTATAAACCGCAAGAAAGGTAGTGCTATCAAATGCTATCGAAATGCACTGTCCTGAAAAGAAAACAGGATTTTTTTCTGTTTAGAGCAGTCTTTTGGTTGCGTCATTAACAAATGGCAAACAGCTACATAGCTATAGTAGCTCTACTTATTCTAGGGTTCTTGTGTAGGCAGGGCTGAAGGTGTACCCATACATGAGGGTAACCAGTGATTTCATCAGTTAAGGCTGTGTGGGCTCTTTGTGTTCTACTCCTATACTTTCCAGCATAGCTAATTCATGGTTATTTTCTTCTCTTTTGTCATTTGGAGCTGAAATCTAATCACTGGCACACAGATATTATTAGGCATTATGCAACGTTTTGCTGAATTTAATGCGTGTAAACTATTGCCAGGATTTAATGCCTTGCGTTATGTTTTATCTTGAACACAAATGACTCAAATGACCTAGAATTGATTCTCTTGGAATTCCATGCTGGACTTTCCCATATGAGTGGCATCCCAAAGAAAAAGGCAGAATAAAGTATCTTAAACCCTGGTCTGTTTTAGTACAGCTGCTTGTGGATCAAGACCCGTTCCACAGCTGTCCTTGAGTCAAGTTGCAGTCACAGGTGAATGGCCGGCCTGCGTAACCCGGTGGCTAGTTTTGTTCATAGCAAGGTGTGTGAAAATGCCTTGTTTATCCTCAGAATCCTGAGGGGAATGTGTGCTAAAAGCAGAGATGCAGTAGCAGCCTAATTATGTAATTGCACAGTGGCCTGCAAGGCTTGAGTGGAACAGGTACTACAGACACGCCCTCCCGCCAGCCCCCCGAGGCCCCTCTTTGTTCAGCTATGTGGGGGGAATCAGGTTCCTGTGCCATGCTGTTCCATAGCAGTGGTGAATGGGGGAAGCAAAGACCGAAACAGTAACAGGACTGAGTTTTCACCATCTTCTCAAAGTTAGCAAATGGCTTGCCAGTATATTATGGTTGAGACACCAAATCAATTTTGAATGTACACACAGGGGTTGTTTCAATACAGATATCACATTAGAGCATGGTCATCTTAACCTGCTTGAATATGAGCTTAATATGAAATAGCTTTTGTGGAGACCTTTTTAATGTTTTGTTTTATAGGACATTTACATAAAATTTATTATTATTATTGTTAGAAGCAAAATAGCAGGCAGAAATCAGGAGCAAGAACACCATGGACTTTTCTATGAAATAACAATTAATGTCTTAGTTCAATTATCATAGAACCCATAGAAACTAATTACCTAAAATAAATTCAAGTTTATTCATGCCAGGTAGTGGTGGACCACCTGCTGTAGTCGAGCACTTTTGATTTGGGAAGACTTAAATTAAAGCATCGATTTCCTTGAGAATTCAATGACTCATTGTACTATACATGTACAATGTACATTGTGATATACGTGGACTCTTACTTGTGCTACCCTGCTAACCTGAAAATAATATTTTTTGCTTTTTTTTTGGATGTGGCTACAGAGCCTGTGGCTTAGGATCAGCTTTCAACTGGGTGTTTGTTGCTATAACTAGTATGATGAAGCAAAAAGGCAAGTCGACTGGAACTAGTGTTACTGTAACCTTGAAATTGATTTTCCTCTGTGGTATCAGCTGAAGTTCACCAAGGGGATGAAAAGCAATGAGGAGCTGGCTTGTTTTCTGTTGGAGCTGTAAGTAAGGTTACCTCTAGCTATGCAGACGTTCAGTTTTTGACCGGAATGTTCAGTTTTTACAAATAATTTTGTTCTGTTTGTGGTCCCGACCAGACAATTCTGCCTAATGTCCCATCCGAGTAACTGATGCAAGAAATTTACTGGTAGTTTTTAATGAATTTGTTTGTCTGTGATCGGGTCGAGTACTCAGGGGTGAATGGAGGGGATTGAAGACAGAGTTGGAGACTTCTTTGATTGTAAACACAGGCTAAAACATGCTGCATAGTATGGCTTTTTACGAAATACCCCGAGTTCAAATCTTTCGTGAATTGAGTTACTGTAACTTCACACTTTTTTTCTGAAAAACTACATAGACCGGTTACGTAAACAGTTGCACAAAGGAAACATTGATGAATAGACACATTTAAATGAACGGCATTCTGCCAGAAACTGTGATCTGTCAGTGATCATTTTATGATCTACTGTGCATGCCTCTTAAACCCATAAGCTTAGATGTAAGCACAATCCACTTCTACTGCAAAAAGGGTTTTCATGGAAGTGGTAGCTTACTTATTCAGTGCTTATTCAGAGAACTGTGAATCAGTACACTCCCTGTCTGGATAAGTAATCATTGTTATAATAAACACTGAGTCCCAGAAATATATTATAATGATACTGAGGCCTGTCTTAATTGTTCATTCATTTTTCAATTGTTTAACTTTTTTAAGCCCAGGGCAACAATCCCATGGAAAATCATTAAAAAAGCTCCTAATCCTCTTCAATTTTGTTCATTACAATGTTGAAATTTATTCAAAATACAGCTGGCACGTGTGTATTAATTTATTTGGACAGCTGTGCAATGAGTAAGTCACATTTAGAAAGATAGATGCTTGACTCACAGAACTTCTAATAACTTATTTCAAAGGATATCCTTTTAAACTGTGATTATTCATAGAGTAGCTTTCCCCCTCTCTCATCCAATGAATCATTCTTAAGTGTTGTATTAATATTTTAGAGGTCTCATTTGTACAGCACCTACAGTATCATGCTATACTAGCCATTTGAACATACTTGGTTTGTGGCCCTTGCTTTCTTATTCGCTGGAAAGCTGGAATTGTGTTTGTGAGGTGAAGGTGTCAGGTTTGGGGAAAGTTCTCAAACTTGCTTGGAACCCAAAGGGTAGAGAAGGACATGCTTTAGATTACCAGGTAAAACCTGGTATTGATTTTCAAGGGTAACCTGATCAGGAACCAACAATACAGTGGTTGTAACTGGTAGCATACTTAAGGTCCATGGCACCGAAAAATTATAACCGAAAATAACTTTCCCCAAATTTAGTATAAAGGGTGTGCCATTTTCAAATGGAACATTTTAAAAAAATAATTGTTCAGTTGTTAAAAAAAGCCAGAACAAAATAATCAGGAGTTTTAGTATATATTTTATTATTATTTTTTTAAATGATTTTTGTGCCCAGTGTGGGGCTGAACAATTCCTACCCTAATTTGGAATGGTCAATTTTCTGCAATTTTCAGATTGTCAGAGCCTGCGACCTTCTGGTTGCCTATTCAGCTCCTAAACCATGACTTCTCATTGCTGCCTGAGGACATGGTGAGCAATGGTGTGTAGTTCCTGTTCCTGCATGCACCGTGGCTCATACATGCTGTCATGCGTGGTGCTCCCTGTGATATCACAGATATGTCAAGGAGAGACATTTTTTTCTGTCAGCTTTACACATCTCTCCTGCTGAGTTCTCTTGAACCGTGAGCTGGGCTCTGCTCATTAAAAACTCCCTTCCACCTGATGCAGCTGAGCGTCTGCTCTTCACAGGGCTTCAGCTGCCAGTCTCCCTCTCTCTTTCTCTCCCTTACTCTAATTCTCACTCTCTATCTCTCTTGCTTTCTGTCTCACACACTCTGTCTTTCTCTCTTTTGCTGTTTCTCCCACTGCTTTTCTATGTACTATTGAAGCCAGTCTCATTTTCAAAGGGGGGGGGGGGAGAGGGAGAGAGAAAGAGAGATGATTTTTATATATCAAGCATGTGACTTATTTTTAACTGATGTTTATTGTTCTGAAATGCAAGCTCTGGTCTTAAGATGGTGGCACATATTCATACAGATGCTTAAGAACAGATTTTTATACAGTGGAACAGAACTTATACAGCCTTCATGCTACATTTCACAGAAAAAATGAAACACACATTACAAAAAATTTCCATATCAGTGGTCATTTTGTCAAAATTTGCTCTCAGTTCTAATTAGATGCAGCAGCACTGGAACATTTTCGCTAGAGGGCGGAGAGTGACATGTTGAGTATCCATGGAAACTTCTCACACCGTTTACATGGACATGTTTTCAGAAACATACAGTACACTCAACCTTGTGTGACATTTAATGATGGTGTAGCTTGAGTGACAGATGATGGTGATGTCTTGATTTTTTAATCTTTGGTGGAGAAACTAATGGTTTTCTAAATCCTGTCCTATCAGTGACAGACTGTATTTTCCTGTAACCTCTTACCACGTTTGACATAACCCCAGATGGCATGCAACAGTGTGCTTAGCCAATCCAGTCTCTCTCATATCAACAGCACAAACTAATCTTTTGATAAACAGGGCATTATAGGTTCTCTTCCTTGGTTATACCACATCACCAGCACCTGATCACCTCTCAGAAAGCTATGTGGTCTATCGTGGTCCGGTCATTAAATCAATATGGCAACCTGAAATATTTAACCAGTATCCAATGTACTTATGCAAACCCCCAAATCCCTAAAGATTTTGGCCTTCAGAATCCTCTCACTGGAGGTTTACTCCCTACTCCCCCTCTCTGGGAAAATGTATTTGTAGTTCATTCAGGTGAACATGTCCTGGTAATTATTGAAGCACTGGAAAAGGACTCTTGGTCTTGTTTGCCTTTTATCTGTTGTGGATCTTGAGTAAATAGTGAGGGACATGGCAGCCTTGCCTGCTGTGGAGAGGCATCTTTCTCTGGGTTCGTAGCCTGTGCATGCTGATGGAAATGACAACAATTAAAATGTATTCTGCTTCTCTGTCCATGAGCAGTAGTGTGTCATAGTGATTTGGAAACTAGGCTTGCAGATGTGATTACCAGGCAATGCACTCTTGAGCTGGGTACTTAACTTCAATTGCTTCGGTACATATTGTATCTAGCTGCATAAATGGATGCTATCTGAAAATGGAAGTAGTGTTAGTCATTCTGGATAAGAGCGTCTGCTAAATGCTTAATATATAATGCTAATTTAAAATGTCCAGACGATCCCGAAAAAACACATAACTCCCCCGGCTAATGGCTGTGCTGTGATGGCACTGCAGAAAAACTAACAAAAAGCAAAAGAGGGGAAACACTGCAAGATTGCTGAAAATGTGTTTTGTGTTTTTTTTTTTTTTCCGGGTGAACTCTTTCTGAATCCAGAATGTTGCATAATTGGTGTTCGTGGGTGATATTTTCCTGTTGACATCATGTGGGCCTCTGCAGCTCTGGGAATGATGTAATGAGCAGTCTGATTTCTCATTTTTCAACCTCTCTTTTGCTGACCTCACCGGAGCCATAAGATGCGCACCACACATCAAAAACTGCAGAATCCTGAAACCGACAAAATGCTATTGGGAGGTTAAGAAAGACAGAATCAACAAGAAACCCAATAAATCGCAACAGAGACTTTCGAAAATTCCCATCAAACCTGATAGAGAAGATGAGAGGTATTTTTAAAGGCCCCCCATCCCACCAAAAAAGTAACAAAAAATGTAATGTAATTTACCATTATACCCTCAACAGACCCAGATCCAGCAATTCATTTTGAGTCTCTGGTCTTAATTTCAAGAAACATGTAAAAAAAAAGGTATTTTCTCAAATATTTGATCATCAGCATGTTTTTGCCATCCAAGACACTTGTGAAATGTCAAAAAATGTTTAGATTTTTTTTCAGCCGGGGTCTCAGGAGGATATGCACTTTGTACCCAGTCTCTTAAATTGAAGGGGAAATACACCCAACCCCCCACCCCCACCCCCCCACACCCTGGAAATCCACTTACTCAGGCTCTCTGCAAGCTGGTTGTACAATATTTGACCACAAAGAAATGAAAAAAGATAGAACATGCCCTGTACTCCTCCTTTAAGAGATATAACCCATGACTCAATTTCTTTATATAAATAGCCATTCTCCCTATCCAGCTGTACACACGGGTCTGTTTTTAATGACTGCACTGTTGATGCCCCACCCCTGCCTTTCTGGAGAACAGCACAGGAATCATGGAAAAAAGACCAAACTGTATCAGCCTGCCACATCAGCAGCAAACGGGGGAACAAATGAGAGAGAGTATTAAGTGGCTAAACAAAATGATTGATTATAATATGTTGCGCTTTATAATGAAAAAAAGTAAAAAGGCACTTGGTTAGAAGTCACTGATAAAACATGAATGTGCTACCAAATTTAGAGTCTGACTACACAGAGTCCTGCTCTTGCGTCACAAGGTGAAGCAATGACCTGGGACCGTAGTTGCTATTTAGCTGTAAGTCTATCATCTGTCTTCACAGGTGTGATTCTAAAATAAAATACACCAGGCTGATCTCTCCAGCATATACATCCTTTCAGCGTGCTGTCTGGAACAGCACAATGTCCTGCAGATTTATATACACAAAGGCCTGAGGCTGTTTTAAAGATTTACTGATCTGTCTGTGACGCCAGCAGATAGACACTTGTGATTAAAAATGGAACAAATGAACAGTATGGTATTTGTGATAGGCCCTATGCTTGCCAGAAAAAAGAGAAACAGTAAAAAAAACTTGATGAAAGGTACATCAAACAGTAGTGTTATGAATCATAATAAAAAGGCTTGTGGAGTAATATGTCTTGTTTTTTAAACACTGCTGCTGACAACGTGTAGAGCCTGCACCATAAATGTTGTGGTATTGTTTGGCCCAAAATAAATATGCACTCTGCTTCTACTTTGGAAAGGAGGCAGGATTTCTCAAATTGCACATGTGGTGTGGATCAGTACTGTATGTCCCCCAGGGCCGAATCTAGGGGGGGGGGGGTGGCATTACCCCCCAAATTCTTACCATTCACTTTGAATAATCAATTATTTTGATTATGATCAACCCCTAGAGACAAAAACCTTAAATTAATATGTGTCACTTTCTACTCTTTCTCTGCTCAGGAGGCTTAGCCAATCATAAAAATGCTCTGTTAGATAATAATTTAACTAGATACAGAAATGCACAAGGAAAAACGTACTAAAACTTTTTAGACATTACCTTGGTTTGTGAAATGTTTGCAGCTTAATTTCTTGCTGGAAGGTGTCTCCTGAAGTTCAGTGTAGTAGTGTAGTAGTATCAGTGATAAACAGTGATGTACATCCTGTCCCTTTCATGGACAGCCATTCCACTGTGCCACCTTATTGCATACACTCAGCCATGCATTAGAGTCATATGGTAGAGTTCAACATATGGAGAAATACTTGGAAATATTTAATTTTGTTATTACTTTTCTGCAATATGAAGTTATGTTCTATGGTTCCTGTTATCCTTTGAAAGCAGAGGGTAGCTTTAGAGAGAAATGCTGTTACTTTATCAAAATGCCACAGAATAATTGGAATACTTGAAATTGATATTATTTACCAGTAATATGAAGAAGTGTTCTATGGTTTTATGTTATCTTTTATCCTTTTGAGTGTAGGAAATTACAGGAAATTTGTCACATTACAAGTGGATACTCAAAGTGATGCCTCTGTTTAGCAGAAACCCTGAATGCAGTTTCATGTTGTATATTGGGATATTATACAGTGAAAGAGGGGAGGAGATGGTGGGGAAAATCTCAAAGACAATACTTTCAATTGTGAATAAAAACCCCTTTGCAACTGTAAAACAGATCAAGAACACTCTCCAGGATGTAGGCATAGATGTGTTAAAGACTACCATAAAGAGAAGACTATACTAGCATAACCTCAAATGGTTCACTGCAAGATGTAAACCAAGCTTCAACAACAGAACTGCTAGATGCTAGATGAGAGGTTGCTATAAAATACATAAAAAATTTTATCCCTGAAAAAAGTCTTACGGACGGATGAAATTAGTATTTACCTGTACAAAAGTGATGGAAAGAGGAAAGTTTGGAGAAAGAAAGAAACCAAAACATCCCAATCTGTGAAACATGGTGTTGGTAGTGTTATGGCTTGGGCTGCCACTGGAACTGGCTCACTTCTCTTTATTATGATGTGACTGCTGACAGCAGCAGCAGGATGAATTCTCATGTCTTATCTGCCCCAATTCAAACAAATGCCTCAAAATTTGTTGGATGGTGCTTTGCCTTCCAGCGAGACATTGAGTCCAAACATACTGCTAAAGCAATTAAGGAGTTTTTCAGGGCCAAAAACTGTAATGTTCTTGGCTGGCCAAATTAATTACCCAACCTAAATCCAAATTGACATGTGTTTCACTTGCTGAAGACAAGACTGAAGGCACAAAGCACCTGAAACAAATAGGGACCAAAGATGGTTGCAGTTCAGGCCTGGCAAAGCATCACCAGGGAAGACATCCAGCATCATGTCTATGGATCGCTGACTTTAGTCAGCCATGGAATGTGAAGGATTTGCAACCACGTACTAGATATGATGACTTTATTTAAGATTATGTTCATTTGTTCAATTACTTATGGTCTGCTAACACAAGGAGATGACATATAAAAAAGACTGTAATTCCTACACAAATCACCTAGCATGGATGTAAATAACAATTCCTAAAAATAATTATTGTTGCAAAAACTCTTGAAAGGGAGAAAAACCCCTTTTTTCAGAGAGCTCCCTCTATCCATAATATCCATAGCCCTCCTGCATTTCTGACTGTTGGTGTAGCGAGATTGCTCTGGGCAACCCTTCCTCCTTCAAGATTTGTTGCTTTCTTTCATCATTATTAATGCTGGACACTAGAATAGCATTACTGCCACTGCAAGTGATTTAACTTGTTGCTGGTAGATTTTCTTTCAGCATCTTAATGAACCCTGACATACAAAAGTAAAGGGACAATACTCCACACAATGGCCATAGGTTCACAATACCACTGTTGTTTGGGTGCAAATGGTGTGCAATCATGAAGGCTTGAATATACACGTAGTCAAGTAGAGGTGTGGAATGATCCTGATGCTGAGGCTGTATCACCCCAGTCTTATAGGGCGACTGAAAATATCCAGCTTCCTGGAAATATATCAGGATGACAGAGGACGATTGAGGTCACAACAAGTCTGATCAGGCATCCATCAAAACCCAACCCACAATGACACAACATCCCCATTCCCATAACTCTCTGACGACCAAGAGGGAGTAGTGTTTCTATGTCTAAGAAACTGTCCACCTGTCATACCCAGTCCCGCCCAAATGTACACTCATATTTTCTAGGTTTTTGTTGTTCCTCTCTTCTCCTTTGTTCAAGCCTATTCTTTTCTCTTTTTTCCTTCAGCTTTGTTTGTACAGTTACTCCCTCCCCGACCCCCTGTGCGTATGAAAAGGGACAAAACCTCAATAAAGAAACAGCTGCTTTGCTATTGTTCTACATGCATGCTATAGAGTCAGGCAATGATCAGATGGATGGAACAGCAAAGCAATGATAGCACTTCCTGTTTGCAGAAGAAAATGTTCCTGGTTTAGAGGCCACTCTGACAGGAGAACCACACCTCTCTTCAAACTGGGGCTCTGTCTCCAGATTTAACAGAACTGTGCTGTGTAGAATCTGGTGTTGACACTTACAGAACCTGGGGAAGTGACAGTTTACAGGACAGAAAGAGAGGCCCTGTGGTTGTTTCTGGGTCTGTGGGCTCTCTCTCTCTTTCTCCCTTTCTGTCATACTCTCTCTCATTTCCTCTTGTTCCTGTATGGTCTCTCTACCTTTTCCCTTTCCTCTTTCTCCAGTCACTATCTCTGCACACTGTGCATTATATGTCTCTCAACACTCTCTCTCTTTCTCTGTGATTACATTTGTGTCGGTGAGAGGCTGGTATGATTAAGTAGAGGAAAGAAAGCCGTTGTGGGAAGTGATTAAGCGTAGAGGAAATGGAGGAGCAAAGAGAAAGGAGGAGAGAAAAGGTCAAAAAGAAACAGGAGATGTGAAACCCAAACAAAAATCAGTACATGCACGGACACTTCAATACTTGTGATTTTCCTGTTCAAGCCTGAATGACTCCTCCTTTTCAGCATCAGTCTTCTGTTAGCAGGATGTAGTGATGTTGGAGCTTTTAGCTTTGCCTGTGTCTGGCAGTTTGCCTCCTTCAGTGGACCTCTTCCGAAAGCAGAAGCTTGTTGAAAATGAAAGCCTGTCATGCATGTTTTTCCCAGAGCATGGCTCCACAGTGTTTTTTATTGGAGCTCAAATGCCACCCACTCTCCTCCCCAGTAACACTACTTCAAAATCCTTTCATTTTTTATCTTTGTCGTCTAATGAGAGGCCGGATGCCATGGCAACCCCACACCTGTGTAAGAGCAACTCTGATGACAAAGTTTTTTTTTTCCGAATTACTATTCTTAACTGATGCTTAAGTGATTATTGTGATGCTTAAATTTATTTGGAACCATGTTGTGGTTTCACTGTTTCTCCTCACATATTTCAATCCCATGGGAAAAATAACTAATTTTTGGGACTATTGCTCTTCAAAGATGCTTTCTTGACACATTCTGATATGTTCACTACTGCAACAGTAGGGTAGTGATGATAATGATGAGTCACTTTCATGGGGTCTTTCATTTGAGAAATTGGTCCATTCCTGCTATGCAGGACTAATCATTTGATAGTTTCTTCCTGAAACTATCAAATGATTAGTTTTATGGTCCTCTTTATTTGTCTAATATTTCACTCACAATTAGGATTTGCCAGCCTCCACTTCACACCAATTGTAGCAAATCCCCAGTCTCTTTTAAAATAAATAAAAAAAAACTAGTGTTGCTATTATTAAATGTTTAATGTCTCTGTTTTTTCAATTGATGACAGTCTGCTTTTCAGTTTTTGTACTCCACAATCTTGTCTTTATGTGAGTGTATATGGCAGAACCTTTGATATGGACTTGCTCAAGTTACATTGAGAAGTGTCAAAGCCTGCTGTGATTTTGCAAAATAGTTCTATAAAGTGGCCACCCGGATCCAGATTAAAGCTCATCTGAAAATAACTGGAAGCATATAATGCGCTTTTGTTCATTCAAAATGTTCAAAGTATAGGGTGATAAACACCTTTTCCAAAGTGGCTTGCAGCTTCAGTATTGAATAATCAATTTGTCCCTCTTTTCAACATGCAAGCCTTCCACAGGGAAAGCCAGAAGCATGCCCTTTCATCATGATGGTCAAATAGAAACAAAATAAGGACTGAAAAACTATATCAGCGGTCAGCAGGTATATATGGCAGGCCTGAATATCTGCTCAGAAAATGACTTTGACTTAGCCAAAAATGCTTAAGGACGTGTGCAAGTCTTCCAAGGACTTCATCATAATGTGAACACTTACTGTGAACTTATATTTCAGTTTTAAATGAAAACATATATCAATCATTCTTAATAATAATGTCAGGTAATAAATCAATCATATTAATACTACTAAAGAAGTACTCTATTAATTATAATAGACAAGAAGGAAAAATAAAATGAAAGAAAACAAAACAAATGTGTGACCGTGTAATAATACACCAATATCTATTGGTTAACAAAATTAAAAAATGTCTGCTTCTTTAAATATATTGAAGTTTGTCAGCATCTGTAAAACAGGTGAATTCATATGACACTGAACAGATTGGCCACTAAATTGGTCCCAACTCAAATCGCCTTCCAATTTCATAGAATCCTTTGAATCTGGCCCTGGGAAAGGCAGAGAAGAAGCACTGGGGTTCCGAGCTCTCATAATTAGTTCCCCTAAATAGCAGTGAATTTATCCACAGTTAGTGTTCCTGTCTCAGGGAACTCGTCTTCTGGATGCAGCATGAACTGCAGCTCTCTCTCTCTCTTTTCTCTCTCTCTCTCTCTAACCACAACTGTGATAATAACACCACTACCAGACCTGCCTCTTCCAAGCTTTGAGTACAATTGGAGCCAATTCCCAGTATGTTTTGGCTAGAAAAGCAAGTTCCTGAAGCTCAATTCATTCCTGTTGCTCCTGTGTGCCTGCAGAGAGTCTAAGTCTTATTTTTTACTATCTTGAATCGACAGTCCAGGCGTTTCTCAAACCATGGCCCAATTAGCACAGAACACACAGGAGCAGGTCATTTGGCAATATTTGTTCGATTAGCTGACAGCAGCTTGCAAATTTTTTTGTGTGAAGCCGATATTAACTGAAGCCATTCAGGTTTCATGCCTTACTCAATCGTATAACAGCAATGTCCCTTCTACGGATTGTATCTGCGGGCTTTAGGCTACAGGCTCAACTTATTAATCAGTACAACCACTCTGCCACCCCACTAATCTTTTCTCATTCTGTTTTTTTTCTGGTTGCAGGACTAGCATCCTTGAGCCACGAAACCTCTACTGAGATGAGGACAGAAGCTGTCATGGACTGTCTGTGAGGAGTGGAGAAAAATAGAGCGAGAGAGTGAGGGCTAGAGAGAGCAAGAGAGAGAGGGAGGGAGAGAAGGAGAGTGATAAATCCCTTTTTCTGCCACTCCCATCCAGCCTTCAGTCACAACATTGGGTAGTGGGTTCCTCCCTCCCCCAACCCCACCAAGGCCTTGCCTAACACAGAGAGACAAAGCATCCCCTCTTCCACCTGCCTACGTTTGCCTACCTTCCCCTTCTCTGCCCCTACCCAGGATTTAGCCTTGTGACTCTAGGGTAGCCCCTCCCAAGATGAGCGCAGTCTTTGCCAAACTGGACCCCCGTCGGGTCCAGTGGGAGTCGACATGGTACGCCTTCCACTCTCGCATCCTGCGGACCAAGCCTGTTGAGTCCATGCTGGATGGAGGCGGGGGTGGGACTGGCCCACATGGCACCAAGCTGGCACGGGTTCTGACCACTGTGGACCTGGTGTCCCTAGGCGTGGGCAGCTGCGTTGGCACTGGCATGTACGTGGTTTCCGGGCTCGTCGCCAAGGAGATGGCAGGCCCCGGGGTTATCATGTCCTTCATCATTGCAGCGGTGGCCTCTATTCTCTCAGGTGATTCCCCTACCAACCCCTACCGCCGTTTCCACTTCCTCCTTCCAAAGAAGGGCTTCCTGTTTGCTTACTAGCACTTACAATGCTCACGCAACATTCTCACAACCTTTTTGAAACATTGTTAACCTTGCAACCTGGACGCGGTGTTGCAACAAGAATAATACTGTACGTTGTAGTTTGCCTCCCAGTCCGCTAAACCCACAGTTACAGTATTTTGCAACCAGCTAGTTTTTAGTGCTTCCTGTATATTTGCTACAATGCAATTCCAGCTATAGATTCATATTCATTACAGGTGTGAGAATACCACTGAACACAGGCCCATAGCTGCAGTGCCACTGGGTGGCTGCATCTCTCTTCAATATATCAGTAGGTCTCCCTCTGTGTGGCTTTCGATCTCAAACCTGATCCGAGTCTCACAGGCGGGGTTGAATTTCCATTTCTGGAAAAAGTGACACTCGCTACCTCTCTGCCTGGTGAAAGGAGGAGAGCTCATGACCGCTGTGTGGTGCCTTCTGGCAAAGCTCAGATCATGTGTCAACCACCTTAAAGGAACGTTATACACACCATCTGGAGAGATGTGCATGAGCCACTTCTGTTCAAGAGAGACTCTAGAGGCCCTGCAGAGACACTTTAGAGACTGTCCATGCTGTTTCTTTAGGCACACTATCTCTATGGACCTCCACAGAGACATTTTAGAGACTATCCGCTTGTTAAGCCGTGACGTATCAACCTTCCGATAATACTGTTTCTGGGTACTGCCTTGGCTGAGGCTTTCGTCTTTTCAACATGCCGCAGTGCTGTGTCCCTTGATGTTTGAAAAGATCTGAGTCCAAAAAAACTATTCAGTTGTCATTTTACTGCTTTCCTTGCAATGAGAAAGAGAAGAGGAAATGGCTGCAGTTGATAATTAAGTTACAATTCTTAAACAAATTAAGAAAAACAAAGTTTGGTGCCAGTGGGTGCTAACGTTAGCTAGCTGTTTACATCCTACCTCTCCTTATCAGTTCTCATTATGCATGTACATTAGTGCACAACCTGTCTACATTACAGTTTATCATTACTGTACACCTGCTACCATATATTCCCACTGTATTATATGAAGGGAATAAACCACGACGGGCTGTCCCATTATTGGAAAATAATGGTAGTTTTACTATTTGCACCGTTGTTAAGCAAAAACCTCTAGTCGTTAATTCTATGAAACCAACGATTCTATCAAGAAAAAATAGTTCCTTCTTGATTTATACCATACAATTAGCACCAATTTTGGTCACTTTGCCATACATTATTTAAGAAAACTGCATGAAACCATTAACTCAATCAAATGAATCTCCCTAGCTCTGTCTTGCTTTTTAAATGGTGTGCGTGCAGTGTAGACGTAATGTCTTTCTAAGCCCCCCTGAAACGGGTTTTGAATGCCAGCTAGCTTTATGATAGGTTCGCCATCACTTGTCACCTAGCCAATATTAAAATTCTTGGTTTTAGGTCAGAATGGTCTCAGCATGCTTGTTATGCCGGCTAGCTAGCTAGCTAACTATTGAATTGTATTCAAAACAACGGTTACTACAAACAGAATCGTTCACAAAGATACAGATGAAAATGCGTCCTGTAGCCATGAGTTAAATACGGAACACCTATTCTACTGTCCAAATAAGGGACGATTCCGTATTTTGTGGGATGGTTGGCATCCCTAAATGAAGTAACAAGAACCGTAATTCAGTGTTTCCATCTATAGAGGGTATGCATTGACGTCACTTTCCCACCGGAATAAGCCCCCTCAGTCGGGACTGGTGGCAAAAAATGCTGCCACATGGCTGCCTTTAGTATAGAAAACTGCAAAACCGGGAGTAAAACAAACGATTATCTGCTTAAATTATAGGCAGTTGGCCTCGACAGTGATCCTTACAACTTACCAAAGAAACAGTAGTCCATGGACATTCAACAAGAAATCGGAGCTATCTTTTTACAGACTGCCGAAAGCTAAAGAAAAGAGAAGCGATGCATCGCTGCAATTCGCAGAAACAACTCGAATCCAGGCACTGAAACGTGGATTTGCGTTTGTTATTTTGTGTCAGGTATGTTGGATTTTTGGGTAAAATCATACCTTAATAATTTATATGCTTGGCTAGCTAATACTATCTAACCACCCCCCCTTTGTTTGTAGAACACAAGGCTCATCATCATGAATGTTTTTTTAATAAATGCTGACAAAAACTTTACAGTTACACAGAATATAAATTAAAGACGCTAAATATTTAATTGATGAGTAGTCAATACAGTAGCCTACATAATTTAAGGTATGATTTTACCCAAAAATCCAACATACCTGACACAAAATGACAACCGCAAATCCACGTTTTGGTGCCTGGATTCCAGTTGTTTCGGCGAATTGCAGCAATCCATTTGCTTCTCTTTTCTTTAGCTTTCCGCAGTCTGTAAAAAAAGATAGCTCCGATTTCTTGTTGAATCTATTTGTACAGTCAATCGCACAACAGCTCTTTCCCATTTTAGATGTGTTTTCACGGCATTCAAGCTGACCGCTAACGCTATCACTCAGTAGTCTTTCTGCCACTCAGTGGGTGTAACCGCAGTGACTTCCACCTACTGTGACGTCATGTGCATACTCTCTAGTGCGAAATTGGACACTGAAAAAGGGAGGGGACGTAACAACAATTAAAAATCGAAAGAATAATGTTGCTGTTTTAACTGCTTTAGAATGCTGGATTTTGTAGCGCATTGATATTATTGGTGCCTCACTAAAGAAGGAAGTGATCGTGAAATGGTACACAGGTTTGGGATCTGAAGGAGCATTTGGACCCGGAAATGGCAATACGTCACACGTGACATCAGACTTAACAAGCGGATAGCGACTGTGTGTATAGACCCTGCAGCGTTGTCTTGTAGGCTATACTGGCTGTCAACACAGTGTCTATAGAGACAATGTAGAGGCACTTTAAAGATGATAAATATTTTGTCTCTAGATTCTGCAGAGGCTCGGTGCCTGTACAAATGTTATTTATAGACCAGGGGTGTCCAATGCTATCTGAAAAGAACCAGTGTGGGTGAAGATTTTTGTCCAGCCCAGCACTGACACATGAATCTACTTATCAAGGTCTTGATTGAAGACTAGTATTAGTTAAGTAGTTGAATCCAGTGTCATAGAGCTGAGCTAAAACAATAACCTGCCCCCACACTGGACCCATTCACATAGCACCCCTGCAACAGAGACTTACTCAGTGGAGGCAGTAGTTTGTCCACAGCTGCATAAACACTATTTAAAATGTACGTTCCTTCAGGCCAGATGTAGGCTGATAACCATCTCTCAGTGCACCAGGCTCTTTGTTTCCTAACACAAGGGTTTAGATTGCTTCTACCTCAAAGTATCCTTTTATTAAATCGACAGGAAGGCCTTAGATGGGCTAATGTATTTCCCTGATTTATTTATTTGTTTATTTATTTATTTATTTATTATTATTATTATTATTATTATTATTATTATTATTTTTATTTTTTGGGGTGGGGGCGTGGGGCGGTGGTTCAGTTCCTTTGGAATAATTATTAGTCCTAATAAACTAGTTACGAGTTAGCTATTTCTATTATTGCTAGTTATTGATGTCAGCTGATGACATCAGTTATTGAAGCAGCAATTGTCATTCTACCTGTGTATTTTGTGGATGAACATGTCAGCAAGCCACATAGGGGCATTATATCCGTACTCATCCCAGGTTTAGGAGACCTGTTTATTCCATTCTGGTGAACTGACTTTTGCTGCCAAAAGAAACAGATCATTGCCTTAACTGTACCTGGTTTTGCTTATGAAATTTGGAATGCTTTATATTAAAGTCCCACGAATTACCCAAGAAACGGTTCAGTCTTAAGGCTTCTACATGGTTCAATCAGACTGCTGTTCAGAACGTCGGAGAGCAACGTTTGGTTAGGGGGGGGTCTGTGTCCAAAATTTGTAACTGTAAAAAGTCCACGTCCACTTTGGCCTGGTGTGCAAAGGGTAGGGTTTCAGGTGGTCTGCAAATTCTCAAAGGTTGTTTGACAACCAGAAGTAAACCTCAGAAGAAGAAGAAGAAGAATGAGAAGAAGAAGCTTACTGCAACTACATCGCTCACATGAACACCTTTGAATATGAACTGGGTGTGTTCGCCGTTATGCACATTTGTATGACTGTGTCACAATTATAAAAACACACAAGGCTCATTCCAATCACACGTAAATAAAAACACACCGCTCTCTATGACGGACAGTTTCTTTCCCCTCCTTCAAGTTTAGCTACTTCTGAAAATGAACGAGCAACAACAATGTCCAACTTGGGCAGGCAACGTGTCATATGAACCAGTTCATTTGAAGCATTTGGAAGCCTCTAATGGCAATAGTGGCACATTATTAACCTGCTTATTTTGCATTTACACCAATGTATAACACCAATGTATGTCATGAAAGTCCATTTCTGTAACATGCTAGTAACGTAGTGTAATAGAGGCTGTTGTTTGTAACGAGTGGGTGTTTCTACTTCAGTGACACTGCAGTAAATTAAGATAATTCAGTCATTAGAAATAGGAGCTTTTATGTAAAGCATTACCCAAAATCATAGAAATTCAGTCGAACTCTGTACTTGATAATCAGCATGATACTGTAGAGGTATTGCAGGCTCACCTGCAGAGCCAATCAGAGCTGCCCAAACCATCTCCCTCTGTGTGTGCTGGCATGCTCTCCAGCCGTAATGTCATTCCACAGGGGTAATTGATATCTAGTGTGAATCAGCCATTAACAATGAACCCCTGTCTAAGGCCACATTATGTTTAAATGTATAACATGGGTTCTCTAACAATTGCTAATCAATGGCATCTGCTCTCAAGTAATTGGAGTGAAATTGTCTGTGGCTACTCCTGGACAGAGGTTATATTAGTTATATTGACTGATTAACAGACAGAGGTAACTGGAGAAGACTCCTATTGAAGCGCAGAAAGTGTGGACACCTATTTACTGAAACTGCCACCTGCCTGAAGAAAACAAAGACAATGTGAATGGTATTGTGAAAACCCTAAATACAGTTAAAACGTGGAAACGTTAAAGAAAAAATCTTAGAGATGCAGAAATATTGGTTCTTTTTTTACATTCTCTGTTTTTCTACCAATATCAAATGATTGGACTCATTACTACAATGCCGGTTCAGAAGGTCTTGGAGAAGCATACAGAGAAGCATATAGCACCAGGCAGCCCTTACATGTTCTGTTTTCCATAACTTTTGCTGAAAAATGTGCTAGAGGGAAGACAAGCTCACACAGTAGAATCCCAGGATCAAGTTCAGCGAGCCCCTCCTGTCATTTATTGCAACAGAAAAAATAACAAAAATATAGCATAGCCTATAGTTCAACTTGTGATTTTAGGAAGAACTAAAAGCAAGTTTGATACAGTATATTGCCATAATTATTTTAGTTATTAAAATATAAGAACCTTAGAAGTTCATCTGCCCCACAGCCATTTGGCTCTATTGCCCTATTTACGTAATAATTTGTAAAGAGGCACTGAACCTCTTTGGTTGTCAATCAGCATCTTATCCTATGATGAAATGCTGTTTTTAAATGAATAACTGTTTTTTATGAATTTAGACTAAAGCCTACAGACAGCACCGCCTTAACATGTCTCACTTCCTTCCTGAACCCCCCTGCCCCCCCCCTCCCACACACCCACCTGCAGGAGTGTGTTACGCGGAGTTCGGCGTGCGTGTGCCTAAGACTACAGGCTCAGCCTACACCTATAGCTACGTGACCGTGGGCGAGTTTGTGGCTTTCTTCATTGGCTGGAACCTCATCCTGGAGTACCTGATTGGCACAGCGGCGGGGGCCAGTGCACTCAGCAGCATGTTTGACTCCCTGGCCAACCACACCATCAGTCGCTTCATGATCAACAACATTGGAACCCTCAACGGCCTGGGTGAGTGAATGGGGACAAGATGATGCCCCAGGGTCTGGATCTAAACACCGCCCTCGAGTAAATGCCCAGTAGGGGCTTGGATCTGAACATTGCCCTTGAGTGTGCCTTCTTACAGCACTGAACAGCAAACACTAGTGTATGTAACTTAATGCAGGCGTTTTCATACTTTCTCCCCCACAGGACACACTTAACAAGAATTTATATTTCCTGCAAACTTCCCCTGATTCAAAATGCAAACCCAGACGGGTTCAAATATGGAATTTAAATGTACTGAACATTAAAGCAGTTATTACACAGTTACCTCACCAGGGTTGGTAGGTCTGAAGGAATGTTGATTTCAAGGTGCAAGCACAAACAAGCCGTTGGTATGCCTCTCTAGGAATACCCAGCTGCATTCCCTCAGAATCTCTGCTTTTTAATAATGAATTCACACCCAGAATCTCTCAGTGAAATACAATTCTTCTTTCTATGAATAATTGCTCAAACATTCTTTCAGAACAGCTGTTCTATTACAATATCTCTTCTCCTGGAATCTATTTTTAAATCTTTTGTTGAAGGAGAGAGGACACTCCTGCCCTCCTCATCGTCATGACCTTTCACTTGAATCAAACAGCAAAGTAGACTGAGGGTTATAGACAGAGATGATATCACAGTACAGAAAGTGCTGTGACAGAAAAACGACCCCCTAGTGGCACAGGGGAATTGTTTATAGGTTGAGTCAGCTGCCCTAGGGAATGCACCACATGGTCTCCCCAGAAATCTGTCCTTTTTAAGACTTGGCTCTATTAAAATCATTCTCCTTGTCAAATATTTTGTCTAGAAAAAGTGCCTCTATGCCCATCTGCAGGAAATGTTCCCACAGACTTCAAGCTATTGTGACACCCCTGAAGACCCACATTTTCAGATTGCACCCATTCATACCATCCTGCTTCTTTCTTTTTGATTTTTTTATTTGGATGGTGATTTTATAGGTATAAAGGTTAGGTGTAAAGAGAGGTGAGCTTCGTAGCGACACTTTCTTTTGTTCACAGGACAAATTGTTTGTTTTGCTAACTTTACACATATTGATTGTAAATGGGCCTTCTGTGTCTTGTTGGTGATATCACAGTTTTGTATTCCTGAGACTAACACTGATGTTCTCCCCTTTTGTAAGTTTCTCTGGAGAGCATTGTCTGCTAAATGTTTGTAATGCTGTGTCGTATTTGCTCTCCTGACAGCAGCCTGGCCTTCTCCTGGCCTGGCCTTGTGATGAAAAAGTGCATTCCACAGGCACTTAAATCACGACTAATTCTTCTGTGACGCTCTCTGTGAGCTGCGAGACAATGGGGGATGAGTCATATTCGACCCTTAGCCCATCCATCCTGGAAAACACACCCCTTGTTTTGCAACACAATACCAGTTATGCGACAAAAACATTCAGAGTCAAGCATGCTTTCTACAGTGAACAGAATTGTCTAAGATTTTGAATCACTGCTTGAAGAGATCCAGGGGCCCATGGGTCATAGTTTAGATTTCTCTTTTTTTTTTCCTCACAAATACAATAGTGCAAATTTCATTTTGGTGATCACAGAACATCAAAAGAAAATGAAAAAAAAAATATATATATATATATATATAAGTAATAAATGGAATGATGGTCACAGACACCATTATTTATTGCCTCCATAATTATTGCTGAGCTGCAATGGCATTTGAGGAAATCTTGAGCTCACTGCATCTCCCTGTTTGTCTGGGAAACACATGTAGCAGCTGCATAAAGGGTAGAAGCCATGTCAATGTCCCTGGAGGGAATGAGAGAAATAGATGAGAAGAAGGAAGAGAGAAAGAAAAGGGAAATGGTGTGCACATGAGAAATGGAGAAGAACATGAGGGGAAACTAAAAGCTGAATAAAAGGAGTGGAGGGCAGGGAGATGACGCTGCATTGTCATGGAGATTAAAATTGGTTAGTCTCCCCCAAGAAACCTTTCTGCCTGCTCTGCACACAACACAGAGCCAAGCCCTGAAAGCCCTCAACCCAACTCAATTTTGCATGTCCTCCACTATACAGGAGTGCAGGAGTAACCTGTGACCCCTGACCTATGACCTGCTGTGGGACTGGTTGTGGCAGGATGTAGCTGTATGTATATATAGCTGGATGGCATTACAGTCCTGTTTGAATGTCCTCTTTATAAAGGAAGAGCACAGTTCTCTTGCACTTGGATGCATGTGTTATAACTACTGCATCTTGGTCTGCTTCTGTGACAGAATCACTACTTGTCCTATGCAGTGCACATATGTGGGAGGGTATGTGCGTGTATTTAAGTCTGGGACAGCCTGGGTTCAAAGGGGGGGCGGGGGGGTGGTGGCGTAGAGGAAGAACAGCTGAGGAGGCTCAAATTTCAAGCATCACCATAACTTGGTTTTAATAAATCAGTCATCAAAAGAAGTGGGACGATGGCGGGAAATGTATACAAAATACAGCTGCATATGTTTACGCAGAAGCTATGCGAGGGGGCCAAAATGCCTGCACATTCTGTGCGTGGCCTTGCTGGCGGCGGCTTCTGGCAGTAGAGGAAAACAGATGCTGCTCGTTTACCGTAATAAAAGCTTTGACTGTCTGTGCACGGACATGCCTGGCACTGGGAAATGGCACTACCTCCCAGTAATGGTTTTTTTCCGGTCTTCGGGGAGGTCTGTGACTACAAGTGGTAATGTTGCTTTGTCACAGTAAGTAATGAGTCTTTCTTTTTTTTCCCAAAATCATTTTTCTCAAAAAGAAAATCCCTCTCCTGGGAAATTCAGTTTTTCTTTTTCTTTTTTTAAATTTCAGGCTCCGTTGCGAGCATGGTCGAAAGAAAACCGAAATGAAAGCGATGTGCTTTGGCATGCTGCCTGTAAGCCTCTGCTCAGAGAGAGATCTGGGCTCCGGCTCATTAGTGTCTGCTCTTTGTGAATATTCAGCACGGCTGTGAATGTGTTGTTTTGAAGCTATTTCTGTTCAGTGCATGATGCTGGGTGTTGGAGCCAGAACCTTTGGCAGTACCTGAACAGCTGAACATAGAGAGCCTTAGGCCAGAGGAGTGATTATTCAATTTGATTTACAGTGTGTTATTTCAATTTTATGACTAATTTGCTGTAGTAAATAGGTTTTGACTGGTTGAGGGGATGGAGGTTGTTTTTACTGATACTGGACCAGCTTCTCTCTTTGATATAAAATGGTTGGGTTTTTCTACCCGAGGGGTGGTAAGATTGTCCTGGATCAGTTGTTGGATGAAGACTATAAATGCTCCCCTTCCCTCGCCAACAGATTTTGTTTAGTAATTTCTGTTCAAATAAGCCAAATACTACCTTCCACCAGTTAAAATACAATTCACACATGGGTGAAGCTGACTATTCTACAGCTAACATGTAGCAGACTAGCCCATGTTCATGGGTTCTGGATGCTTTGTTTTATGTTTTGGCTCACCTGTGTGTGTGTGTGGGTGTGTGTGTGTGTGTGTGTGTGTGTGTTTGGGTGTGTGTGTGTGTGTGTGTGTGTGTATGTGCATGTGTGTGCGTATGTTTGTGTGTATGTGTGTCCCAAGGGGAAAGTGAGGGAAATCATGTGACTGCTGCCCCCAGGTGTCAGCAAGTCATCGCTTCCTTTTCCTGCTGGAAAGGACGAAACAATCATCAAATCAGAAGGGCACCTCCCTCCACAGCTGGGTCTTATTTTTGTCCCAAATAGCAGAATAATGTGCATTAATACACAGGAATGCATGAAATGGGAGTCATAAACATGGGCTTTCTTAACAGGGTTAACTCAGGCAACTCCTTCAATCTAAAAATACAGTACCTCTTTCATATATCAAAATAATGCAGAACAGATCCCTTCTCCTGGATGGTTTAAAATCTGGAAGACATCTCCCTAGGGGGGTTATCCTCAGGCAGCAAATATTTTCATGGCAACCAAGTGTAGATACGAGTAACTCAGAGGTTGCAGGTTCAATTCCCAGGTGTTGAACTATGCTGTACCCCCATGAGCTCTTAACCTAAATTTCTTCAGCTAAGCAAATAAATATATACTAGTAAAATATGTTTCTATATGTGCTCTGCAAGTCAGAGAAGGTAAATGCCTTTCTATATGTCTGTGCGTGCATACATGCATGCAGTTTTTGTGAGGGAGAGAGAATCAGTCTGTGTGTAGTTTTTTTGTGAGCATATGTGTGCATATGAGTGTGTGCATGTGTGTGTGTGTGACGTGCTATGTTCCTGGTGTGCTCTCCTATCTGATTGGCCATGTTCCATGCCTCATGTTTCATTGTCTCATTTTCTATCAGGGAAGGGTGAGGAGTCGTACCCGGACCTCCTGGCCCTGGTTATTGCCATCCTGGTGACAGTGATCGTAGCCCTGGGGGTGAAGAACTCTGTGGGGTTCAACAACGTGCTGAACGTCATCAACCTGGTGGTGTGGGTCTTCATGATGGTGGCCGGCCTCTTCTTCGTCAGTGGATCCAATTGGGACAATGGCAGGTTTCTGCCTTATGGCTGGTCTGGGGTAAGCACTGTTACGTGAGGTAGTCCATCGGCTGTTCAAATGGGAAGTGATGTCACCCCACCAGCCATTCTCCTGCAGGAGTGTGATTAGTTCCCTTATCTGGGGATGTTGGCCCATTGAATGGCATTTGAAACCCTCAACAGATCCATGTTACTTACTGATGCGCATAACTATCATGACATTCCCAAAAAATTAATGCAGATCAGATGGTCTTTTAATGCTCAATGCTGAGTGTTGCATGTTATTATGGCCGGATTAAGGAATTGACCATATCCATTATAACCACTGGTACTTAAACATGGATCACATTATCAGCACTAACTTCCTGGAATTTTACCACCTTAGATGATGTAGTCATATCGGCTTTTTTACTATACTTTTTCAACGTCTGTAGGTCATGCAAGGTGCTGCCACCTGCTTCTATGCCTTCATCGGGTTTGACATCATCGCCACTACAGGCGAGGAAGCCAAGAGTCCCAACACTTCCATACCCTACGCCATCACCGCCTCCCTGGTGACCTGCCTGACGGCTTATGTCTCCGTGAGTACCCAGCAGCCACTGCTGCCAGACATGACCAAGATCTCCTCCACATTTCATGTTCAGAGCTCAGCTTCTCTTGCTAGTTTACTTTTTCTCACCCTTATTCTCTACCAATGTAGAAAGCTCAGTTCTGTTTGCATGCCAAGCTCATCGCATCCGTGTTTTCAGTAGAACGCAGGCAGGCACACACTCTCCTCAGGCGCATGCCATGTTAGTCACTACTTCTGTTCACTCCTCCCTTTCTTGCAACATTTTGTCTTTGCTTTGAAATAATGGAATGGGAAGAGGTTGTGGGTTCAAGGCCCAGGTGAGGTGCTGCTGTTGTACAGCTGAGTGAGGTAATTGGGTAATTGCTTCCAATGAAAAATATTTAGTTGTGTATGTGGACTGTTTTTTTATAATACAATAATATTAATAATAATAAGAATAATTAGGAGAAGAAGAAGGAGAAAAATCACGAGAAGAAGGTCATCCCTGTTTCTGGTATAAATTATTATTATTATTTTTTTTTTTACTTACTTACCCTCACAACACAAGGCCTTCCACAATCTGCAAAATTTCAGCATCCAGTGTAAAAAATTGAAAAATTTTGGAAAAGTATACAATGTTTACCAGCACTTTACAATTTTTGGCTGGACCGCAACAGCAGGGCCAGCCCTACAAACGCGAATGTCTGTGACTGAGTGAGTGATGAAGTTACACCATTGGTCGGCCGAGTTATGAAGTTACACCATTGGCCAGCCGGTCCAGCCATATAATAGGTTTTGACCTGGTCTTGTTTCAGTTCTAACTGAACCCTCTGATTTGAGCGTAACTGTCTTTCCTGTCACTAAGCAAATGCTTTCCACTGCCTTCAAACATTGCATAAATCAATGTGCATTGGGTAGTGCAGACATTGTCCTCATTTTGACCTATTGTAGTCCTCCTTCATCTTTAACAGAATTCCTTCTGTAGATTTAGTCATGTCAGCCCTATTTTATAGAAAACCAGATGAGAAACAGAGCTAGTTCAGAGAAAGATGTATGGACAGAAAATGCAGGCACAGCGATGAAAACCTACCCTGTTTGTCTGTTGTTTGCAAAAACAACAGACAAACCAGTCAAATGATAGACTGACAGATACAAGACCCCTTTTGTTTCTCTGTTACTGAAACACAGCAATTGAGCAGCAACTGGAGAGAGAGGCACACATTTATTTTTAGCCCCAAATTTATGAGAGAACGATGTTGCATCAATAACTCTCTGAATTTAAATGGTCAATTACAAAGAGTATTTCTATTGATTTATTGCAGATAATGATTTTTTTGCAGATAATGATAATGATCTAACCATGTTTTTTAATTTATGTTGTTGAAGCTTATGATGGAAATTTTTATTTTTGTAGAAGTGCATTAAAATATGCGCTATTGAAACTTTAATGGATTTTTTAGCCAGTGCATTTAAAATGGCACTTTTCTCAAATTTTGTCACGTATGTCTACGTATGTGTACAATGTGTACAGTTGACCCACTCAATGAATTGACAATTTCTGTGCAGTGACCATCTGGTTTAATGGCTCTCAAAGCAGCAGAACATTTAGGGTTCCTTTCTCAGGAAATTGCACCATGTTTATGTCTTACGCCTCTCTATTTGACACTGATTCATAGAGGGGTGGATTGTGGGTAATAGCTCTGCCCTGTGACTGGTGTTTTTAAGATGCTAATCCACCCAGACATCAGAGGATAAGCTTTGACCCCATATCACAATCTGGATTTGGTACCCTCTCTCTTTTGCTATAACAGTAACACCAAAGCCATTTCCCCAAGTAATTTGCTAAAAGAAAATAACAACAACAATAACTTTGTGTGTGCATATGTCTACATCATTTCGCTCAACACAGGCTGCTGCATGGTTTTCAAACAGCCACAGAACAGAAGATATTTTTTTTTACGTATGTGGGAGTTTTTAAATAAAATATTGATCTTATCTTTTTATATAAGTAATATAATTGTACATATTAAAAACAATACATGTTATTTATTAATGGAAATAGAGGATTAATAATAATAATAATAATAATAATAATAATAATAATAATAATAATAATAATAATAATAATAATAATAATCCTCTGGGCCCTAAAAATTCATTCTTCCTGGAAGGATGTAAAAGAAAATAAAAGTTGTCAGATACAGCAATGTTCTTGAAAGGTCATTGAAAATTTCTTCAATGAAAAATGTAAATCTTTTCCTGCAAGTAAAATGTTTGTATTTTTATTGTTAGCTCACTGGTTTGATGTCACCAGGAACACGGTTTATCAATCCCCTGGCTTGTACCCACCCCCAGAATTTAGTGGTGGCTCATATTCACTGCACGGATTGGCAAGTGTGTTCACATTGGTACATTAACTGCACATAGATGATGTCATCTTCACAATGGCACAATGATGGGAATTTTGCTATAACTGCGGGAAAACGTGTGCTTATATGTGATTTATATGTGTCTTCTTGAAATCATATATCCTTAAAACCTGATTTAAAAGTCAACCATAAAGATTAAAAGCATTACAGTAGAATGGGAACCATGATAATAATAATCAGATGTAAGGGGATTGGTTTTGAGGAGTTTTGGGGTGGGGGAGGGGGGGGTTCCAGGTGCCGGGGGTGTGTACTGCTTGATGGACCAGACAGATCACAAACCAACGCCCCACAGGTCAGCGTTATCCTAACCCTGATGGTTCCCTATAACGACATCGATGGTGACGCGCCACTGATGGAGATGTTCGTGGTGCATGGGTTCCAAGCGGCCAAGTACATTGTGGCCGTTGGCTCCATCGCAGGGCTGACCGTCAGCCTGCTGGGCTCCCTATTCCCCATGCCCCGAATCATCTACGCCATGGCGGGGGACGGCCTGCTTTTCAGGTGAGAGCCCGTGACCACGCCCCTCGTCCACCCAGGAAAAGACAGAGAGCATCTTGGGATATGCTGGCGCAGTTAAAGAAATTTCCCCTTCTGCTCAGTTGAGATTTTGCAAAAATGAATATGAAGAAGAATGTTAAGCACAAGTCTTTCCAAAACCCAGGTTTTGTCTCTGATCTGTATCTCTCTATAGCTTTTGACCAATTATGATCCCTGTGCTGTAGAAGGTGCGATGCTTTGGCACTATTAACTAAAATCATGAAAGACCCTATGGCCCTTGGAAAAGTAGTGGTGTAGTTGGCTCTCTACGTATGTACCTGTATGTATATTTGTATGTGAGTGCATGTAGTTGTTTATGTGTGTGCGTATTTCTCTCAGATTCCTGGCCCATGTGAGCACGTACACAGAGACACCAGCGGTGGCCTGTGTGGTTTCGGGGTTCCTGGCATCCCTGCTGGCCTTGCTGGTCAGCCTGCGGGACCTGATCGAGATGATGTCTATCGGCACCCTCCTGGCGTACACCCTGGTGTCCGTCTGCGTCCTCCTCCTGCGCTACCAGCCCGAGAGCGACATCCACGGCTTCGTCGACTTCCTGACCGAGGAGGGCGGCAAGAAGAAGGAGGGCGTGCTGGCCGAGTGCGAGAAGGACGCCTGCTCCCCTGCCAGCGAGGGCGAGGAGTACGGGGGCCCGCCCAACAACACCTGCGGCGCCAAGAACCTGCCCTCACTGGGCGACAACGAGATGCTAATCGGAAAGCCAGACAAGTCGGCCTATGCCCCCGGCCACCCCAACTACGGCACGGTGGAGATGGGCTCCGGCATCGAGGCGGATGAGTCGGAGAGCGTCTACGTCATGAAGCTGAAGAAGCTCCTGGGGCCCCGATACTACACCCTGCGCATCCGCCTGGGCCTGCCCGGCAAGATGGACCGGCCCACGGCCGCCACAGGCCGCACCGTCACCACCTGCGTCATGCTCCTCTTTGTCCTCATTGCGCTCTTCTGCTCCTTCGTCATCTTCGGAGCCCAGCACATCTCCAGGAGCAGCTGGTGGGCGGTGCTGCTGGTGGCCTTCATGGTGGCGCTGATGGCCGCCCTGATCTTCATCATCCTGCAGCAGCCCGAGAACCCCAAGAAGCTGCCATACATGGCGCCATGCGTGCCCTTCGTCCCCGCCTCCGCCATGCTCGTCAACATTTACCTCATGCTCAAGCTCTCCAGTATTACCTGGATCCGATTCGCTGTCTGGTGCTTTGTGGGTGAGTGAGTGTTCCTTCTCAACGCTCACTCTACCCAGACAGACTGAGTGATTGTGGGAGCGTTTGCCAAATCAAAGATCATAAAACATAAGAGAAATTTAAATCAAATTAAAATGTCAGTCAGATCATTGGTTCAGCTACACGTTTATTGTATCATTATATTACAGTATTATTACATATTTGCTGTTTGTAACAGAGAAGCCAAAAGCTCACAACATCGGTCATGGCATGTTGTGGACAGTGTATGGGAGACTGAAACAGCCCTTTCGCACGTGTGTATTTGTGTTTACTGTGTGTGTACATACTACAAGTGTGTACATGTAATATGTGTCTGTGTCCCACAGGCCTGCTGATCTACTTTGGTTATGGCATGTGGAACAGCACCCTGGAGATCACGGCCAAAGAGGAGGAGGCTCACGCTAGCACCTACCAACGCTACGACGCAGGTGTGGATGACAGCTTTGCCATGGACGAAGACCTATACCCGCAGGACGACGGGAGCCAGTACCAGGGTTGGAATGCCCCTGAGGAGAGGGGTTGCCAGTACCAATACCAGTACCAGCAACCTCCTGCACCCGACGAGCTGGACGACAACAGAACCTCCTCACAGGGCAAGAGAACCAAAAGCAAAGGCAAAACCAAAAAGGGTTTTGAGGCCCTGGTCGCAGACGATGAGATGGACTACTCACCTGAATGACTCTTTGGATAAATGTTTTTACCAAGGCCCTTGAGTCTAGAATGTTATCTTCCTGTTAGCTTCTTCTACCATTCTTTCTCTCTTTCTTTTCCCTGTATTTTATCCTTCCTATGTCCTTATTTGGTTATTTTATTTATGATTTTAGTAGACAGCTTCATTTGGTTGAGGTGACTTGACACTTAATGTGTTGTTTTAGATGACCATCTTCTCTGGGGCAAAAATTCTAAAATAATGGCTTGCACAGGAAACCTGTCATTTAAGATCAATGCACAGGGTGTCCTGTTTCTGAAAAATATTCATTTGAAAAAAGAAACATTGCTGGAAATGCACCCAACTATGCTGCTGAAGGCAGTTATTTCCATTACATATTCAGGATGCTTCCTGAAGCATGCTTCTTTCCTATGACACCAGGAGGTACTTTCCCTTCTTTCCATTCTCCCTCTCTCTCTCTCACCCTCTTCAGGTGGCTATGGATTTTTGTGAGAAATAAGTTGTGCACCAGTTGTGTCTTCTGCAATGTTAATTTCTCATCAGTGCCACAACTTATGCAGTTTAACCCAGCCAGTAGTATAATCGAAAGGTCCGTCTCAACCGTTCAAGCTGAAATGATTTGATGCATCGTATGAATGCTTATAAATAGGCACGTCTAAGGACAGTACTGGTGGTGATGGATGTTCTGTTCCTTACTTTACAAAAATTTACCGGACTCTTGAATAGGAGTGGCTAGCCCTGTTCCTGGAGAGTTGCAGAGTCTACTGTATTTCATTGTACCACATCTTAGCTGGCTTTGTGTGTCCAGACAGATGGAATAGAAGAGCATACTCTCTGGTTTCTGTACTGAGTCTGCGTCAATGCTCAAAGAGTATATGCCCCAAGTATTCCTCTGGTTGTTCCCTTCCAGAGTATTGATTTTCATTCATCAACACTAGGAAGCTTAGCCAGATGCCCCACCATGTGTGTAAACATCTTTCGGCCTTGCTTATATTGTATCTTTTATTCTTTTGTTCAGTGTGTTTGGTGTTGGATGCTGTTTGTACATAAGAGGCTGATTATAGGGTGTAGCCTTCTGTAGCCTTGAAGCTGTTTTTCCAGTTCATTGACTGCATTAGAATGCTAGTTATATATGACAAAATAAGCTACAATTTAATATAACTGGTTCATGGGTTTAGTTGGTCAATTATGTTTTGGCCAGCCATACACTTTATTGTGGGTATTCTTCTCAGAATGTCCCCCAGGTGCCTTTGAAGTCAGGCCAAGGCCATGTAAAAGGTCAGGTGTACTTTGCAGGGTCTTCAGACATGCAGTGACATCATTGTTGGTGTGAGGTGAACCTGAAGATGACACCTTCCTGTGTGAGTTTCTACACAGGCTTTCTCATGTGTCCCCTCTGTGTCATTCTGCGGCATCTACCACCAGGAGAGAGTACAGGGGGATTGGTAGTGAGAAACAAATAGTAAACTGGACTTAGCTTGCAATTGTTCCTATAGGGCATAGCTATAATGCGAGAGAGAATGATATAGATGGTTCCATTACTGCCAGTTCTGAATACTGTTTTCTTCTGTGTTGCAGTATGATTCATTTAATCTCCATAGCTTGTGTGTAGCTGTAGACACATGGCTAGAGTGGTTTTAAAGACATTTGGGATGAGGCCCCAAAATCAATCTAGTTCCATGAAGGAATTTCCATCCCTGCTTGCAAAGCGAGGCCTTATCTTTGCAGTGCACTAAATTCTGCCCTCCACCCTATGGTACTTTTCCTCCATATAAACCTCCCCATATCCCACCAATAGACAGCTCCCTGACTCCTATATTGTTATATCAACACTAGTGTGCTTCCTGCAAGATTACAGTGATGTTATGAGTGCACATTATATGTCAGCCAATTTTCATCCAGAGCAGGAGGTCACAATCTCTGTGATTGCTGAAGATTATCTTTGAAAATTGACAAGCTGACAAGTTGGCATGCTCAACTATGTGTTTAGCCAGAAAACAGTGTGTATGTATGACTGAATGGGAAACAGGACAGGACTTGATTAACATTGTTCTTGATGTTCTGACATTACAGTAGGGGGATTGTTACAGTATAACGGAAGTTTACAACATCTACACCCTTACAGTAAAGGTGTGTTTCAGGAATGGTTTTGGACAGTTGAATGGTAATGAAGGGTTCAGTGCATAATGTCCAGACAGTATACTAAAAGATACAAATTGCTGGTCTCTTGAAAAATGCTCACACCCTTATCTGTTTTTATGGAATCCTTCCAAGAAGTAAACCAAAGTTGGAAATCCATTTGTCAAAACATAACCTGATTAATTTCCATTAAATTCCAGTTAGGTACAGCAAAGAAACTGTTGGATGCAATAGAATTAGCAATCAGAACACTACAAATGGGTGGAGCTACCATATTCTACCAGTAATTCATTGATTTGTACCAATGATTTATTATTTTTTGTTAAGATTAAAATATGTTTATTGGTTTAAACAAATCAGTGACTGACAGGATATTGTAACTCCACCCATTGTGATTCCTCATTTTCCCATTAGTAGAAGAGACCTTTGTCTTTGGGTAACATGGGGTGCGAGTGATCACTGTGTTGGGTGGATTTTGGTGAGAATGTATTAGAAAACATTTTGGACTGCGCCCCACTTGCCCAAGCTCCCTGTAAAGAGAAAAAAGCTTATTTTTAATAGTCTTTCCTGGGGGACAGTATAAACCTCCAATGAAAACATTTTTTCTACCTGATTACAGAACCCAGATTTTTCCAAATGGAAAGAATTTAAGTGAAACAGACAAATAAACTTGTGTAAGCATACAAACCTATTTTGTTACTGATCATTAAATGAAAATGTTAAAAAACACTTGTCACTATTGGTTTTAAAGTCAGCTACTAAAAACTCCAAAAAAGACAAAGAAAATATACAGTATGTATGTCTTACCGTTGTCATCTTTGTTTGGCTTCCCCATTAAATTTAATGTGTTTTTGCTGTATATTTTGTGAATCTGGAATGAATTTGCTGTATGCTGATTTGTTGGATTTTTTCCCTTGTGTGGTTTTGCCCCCGTGGTTCATATAAAGACATGTTGAAGCTGCCTTCATGCAACAATGAAATTTATTTATTGCAGATATGTTATCAAGTGTATAGTGTGTCTCTTACTTTACCATTGTTTGATCACAATATATCATAAACACTTGAAATAAATATTTCATAAAAATGTGTATATTTTACTAAAGCAATCACCAGCCCAGATCTCTTCCTTACTGTGTGTCAGTGTGTGAATTTGCAATAAACCATAGCTTTACCATTCAGAATTTTCACACAGAAGAATCACTTTTTCATGAACGTGGTAAAAGAGAGGTTATTCATTCTGACAAGTTACTGTCGATGTTTCCAATGCAAATCAGGCTGACTCTAAGTATCTTACTTCAGTCCATAAACACAGTTTACCAGGGCCTTTTGGAATTAATGTGATCAATTGTATGACCATCAGAACTACCTCATATTTGCGTGTCATTAAGGTGATGAAAATACTATGGGATAAATAGCACTTGCTACTTTGTAGTCCAAATCAGGTAGAATATTACAGCTAATTAATTGATTAAGAACTTACTTCTATTTCCTCTTTTTAATATGTAATATTTTAAGTGTTATGAGAAGAGAATTTCAGCTTTCTTTGATGCTCCTTACAGATTCAGATTCATTTATTCAACCCTTGTGCTAGTACAAGCACTGCTAACCATAACCAGGTTGGTTATCTAAACAATGATATCAAGTAATGACATCATATTTTCAGTGGGGTAGTCCATACACATGCAGCTTTGGCTCACCTGTCTCCCACAGATGGTAATTAGTGTCTTATATTCTCCTTGTAGCTATTCAGCTCCAGCCAATCAGGTTTACTAAAGACGTAATCATATCCTGTCAGAAAGACAAATGTATACTAACGTCTCAGGTATAATACTGAATGCAATCTGTGCATTGAATTTACAGAGGCTTGACTTTTGGAATTGGAATTACATATCTGCAACACACTTCACGTAAATGGAATGGCCTCAGAGAATTACATTAGAAAAACTCAAGTTCAAGTTTGTTGAGAGATAATGTATGCATTAATTATAAGTGCCAAATAATTATGCACACTTCCTGGAATCAATATAGATTAGTCATGGCAGTTAGGTTACATCTGATACATTTGTGTGCTAGTTTCCTTTATAAATTTGATTATATGCTTATCGCAGGGGAGACACAGGAGACAGTGAGTGGGCGATATATATATATATATATTCTTTTCCAATGAAATTATACTGACTGCCACTGAGAACCGGGGCCAGATAAATTGTGTAAAATTATCATAAAATGGTGCCCAAGATGGCTGCCTTATGTGCATTGAGTTTTGGAGTGTGAACCCAATAAATACATTTTTTAGAGGTGCCATTAGGTTGCTATCTTTATAGTTTTATATTTATGCTTGGCAGTTTTTTGGCTGCATATTGACTGACTGAGTTTTTTTTTTATAGTGAGTTTGCCCTTTATATGAGGAAATAGTAGAAATGCCACCTGTCCTGAATATCACTATGGAATTCCTTGAGAGCTTCAAGCAATCAGCTTTTCCAGCAAGCCCCCAGATAAGGAAGATCTTAACCAAAGAGGGGGTTATTTGGACGTCAATCAAAAGAGGATGTTGAGGGTGTAAAACACCATGCACAAAATTAATATTATTGTTGGCAGAAGATTTGACCTTGTTAGGCCTCAACCTCGATCTTAGAATGTTAATGACTCTAAACTAACCAGAGTCAAGATAGTGAACAACATATCAGCCAACCATGCTAGGTTCACAACTGTCCTCATGGCAAACCCCAGATAGCTTCTAAACCCCTTAACTCCAAGAATTTATAAAAGTAATTTCCACCTGGTTTGCACTACTCATAAATAAAGCCTTACTTTACTTAACTTACAACAAAACACAGAAGAGAGATTGTGGCATTATTTAAAGGGCACAAGTGTACCATCAAGATTATGCATCAAAATTTAGGAAATATGTGAATGGCTGGACCTATTGGGCCAGTCCCAAACAGACCCATTTGAGCTTGCAGTCTACAGATTAAAAGGGTGCATTCCAACCACTTATTTTTTACCTTCTTGCTTCCTTTCTTTGCCTCCTTTCCTAATATGGAAGGTCAAACGGGTCAAAAATACATGAAATTGACATCTGGAACCATACGTTTTCAATATGGGTGCATTCCAATCGCTTATTTTTTTTCTCTGAGGTCCTTGAATGACCCAGAAATTGATCGAGGTGTGCCATCTTTAAGGACATTCCAACCTGTTAAATGCTCCTTCAAGGAGCTAGGAGCTAGTATGCAAGGTCAAACAGGTCAAAAATACATGAAACTGACATCGGGTATAACAGGTTGTCAACATCAACTCATTCCATTCTCTTATTTTATCTTCTTGCTTCCAAGGAAAGGACACAGGGATGAAGGAATCAAGGAAACTTTTGTTAGGCAATTGGATTGTAATGTAATGTAATGTAATGGATCGTCCTGGCTCTTTCAAGCGTCAGTTTGAAGCCACATCAATTACAGATGTGGCAGATGGGGAGAGGTGGATCCACAAGTTGATCATTATACATTGTACATCACACGTTCTGAAAAAATACTGTACTTCCACAAAGGATGCACTCATGTTTCCTTGCTGAAGAATTCATCAGGAACATTTAACGGGTTGGAATGTCCACAAAGATGAGATACCTTGATCGATTTCCGGGTCAGCCAAGGACCATGGAGACAAAGGACTAATAAAATTGGAAGGCATCCATGTTGACAACGTGTCATTCCAGATGTCAATTTATCATATTTTTTTACTCATTTGACCTCCCATACTAGGAAAGGAAAGGAAGCAAAAAGGTAAAAAAAAAAAGTAAGCAGTTGGAATGCACCCTTTAAACTTGGCTTCTCGCCTCCTCCTGCGAAGGATACGTCGATGGATGTATGCTACTGCAGAAGTGTTTTCATTATTTCTAGGAGACATCATCATGCTTACACCCAAAGGGATTGAAATACCAACCCACAGAAACTGACATAATCCAAACTTTAGAGCAGAGATGGCAGAGAACTTGCATTTTCCCCAATAATGGAAGCTATTTAGCCAAATTTGTGTGTGGTTCAGTACATTATCAGACTTCCTACCCAATAACTAGATAACCAACAAGAGATAACAAAATGTAAGTTTTTTTTTTTTTGTGGCCCATATCCTACAAATTCTGCAATTTAAGAAGTGGAAGCAGGTTAAGTTATTTGCTTGTACATGGATGTTATAAACAAGCATGACTCTAGACATAAATAATCAGGAAGCTGCTAAAGTCCAACTTCAGAGTTTGGCATTTTTATACATTTTCGTTTGGTTTATTCAGTAGCCCCCATTTCAGGGCACCATAGTGTTTGGGAGAAACAGTTTCTGATTAGTCAGGTGTGTTCAATTATTTCTTTAGTGTAGGTATAAGAGAGCTTTCAGGATCTAGGATTCTAGGCTTCTGATTTCCTCTGGAGCCACTTATTAGCATTTGTCAAAATGAAGACCAGAGTTGTGCCAGTGAAAGTCAAGGAAGCCATTATGTCAGGGCAGTGTAACATTTGGAACATATTAATGTTAAGCAAATGAAAGTCCTGTTTAGTACTTAGTTGCATGTCCGTTGCATGCAATGACTGCTTGAAGCCTGTAACCCACAGACATGACCAGGTGCTCAGTATTTTCTCTGGCGATACTCTGCCAGGCCTGTACTTCAGGCATCTTTAGCTTTTGCTTGTTTTGGGGGCTAGTTGCTTTCAGTTTTCTCTTCAGCATATGAAATGCATGTTCAGCTGGATGACTTTTCAGTTTTTGGCTTTAAAAAACCCTTGTTTTGGATCATTGTCCTTGCTGTAGGATGGAGCATCGTCCAATGATTTTGAATGCATTTGCTTTAACTTGAGCAGATTAGCTGCTTCTGTACACTTCATAATTGATTCTGCTGCTGCTATCAGCAGTTATATCATACACCATACCACCATGCATACCCAAACCATAACATCCCCGCCACCATGTTTCACAGAGAATGGGGGGGGGGGGGTGCATTTGATCTTGGGCAGTTCCTCTTGGCCTGCACACTTTTCTCTTGCAATTTCTCTGAAACAAGTTAATTTTGGTCTCCTCTGTACACAAGACCTTTTTCCAGAATTCTGCAGAATATTTTAGGTGCTTCTCAGCAAACCTTAACCAGTCCATCCTGTTTTTGTGACTAGCTAGTGGTTTGCATCTTGCAGTGTAGCCCCTGTAGTTCTGTTTGTAAAGTCTTCTGTGGACATTAGTCACAGACATATCCACGCCTGCCTCATGAAGAGTGTTTCTGATCTGTTTTGGGGTTTTTCTAAATTAAGGTGAGAATTCTTCAGTCATCAATTGTAGAGGTCTTCCTTAGCCCACCAGGCCCTTTACGATTACTGAGCTCCCCAGTGCTATAGTTTCCTTTTAATGATGTTCCAAACAGTTGATTTTGGTAGGCCCATGTCTCTGAGTTTTCTTATTTCTCAGCCTTATAATGGCTATCTTCACTTTCATTGACAGTTCTCCTGTCCTTATGTTGTCAAATGTTAATAAAAGACTCCAAAGGCTATCAAAAGCCTAGAATCAAGACACAGAAAGCTTTCTTATATTTGCACTAAGGAAGCAATTGAACATACCTGACTAATCAGAAATGCCTGTAAATCCATTTGCCCCAAACATAATTATTGTGAAGCCCTGAATTGGTGGGAGGAGGGGGAGGGGGGGCTATATATAAAAAAGTGGTGTAAATTCTACATGGTGAACTGAAATGTAAAGATACCCTATAATAAAACGTGAGAATCTGCACTTAACCACATATGAATTGTGGAGTACAGAGCCAAACATTACTACTATATATATATCACTATATATAGGATAATACAGACACAGTGTGTATATGCAATATAGAAGCAATCAATTATTACAATTATGAACCTATTTCTCCACTCGTGGATATGTAAAAAACATACAAACTAAAATGTAAATGGGTCTAGAGCATATGCAAATATATATTTAGCCACACGCCTACAATAAAAAAACACTGCTATTGCAGTTTTTTGAGAAACATATCTTTAATAAAAGAAACAACATACTGAGCGTAACTGGGCTAGACATATTGCAATAAATAACGCCCTTCTTGGATGTAAAATTCAGAAAAAAAAGTTGAAGAGGAAACGTCTTTTGTAAGTGAGTCGCTCCAATAGACTGTCTCCTGTACGAAGCACTGGCACCACACCCACTAGAGCTATGTGTCAGTCATGGGTCAGACAGTGCTGATTATGGTAATTTTCCACACAGAGACACAAATACAAGCAAAGTCCTCCATGGTGGGAAGTTCCCAAATGTATCACTTAAATCAATTAAACTGCAGCTATTCAAACTGTACATATTTTATCATTTGCATTCACAATAACTGGTTTAAACATAAAATTATACATTCATAAAAAAACAAATATTTCCAATGGAAAGTTAACATTTATGACAAAAATATACATTTGTATCAAAATGCAACAGTCA
Source organism: Anguilla rostrata (assembly GCF_018555375.3). Classification (NCBI taxonomy): domain Eukaryota; kingdom Metazoa; phylum Chordata; class Actinopteri; order Anguilliformes; family Anguillidae; genus Anguilla; species Anguilla rostrata. The sequence goes on along the minus strand of NC_057936.1, from coordinate 39,784,579 downwards.
GGAGAAAACTGAAGTTTTTGATAAGTTCCCTTTAAAATGTGCACCCCCCAATGCCATGTAGATACCAGTTCAATGGGCGGACCAAGATGCCGGTGTGAGTGATCACATAAAGTCTGTTGGGGGTGAATGTCAAATCAAACACCTTTTACCAGAAGTCTGACGTAGTTAAACAGATCTTCCAGAAAAGTGTGGAGGTGGGGGGATATAGTCTCTGCATTTCAGTTCGCTGTACATACCATTCATATGTACAATGGTTCTCCATAATTCCACAGGCTCCTGACCCATGAAGTTCATTTTCCCTTTGAATGGGAGGTGTTTAGGTTGACTCAACCCACCCCGCCCATCCAGCTCAGACGTGTGCACTCTTGGCGTGGTTGGCAGAGGAGGAGGAGGTGGGGGCGAAGTTGGCTCCACCCTGCTTGGAGTAGTAGAAGCGGTTCTCTGCATACTGGACAGGGCGGTCACTGGAGCAACAGCTGATCACCGAGCCCCCCAGCAGACAGAAGGCGGAGCCTACCCAGCCAGCGTACAGGGAGAAGCCAAAGGACATAAGGCCTTGCTCATGGTGCGCACCAATTGGGAACCACACGGTCGACACAATCCCACATAGAGCTAGGCAGAAGGGCACAGACAAAAAGGCATTACCAATCAATCCCTGAACTGCGGGCCATCTTAAAGTTTCACACATCACTGCCTCTCTGTCTTTTTTGGCTAACTTTCACTTTGCTTTAGCCATTATGGCCATGATTCAAACAAAATGTGTCCTTAATTTTGATTAACACTGAACTCCACAGTTTTTTGTGGCTTCTTCCCTGTAGTAGTCTGGGGAAAAATCTGTTTACATTGTGGGGAAATAGAACATTTCTGTATGCACTTGTAAGTCAACAATAAAATAAACATTGACTTAATCTAGGCCTGTGGTCCCTTGTGCTTGTCCCCCACCTACCCTTCTTACTGAGAAAGTTCCCTCTATTTTACTTAAAGATTTGATTACTGACAATCAACACAGTTGGTTTTCTGTCTGAAAGACTACAGCCTAAATGCAGTCAACATTTACCATGAACTTTGGCTTTAAAATAATATCAAACATCAGTATTTTTCTTAATGGACGGTTTTGCAAGTTCTGCAGCCACCAACATTAATTCAGCAGTCTGAATTTAAGAAAAATAAAGAAATACTCACATGTATTCCTAAGTCAAAAGACAAAGGACACATTTACGGTTTGCATAAATGCCACTTTACAGATGAAGTAACATTTTCATTTTGAGATGAGTTTAACAGTTAGCATCAATCATTCCCTCAGAGAAGGTGGTACAATAGTTCCAGTGTGGTAAAACTCAACGGCCCCTGGACTAATAAAAGTTTGAACCACACATTCACAGTATGCGCTATTCAGGTCCAGTGAAGTTTAACCTGATCATGCATTTATGATTAGGAAACCTCTCTCTTTATGAAACAGGATGTAGGAAGCCCGTGGCTCATTTGGGACTGAGTAACAGGTCATCGACTACAGTTCAAGGCTTAAGGTGGGGCAGTGATGAGAGAAGGCCTCCGGTAGGAGACAGCTGGGGTGGCAATTAGGAGGGTTAAAAAAAAAAAAAATAATTAAAAAAAAAAATATATATATATATATAATTAAAGCATATGCCTTCAAACTGGTATTATAGGTGTCTATGGCTTTTAAATCTACTGAGGATATTACAAAATATAAAAACAAAGGTGCTTTTTAATTGAATAGCTTAACTAAATTCCTATATATGTATATATAAAATGTACAAAATTATGCATGCATAGCTAAAGGCCGGGTAAGGATGAAAGCGACGCAAATATAAAGACATAACAAGCAGCATCCTGTAGTGAAAGGCGGGCTCACCCATTAGGAGAATCAATACCCCTCCCAGAACCGAACGCCTGTGCTTGGCGCTCTCGTGTTCATTTCCCAGGTTAATGCAGGGCATGGCCATCAGCACGAGCACCATGGCGGGCAGCCCGAGAATGGAAGCCGTGATCATCAGTGCGCGAGATGTCTGGATGTACGCTGCGAACAAAATCGGGTGCAAAAGGTTTTTTTCAACTGAACCCAGTTTTAATGAAAATCTCACAAAATTTATGGGTCCTATCTCATTTTTCAGAGTGAATATGAAGCTATAAGGGTTCACGGAAAAATGGGTGATCTATAAGAAAAGTTACCATTAGGCCTACTCGCAATTATCAACAGCAATTATATAAGAAAGGTTTCTGCAAACCCATGCTGTGATTTTTGTATTGCAAGTAGCCTAACCTCAAGTACACGCAGTACAAACACAAAAACCACAAAAGGTAAGCACCACAATAAAGGTTTGTGTACAAAAAAGTTCTAAACTATTTGCAAAGGAATACGTTTTTATGAGAGCTGGAATAAATAAACTTCCATCTCCCCTTAAATGCATGTAGGCTAAAGGAAGATGATTAGCTGAACTCGTTTCGAAATTAAGATTTTTCACCAAATGTATTAACAGCCCAATAACGGGGACAATGCTTTTTCTTTATCATTTATTTTAATTAAAATACTATTAAAAAAATAAAGTTTAATAAATTAGTCCACATTTAAAATTAGGCGAATGATATTTGCTTGCTCAGAACGCAATGCCCTCATTGAGATGAAAAGGTTAAAAGTAGGTTAAAATTCTTACCAGGTAAGGTGAGGATCTGATTTAAAGCAATGCAGTGATATAGGTCCGTAGAAATGACACAATCGGCCCATAAACCTTTGGCGCCCAATTCGTCCATCTTCTTGCAGGTGTGCATGCCATATTTACAGGTCACAACCCAGTCGTTGGTGGCAGTCGCGATAATTATTCCGACCCAGCCTATACAGCTCACAGTAAAACCGCTGAATTGCAGACAGCTTTGCGACATGTTGCTGCTGGACACTAAGGGGGTATACTGTAGTCAATACACTCGGTAGCCTAGGTGTTTTTTTTTTTTTTTTTTTTTTTGTTTTTTGTTCTTTTTTGGACAAATGCTGTGGAAAATGATGTCTGAAATCTCCAAATACAGATAGAGGAAATATTTCAGATACTGGTAATATTTAAATAAGTGGATATTGCGACGAAAAGCCTATAGTATCCTTCCAGAGTCCGTCCAAGTCAGGAATATACAACTGCAGTATTGGGTCGTGATAATTCCATTCGATGAAACCCGTGCAAAGACAAAAAGTTTTTCTTCTCTTGAAATATAATATCACGGCTTTTATACCCAACCGGAGACTCGACAAAGCCCCCAAAACTTTCTGCCAATAGGATTGAAGAGAGAAAGATGTTAACGGTTATGCCTTTCTCCCTCCGGTTTTTTAAATATATATATTTTTTGGTTTTCCATAGCCTACGTGTTTGTAATACAAATAAAAACCAGCAGGGCAAGTTCATATTTTAACTGTACTCCAAATTATTTAGACTCAAAACTGTATAGGCCTATTTTATTTCAATGTCATGTAGGCTAAACTCTAAAGCACAAGCATCATACTGTTTTCCCACTGGATTTTCTCAGTATTTCGTCTTGTTTTTTGCACAACAGCTTGAATTGATCAAAATCATTATTTTAGCAAAATAGCTCATCTGTTCCTCCCAATTCTGTCACTAGAATAACCAATAGTGAAATTTATTTAAAGATCCCGTGCTTTTCAGTGAAATAACATCTTGAGGAGTGGACTTCTACAGATGTTTTATCCATTCTTTAAGCACGGCTACCATCTAGCGGCTGAAGCCTATAGCCGCAGCCTGCGTCTGTGGCACTATCTGAAGTTACCGTTGCACATTTTATGAAGGCTTTTATAAGTGCTTTATTACGTATTTAAACTTAGACTACGGACTTGTGCCATGCTCGGAATGGCGCGATCAATTAGAAACACCTATTTATTTCAAATTGACATAAATTGTTTTCCTTCTCTTTCTATTCTATTTCGTTATTAGCTGATTGATTAAAGCACTTATACAGGACTCCTGTAACCCCCTGAGACCCGGCAGAAAATAAGTTAAAATAGCCATTTTTAAAAAATATAATACAAGACACGCTGAAGTGAAAATATTTTCAAAAATATTAGTTGCTTGAATTTTTATAAAATGTTCCTAGCAGTGTATGATTCAGCAGAGTGTATTGTTGTTGAAATTAAGACCAGACACACATGCCCCCCAAATGTGACAAAGAATAATTGCCGTGTTTTAAGTGGGCAATACAAGTAATCGAGGCCTAATAACAAGCAACAGGAATCAATGACTGTGTTAATGTGAGTGAAGAAGAAAAAACCTGGGTTCTTGGAAAAGTTTTTTGAAAGTAAATTATATTTCCACTGATGTAAAGAAAAATAATCTTGCCAGACATCAAGTGACTGAGCAGACAGATTATTTTCATTAGCTCATTTGTAGGTCGGTCTATTGTTCTTCCACAAACCGCAGTATCCGTAGTTTTCATTTGTCCTGTCTCCGGAGAAGGATGACTCACGTGATACCAGTACGTTTCCTTAGGAAGTGTTTTCTTCTTCAAAATGACGTGCGCTGATGTTACGCAACTGTTTGATTTTAGCTCGTGATTAGAAAAAATGTGAGTATAAACTAAATTTTCTTTCATTCCCACAGACAAAAGGGAAGATAATAAGAAGCATATAAACATAGGCTATGGCCTTTATTAAGTAATATTTTTAAATCCACCTCATAAAGTCTGTTATTACTTTCGGATTAATGTTAAATTTCTAGTTCTTTGGACAAATATCTGGTTCTAAAAATGTTTTACTGTCTACCTACTATACTGCAATTTCAAATAAGTAAATAAATAATTAGAAGTGTATTTATTTATTGTGTAAATAAATAGAGTGTTTTAAATAAAGTATGCTGCCATTTTAATCTTGGAAACCCGAGAAAAGCAATTCTCTGTTCTACCTGATATGAGCGGCTTATGAAGTTATTTTATGTAAGCCAGACATTCAAGAAAATGAGTGTTTGTAAGGAATACTTGCTTAAACAGTAAAGGCGATGCATTTAATGACATATTAATTAAACTGTAACCAAAGCACTATTAGCAGTATAAAAAACTGTACTTGGAAATCTTTTTAAAAAGTAATCTGTATTTGGATATTTTACTTACTTAATCCCCCTGTCCACGCTCCGTATAGGACTTATTTTTCTGAAGGAGCACATTGCTCAACACACACTCTCAGGCCCATAAATACACAAAACACACACTAACAGGCACAGGATTTCTCATTCTCTCAAAGACACACACATGTACACAAGCATGCCCCCACACCTAGATGAGCATGGACACGTGCAATCATGATGATCAGATCCATTTTCATAAACGCACAGATGACCCCCCCAAAAAAAGTACTCCAGCCAGGATACGACTGATCAGTTTTCATGTTGTGTGAATTACCCTGACCATGCAGCCTCAGGCAAGATGTCACAGATTTTACTACAAAACTGTACATAACTGTTGTAACATAGTGACAGCTGTGATAGGAGAGGTTAACACAAAATTAAGTGGATATTGTAGTAAAACAAGATACAATGAAGACAACCATTAAAATATTGTATAATATATATTTAATGATTAAATAAATGCATGCATTTTTATTTCATGAAATCTTTTGAGGAAGCAAGGCAGATATTGTGCTCAGTACCTCTTTCAAGCTTTAGAGCTGGTGCCATGCTGAACTGGAACCAGGCTGGGGCCTAGCTGACTGCCCTCGTACAGTATGACTGCCTTTCCAAGCCATTACCTGTAACCACGGTAACTGCACATGATGTCACATTATTCTGTGTCAATTATTATGCACTGAATACTATGTACTAAAATGCAATTATGATATTTTATGATCTCTCTATTCTTACCATCAACCACCCTAAGCAAGTATTCTGTAAATGCAAGTTATTTTTTCAAAACAAAAAGCATGTTTCTTCTGAAAATATATATTATAAATTCTTCACTCGTGATATATGTCTACACACACAAATCCACTGCCTTGGCTTATATACAGACAAATGCATATGCATTATAGAAAAATAATATCTGCAGGGGTCTGGAAAGGGTATTGAATAATATTTACAGGACAACTAGCTGGTGTCCAAAGCTGCCAAATAGAAAACCCAAAGCTATGAACCCAAGTAGACGGGTCCGCTGCTGAAGCCAAAAATGCCGGTAATAATTTATTACAAATCACAAGGCGTATTTTTCTTAATGAAAACACACTTTACACTGCAGGAGCTCAATGTTTATGTTTTCTCTTTAGAATATGCACAAATAAAGGTAAAGAGAATCAGTGAGAATCAGTGGCTGGTTCAGGGTGACACAAATACAATTTGGATTAATGATGTAATTAAAGTGCACAAAATGGCTCTGCTATACTGAGACCCAAAAGTGGATCTAGAAGGGCCAAAAACTTCAAGCTAGCTGCTCATATCATCTCTATAATCTTACATATCATCTCTTTACTTTTATAGAATGTAGATTCAGAACGAAGAAAATGGTGCAATTTAAGAAAAATAAATAATATGAATTTTGTGCATCACACACTTCAAATGTTTTGCATAAAACACTACAATTTCCACCTAGTGCTACATTGGAAACACGCAGAGGTAACAGTTTGGCGTAAATGGCATTGTGGCAGCTGTTCCAAGCGTACTTAATGCTGTCATGTGTTTGCACCATGCCTTAATATCTTGACCGTCCAAACACAAGGTAGGAGACAAACTGAAGGATTTTGATCCAATGAGGCAAGCCCTCCGTCTGCAGACATGCTCTCCCTGAGGACCCGCCTACATTCTCAGTGGACACTCCCTCTATATTGCTGTGGACACACCCTCTTTTTGTGGACATGCTTTCTAAGACAAGCACACATTGTCAGTGGACACATTTTCACTCACTCACACACACACAAACACGCAGACAGACACTCACTCTCTCTCTCTCCCTCTGTCTCCCTCCCTCTCCCACCCTTCCTTTGTGCCCTCTGTGGCAGTGCTGCTTCTGTTTCAGCTGATGCATAAGCACAGTAATTCAGCCAAGCCTCACTCACTACCTCAGGGTGAGAATAGGAGCATTTTGAGGGGTTTAGACCTAAGGACACCCCAAGTGGAGACATGGGGAGAGGATGCTGAGGGGAGAGGATGGGGTTTTGGTCTCTCTCTTTCTCTAGGCTTCCTTAAGAGAGTTGATGCGGGCACAGATCTTGAGTGCGGGCCCCAGCCGGATGTTCATGGTGCTCATTAGGTGATCCTCGGTTAGCAGCAGAAGGGCCTGGCCATCGATCTCCTGTGAGCGGAACTCCTCAGCGATGTCCTGGCAACCTGCAGGGAAACCAGGGTGGTGGTAGCCAGTTGTCAATTTTAGTAATAATAATAATAATAATAATAATGTTATTGTTATTTTTTTCTTCTTTTCTTCTTTCTTATAATTCTGCCTATAATAATTATAAGCAAAATTATAAGAAGAAAAACAACAGCATATTATAGTTTAGCTGACACTTGTATTAGTTTTAGAAAAAAGTAAAGTAATGTAGAGTAATACTGAGCCAGGGACTCACAATATTATTATTAATCTGGGCGGACGACGCTCTACCCCTATACGAATACCCTCGTGTGAACAGGGATTCGATTCCCCACCAGTACTGTGATCCTACCTACATCTGAAACCCTTTCTGCTTTCATCTTGCCTGAATAAAGTTCAAAAAGTGCATGAGGATTGTGGATTGACAGCATAAGTTTAAAAACGAAAGAAAAAAGAAATTGCTATTCTAAGGCTATTTCCCAGTTATAGAACTACATCAGCAGTGGTGGAACCTAATAGTTAGTTATCGTTCACTCACATTTTTGCTCGAAGGAAGCTTACTTCAGTTTGGCTTAAAATTGCTCCATCCAAGTAGTCTGTCTGTTAATTTGTGCTCATTCATTGCTTTTTTAATTGCCTCTTTAGAGTTAAGAGTTCTGTTGTAATGTGAAAGTTGCAAAGTTTTTGGCACTTAAAATTTAAACAAATGAGCAACTGTCAATTAACCATTAATGGTTAAATTACTTGTCCAAGGCTCCATTCAACAGCTAATTACACTTAGTCAATAATTCTGAACGTATGTCTGTATTGCTAATTTGTTTACAAAGCTTAAATGAATAAACACGACTTGCTTATTTGCTTCTGTTAGCGCAAACCCATCTCCCCCAACCCCTGTCTTTAACACAGAACTAATGGCTGACAAATGACATTGATTTCAAATCCAGAACCGTGTTTACTTAAATTAATTTACAATGAGACCTAAAGGAGCGGGAGTTTGGCGGGAAACATGCGGGCGCACCTGGCAGCGTGTACACGAAGGCGCACACTTGGTCCACGGTCCACAGCACAGGGCTAGATGGCGAGGTGGGCGGGCTCCCGCCACTGTCCGCCGTTTCTCTCTCACGCTCCAGCTCCGCCTGCCGCCGGAGTCTGGTTGTCATGGGAACGGGAGGGTCCTCCTCCTCCTCCGCTTCCATCGGCCACCAACTGGTGCTCTGGGCAGCCTGGAACACAGTGTAGGATTCCTGGTCCATTATTGTGATTCACACTCCCCAACACTTATCAGTTGAGCAGGACTTGCCCCCCCCCCCCCCCCAATTTCTGACTGATTTACCTGTCTGTGAAAATGCTCCCTGGAGCTGCTGGGCCTCCGGCTCCGCCCCCGTCTGCGGTCCTTCCCACGGCCGGTCCGATTGGCTTTCAGCGCGCTGATGCGTCTGGTGTTGCTGACGTTAAACCTGAAAGGGCAGAGCAAGCAGGGTTCCAGATACAGCAGTCGAGAGTCTGAAACCTCCCTCACACACCCTCTCTCGCTTTACTTTTCTCTCTCCATCTTTTTCTCTCTCCTTCCGCTCTCTCTGAACTTTTTTAAAATCAGAAAAACAGAAGTTTTGGATATAACTTATATATATATATATATAATTATATATATATAATTTAAGTATTTTTGGTGGGTTTGCATACATGCGTGGGTCTCTGTAGGTCCTTCAAGACCAAACTTGACGCATACATCCTCTCTAAAGTCAAGTCAGCGAAGATGGATTGAATGGCCTGCCTTCATCAGCATGCTTTCTCATGTCCTTAAAGCAAAACTACTTGGGTGAGTTTTAAAATGAGAACAACTATTCATATAGCTAGCATCCATGTAACACCACAAAACATGCTATTACAAACCTAAGAGCAACACATGAACAAAAAGTGGGAAGTCTATGAAAATTGAAACCTTATTACTCCCAGGGGTAACACAACGATACCCCCAAAATTTCATTTCTTTGCAGGCTCTTCTGATGTCAGCATTGTGAACAAACATGAGCTGCAGTGGAACCATTCCTCTGAAATCACCACGAGACGCCAAAGAATATGGCTGTGCATATGCTAGTTCCATTTTGGGCTATTTCTAATGTATTTAATTTGAACTCTTGATGTTTTCATTCATTTTTAAGGGCTGCGAGTCTTAAATTACCTTAAATTATTTTAAAAATCAGTCAGACATCCTAAAATGTTGCAGATCTCCTTTAAAGTCCACTATCACACTCTGTTCGGTTCTGGACTCAAGAGGCTGAAGCAGTTTTGGGCTCAAACCCTATGAAAGCCCCAGGCTTGGGCGTGGCTTTGATTTTCCAGCAGGAGTAGGGCTCACCTTCGCACACATGTGGTAGAACAGAAGCGGTTTGCCCTCAGGAAGGTGTGGGCATAGCCCCTCTTTCCACAGAACTCACAGTGCAACATGTCCACCAGCACCTCGTCCATACCATCTATGATGAAAGAAAGAGAGAGGGGAGGGAGGGAGAGAGAGAGAGAGAGATAGGGAAAGAGGGAGAGAGATGAGAGATGAGGGAGAGAGATGAGAGAGTAGGGAAAAGGTTGAAATAGACAGGAAAGAAGTAGGAAAGCAAGAAACAGAGACAGTAACCAGAATCATTCATAAAATACAGCATTGAACATTTTACATATATTGGCTGGTCTTGAAGCCAGTTTGAAGTTGACAATGCTGTACAAAATGAGAACAGCACTACGCCCAGCAGGGAAACATACCCATCTGTACCATTATGGGAAGTGATGAAGGTGGCAAGTGATTGCATCCAAGGGTAACTAACCGTCTGTGGCAAAGTCATCCATGTCAGTGTCTGTGGAGTTCCAGGGGTGCTCCACGTCCATCATGGGGCTAGTGACCTCACTCCCCCTCATCTCATGGAGGGCCCCAGGATGTTTGGCCTGCTTCTCCACCATCAGTGAGGAGCGGTTCACCTGGGGGGGATGAAGCAGGACACAGTGTCACGAGGGCACCTTCCAAAAACTTACAATAACTTTCAATCACGCCACCATCTTTTAGGTTGTGACATTCCCCCTGTGGCTCTGGTGTCTGCAGGAGCTCTGTGTGTAAAACTGCTCTCATTCAGTTACTCACTAACGTATCCAAAATGCTTTCCCGTTAATTATTTTTATTCATGACTGGGAAATGCACACTGGACATTGTATTACACTTTGGGTGCAAAAAAATAAGGAAGTGTAGACATAATTCCATCATATTTAGGTCATGTGGGCAATTTTTTCACGGTTTTTGGAAAGAAACCTGCAGATTGCCTCCATGTCCTCTTGACAGCTGTTCCACTGGACGTACCGGAAACGGCTTCAGCCCCTCCTGGATTACGAAGCCCTCGATGAGATGTGTGAGGACCTGGGGTTTGATGATGGCCTGTGGGAGCTGGCTCTCAGCAGCACCCCCGAGGTGACTGGCAGGGGGGGGCAGGCTGCCGCTTGGCCCCCCGGCAGGTGGGAGGGAAGCTTGGGAAGAGCTTGTGTGAAGGGCCTCCACAGAAGAGTTCTCCGTGTGGGCATCGCCTTTTGGCTCTGTGCTCGATTGGCCAGTGCCAGCTGCGTGCCCAGAACAAAGGAAAAGATCAAAGGCTTCCAACCCAGGTCCTGTAGACCTTTGTTGGAATGTGTTTGACGCAAACCTGAGTGTTAAAACAATAATAACCTAAAACGGCATTTCCCAAACATAGCCCAGGGGGCATACTGTCTACTGCTGCATTTAATAAAGTTTGATTGACTTCTTATCTGAAGACCAATCTTTATTTGGCATCCTCTGCGTTTGTTCCTTGTGAAAGACAGGAGCTGGTGGAGTCATGTTTGTATTAATTAAAAAGACAAAGTTGTTTGTTCAGCACACTCACTGTAATATTTGTGTCCCTGAACAAATTCAGGTTTCTCAGATACACTGATCTAGATCCCACTATCAATAAGTGATGCTTAATTTACTTATTAAATTATAAATTATACTTATAATTTGCCTGTACCACTGTCTGTTCTTATCATTTGTTTTCGAGACTCAAATAGAAATAACATGTTGAAATTCCTTTCAATATGAGATGCTATCGTATTAATCTAACTTATGCACAGGCCTAAGTTTTCATGTAGGATCCTAAATGAGTGAACAATAAAAAATGACTTAATTGACATCAAATACTACAATACCCATACTGGTTAAGTCAGTGGAGGTGTCTCTACAGTCTCCCTCCTGTCCAGCAGGTGGCAGCAGAGTGGGATGTATCTGGGTACTGTTCCCAAGTGGAGGCTCCATGAGGTTTGGCATCTCCTCATTGCCTGGCTCTTCCTGTTCTCCATTGCGCAATGCACTGTCCATTTCACGCCGGGACACCATTTGATATACTGTGGACAAGTCCTGAAAACATAATCAGAGTAATTACTCATCAATTGCAGAAGTAATTTTTGATTATCTATTCCAAAAATACAACAGAAATGCCTGAAAGGCATATTTCACTTTGGTATAACACAAGTAATTGTGTTGACCTTACCCTATTGTATTTGCTTAGTGTGAATGCCAGCAACATTAGATGTCCCTGTTGACCACAAACGGCAGCATAATTTCTCTCGGTTTTCCGGTTCCCATTCATTTTCGAACCACATTGAAATTAATAGTTTCAAAGCACAAACTAACTACGGAGAATAAAAGGTTGGTAAAAGAGAGTAGGCCTACAATGTCGTAAGATCTGAAGTTTTTCGAGCTGATGGCTGTTTTCAAGTTAAGGTTAGCTATAAAAAGAGAAACTACTTTCAGATTGACTATTGTGTAGAAATACAGCAAGCCGTAGTAAGATTTTTTAAATGCATGTGCCCATATGAATACTTTATCATGCCCAAGGATACGTCATTTGGCTAAAATAACTGTTTCCGGATCTTCTTTTTCTTTTATAAGGCAATAGAGTGTTACAGTTTGTAGTCCTATTTTGTAGTCCCATTTTTGAGCCATGGGTTCGCTTGGCAGACTCCAATGTTTTTTTCCATAGTGATTTCGTTTTCTGCAGAAAATAAGGTCTGTGGTTAATGTAAACCTAAGAGTGCTTCACGTTTTGTTCTACGAGATAAATTACGACCATTATTATCTCAACCGTGAATTTTGAAGCCGTTATGTGCTTTAAAACAGTAAGTTGCGAACAAGTTGCAACACAAACTACAACAATTACGTAGTAATTTATCTCGTAGAACAAAACGTGAAATGCTCTTAGGTTTACATTAACCACAGATTTTCTGTAGAAAACAAAAATCCCTGTGAGAAAAAAGCACTGGAAATTTGCAGAGGGAACCCATGGCAGAAGAAACTTCCAAGCTGGCCTACAAAAAGACGTTATCACTGTAACACTGAATTCACCCGCAATGGGGGCTCCAAGGGATAATTGTGGGCAAGCCACAGAAAATCCACATGGGGGCCCACAGGTGAAAAAACACTGTGGGCCCAGCACCGAATATTCAAAAGACCTTATTTATGATGTTAGTACTTTTATCGACCTATTATCCTCCGAAAAAACAGGAGGAACAGCGCTGCCGTTAATGGAAAACAGAGACATTTGATGTTGCCAGTATTCACACGATGCAAATACAATGGAGTAAGCTCCACAAACTTACTTGTGTTATATCTAAGTCATTGTACTGTACTCATTTTAAGGTCATGTGTGTCTATAATTATTGAATTATAAGCTGTTTTTGTGTTTCTTGGCATTTATTTCCAGTTTTTCAGGTGAGAAAACATAACCTCCCACTTGCTGTGTTGTGGAGGGTCCAGCTGTGCTTCGAGCTGTGGGGTGACGCACCTTCGGGAGCTCAGATGGAGCTGCCAAATGGGTTTGCGGGTCCTTGACGACCCTTTGCGGAGGGGGCGGGTCCTGATGGGGCACCTGGACCAGCGTCTTGGCTGCTGGGGTCTCCTCTGAGGATTGCATCTGTCCTGTCAGCCCCTGCACTGACGCAGGGGACAGGGGCTTCAGTGGGCGGGGTGAAGTGGGTCGTGAGGGTGAGGACGCGAAGGTCCTAGGGCAGGGGGCAGACTGGAGGCCTGTGCAGGAAGCTGGCAGGGAGGGAGCAGGAGAAAGACTGGGGGGCTTGTGGACAGGGCCATGCGCAGGTAGCTGGGCAGGGCGAACAAGCTGCCGGGGAGGAGACTCCGGTAAGGCTGAAGGCAGGGATTGGACGAGATTTTCAGGTTGGGTGACAACAGGAGCTGGAGACTGGCTGGTGGGGGACTGGGTTGCCACAGGGAATGTGGCAGGAGCCTTGTGTTGAGCAGCCACCTCACTTTGCTTGGTGGAGGAAGAGGGGGCTGAAGGGAGAGTTCGTGTGGTAGCGCAGTGCTGGGATTGGACGTCGAACACAGAAGACACAGGGGTCCCTGGGGTCTGACTGGATAAGAAGAGTTGGGAGGTGGGCAGAGAACCCGCCTGGAGAGAAACTGAGTGAACCAGACTGTGGCCCTCAGCGGGCTTTGGGTTGATGAGTCGGTTGCGGTGCGCCATCTTGTGGCTCAGTCTGCATCGCAGCTTGTGCATCATCAGGGTGTGTGACGGGACCGAAGAGTACAGTCCTGAAAGAACAATATACAAAAAAGATCTGAATAAGTACATATGTGTAAAGTTGGTGTCAACCATCTGTGTTTTTGGTGATGTTGCTTGAACTCTGCCAGCAGGTTTTTTTTTCATTTTCACTAAGTTTCATTAAAGGAGTTCTGAGGTATTTCTATAAAATAAGAAATAAGGGAGTAAGGGAGTATCATTTTCAAATATTTCATCCTTGTCTGAACAGCTATCCATACTCTCCCCCGCATGCTTATTTAAGACATGGGTACGCAGGTCAAATTTACATTCACATAGCTATGTCCTGCATACTCATGGAAATACATTACAAAACACATGCATGTCATAACTTCACCAACATTAAAACTCACGTAACATCACAGTCCATGTCAGAGTTACAAGTAGTAGCCTCCACAGTGAGCATGTATACAAGATTATAAAAATAGAAGGACTGTCTACAATTGGGAGGTCAGTTTGCGTTTAAGAAACAGTATCATTTTTTGGAATAAATTAAGACAATATCTTGATTAAGATTAAACATAAAATTCAGCTTGCACTTTCCAACAAAGACAAAGTTTAGTGCATAAACAAGCATCAGTCATCATCTTTCATTTATTAAAATTTTAGATATTTTTACTTATTTCTTCTTTTGTGTGTATCTTTGTTCCTGATTTTACTGTTCCCTCAACACCTTCATTGCAGGAAAATGTGGGGCAATGACTACATAAATAAAATGTATGTAATACATTATTAAACATAATAATAATCATAATTATCATTCTATTATTTTTTTGCTGTGGTAAGTCACTCAGACAAGGGGTTAGTTATGTGGGGTTAGGGTTAGGTTAGTGTTAGGTGCAAGGCTTGCTGGCCGTCCCACCTTCTTTGGATGCATCTGATTGCTGGGTGGGCTTTGGGGGGCACAGAGACATCCTGTGGTGTGCAGGGGTTTTGGAGGGAAGACTCTGCACGGCAGGACGGTTGGTCTGCTCAGCCTGATTTTGCTCCTGAAGGGGAAGTTAATCAGGTTTCAGATTCAGTCACATCATTTTTGATGTAATACGAGCATCCAGGATAACAAAAACATGTTGCAGTGAAATTGTTTCAAAAAATATAATTTATTTGTTTATTGAATGTCCCTTGTAGTGTAGGTTTCAGTAGAATCTTTAGTTCTTGAGATTAAGATCAGAGAATCATGTACCCTATAGGAGACAAAAATTAATTGCTGGGTCTCACAGTAACAGATTAAGTAAGATCATGGCTGATGGTGTATTTTTAAATATATGCTTTCCTTCATTTGAATGCCCAATCGTATTTTTATGAACGCTCCCCTATCGATTTGAGAGACTGCGGACGAGCGCATGCTCTCCTCAGAAGTGCGCAATGACAGCTGTCGCATCTTATCACACTGCAGCCCGAGCTTGCGAGACGGATGGCTACGATTTAAGGGCAACTCAACAGGCGGACCAGAAAGTGCCTGTTCCACCTGCCGGTGTGCTGTGAGAGGCTGTCATCCTGGATGACTCAAACCCTCCCATCCCTGGGCAACGCTGGAGCCAACGGTGTGTTGCTCTGTGGAACTGCCAGCTGGTCAGCACTCTCTTGCTGTATTTATGTCTTGTTCATAGATCTGTATATGATTGTTTTTATACTGAAAGCACAAAAGCTGAATCTTCATTGTCCGTTAAACATGTGTTTAATGGGTGCTGAAAGTTTCTATTTTATTGTAATTACATATGCATTGGTGTGTAGGAAAATAATTCCGATCTTATTCCCAGCTATTGGTCCATTGAAAAGGACTGAATTAAAGAACACAAAACACACAGCTGATGTGCGGCACAATGATAGGAATCTTATGAGACCTGTGTTTTGTAGTTGTTCCAATGACCTTCGGTATGGACTTATTGTACGTCACTTTAGTTAAAAGCATCTGCCAAATAAATGCAATGTAATTATTGTAACTGGCCAGGACTGGACTGGACAGTGCTGTTCCACTCCAATGGATTTGTAAACTAACTCCAGTTTTGGATTTACACATTTCAAATGTCTAATCTTGATCACTTGCTGACAATGCTCTCGCTATTATACTCACCTAACCACACCCCCCCTCTCCCCAACACACCCCCAAGCCACACCCGATGGGTACTGGCTCACCTGTGCAGAGGGGGAACGGGTTGAGGCAGAGGTGAAAATAGGCAGATCGGGCTGTGCCACACCCGCAGAGCTGGCGGGAGTGAAAATCAACTGCCAGAGACCAGGATAAAAGGAGAGAGAAGAAGAGAGAGAGAGATGCGAAAAGAACGAGAGAATTAGAGGCCGCCTGAGAAGTCACAAGAATGACAAATAACGACCAGAGGTGAGAATGACAGAGAAGAACAGAACGTAGGAGATAATGTGAGAAAGAAAACCACAAAGACCATGAAAAAGGAAATGACAGAATGAGAGAGTGCTTGAGAGTGGGGGTGGGGCGGGAGGGAGAGAGAGATGCAGGCAGCGAGCTGAGGACGTTCAGGTGGAGAAGAGCAAAGAGAGTAGGCTAAATCAAAAGCGTGCATGTCAGCCGTGGCTTCTTCGACTGCGCCTTTGATCGAAGCAGCCACGACTACTTCATTCACACATCAAACGAGTTTTGGATGCGAACTAGAGATTCTCGGAAAGATAGAAAGAAAACAAAAACTTTTTGTTGTGGTGCAAGAAAGTGCATCTGCTTCAGAGGTAGAGTCAGCGAGTAAGCACATAAAGACTCAGCTTGTTTTCTCGCAGATTTGCAGCAAACCTTTTCTCACTAATGTATATGACTGAGTTTTATCTGTAACAACATATCCCACCCCTGGCTTAAAACCTATAATCTGTTTTTCTAAATGTTAGGGCATTGATCACTAGTCCAAACTACTGACTGTGCTGCTATAATACTCATTACATTACAAATTTCATGACCAGAGTCCAGCATTGTAACCATTACTCCAGTTATATCCAATTTATTACAGCACTGTTGGAGCAGTTACTGGAAAGGGGGAGGGGGTGAGTCTATTTATTTATTTATCCTTTGTTTTATCAGGAGAGTCCCATTGAGATTAATGTCTGTTTTAAAAGAGTGTCCTGGCCAAGCGGCAGCAAGCAAGACAATAGTAATTAAGTAAGACAATACAAGACAATGTTCCTCTTCCTTACCATCTGGGCATGCAGATACACATGGGCCTGGTTGGTGCTGGAAGAGCCATTCCCTGCTAGCCAGGCCTGCTGGGATATCATGCTCCTGCTGGTTGTGGAGCAGGAGACCTGGGCGCGGCTGTCCGGCTGAGCTGTGGGGGGCAGTGCTACCTGGGGGAGAGTGACAGGGAGGTGATAGGAAAGAGAGAGGGGAAAGGGAGGGGTGCATAAAGAGAGAATGGTGTGATGGTGTGAGGGAAAGAAAGGTGAAGTTTGTATGGAGGAATAGTTGATGTGTAAAAAAGAGGGATTTGCACAGAAAGAGCGAGGAACAGAAAGAATGAAGAGGGAGGTGGCAATGTAGTATATTTACTGTTAAATTGCAAGTTGTGTTATGAGTGCAACAGTATCCACCTGGTACACTGCACACAGATGGACACTTGTGCTCATTTGAATGTTTTTTGTAGTGTGTACATTTGATATTCCATCCATGATCACTTTCCTTCTTTTCACTCCCCCTGTATTAGGTCAACCAATGTTTTTTATAAATATCACAAATACAGCCACTCAATCGTATAAATTAGAATGTGCCTTTCCAGTGTCTGCACAGACCCCTGGAGGATACCAATTCAACTACTTGGTTTACATCCCTGCAGGTCACAAAAATAGGGCTGTAATTAAGCAATAAAGCACCTAAAAACTGAAAGAGAAAAACTGAGAATGAGAGACAGCTATGTGCCAACATGCAAACCGCTTCACATAATGCAACATTTCCAAAATAAGTACACCCTTTTGTCTCTTTGCCTACAGCATATTAAATACTCAGAAGTGCAGATAGTTGCATTGCATTTGCTGACAGCGTACAGCCACTCACTTCCTGAGTAGAGTTTCTGCTTGGGTGGCACCTGCTGACATGAAACCTGGCAGAGAATGTTCTTCGAAGGCCTCGAACAACAAACAAGGGTCCTGTTACACTAGGAAATTGCATAGACCTCTGCGCTTAAATCATAAATCACCCGACAGACAAAGCAATCCATAATTGTCTTTGCCATTTGAGAGACGGCTTTGGAAGAGAGACTCACCTCCAGGTCCTTCATGTCTGGTGTCAGGAGCCCAGAATTTGCTTGTTGGTTTGAGAGCAGGATGCTGCTAATGCGCTGTGGGGTTTGAGGCTCTCACGCTTGTGAACAGGAGGCACAGGGGGGAGGGGTGTGAAAGCGCCTCGCCGGCGTGCCTGTTGGTCAGAGTGCAGGGGTGTAGAGGAGTGGGGGTGTACTTACTGAATGCTCAGATGTATTGGGTGACTGAGAAATGCTCCCTTTGAGTGAGGAGGAAGAGGAGGGGGAGGAAGAAAGCAGTCGTCTGTTTCCTGACCCCATGGCCTAAAAGAGCGACACCCACATTCATTAGAGAGGATTGGTACCCTCTCACGCACATGCATGCATGCACATACACACAAACACAGGCGTGCATGCACAAAAAAACACACTGGGGTATCATACGCCGGGTGTGATAGACAGGAAGTGACATTTGCACTAGGTTTTGATGTGATGCTTGCAGATGCAGATGCACCTCACCTGCTGTGCCCCACTTCCTCTCCACATCAGCCACTGCACATACCTGTCTGTATTCACACACTGAGTATACCTATCTCTACTCACCCACTGAGTATACCTGTCTCAACCCACACATTGAGTAAACCTGTCTGAACTCACACACTGTGCAAAGCTGTTTATATTAACAGACTATACGTCTCTCCTCACACACAGACTGTATACAACTCTTAAAGCACAGAGGAAACCTGTCTCTACTCTACTCACTCACCGAGTATACCTCTCCACTCACACACTGATTATAACTCTTTCTACTCACTCACTGAGCATAACTCTTTACTCACTCACTGAGTATACCTATCTCTACTCACTCACAGAGTATACCTCTCTCTACTCACACACAGAGTATACCTCTCTCTACTGACATACTGAGTATACCTCTCTCTACTCACACACTGAGCATACCTATCTCTACTCACTCAATCACTGAGTATACCTCTCCCTACTCACTCGCTGAGTATACCTCTCTACTCACACAATGAGTATACCTCTCTCTACTCACACATTGAGTATACCTCTCTCTACTGACACACTGAGTATACCTCTCTCTACTCACACAGAGTATACCTCTCTCTACTCACACAATGAGTATACCTCTCTCTACTGACATACTGAGTATACCCCTCTCTACTCACACAGAGTATACCTCGCTCTACTCACACACTGAGTATACCTCTCTACTCACACACTGAGTACACCACTCTACTCACACAGAGTGTACCTCTCTCTGCTCACACACTGAGTACACTGCTCTACTCACTCACAGAGTATACCTCTCTCCACTCACACACAGAGTATACCTCTCTCTACTCACACACTGAGTATACCTCTCTCTACTCACACATTGAGTATACCTCTCTCTACTGACATACTGAGTATACCCCTCTCTACTCACACACTGAATATACCTTCAGACAGAACCTGGCCTGTGTTCATCCCCAAGCTCCCAGCACTCCCGAGAGAAGCAGTCACTGGATTTGGGGGAAGCTGAAGCAATGTGAGACACACAGTAAGAAGAGCCATGCAGAGGCTATGTCAGCTGTTTCTCATCCCTTACCCACCCACCCCACATCTGCCAAGCAGTGGCCTGGACCAGAAGCCGGTGCTCCTGGGCTGTGCATGCCTGCCGCAAGTACTGTGCGGCCATGCCCAGAATCCGTGGCACAACCTGCTGGATCACCTGCAGGAGGAGGAGGAGGAGCAACACACCAGCACTACAGCGGGGCAACAGTCTCCCTGCCAACAAGCAAGCACACAGCCAGAGATCCCACAAGATGGAAAGCACACAACACAGTGGAGCGTGGCACAACAGCAGTAACATTATAATATTACACAAGCTAGCAGTATAACAAACAGCACCACCTACTGCATGGATGACTAAGTTATTAGTCGGGCGTGTTATTTCATCTAATGTTCAGTAAAAGAACATGACAGTTACCACATGTGGCTATTTGCAGATTTGCGGAACTTCAATGATGTGGATTATGGGAGTCATGAGTGGAACATGCTCATGGAACTAGATGCTCCTAATTTAAATAAACTATCTCTGCAAGTGCTTTTCTTTTCTTTAACATTTTCCTCTTTTTTAGTGAATGGGGATTCTCATGAGGGCGTGAAAAAGTGTCAATGGTATAATGTTGTTATGCCCCTTATTTTTTATTTCTTCGTTATTTTTACTTTATGTCTCCTGATTTAGTTCAGTATCTTAGTTAAAAAACATTTGGGTGGAAGGTGTTGCTACCTGGACTGTGTGCCTGTTGCTGAGGGTGCTGCAGGGGAAGATGGGAGGAGCCTGGGTGCTGCAAGGGGAGGATATGCTGGCAGGGGCCGTCTCCCTGTCCGTTTCTCCTGAGCCCTGCTCATCTGTCTGCCCGGAGCCCCCTCTGTCCATCTCTTCAGGGTAGGTGGGCCAGGGGGGCTAAGCAGCAGGGATGGGGAGAGAGGGATTAGCTCTCCATCTGTGCCATTCAGTTCTGGTTATGGGCTGACTGATGTTGCCTAAATTAATTGATCCATTGATTGCTCCTTTGCTTTGCTATGACACTCAAAATTGAGCTCAGGTGCATCCTGTTTCTATTGATCATACTTGAGATGTTTCTACAACTTGATTGGAGTCCACCTGTGGTAAATTCCATTGATTGGACATGATTTGGAAAGGCACACACCTGTCTATATGTAAGGTGCCACAGTTGACAGTGCATGTCAGAGCAAAAACCAAGCCATGAAGTCGAAAGAATTGTCCGTAGACCTCTGAGACAAAATTGTGTCGAGGTACAGATCTGCGGAAGGGTACAAAAAAAATTTCTGCAGCATTGAACACAGTGGCCTCCATCATTCTTAAATGGAAGAAGTTTGGAACCACCAGGAATCTTCCTACAGCTGGCCGCCTGGCCAAACTGAGCAATCGGGGGAGAAGGGCCTTAGTCAGGGAGGTGACCCAGAACCTAGAGTGGCCAGACGGAAGACACTCCTCAGTAAAAGGCACATGACGGCCTGCTTGAAGTTTGCCAAAAGGCACCTTAAGGACTCTCAGACCATGAGAAACAAGATTCTATGGTCTGATGAAACCATGATTGAACTCTTTGGCCACAATGCCAAGTGTCATGTCTGGAGGAAACCAGGCACCGCTCATCACCTGGCTAATACCATCCCTATGGTGAAGCATGGTGGTGGCAGCATCATGCTGTGGGGATGTTTTTCAGTGACAGGAACTGGGAGACTAGTCAGGATCGAGGGAAGGATGAACGGAGCAAAGTACAGAAAGATCCTTGATGAAAACCTGCACCAGAGTGCTCAGGACCTCAGACTTGGGCAAAGGTTTACCTTCCAACAGGACAATGACCCTAAGCATGCAGCCAAGACAACGCAGGAGTGGCTTCGGACAAGTCTGTGAATGTCCTTGAGTGGCCCAGTCATAGCCCGACTTGAACCCTTTCGAACATCTCTGGAGAGACCGCAAAATAGCTGTGCAGCAATGCTACCCATCCAACCTGACAGAGCTTGAGAGGATCTGCAGAGAAAACCCCAAATACAGGTGTGCCAAGCTTGTAGCGTCATACCGAAGAAGACTCGAGGCTGTAGTGTAATCGCTGCCAAAGGTGCCTCAACAAAGTACTGGGTAAAGGGTCTGAATACTTAAGTAAATGTGATATTTCAGTTTTTTATTTTTAATAAATTAGATAAAATTTCTAAACCTGTTTTTGCTTTGTCATTATGGGGTATTGTGTGTAGATTGATGAGAATAAAAATGAATTTAATCCATTTTATAATAAGGCTGTAACATAATAGTGAAAATAGTGAAGGGGTCTGAATACTTTCCGAAGGTACTGTGTGTGTGTGTGTGTGTATGTGTGTGTATATATATATATATATATATATATACATACACACACACACACACACACACACATATATATATATATATCTGTGTGTATATATATATATATATATATATATATATATGGCCCGCATTTTTCATTTTCATATCAATATTGAATTTTATTTCATGCATGCATAGTATCTGACAAATGTGGTTAGAGGGTAAAGCCTAACATAACACTATTTAAAATTAGCAGTTTGTAAATTTCTGGGATTGCAGCTGTGGTTGACAAACTTTATAATGGCCCAGACGGTTGAAACACTGGCTTTAAGTAAGTCACACGGAAAGTCATGATGTGCAACAGTGATATGGTATACTCATGTTATTCATTAATTATCTTCAGCCATGCAGAACTGGATTAAATGCACATGTGCTAGCTAATTTATTTATGTCTTTACCTCTTCTGAAGAGGGTAGGCACGAGTTTCTATAAGGTTTCTGTTATATATTTTTCTCCATTGCAGCCCGAAAAAGTATTCGGAGAAATAAAGATTTATCTTATTTCAGCTAAGACAAATAGGCGTGAGTGTTTATATCGGCCTCTTGCGTAATGAACAGCCAACAATTTCCTTCTTTTTAGGGGAAAACAATAACCGGTTTATGTTATATTTTGAAAGACAATCTGATAATTCAGTGTTAAATTTCAATTGGTACATATATGTATGAACAGTATTATTAGGATATACTAATAATTATAATTATGTATCCATTATAATTTATCTCTAAAATGCATCGGTATGCAAGTCGATTCATTCATATTGAGTTTGCCGACTCTGTGAGATAGGCTAGATCCAGCTATTCCATCGCAAACTCAATTTCTGTTCATTAAAAATGTCAATTAATTAGACTATTAATTATCAGATATGAACTGCAGACTTAAGAAAGCCTATAGGATACATTGCAACTAAATTAATGATCTAGTAAACATGCATTAAAAAAATAAATCTGTGGAATCTGAAAGATAGGTCTATAGCGATTTAGCTAATAAACGCATAACTAGCCTAAAAAGGCTAACTTTCAATTAAATCATCTGCCCGTTGCAACATATTCTACTCATGTTACATTATAAAAACTGCACATAAAAGGAAAATATGATTTTATATGTGTCATTTAGCATTGGTCAGTCGTGCAAATGTTTTTTTTTTTATTTATTATTTTAAATGTAGGCCTATTATAGGCCTACTTTAAGAGATTGAGTGGCATCATTCCATGCGGCGTACATGCGCTACGGAATATTTTAAAACCCTGTGCAAATGTTCATAGCCTAAATGTGCACAGGGTTTTAGAATATATACCCATAGAATTTAGTTATTTGGACCTCATATCATGACAAACGGAAACGCCAGAAACTAAACATATAGCAACAGCTCAAATATGTATTTCAATTCATAGACCGATGGAATGAAATAAGTTAAGGTAGAACACAGGCTATATTGTTACGGATGTTACTGAGGTGCTAACTGCGGGAAGTGTTCAATCAGTAGTAGCCTATACATGAAATTATGTTAAGTGGACAGCTTTTTTTTTGTAAAATACCGCATTATTTCGCAAAGACAGCAACCATGTATGTCCTTCATTGAAGATGGTCGTATAACTTTAATAATAATAACAATAATAATAATAATAATGTTGGTATTATTATTATTATTATTGAAATTCTGAGTAGGCCTATATACCCCCGATAAGGAAATATCGTCTAGTCAACATTAGTAAAAAGGTGTTCGTTTTGTTTTAAACTAAATCATGTCAATAGTTACCAAAAAAATTCACATGGGCACACTCATAGCGATAGCCAGCGCCAATCCCCCGTAATTTTCATAATCCAAAAATATGTCATG
Organism: Anguilla rostrata; assembly: GCF_018555375.3. Classification (NCBI taxonomy): domain Eukaryota; kingdom Metazoa; phylum Chordata; class Actinopteri; order Anguilliformes; family Anguillidae; genus Anguilla; species Anguilla rostrata. The sequence goes on along the minus strand of NC_057936.1, from coordinate 39,760,714 downwards.
CCTGTTCATAGTTTTGCCAAATAGCCTCCTATTAAACTACTATTGGATAAAAAATGGGCGTGTCTAAACATTTCTCACTCATTTCCTTGTAGTCGCGCATCAGCAGATATAAAAGCACAGCCATGGCGATTCGTTACCCTCCCAGAAAATAATAATAATTATAATAATAATAATACAAAGTATAGCCTATAGCTACAGTATCATATATGGCTTACGTCCCCTCTTATAATAGCTACCTTTAATAGGAAGTCGCGTTAACACACGCACGGTATGTCTAGGGTAGGCGATATTCAGAAGAACGACTGCGCATCAATGACAGCTTTCAAAGCACAAACATTAAGTTTCCTCACATTGTTTTTTTTTTTTTTTTTACCTGTCCGACATTAATGTAGGACACGGTCCATTTCAAAGTGGCTGCAAAGCTGTAAAGCTGCCGTTTCAGTCCTTCGCGGTACCAGATATACAAATGCGTCAATGTTCTCTAAAATGGAGATTAAAAAAAAAAATAAAAAAATCTGGCACAGCAAGAATAAAACAGACACAGCACCGCTTGCAGTGTAGGAGGACTTTATACATGCTCACACATTCAAGTTTTTAATGCAGGCAAGAACCTTCATTTCCACTCGAGACAGTTTGAGCTCTCTCTCTCTCTCTCTCTCTCAATTCAAATGGCACTTTGTTGGAATGAAAAATAACAGTGTTACCAAAATATAGTACACCGTTTTACAAACGTAAATAAAAAACAATAAAGAACAATTAACAATAGCTTGCATGTTGAAAAGAATTCTATACAATACACATATATACCTAAACACACATATGTAAATATTATATATGCATACATGCATATACACATGCACACACCATACCACACACATATACGTGCATGTGTATTGTAGTATTCATGAACACATACACACATACTACAAGGCACACCATACACAGTGCAATATACTCTTTAATATGAATACTGTAAAATATACAGTAAGTAGTTGGCAGCAATTAGCTTGTAAGTTACTGTAATACATTTCACAGAATGTTTACTGTAATAACAACTACATTACTGAAATGATTCCTGTAATAACAATTACAGTAAACATACTGACAAATATATTAAAGTAACTTACAAGCTAATTTTGCTTACTGTTACAGCAAGTTACTGTAAATTTTTACAGTAACTTGCTGGCCGGCAGACTGGTCGCCAATCCACCGCACACCATTCACTCAATCTACAAGCAATTTAGAGTCTACAATAAGCTTAACTTGCATGTCCTTGGGCTGTGGGAGGACATCAGAGTAAACCCACACAGACACAGGGAGAACATGCAAACACAAAGAATCCCACATGGGATTTGAACCAGGGACCGTTACGCTGTTAGGCGACAGTGGTATCCACTACACCACCCCAACTGCCCCTGTAATACCCCTGTCGGATGACTGACAGGTCTTTTGAAAATGAAAATGTAAAGGTGAGTTTGCATTATTTTAAAAATTTTGTCTGGATAGATGCGTGACAACACGGAAGTAAAATTTTAAGTGGCAGAACTACAGCCAATTTTAATTTATATCAGCCTCGTACCATGAGAAGTTGGTTGGCCTTCAAAAATGAAAAGATGACCAAGTGGAATTATCATCAATCATGTGGTCACAAGAAAGAAATGTTACTTCAAGCATACAGATTTTATGATTTCCGGTTGCATTTTAATTATGATACGGTTGTGTCATATACAGTATGGTATGAAAAATGAAAAGTCAAATGAATTTAAATGTGTGATGTAGTATGATCACATGACAGTTATTTTTTCATGTTACTGCCACCTGCTGGTAGAAGTTTGTAATTTTCACTAGGTCTGGAAAGGGTTATTACAGTTGCACAAAATCTGTCTACCCTAACACCAATCTAATTCAGCAGGGCAACGTGCACATTGAGTCGAACAAAAAACCAACACAGGGCTTCTCCCACATAATAAAAATATCACTGTATCTACACATTTATACAAGTGTTTGTGATTTTAAAATTAGTCCTCAAAAAATCACAATGTTGTTACAGCTGTTACAATTATGCATCCTCTGAGTTCCTATAACTAACAACATGCTTTTTTGCTGGTTTATGTTTACAGAATGCCATCTAAAGAAAAAATGAGAGGGTTGGTACTCAGGGAGGTCATTGCGAGGGCTTCAGATTTGGAGATTAGGGACACTAGATGGTGTTGAAAACCATCTACATGTAGTGCCATTTTGGAAAGACATTATGCATTTTATATGGTGTTTAATATTTGTCAAAGTAATTAATTGTACTTATCAACATGTATGACTTTGTTAATGTTCAGCTAATTTTCTTGCTGCATTGACATAGCATCATCTTCTGGATGCTCCAAGTGATTAATGGAAAAGAAACACCCTGGTCACAAGCATTAACAATAAGCGCACACCAGACTGTTCAGTAGGCTATTTGCTTTGGTGTTAAGGAACAAAGCCAGCACCTGTGGCAGCCATACATGACCAAACTATAACACCCCACAACCATGTTTCACGGATGAGGGGGGATGATTGGGATCTTGGGGATCTTGACCCGCACACTTTGCTCTTGCCATTACTGTGATATAAGTGAGCCTTGATCTCATCTGTCCACGAGACCTTTTTTGAGAAATCTGCAGGCTCTTTTATGTGCCTTTAGCTAGGCCTTCCTGGTTTGCGGCTAATTAGTGCTACGCATCTTGCAGCGTAGTCTCTGTATTTCTATTTGTGAAGTCTTCTATAGACAGCAGTCAATGGCACATCCACACCTGCCTCCTGAAGAGTGTTTTTGAACTGCCAAACAGGTGTTCCCAATAGGCCTGTCAGAAAACTTAGGTAATCGATTGGAACAAAAGTCAGCATGCAACCCAGCCCTCCGGGACGGGAGTTAGGCTATGCAATGTACATAAACTCCTCAAAAAAATGTTTGGAAATTTGTGATTGGTCGATCATATCTCTGTTGTCACTGTATTATTAGCATTGTATCTTATATCATTGGAAAGCCTGTTCATTTCCCTTTACAATGATGTCCCATTTGTAAGGATCATGCATTTGTGGGATGAGCAGCACAGCTGATTATGTGGGTGAGGTCCCAAGTGAAATGTGGCAAATTTCCCTGCCAATGCCAAACAGTGTATTCTCCTGTTGGTGTTGACCCTATTGTTTTGAGCTGTTTGGGGGATTAGATGATTGAACTCTCTATCAGTAACAAGGAAGAAACAAGACATATTGGTAATTTTATGCTTTGTTCATTGAACAAACAGTCTGGAGCCTCAGTAGTGGGTGTAAGAACCATAAGCAGCCACCATACGCAGCCACTACACTAACCCCATCCTCCAAGATGACAACGCTCGCCCCCACAGAGCCAGGGTTATCACAGACTACCTCCAGAATGTGGGAGTAGAGAGAATGGAATGGCCTGCCAACAGCCCAGACCTCAACCCAACTGAACACTTGTGGGATCATCTCGGGTGTGCTGTACGTGCTAGAGTGACCAACGCAACCACGTTGGCTGACCTGCGATGAATCCTGGTTGAGGAATGGAATGCCATCCCACAGCAACTCGTGACCAGGCTGGTGACCAGCATGAGGAGGAGGTGCCAGGCTGTTGTGGCTGCGTATGGTTCTTCCACCCGCTAGTCAGGGGCAATTCCAGGATTTTTTAAAATGAGGTGGCACAGGGGGGACCAAGAACCAGTCAGGGGGCATGGGAAATCTGAAAATTCTATCAGAAATAAATACAGCATTGAAAATTGGCTTAGAAAACACTGGGCACGATTTTAGAAACACTGTGCCCTAATACAGGTGGTATTACATGAATCAGGCAGCGATTGACAGCAATCAAATCCAGTGGCGTTGGGCAAATGTCAGATTGACAGTACTCTAGCCCAATGGCGTTGGGGGGGGCACCAGGGGGGGCCAATAATATTTCAGGGGGGGTTGGTGCCAACCCGTGCCACCCCTTTGGACACGCCTCTGCCGCTACTGAGGCTCCAGACTGTTTGTTCAATGAATAAAGTGTAAAATTACCAATATGTCTTGTTTCTTCCTTGTTACTGATAGAAAGTTCAATCATCCAATCCCCCAAACAACTCAAAACAATAGAGTCAATACCAACAGGAGAATACACTATTTGGCATTGGCAGGGAAATTTGCCACATTTCATTTGGGACCCCACCCACATAATCAGCTGTGCTGCTCATCCCACAAATGCATGATCTTTACAAATGAGACATCATTGTAAATGGAAATGAACAGGCTTCCCAATGATATAAGATACAATGCTAATAATACAATAACAACAGAGATATGATCGACCAAACACAAATTTCCAAACTTTTTTTGAGGAGTTTAGAATAAACTTCAACGCCCAGTATGCTTTGCGAAAGTAAACTTCACGTTAATCTGTTTAGCTACCGTCGTCAAGGTGTAATTTAACCCGATTAACCATGGCGTCCTAAACCCAGCAACTGGTATCACGGAATAAGAGCAAATGATCGGGAAATTCGTTTAATTAGGGATATGAAAAAAGCAGACGTAGGCTTAAAAATATATAGGTATAAGCGACAGTAAAAACTATAAACGCGTTAGACTAGACTAGATGGTAAACATTAGGCTACTATGTTAACCGTTGGTGCTCAAAGATTAATTAGAAACCAGCTGTGCGTATTCTACTATTGCTAGAATGTCAAACGCAAAAGTTAGTACATCTAAAAATGTCCGAATTAAAACAAGATCTACTGAAACAAAAGTGAGAACTTTAGAAACTAAACCAAAAGGGAAGACGGACCCCCGCGAAAAGAGGGCATCGAGTTGTCAAAGGTGTCACCATAGCAACGAATCCGAAGCCAAGAAGACACCTGATGACCATAGGATAAAAAATGTAAGGAAAACCGAACCTACGGTGGCTTCCAAAAAACATAAAAACACAGCATCTGATCATAAAGAGCATCAAGTGCACAAAACAGCGTATGCATTTCCAAGGTAAGAATACGTAGTCTATTCCGCTTTATTGCTGTAAAAAATTGACAACAATCTGTTACTAATTTTGAGTGAGTCTAATTCATAAATTAAATTGTCAAAGTTAATTTGTCACAGGCCATGTTTTTAAAGGGTTCTGACTTTCGTCTGAAGTAGAGATTTATTTTTACGCATAGAACGCATTTAAATACACGTGAGACAAGTTTTGGGCTCATAACGAGACGTGTGAGTTGGGTTGAAAAGCCTTAATTAGCCTATATTACAGGGTAACTTACGTGTGTTGAGGATCCTTACGATATTTTAATTTTTTAAAACTTTTTTGTGCCGCAGTCAGAAGGCCTATACGGTTATTGCTCCAAACCCAAAGAAAAGGAATGAGATACAGCGAAGTAAGTGGCATTGTGTTCTATTGTCATTTATTTCTTTGCCCAGGCGTTGTATGCAATGTGCCACCACTCGCCAGTCTGTGAAGTCCACGTTGTGTTCACGCGTTTGGACTTTGTAGTACACACACGATAAATACAGCTAGGGATGCTTGTTTGGGTGTAATGTAGCGGAAGATTTATTATCATCATCATAGTAACAATATAGAGTACATAGCAGGTTAGCTATAGTGAAACGTTAGGCATAGGCTATTATTGTTCTCGTCACTTTTGCTTTTTCAGAGGCCGAGGCTGAGCTGACAGCTCTGGAAGATTTCAAACTGAGACACGCGATGGGCTACGTGTCTATCGCCCCCAGAAGAGTAGGTAAGCTTAATTCCAGGCTAGAACACTTAGGCCTACATCGTTAGTAAAGTTGTTGCAGTGATTCGCAATTAATTCGAAATTAATTTATTATCTGATATGTATAATATATTTTACTTTATCGCAATATCACAAATTTTAAACTGCTACCTTCTGGATCTGCTCCAGTGTTATTTTCCTACTTAAAGCCACCGCAAAAAGTGATCGTGAAGCTGGAGTAATGTTAGCTTTCTAACATTTCTAATTTGTAATTTCCCAAAGAAGCTTGTATGTATGGGCAGTTGGGCACAGGTGCATGTTCAATGTGGTATCTAAACTGACCAGTTAAGAATAAGCTGTCCAGTATGCATTATAGCATAGCAGATTTTAAGTTCACTGCCTTTGCAAAATCTTAATTAAAATATATGCTTACAATCAGTGATTAAACACAAAAGCTTATGTGAAGAATTGTACATTACCTAAACCAGACAGATGTTTGTATCAGTCTTGATAAACCGAGGACAGGTGAAATCGAAATTTGAACGTGTAATACTGAAAATCCCCACAGCGTTGCGCAGTAATGCAACCTCCCAACCATTAACTTCGTTATTAAAATGAAAGGCAAAGTGTTATATTTTACTTTGATTTAAATTAGCTGCAATATTCATGAAGTAAGCTGAATCTAAGTCAGCACCAAATTAAGTTTCAGCCTGTGGTCTCTATCCAAATAATGAGTGTGGTGCTACTGTGGGTCTTCTGAGTGACACTTGTCCAGTTTAATAGTTTTGGATTGTTTTGCTATTTCAGGAGGATGCTTAACTTTGGAAGAGGTTCGGAACAAACAACAGAAAGAAATGCAAATGAGCCAAAAGTGAAAACAGGTATCATTATGATAACACAATGATAAAAAATTCCCTAACACGTTTCTCACATTGAACTAATTTATTTACATGATTATTTATCAGAATACTCATAGTCTTTACACATTTTCAGCGCATTACAAATGCAGTGCAGCAACTGTTTAATTGCAATAGGCCCTACTATCTTCAGCACACAACTATCTTAACAAACCATTGTAAAGAGATTAATTAATGAAGCATAATATATATATATATATATATATATATATATATATATATTATTTATTTATTTTTTTACAGTAGTTTTTAACAATGTCATTAACATAATAAACTTTGATTTGTGTCTTTTTTTTCAGGTGAAAGGATTTATGACTAAAGCTGTCCTACATAAATGATAAATGAGGTTTTAACAGCAAGTTTAACTCACTGTGGGAAAAGGAAAAAAGAGTGTGTACATCAGGGCTTATAATATTTCTCAAACTTGGTCCAACAAATCCCTGAATTACTGAATTACGATTTTTATTTTACATCTCCACAATTTAATCAGTATATAAATTCTTTAAAGAAATCCACTAAGGCTGTTTGTGCTAATATTTTTCCACATTTTTGTTAATATATGCACCTCCTGAAAACTTTGCTAAGTTTACTTTGTTGTCCAGTAATTTGGTTATTGTCGCACTGAAAAATGTTTTCTTTTAATTGATATCCTTACATCCTGATTGGGATTCCATTGCCAGATCAATCAAAACTGATAAATTGATAAATTGACTGATAAAAAGCTGGACCAAAAACTAGGATATACTGTGGTCTTTGTACAAGAATGAGAAATGCAGATTTGTACATACATGTAACATTCTGTTTCAGTTGTTTCATCACAATGACCAGTTTGCTTACAAAAACATACTATCCTACATACATGGTGAGATTATAATTAAGTAATGCAGCCTTGTATGACATACAATGCTGCATTTCTTAATTATATCACCATAGGTATAAATTAATACAATGGCAAATATATATTAAAGAAGCACAGATTGTATTGTAATACTGAGGTTATCTTCTATTATTGTGCTAAATTGTTTTGCTATGAAGGCTTAAGTGTCCTTCTTAGTTGCACTTGTACTTTTGAGTAAGTCCTGTAAATTATAACAGCTAATAAGGGATTCGTATGGACTGAATCTTTTGTAATGTGTTAAACAGTGTTATATCTTGCGCTGTTGTAATAATTTCATCTTTTTATTATTGTTATTGAATTATGAACATTTAATCCATTTAACATTTAATCCATGTACTGTACAAGGATAAATACCAATTAGCACTGCACAAGGATAAATATCAATTTGCTTGTGTCTGAGTGAGAATATTTGAAAGGTTGTAATTGCAACTGTAAAATAATATGGTTAACCAAATCGTTCCAACTTTTTCAATGGGACAAAAAAATAAAATTAATTTGGTTCTCCTGCAATTTCTCACCTTTTACATAGGAGCCTTATAGGAGTGCTGATAGACATCCTTGGTTTCACATGAATTAACACAACACGTTAGTTAACCTCGAAAAAGTTTTGAACGGGAAAGTAACTGTGATATGAGGTATGATTTATAATTTGCACAACGGTCCTAAACGAGTTAGATATGAAATGTCAATTCAATGTATTGTTGTTTTACTAGTAAACTACAATACCCAGAAGTCAGGAAGGACACTGGACACTGCAGCGGAATGTTTTGCTTCCAGAATTTGTCATTGACTAAAGAACGCAATTCCCCAAATATTACATTAGCTAGATATAAATCACATTTGCATACTTAATATTTTTGTTTTCATATACATGTAACAAAATGTATTTCATTTGTTTGATCTACGATACTTTATATTCATAGTTTGATGTAGCTACCTAACGAACTGCTAGTTAGCTAGTTGAATAGCTACTATCCATATTGGCGCAGAGTGACACGACAGCCCACGTGTATTCGTTGTTGTGTTATTGTTTTTGTTGTTATCACTTATTAATTGTTTACGTTAATGAATAGTTAGGTAATTTAGTTGGGTAGCCATCCGTTATTAGTTTCAGGTACAGCCCTCCTCCCGTCGCATTCCAGTGTTCGATTGGCTAATGTTACTTGAGAGGCCTCTGCTCTTGAGTTGGGAGTGTCTTGCTAGCTGCCAACCCGAAACTTAAGAAACAACCTGGGCTTCCAAACAAATAGTTAATTAGACAGCATATTGAACATCAGTTTTAGAGGGGCTTTGCTCACTTTCTGTCATTGTTTTTTTAGCTAGCCTACGCTAAACTGCTATCACAGCTCTCTGAAGACTCACGTCAGAACGGCGTGCGTTGTAAGGTGCTGTCTGAAGTAAGAACTTCCTCGATTCCGTTAACGTTGGCTAGCTATTGTTAGCTACTAGCGGAGTTAAAGATGCCAACGTTGCGGGACAGCACTATGTCCCACCCCGGCGACAATCCTCATCAGGTCCGAGTGAAAGCTTACTATAAGGGGTAAGTGGAAACCGCGCTTGACGGTGGCTGCGTCTGTGTGTGGGACACTAGTTGACTTGGCTGCTAGCTACGTGCTATGTGAAACGACCACTGCTGCTTAGCTACCTTGCTGGCGACCTAGCCAGAAGTATCTAACGAGAAAGTTGGCCAGTAATTAACGAGGTAACTAGTCAGACGAAATTGAACTTGACTAACGCAACTGATTTCTTAATTTACCTCGTTAGCCATGTAACGTTAATGTTGCTAAGCCTCACGTAATCACCACTGTACTGTAACGTTAACCCCTAGCACCAGGCTAGCTAATGTTTGTTGAACTGTTAGTACAAAGCCTTTTATTTACTTACCTGGCACTGATTGCAAGTGGGTAGGCTACTTCATATGAAAGGGAAGTCCCATAAGAATTTATGCGTAACTAACTATGGATTGGCTGCTATCTGTTCAAATAATATGTTAGTTAATAGCTAACGTTATTTCTATGTAGCATAGTAACAAGTCATATTTTGTTATGCTTGTAACGTTGACAAAGGGTAACTCTTGGTAGTCTATTAGCTAACTAGTCTTAACGTTTGAGGTAATTATGTTAAGCTAGCACCACCGAGGTATTGATATGAAACCAATGACTAGTTGGCTCGTTATGCTACTATGCTGGCTTTGGTTCTCCTGTCTTTCTCATTTCATCATTGGAAAAGTCGCTGCTGGTCACAATGATACCACATTCCACTCTTTCATTTCTTAAAGCTATGTGTGAAAAGTCCCATATGCAGCCTGAAATGGCTTGCATTTATTTAGACATCACAGGTCGCCCACGTACGCGACTCCATGCTACCGTTACTGTCAATGACAGTGATGGCTGTGGTCTGTGGGCTAACTAGTCCGGAATACACCACTGCAAGGCGTCACTACATAGTTAGTGTTATGGTCTTCAGCGACTTGTTAATATCCTTAAGAGCAGGGAAGAATATTCCATAAGGGAAGTACTATTCAATAAAATCCAATGAGGTCTTCTATTCTGAGCTGACAGATAAAATCAGGGAGTGTTCGGTTTGACAAACGAACTAATTTAACTAACTAACACGTTGTCTCACAAGGACTGCCAGCTTAATGATTACTGTTATTGACCTAGGTGAACTGGGCTGCAGTCTTTCTTAATTATCTAATTATCAGAACAGCATCATATTAGTAGAGTAGCTAAGAGAGTTGGAAACCATCTCACCGCTAACTTGCTAGGGTGTGACCTCATGACATTGCGTGGGGTTATGCGTAAAGAAGGATTATAATTCTTTGTAGAATAATTATATTCTGAAATGGAAGTCATCTGTATATGACGTCTGGCTATTGACTGTCATCTGTGTGTAAAGATTGCGTTCATGTTTTGCCGGAACTGGACAAACCAGTAATGCCAGAGGGTGTGTTCTCCAATGGTCCTGACACACACACACCCACGCTCACTCTCTCACTCACTTGCATGTGATTTTCTGAACGGAATCATCTAGCTATCGCTGGTACACTGGCTGAAAGAAATTTCAGCTATGCCTGCAATGCGCTGTTAATCACTGACTTCCATTTGTGCAAGGGTTCATTCGTTTGTTGTCCCTGTCTTTTTTTTCTGCTGTGAATCGTGAAGTTGTGTATGTTTGAATCATTTTTCAATTAGGCACTTTTGGATTGGAGGCCCATTTGTTGTAATAAAAGTGCAATGACATGTTGGCTGTAAATTTAATAGGAAGGTGAATAAATTTGTCTCCACATTTCTTGAACTTCTGGCTTCAGTTAATGGGATTCATTTGAATAACCTTTTACCTAGGTTTGTGGGCTACTCATGGAGTGAGCGTGAATATTAAAGCTATTAATACTCTTGTTTCTGTGTGTGTGTGTGTGTGTGTGTGTGTGTTTCATGTTAGACTTAGTCAGTTGTGCAGACTGCAGAGGGCAGAATAGTTAATTACCTTCCAAAATTATTTATAATTACTCAGTTTATTTTTCCTCAGAAAACATTATTTGCCTTCAGGGTTTGAGATGTCAGTCCTGTTATAACGGTTGCTTTTCTTTTCCCATTTGTTACGTAAGCTACTGTTGGCCATTATCCATTAAGTGACATAATTGTTTGTTGCGTACAGTTTTAAAATACAAGTTTGTGAAAAAACATTTTTCAGAATCATGAAATCTTTCAGGACGGCACAGTGGTGCAGTGGGTGACACTGTCGCCTCACAGCAAGAAGATCGTTGGTTTCAAATCTCGGCTTGGGGCCTTTCTGTGTGGAGTTTGCCTGTTCTCCCCGTGTCCGCGTGGGTTTCCTCCGCGTAATCCTGTTTCCTCCCACAGTCCAAAGACACGCAGGTAGGCTGATTGGAGACTCTAAATTGCCCATAGGTATAAGTGTGTGAGTGAATGGTGTGTGTGCCCTGCGATAGATTGGCGGCCTGTCCAGGGTGTATTCCTGCCTCTCGCCAAATGTACACTGGGATAGGCTCCAGCACCCCTCATGACCCTGCTCAGGATGAGCAGGTATAGATAATGGATGGATGGATGAAATCTTCCACTTTCTGAATGGTTAGAAGAAAGAAGTTAAAATCTTTGACCTGGTCTTATCGCTTTCCACACAGGGTATGAATTAGTGAGGAGTCCTTATCAGCATTTACATGTAGTTTACTTCGACTCCATCTCTCTGTTTTCCCCGCAGAGATTTGGCGCATTTTCCAGGAACATTTCGAGTGTGTATTTGAGACACTTGTGAGAATGTGGATGCACCTCATACCCTCTCAAACCCTTACATTCTCATGGTTACGCTCTTTATTCGCTTGGCAGATGCTCTTGTATCGAGCGAGCCTTTAGCCTACTGTTCGTCTGTGGATACGGCGAGATCGAGGCGTCCGGTGGAGACCTTGTGGGAGGCCGGTGGCCCAGCTGAGCGCTGGCAGACGTCGGAGAGCAGGGAGCATCCCAAAAACAAGCGGAGTACCTGCCAGGCTTCTCAGAAGAGGCAGCTGCTGCTCTCACAGAAACCCTCTCCCATTGGAGAGGTGCTAGAGCCTGCCCTGTGCGTGGCTCAAGTGGCTTCTGTGAAGCACAAAGGCCCCCTCTCATGGCCCTTACCCACCAGCTTGTAGGAACTGAAAGAAGGCAGGAAATATCCACAACGGAGACCAGTCACTACACGATTTCTGGAGCATGTTCATGTTTGCTGCCCCACCGCACCTCGAATACCGTGAAGATTAGGCCAGGAGGAAGTGGCAGTAAATGTAACTTGTTACAGTTACATTTACAGTTAAGACGTCTATTTTTTTGTAATCCTGCTTCAGTTTTTAAAATATTTTTCGGGGGCACTATTTAACTGAGTGGTTCATGCCCAGTTCAGCTAAACACAGAAATCTTTTGGCAGACCTTTTCGTTACAGGGTCTGACTCAAACTTTCTCTGAATGTCGTCCTATGACCAGATACTGATTGAAGCTGGCACCTCGTTGTTGTTGGCACCTCGTTTCTCTGTTTTACTTTTCCATTTCCATTTAAACTTTTTATGAAGACTCGCTTACTCTCTACCTGCTGCTCTTTAAATGTTGCTGGTACTTAAAAATAGTGCTTGGTCTGCTTGGCGATTCTCTCAAATATTGTTTTCCACTGATGCAAATCGGTGGTGTTCAGTTCTTGGGTTCTGGAAAAGGTTCCCCCATTGGAAAAGGGCCATTGTACTTTCTATCCACAGTGTTCAAGGGCACTTCATTGTACCTCCCCCTCCCCCCCCACTGCATGGGTTTTTGAAGGTCTGTTTTTTGCATTTACAAGGGCATATTCACCATACCCCCCACCCCTCCCCCCACCTATGAGTGTGAGCAGCTGGGTGCTGTGAATTTGATCGCACGCACGCTTTCGCCCGCACACCCCCTTCCTCATTGTGGCCCGCCAGGCCTGATGCGTTGTGTTTCCTGCGTGCTGATTGGCTGTCGATGGAGAGGCTTCTCTCCACCCAGCACTGTCTCCTTAATGACAGCTCTTTGCAGGAGTGGACACAAAAGATAGTGTTTTAGCCGTGGTGAATGTGCAGGGTGGCTGCCTCCTGTCCTCATCCATGGCTTTATCTGGGAGTCAGAGCCCGGAGCTCTAAAGGGAGGAGAACAGAGGCAATGTGCTGCTGTGTGACGCTGCATTGTCGTTGCTCTGTCAGCGTGAGAGCGTGCGTATGCATCAGTTTGTTTGTGTGCGTGTGCGCGTGCAAGAGCGAGCATATGTGAATATGCGCTTATGCAAAGTGGATGTGTACTTATGCCAGCAGTAGCACTGTGTGTGTAGGCGCTTGTTTGTGTTGGTTGTGTCTTTGCCTTTGTTAGAATGTGTGTTTGAGAATGTGTGTGTGTGTGTGAGACTGTCTGAATCTGAGTTTCCATATTGGGTGTATACTTACATCAGCGGTAGGTGTGTGTGTGTCGCTGCCTCTACTTGTCACTTAAAGCACAGCACAGTAGATGTCCAAACTTTACACGCAGTGCAATGGTGCCCCCGGTGGCTGTTGTGGACCACTGCAGCTTTAATCTCCGGAAGCTGGCTGCGTTGTCGTAGCGACTTCCCCGGCTTTGCAGCCCTATGCTCGGCAGATGAGGTGACAGAGCTCCAGAGGCTGAATTAGGCACTGTGGGCCTCATGCCTCCCTGGCTTTTACGAGCTTATCAAACACCACACCCAGCCACGCCCCCTCTACTACTGGCCGTCCAGGCCAGTCGTGCTGCTGGTATTCATTCTTTCCCTCTAATCAGGACTGATTTAAACCTGATGCACCAGGTGAGTTAAATCTCTGGCCCAGTCAGTGGCATTAATCGATCAATTAACTATCCGGTAGAAGAAAAAACCAGCAGTTTTACTCGCCGCAAGGGCCAAAGTCCCACACTCTGTCACCCTGCCTGTGTGCTGCCTCGGCACCGAGCCCAGAAGGTGTTCAGCCTTGAGGGCTGGGGCATCACACACAGTGTGAAACAGCTGGAGGAGGCGGCGGCGGCGGGGGGGGTTCTGCTTGATGTCTTATGCGGAGGAGGGAAGGGAGGAGGAAGAGGAAATGGTGGAGGTGCGGGCAGATGGAAACGTGCAGTGCATTGTGATGCGCTTTAATGCCGTCATGGAGCTGCTGCTCCTCGCCAGCGGTCACGGTCTCGGTCTCGGTCCCGGTCCCGGTCCCGGTTTCCCTGGTTGGCCAGTTGGTCCCGTTCACTTGCCAAAGACTGTAATGAATAAGATTAAATGCACCCCCCGCCCCACTTTGAACGGCTAGTACGCTGCCTAGGAAACTTGTGCCGTCGGCAGTCGCTGCCATGACATTACTGGGTGTTATTTTTCCAAGCAATGCGCCAGATAAAACTGAAAAACAGCTATACCCCCCCCCCCCTCCTTTCTAATCAGACCTGAGTCTGATGTCACCTGCCCAGTCAGCGACATTACTCAGTCAATGAACTGTCAGGTACAATAGAAAGAGCGGCAGTGCTACTGGCCTTAAGGGCTAGATTAGCCTATCTCTGCTGGTGTACTGTGGTGTTTTATTAAGCACTGCTGCTTGTGATGAAGGCTGTTCTGAAATTCCACTCCTCTCAATCAAAACCATAGATTCCACTGGAACTGTGCGTGTATTGAAGCCAGTGTTCCCACAGGTCCCTGAAAACCTTGAAAATGCTCTATTTTGTATTCAAGGTTGTGTTTAAAGGCGCTTGACATTCTGTTGGTCTATGCATTTTGCATTTTTTTTCATTTTTCCCCCTGCTTTGTCCCCAGCTGTACATATCCTGCGTGATGAAAATCCAATCTTGCAAATAAGGTGACAGTAATATTCAGTTTTTTCTTGAATGGTTAGCCTACATTGTGAGGGTGGGGATTTTGTCAATTTGACAAATTCTTGTTTGATTTTTACTAATATGATCAGTTATTTACAAATGACTGTGAAAACTCACAAAACATCCTTGAATAATATTAACCTCTTAAGGCACAAGCCAAATTTTGCCAATCCTTGCCCATTTAGGGGGTACCCTATTTAAAGCTTTATAACTCCAGATGTGAACACCACAGAGACTTGAAAATGGCTTAAATGAAGCAAGACATTTGTACAATTTACAATACTAACACAGATTAGTTTATATTCATAATTTTGGAAGAAATAAAGTGCCACAAATGCAATTGTTTTGACAAAAAATCCAAAATAAATTTGCACTTTTTAAGTTCGCAATGAAATACTGCGAGATTGAATATATGCAGGAGGTTAAACTATACATGTGCTAGGTCAAAAACTTCTTGACCACAAGTTCATAAAATCTAAGGGTGGATATGTAGAACTACTATAGATGTATGAAGCAAAAACTAAGCAGTGTACCCAGCATCTCCAAATCTATCCAAAATGTCTAAATTATGCATTGCTGTAAATCATAACATATCCATGTATTTCACTACAAATCAACTGTTTTGACTCAAGAAAATCACTGTTGCATAATTTTCAAATGGGAATTACAAGCTTTCAGTCAGTACAGTGGTCTAAAATAGCTAGGTGTCCAGAAACATATCCAAAATGTCTCCAAAATTGAATAAAATGTTTTTTGTCCATTATAAAGCATATAAATGAGCCCCTTATGAGGGTTTAAGATGAAACATTGCTATCAGATTAAAAAAATAATGCAAAAACATTGTCACACAATGCGGTACAGTACCTAAATGTGTAATAATTAACTCGTGTGTATTTCTATACTCTGTACTCTCGTATGTTTTATTGTATGGGGATGAGACAACATGAAAACAATTTTCACCCGTCCACCACGTTTTGGCAATGTTCCAGCTCTGTCATCACTGTTGCATGCTTCACAAAAACTCTTACACTTCCGTCTAACGCTTACATTACAGTGTGAAATATTTACATTATATAACACCACTAACCTATTTAAAAATACTCAATTTCAAAAAGAACGTATATAACCGAAATATTTTGAACGATAATACTTACATAGCAATGGTGAAATCTCCTCTATGTTCAGTAGATAGAGACAGAGAGACAGTATCAATTATATTGTTCTATTCGCTTCTGTTTTTCTCCAGAAAACGATGTCAGCTAGGTCTATCAGCAAACATATGGCTTAGCTATGTTCAGAAGTCCTCAATAATAATAGTATTTTTCAAGAAATTACGAAATATCCTTGAACATGTTTCGTTAGGTGCATCGTATTTGTCTGCTAACAGAGTGTGATTGCGTAAGTGAATGCTATGCTAAGAATATTTTCTGTTACGCTGACCTATAAAACGCTATTCCGAAAGCAGAATTAGACATGTTATACATCGTTAGAAAGCTTATACTCTCGCCTACCGAATAAATGAATTGTAAATCTAGTCAGACTGTACTAAAAAGTGCGACGACGCCGTAAACAACAGGTGTGGTGTTACGCACAGCTATTTTGGAAGATACCCAGGCGTCACAGATGCGCCTATATTTCCCAAACGGATTGTCCAAGACAATATATGACCACGCAGTCTCAAAAGGGACATCTCTACACGTACTACTAATGAAACTGAAACAACGCGTTTCTGTTTTCATCTCACACTTTGGTTGCAGTAGCACCGAATGTTTGAGTTTAGTAATTTAGGCACGCGGGCGTGCCCACCACTAGGGGCTGTGCGCTAAGAGGTTAATAACTTTATATATCACTTCTCATACAATAGTCTGCAGCCCAAAGTGCTTCACAGAAGAACGTTTGAATGAAAAAAATGGGGGGGGGGGCAAAAAAAGAAATGGAAAAAATAATAACAGAAACAACACAATGATGAGAGGCAATGTGCATAAAATAGGAGAATGGTAAGATAATAAATAAATCATTATAAATAAATAATAAATAATCCAACATAAAATCCATAATAAAAACAAATGTACTAATTAAAAGCCAACGTAAATAAGTGTGTTTTCAGCAGAAGACTCTCAAACTTGAAGGTCCAGGCCTGGTCCAGGCCCGGTCCAGGCCCGGTCCAGGCCTGGTCCAGGCCTGGTCCAGGCCCGGTTCAGGCCCGGTTCAGGCCTGGTCCAGGCCCGGTTCAGGCCCGGTCCAGGCCTGGTTCAGGCCCGGTTAAAGCCCGGTTCAGGTCCGGTTCAGGCCTGGTTCAGGCTCAGTTCAGGCCTGGTTCAGGCTCGGTTCAGGCCCGGTTCAGGCCCGGTTCAAGCCTGGTTCAGGCCCGGTTCCGGACGGAGCGTCTGGTCAGAGCCGCAAGGCCGGGAGACCCAGGGCTCAGCCGCCTGCTCGTATTCAGTGATTTCATCACTAAGGCAACGTTCATTACTTCAGCTTTACACAAGATGGAGGAGGATTTGTCCATTTCTTTTTCCCTACTACTCAAAATTGCAGTTTGCAGTTTTTTTTGTTGCTGTGGGCAAAAGAGAAGGAAATGCATTTTGGTAGATCACTGGCTAAATAATAATATATATAAAAGAATTATTTAGAAAATATATAAAATATCTATTCATACTGTGAATCTTCAAAGGAAATTTTACCCCTGTTCCATTTCCTATGTTTACCATATGTTCATGTTGTTTCAGTCACTCCAGTAAGGGCAAAGGGAAGCATAGGAAATAGAATATGGGTAGAATTTCCTTTTAAGGTCCACAGTATAGGCTACATCCTTTCAGAGGAGATGCCTTATGTGTGGAAATGCACATGAAGGCAGCAGAAGACCCCTCTCTGCATCCCCTCAGCGTTTCCTGCAGCACGCCCTCCTGTCAGGGTCACTGGGCAGACTAACGCTTTTACCCCTCTGCTTATTTCACTGCTCTTTTCCCCCCTCTCCGTTTTACAGCCATTCTTTAATGAAGTCCGGTGTGTGGAAGTGCAGGTTCCCTTAATGAAGGGGACATAAAGAGTTTGTGGGGCTCTGCCCAGGGATATGGCTCCTTTTTATGAGCTCCCGCGTCCCTCGCCAAGCCCCCTCCCTCCTCTGCAGTGCAGCTGCTGTTTGTTTTGCTTTTCATCAACCGTCAAGCGAAAGACATGCTAATTCACAAGCGTTTTCCTGGCGTCCGGGCCCAGTGCTCCATTTTCCCGGAACGTCTTTCAGCCGAATATTCCCAGGGAATAGTTTGTCGTTTTTAGTCTCTCCCCCCCCCATCCCATTGGCTCCCTGGTTTTCCCGGGTTTTTTTAATCCCCTCTGGAAAAGGTACGCTGTCAGCTGCTTCGCGATGGCGCAGTTGTTAAAATGCACTATAGCAAATAAACGCTGATTGATAGATGGAAGGATTTATTGGTAGGCGCTGGCCCCTTGTAAATGCGGGGCCTCGTAAAAGGCGAGCAGGGGGGCAGGAGCCTCGTTCCCCGTCCTGGCCCACGCGTGGCCTCCGTGCACCCCCATCGCCGCGGTTACGGCAGCGCTTTCTGAACCCGGGCTATCCCAGCACCCCCGCGCGTCTGTAGCCGTGGCTTCAGAAAACAGTCTCCTCAGATTCAGTGTGGAATTCTTTGCTCACACCTTTCGTTTGGTGAACACCGCTGCGTTAGCCTTGTGAATCCCTGTGCCGCTGTGCAGCCTTGCTAACCTACCCGCTGAAAGGGCGTAGTGCGATAAAACGGGTTTACGGTCTGCTTTTCGTTGAGCGAATTGGCCCCCCTCCCAGCTGTAAGTCCCGCTACAGCAATGACCCCAGATGGCGAGTGAGGCAGGGTGGTTGTGTGGGGGGGAGCGGTTTAAGGGAGGAACTGGGTGTCTATGGCTGCGGCTTCATGTTCCCATGCAATCCTGCCATTTTGTCCTTGAGCAAGAAACATCTGACTAGCCTATAGACGGGCATGGCGTACACCAAGTTCCTAATTGACTCCTAAACCTTCCTGCTAGACCAGGTATACTCAAATCTGGCCGTCCAGGCCAGTAGTGCTGCTGGTATTCATTCTTTACCTCTAATCAGGACTGATTTAAACCTGATGCACCAGGTGAGTTAAATCTCTGGCCCAGTCAGTGGCATTAATCGATCAATTAACTATCCGGTAGAAGAAAAAACCAGCAGTTTTACTCGCCGCAAGGGGCAAATTTGAGTGTCCCTCCCTCAAGACGGTACCATTTAGATTTGTGTGTTTACTTGTCCCTGTATAAGGATATCCTGAAACTAAGTTTAGAGAATACAAGCCTAAGATTAGAGGCTGGTTAGACCCTTGAATACTCACTGCAGAGGTCCTACAGAATACTCGCCCAGGATCCATTTATCTGAGCATGGCGCCTGCGCGTTGGGTGCAGAGGGCAGAGGAGAGAGGGCACCAGGTAAAGGATGATGGGATAGCAGCGGTGTTCCTGTCCACCTTCCCGTGAGGCAACAGAGGAATGTGCTGAACTGAAATGAAAGCATGTACAGACTTTTCATTTGGGCTTTCCTGGCTGTCACGATGGCGATAAGATGGGAGGTGGCAGAAAAGTGGCTTGATACTAAGAACATGCTTTATATTTTACCAACGGAAAGTGTGTTCCATATACTTTTATAACCTCTTTAGCTGTTTTACTTTGTGAGGGGCCTGTGTTTGATGCCAGTAAAGTAGGCTATCACAACGACCGGCGCTCCTTTGAGCAACTAGGCCCTAGGAGATGGTTTAAGGTACCAGTTCGGAACACAGAGTTAACCACCTGAGTAACATGGGGAATGCCGTTCTTCTGCCTCCATGAATAAACTGCTTCATCGCCCCCTGGTGGTTGGCCTGCTTTTCTTTTGTTTTTGTTAGGGTGGTTTGTGTTTGGTTTATCCATTTCGAACTTGCTATTAGCCTGGGCTGACACAACTGATTCCCCTGTCTCTGTACATTCTCATCACTGCTGCCTATTAGATATATGGTCTGCTGATTTGGTGCACATTAATTCTACCCCTGGTACTGGTTAGAGCTCTGCGCCTGTTTTATTTAGATTGTTACAGCTTGGTTTGGGTTTGCTAACCAGGATTTCCTGGCTCAAAATCTCTGAAAGTCACAACATGTTCTGTGCCTTCTTCTGGCCCATGCACCATATCTGTGCAGCTAGAAAATCAATCACTGAACATGTATCACAACTTTCTCTATTTGAACATAACCAAAAGCTGCAACAGTTTGGCAGAGAGATGACCTAAATATGGTTTATGCAAATCAATAGTTTAATACATTTAGGAGTAAAAATGTATTGTGAAGTGGGTTATCAATTTAGGGTTTAAATTTTTTTTTTTTTTTTTACTAAGTAGTCCCAATACAATGTACTGTGATGTAACAGGAATTTACTAAGGAAAGCCTGTCATTTTCTAAAGATGGGGCTGCAGTGTAATATCATTTTGTCGCATTTTGCGACCGTTTGACTTTGCCGTGCCAGTAAACTTTTTATTTTATCACACAGAAGTGAGTTGCAGACTCCAGCTGGTCAGTTGCACTTTTTTTCTGTCTACACTAAAGCCTGTGAGTTTAATTCCAATACAGATTCTCATTTCAAGTCAGTGACACAGAACAGTGACATGTGGGTAAGATAATGATACTGCATCAACCCATGTTGCTTGGATACAGATATTGTGTAGTGCATTCTGAATCCTTGCTGCCAAGACGTCATTGTAAGGTGTAACAGTTTCTTGATTTTGATAGGAGCTGTTAGAAATAGCTGCCATTGGTGGATGGCTGGCTGTTCGCTCACTCCTGCTTGTCCAGATCAGGTCTATAAAACCGGTTGTTACCCTGCTAAATAAAATGATGCTGATGTGGCTGTGATTAACTTTTTTTGCCTGGAAAACATTATAGTAAAATGAAAATTGTTCAGGAGTTGCGGCAATAAAACATTTAGCCTATTATTTAAGCTACATCAAAGGATATCCCTTTTGTGTTATGTGCTGGGTTATGGATGAAGTCAACACCGATAGGATCATAAAAACCCTATCTAAATGCCAATTTAGTATTGGTCTGCTGAAAACCAAGATTCTCCCTGGAAGATCACCTGATTGGCGTTACTGATTGGCATTCATGTCTGACAGTATTAACAAACACACAAATAATCTAAAAACTGTTTTTTTTTCTACTGATAGTCTGATTGAATCCTCTTTTTGCAATCTCTTTTGATCTTTTCCCCACTACTAAGTGTAATGCATTTGCTGCTGCCTTTAATGATAAGACTATATAGACATCACAGTCAATATCTGCAAAACATGACTATACTCAAATGCTGAGTTCCCATCTCCATTTGTGGAGGTGCTTCTCATGATAGTCTGACACAAGTTACCATAGTTGATTTGAAAATGCTTTGTGAAGTTTTGTCTCTGTTGAGCCCTTCATCCTGTCCCCCCATTCCTATGACCTTTTTAAAACCCTTTTAACTGTGTCAGAGGATGTGTTTAACATAGTGAATTGCTCTTTACAAGCTGGCACTTTTCCAAGCTCATGATTGTTAGACATTTGTTAAAGAAAGATAATCTTGACTCGTTGGTAATTAGTAATTGTATACCTATCTCCAACCTTTATTTTCTCTGCAGAATACTTGAACAAGTGGTGTTAAATGATTTTTTTTAACACTCACTGTAATTATGAAAAATTCAAATCTGGATTCCATGCTCACAATATCAGAGAGACTGCATTGGTTAGGGTGGTAAATGATTTAAGAATCAATGCAGACTGGAACCCGCTTTTTATCGTGGTGCTGCTGGATCTGAGTGCCACTTTCGATATGACTGACCGAAAAAAAAATTTAAAATATTGTGTGGGGTTCATCAGGGGTCTGTTCTTGGGCACCTCTTGTTTAATTTGTATATGCTTCCTCTAGGCGATGAAGCATAACATTAATTTTACCTGATGTCTTGGGTTCTCTGAGTTCTTTATTACATTGTATTGAAGATATAACATTATGAATGTCCCACTACTTTTTACAACTTAACAGATAAAACATCCTGGTCCTTTGTGCATAAGCTTTGAGAGGGAAAACTATGGCTATCTAGGCTCTTTGCAAAGTGCAAGTTAGAAATTTAGGAGTAAGCCTAGACTCTGACCTTGATTTTGAAGCTCATGTTATAAAGGTGACTGCTTTCTATCAGTTAAAAAACATTGCTAATTTGCAAAGCTTCATTTCAAATGCCAATGCAGCAAAACTTGTATAAGCTTTTATTTCAAGTTGACTAGACTGTTGTAATGTTCTTTTCTCAGGTCTCTCTAAGAAAATTATTGGTTGTCTGCAGCTGCTACAGAATTCAGCGGCACGGGTTTTAACAAAAATAAGAAAGACTGAACTCATTACACCGGAAATTGATTTTAAAATTATTTTATTAGTTTACAAATCCCTTAATGGCCTAGCACCGAAGTACATATGTGATGTGCTCTTAGCTCTTTTCAGTGCAGCTTTTGATTAAGGAAATAAAATTGGTTTTATTTTGATATTATGGTGTTTGCGTTACTATTACTGTCTTTGTTGTATGGTTTAAATTTTTTTAATGTTGTATCTGAACTGCTTGTGTGTAGCTCATTGAATTGTGTCCTGTATGAAATGTGCTGTATAAATAAAATTTGATTTGATTTGACTTGATTTAGGATAAGCTATCTAACTAACCTGCAAGCTAAAACTGCATTATGCACATTTATACGTTTATACACTAACAGAGCTTATACATTTATTTATAGCAACAGGTTAAATGTAATGAAGGCAGCACATAGCTTCCTTCTTCATTGTGATCACCTTGTCTTGTGTCTGTTAGTGTTGTTTACGCTACAGCACCACTTCGGAATGATGCTGCCATTTCATGTTCAAATGATAGTAATCCACTGTGTGCAATGCTTTTGTAATAGTCTTTAATATTGCCGACACCGGTCACATTTTTGTCAAGGCCGAATGGAAAATGGTCAAGGTGGCCGCTCTGATTCTGTACATAGGGGGCGGAATCTACTCTAGACACTGGGAAAAGGTCAGTGTTGGAGAGGTTGGGTTGTTGGATGGCCAGCTATTGCCTGAATTCTGTCCAGAACACCGATCCTCGGGCCCTGGTCCTGGAGTGCCACAGAGTCTGCTGGCTGTTGGTTTTGCCTTAAGATCAGCCACCGATTCAGACCCAAGAAACCAGGTGACCTGATTTAGCGGTGTAATCAACTGTTTGGACTGATCAGTCTGCTGTTGTGCTAAGAACAAACCCTGTGGCTCACCAAGACCTGGATTGAGGACCACTGGCCCATAGATTGCTAGCGTAATGGCAGATCGACCGTGGGAAAATGGGAGACATTGCGGGTGTACTGTTTGTATGGCGCATGTGTGCATGTGCGTTATTTAAACATGACTGGTGAGTGTTGTCATGGGCTTTCCCATGCTGGCCATGCAGTTTCTCAGTCCAGTAATATAGGGTCTGATAGAGATATGGGCTAACTGAATAATTGAATTTCATATGCTTGGTATTTCATCTCCTGTTTACGCTTTGCGATACACAAGCACTGCCAGAGGTGTATCTGGCATCAGTGTCTAGGCTAGATAAAGTTATGTATCCTACATGGCCTAGGCCCCATTGAGCCACTGATTACTCCCAGTCAATGCCATTGAGTACCTGTCCACCTGGCTAATTTGTTGAGAGGGATCAGAGGGATTGTAATAACCTACCGAGACACTTAACTTCAATCCTTCTATTACGCCGAACGCGCTCTTACATTTGTAATGAGCTGGGGAAATCCAAACCTGTTTTTAGTGAACAGCTCAATCAAAAGCAGTTACCTGAGTTGCCAGCTGGAATTGATGCCAGTAGACACAGTGTGCACTTGTAATGTTTTTATTATATAGGCCTAAAAAGGCACAGAAGAGAGTTGTACCATCCTACTGTCTGTCTGCTATCAGGAAAGTGGGATTTTGTCCAAATTTAGGGCATGACAGTAATTTCTAATCATCCCCTTTTAGCAGATTACCCTTCTGAATGGAAACCCAATGGAACAGGCAAGAAAAGACTCCTAATTGGTGTGCATGTGTTTGCAATTTTTTTTCAAACTTTCAGTCGAAAGGCAATAATGGCCCTGTGGTATGGTACAGCTGCGCTGTGCCCTGATTTTCTGAATAGCTTTGTGCTCTGGTGTTTCTGCGAAACCTGCGGGAGAGGAGACGTCGCAGCACCTTTGATTTGTTTGCGTATAAGAGTCTCGGTGTGTCTTTATTTGCCTCAGGAATACCCGTGAATGTTTGAGGAAGGCTGAGAGAAATCATCAGGCATGGACTGATGCTCACAGAATGGACCATGAACAGATGGAATGTATTAAAACATATTCTCTCTCTCAAATGACATATTCTAAATAGGAAGCACTGTCCTGCTGGCTGAAATGCAATTTGAGGAAAAAATGCTGTACTTACTTACTCATTTATTTATTATTTATTTACTATATGATTAAACAGGACTCTACAGTGCTCCAATTTTAGGAGCATTTGGTCCTGGAAATGGATGTTTGTTGACTGGAAAAATAATTTAGGAACATATCTACTAATTGGGATGCATTAGTGTGCTCCTAAATTGTTAAACTCTGAAGCACGTGCTCCTTGGAAAGAAAATATTCCTGTTAAATAAGAATGTTTCAGAAGACTAGATGGCTGAAGCATTGGAGCTTGATTGTATCCTGTTCCTCTTCTGTGTAAATAATCTGGATGATGTGTTTTGCAGGGACATCATGATAAACCACTTTGAGCCTTCCATCTCCTTCGAAGGGCTGCAGGTTAAAGTGCGGGACATGTGCAGCATGGACAATGACCAGCAGTTCACCATGAAGTGGATTGACGAGGAAGGTACAGTTATGTGTGTGTGTGCGTGCGTGTGTGCACGTTTTTATAACTGTGCCGGTACATACGTACTTGTGTGTGGGCATGCATGCGTATCTGTGACTGGAAGCGTCCTCTTATCAATCTGTTTTATTGCAGTTATCCTGTAAGTTGCTATTGTTAGTTCCTCGGTTAGAGTTTCAGTTATAGAAATTTAATGTAGTAAATGTAATTGCATCCTGTTGTGTTGGTTTGAATCCCTTCATGTGTCCCCCGGTGTTACTCTGTCCCCGTAGGCGACCCCTGCACCATATCATCCCAGCTGGAGCTGGAGGAGGCGCTCCGTCTCTACGAGTTGAACAAAGACTCGGAGCTCATCATACACGGTGAGCCACCGCGTAGTGTTCCGCGTAGGGTCCTGACGCTTTCCGGTACTGCCCAACGGCTCGGCGCTCAGCGGTACCGGGGAATGGTCCTCAGTACCGGCAGCACCGTAACCGTGAGCGAGCTGTGCGCGTGCGCGGTGCCCGAGCATTTAAACTTAAAACGTCACCGTTATGTCCATAACATAAAAAGGGTTTTGCAGAAATAAAATGGTATTGTGTAAACAAAACAGGACTGCACAAATATCACTAGATACCCTGCCCGACTGCATTCTGCTCTTTGTGATCTATGAACCTGCCAGGCGTATTTTTACCTGACGTGCGTGCTTGTCGTCTTGTACCGAGAAAGTAGTAGTGGAATGGTTATGATTGATTTAATATGAAAAAACTAATTTGGTAAGATTGAGAACTGCAGTGCTTTAGGCCCCGGTCATTCGGTCCTAACAGAAATGGGCATCTGCTCAGCCCTCGCTCCATGTGGGAGGTGGTCTGTTGTTATCAGTCCCTGTTTGTTTGGCCAGCCCCCTGCTTTTTAGGGCTCCTGTTTGCTCAGTCGGGCCCACGCAGATCCCCGAACGCAGAGGCACCTCAGCCAATGTTACCCAGCAAGCCTAAAACAAATCTCCAGGGATCTGCGCCTTCCTCAGATCGCATTTGGCAAATAGGATGAAACTTGGCTGGAAAAAACAAGAACTTGGCTCTGAGCGAGTGTTGCTATCTTTGGATGCCTCTGTTTTTATTTCAAGTGCTGCGGTTTCCTGTAAACCTCAGCGAGGCATGTGTGTGCGTGCGTGCGTGTGTGCCTGTGCTCGCAAGACTTTTCTGAGTGTCTGTGAGTGTGACCTCTCTGAATTTGGGACTTTTCTCTGTGAGAATATGAGTGTGACATCTGTTTGTCTCTATGTGAGCCCAGTTTATGCGTTTGAATTCCGTTGACGGTAGTGTACTGTAAGCATTTGCTTTTTGCCTGGCTGTGGGGTTGGTTAGGAGGGCAGCCCTCTCTGTGTGCTGTCACAGTCAGTGAAAGGATGAGTCATGGCTGTGCGCTCAGTCAGAGATGAGAGGTCTGAGCGCTCGTACAGAGGGAGTTTGTGAAATGTGCAGGGAGTGGAGGAGGGGCACAGAGGACACGAACAAGGCGAGGGTAATGAGGGTGAGACTCTTTTTAAAAGGTTTGACGAAGCTTGAGCCGGTTAGCCTTGAACTTGCGTAGCTCCAGTACTGCATCTCTTGCTCCCTGCATTCTGCTTCCTGATCCTGCCGACACGCTAGCAGGCTAACGTTCCCGCTCAGCCTCCTGTCCGCCGACTGCGAGGGGGGAGGGGAGGGGCGATTTACTTTCCCTGTGAAACCCCTCACTTTGAGGCCAGCCGCCCCGGTAGCCGTTTGAGCGGAACGGCGTATTTCAGCTGACTGCAGGACGGGGAGGAGCTGATAGCCGAGCTTCTCCAGTGCCGAGGCGCTCTCCTTCACGCTTGTGCGTAATTCTGGTGCCACGCTCCCAGCCCCAGCTGTGTCCCGCTGTTCAGACCTGCCCCAATTTAAAGCTGCTTTGCTGGTGGTAGTGTTTTGGCTCCTCAGTTAGGTGTTTTTTTAACAGATAGTCCTTCAGCCATCTTTGTTAGCCTTAATTTTCCAATCTGTTCGAGGTGGCTTTAATGGTCTATCTTGTTTCTCCCCTTAGTCAGGCAGTACAGTAGACGTAAGGTGGTCTGGTGAATAACCTATATCTCTCTCCTCAGTCAAGTGACAAAAGTAGATCTTAGATAGTCTGTCTCTCTCTCTCTGCTGAAGTAGATTTAAAGATCTCACATGCTTATGCTTATCCACTGCCCCTCGAGTACTGCACTGGTAAGGCCTAACATGCGATTTTTTATTCTGCTGAATAACCCTTCTGTCTGTCTGTCTCTCCTCAGTGTTCCCCTGTGTGCCCGAGAAGCCTGGCATGCCGTGTCAGGGAGAGGACAGTGAGTATACTCTCTCAGAGTTTCTGTCACGCGGGGGATGCGGGTGGTGCGGGTGGTGCAGGGGGTGCGTCCGGGGATGGAGAGCGCGCTCCGCGGTGGCGCTGCAGGCAGGACCCAAGTGGCCCCGGTCCTGGGAGCTAAACCCCACAAATCTCTCTCTCGTCCTCAGAGTCCATATACCGGCGGGGAGCGCGGCGCTGGAGGAAGCTGTACTGTGCCAGCGGACACACCTTCCAGGCCAAGAGATTCAACAGGGTGATGCTTCCTTACGCCTGCAGCCAGAGGCTCTCTGGAGCCGGAGGGCCGTGCGCAAAACCAACACCGGCCGTTTGGATTTGTGAAAGGCTGTAGCGACGGGAACTAGGGGTCTGCAGCCCTGGCCCTGGAGCATCATGACCTCTGCTGCTTTTAGCGCTCAATTGGTGAAATAGAACATTTGATTGGATGGTTAATACACCTAATCTGGTTTCTTGGGTCTGAATTTGTCATTGATTTAAAGGTGAAAGCAAAAGCTCTTTGATTCTGTGACTCTCCAGGGCCAGAATTACATTCACCACTGACCTTGTTTCAGAGCACCTCAGTTGCAGAAATTGAAAAGCAGTAATTATTCTCAACATTCGCTGGACAATCTTTTTAAAAAAAATTTTTTTTGGCATGGTGCATGCCATTGTAGACTCTTAAGTTTTGAGGGGGTGTGCTGATGTTTTTCATGGCTTATGCGCGGTTTAGTTCTGGTCTCCTACTGCTGATATTTTACTGACGGAACGGTCCTGAGTTTTGGCCGAGGGTCGGTCAGAGGCTCGCTCTGCTGAATGGCTAGCCTGGTCAAAAGGGAAAATTACCCAGCCTGCCTTGTGAGAAGGTACATCCATTAACTTATAAACCTTTACAGAAGCTGTGCATCTGTGAAATGAGTAGAGATTCTTATTTGTAGCTGTACAGAAATTAATTGAACCTGTTCTTGTGAGAAGCCATGCTTCATTTAAAACGACAGTGGCTCTGTTTACACACAAATATTTGGTCATTCAGAATGAATTCACCCTGAATGAGAATGACTAATAACCTGTATGTATGTTTGTATGACCTTTAATATGAACAAACATTCACATGTTTACATGCATTACATCCATTGTCCTTGCAAAAGAAACAACAATTCCGTTCAGAATGAGATCTCATTAGAATCAGGCTTGTTCAGGTGACTCTGTTCCAACAGAGCTTTATTCCCAATTAGTGTTTTTTTCTGACAGATATGATAACTGATTATAAGGCTGCATACAGAGGTGGAAAATCCATGTTCAGAAAGTAAAAGTCCTCCCCAGTATTTTGTTCCAGTTACCTGGATTTGATAATTGGCGCAATTCTTCAGCCAGGAGGTAGAACCAGTCAGTGAAGTCAGCAAGCTGAGTTCATGGGTGGAAGATCTGATCCCTGGATTGTTCTCCTCTGGTTGCGTGGGAAAGCAGTCTCTGACTCTTTATAGAAGCAGTGCCAGAGTGTAAGCAATCAGCAATGCTAGTGCGGAACTGTGATTAAGCAAAATGATTGCCAGTGATTTAAAAAATAATCATAATTTTTATAGAAGCTGTGTGTGGTAGATGCTTATTTATGATGGTAGAGCTTGATTAATAGATGTTCATCTAGAATGGTAGAGCTGTGTATAATAGATGCTTATTTATGACTGTAGAACTGTGTATAGTAGATGCTTATTTATGATGGTAGAACTGTATAGTAGATTCTTATTTATGATGGTAGAACTGTGTATAGTAGATGCTTATTTATGATGATAGAACTGTGTATAGTAGATGCTTATTTGTGAAGGTAGAACTGTGTATGGTCGATGCTTATTTTTGACAGTAGAGCTGTGTTGGGCTTATTTAGGGACACTTGTGTCAGTCTGACTGATGGTGGCGCTGTCTCTGCTGGTATCTTTCTCAGCGGGCACACTGTGCCATCTGCACAGACCGGATATGGGGCCTTGGGCGGCAGGGCTACAAGTGCATCAACTGCAAACTGCTGGTGCACAAGAAATGCCACAAGCTGGTATCAATGGAGTGCGGCCGGCACGTAATCCAAGTGAGAACACCGAACTCACATTTTACACACAAGCTGGCATCTGTGGAGTCCACACACAGGACAGTTTGAGCTGTATGTTGCAGAAACAGCTTTTAAAAGTGAAAGTTTCTATCTCTCATGTCCCCTCTCTCTCTGTCATGTCTTCTCTGTCTCTCTCTCATATGTCCCTCTCTCTCTCTCTCTTTTTTTCTCTCTCTCTCATATGTCCCTCTCTCTCTTTTTCTCTCTCTCTCTCATGTCCCTCTCTGTCTCTCTCTCTCTCTCACTCTGTAGGAGCCAGTGATGGGTCCGTTGGCTCCAGCAGGCACTCCATCAGATCACCTTGACCCAGGTACACAGTGCAGTGTGTGTGCAGGAGACCCAGGAGAGGGATTTCTGTCTCAATCAGCAGGGATGCGTGGTCCTGCCCGTGTTTTTGAACTAGGGCTCCCAGAAAACTACCAATCACAAATAAACGTGTTAAACGTGAGAATTGAACACAATGTTGGACATCTGATAGTCTCAGTTCCCCTGAATTGGCAGAAAGTGTAGTGGCAGTGGAACAGGCTTACAAGAGTTAGTCCTCATGCCAAAGCTCCCTGCAATTGTTGCGTTAAAAACTAGTGGTGGAGTAATGGCATGTTAGCGAGTTAGCAGGGTCCAAAGGTTGACTGCTAGTTAGTCCTCATGCTCTGCATATTTGTGTGGCTCTGTGTGTGTGATGGGGAGTTTAGAAGTGTTTCCCTTCTCATTCTGCAGTGGACAAATCATCGAGTGAGAGTCTGAACCACGTCGGAGAGGAGAAAGAGGTGAGGGGAGCTCTTTGACTTTCATTTCTTCTGTTGCTGCTCTTGTTCAGTCACCTGAGCTTGTTCTCGAGAAGTGTCACCTGAGTAAGAGTGCTGATCTGAGATCGGTTTTTCCTTTTAGCTCATAATGGATAAGGTTTGGGAAAAGGGGAACCTGATCCTTATTCAGCATCCTTAAACTGACAAGCTCGTTGAGTAGGGCTCTTGGTCTTTCTCTCATAAAGACAAAGTAAGTGGTTGGGCACAAGTGTTTGTCTCTCTAAGGCCCCGTTCACATTTGCATTTTGAGGCTCGACAGCCAATGTTATTATTTGGAGTCGCTGCGTCCATACACACGTATATTTAGAAGACCGCTTGCTTATATGAACGAGCGACAGGACTTGCTCCTATATTTACAGCGCTTACAGTCACTAAGTTTGCAATGGCAATGTTGGCTCTGAATGTAAATCTCGCATTTCAGATATCACGTGGGTGTAAACGTCATCTCCAATGTCGAGAAACATTGACGTGTTCATTCAGTTTTTGTTAGCATCTGCCAAGAGAAGCCGGAGAAGGCGTGTGTTTGCACGTCTGATCTGGCAGTGAATGCAGCGACGTGAAATAACTTTTTCTAAGACTACTCAACAGTGCGCTTTATGTTGGAAGTTCTTCTGGTTTCAGAGAGTGAAAGGAAGTGTTCAGGGAGCATTAGAGTTAATCACTGCGCGTCTGCTACCGGTTGCAACTCCTGTTCCCGTCCGTACTTGCACAACCACGCTCATTTGCTGTCGTAGAAATGCTTTCATGCTTTAAAGTTTTCTCAAGTGACTTTTCCCCCTGTGTTTTCATTTAATTAACCTGTTCTTGTTAGGTGATGTTAATGATATTCAGTGAATAAAAACGCTGAATTCTCCACTAGATCTTGTTTTTGACTTCTAGTTCAGCGGGTCCTCACCTTTGAGTCTTCGACCCTCTTAATGAGTGGATCCATTTTCTACAACCCCCACCTTTTTTAATTGAATAAACTCAGTGTAGAATTTTATTCTGGACATTTTAACATATGTCAGAAGAACTGTACACTCTAGCTTGTGATGCTTGTAGCAGGTGCGGTGTGTAATTTGACTGCCACAAACATCAACATGAAAAGGTTTTATATAAATTAACTTTTTTTTTTTTTTTTTACCATACGTCGTCTCACAACCCACCTCAGCACCTTCCACGGCCAGACATTGGAAACCGCTTGTCTGCCCGATCCTTTCCTTCTCTCTCTTACTCTGTCTCTCACGCAGAAAGTGGGGGCTGGTGGAGGGAAGAGAAACAGCTTTCTGTAGCCGCCATATTGATTTCTTGGGGAAGAGTTGATGGGGTGACCCTTCCTGTGACCCGCTAACCGCGGCTGGCCAATTTAAGGCTCTCTTGTAAAAGGCAGAGTGAGGGGAGGAGTCAGGGTTTGTGGTTCTTTAGGAGCAGACTTGGGTCAAATAAATAATTTAACCCTTTGTACACCAGCAAATTTCCTGCCTTACTGACAGTTTTAAAAGACGCATCTGTTTTCACTTGCATTCAGAACCATATTCATGGTTCATCTGATTGTATGCAGTTAGTAACGTTTCCTTGAAAATTCTCTGGGATCAGCAGAAATATCTTATTGTGTTTGATCCAGGTCTGGTTAGGGGAGTGAGGAAATTAAAGACTTTCTGCAATCACTTTTTTTTTTTTTTTGCTTTTAAAATGTTCATTTCTTTGGGTTTGGGTTTCTTCGGTTTTGATTATCCATAAGTTCTCTTTTGACAGACAGCCAGCGGAGTAACACTGGCATTTAATTAGCTAGTTGGCAGGTCATGGAAGACTGTCATTGATGACTCTTAAAACCAAACAAGTCAGGAGGACTAGAGCGATACAAACAGCACAGTGAGGGTTGTGTTGCTGTTAGTGCTTGCGACGGTGCCTCCTGTGGCTGTTATGTATGAATGTGTGAGCATGGTGTCTGGTCCCCCTGCACTCAGGCCATGAACAGCAGGGACAGCGGGAAGGCCGTGTCCAGCCTGGGCCTGGCAGACTTTGACCTGCTGCGGGTTATTGGGCGTGGCAGCTACGCCAAAGTCCTGCTTGTGCGGCTCAAGAGGACCGAGCGCATCTACGCCATGAAGGTGGTGAAGAAGGAGCTGGTCAACGATGACGAGGTGAAGTCACCCCCAAAAAACGCCACAATACCCATCAATCTCCAATCGCTATTCAGTTATTACTGTCTACACTCGGACACACTCCACACAGCTCAGTGACCTCACACACACTCCACACAGCTCACTGACCTCACTCAAACACTCCATACAGCTCACTGACCTCAGCCTGATGGTCCACACAGCTCACTGACCTCACTCTGACACACTTCACACACTCACTGACCTCACTCTCACTCCAAGCAGCTCTTGGAAAATCCTGTCATCCAGCATATGACCCTCCCCTCTTTCCAGCGCATTTCGCCCTTTCATATCTGAAGTGTAAATCCCTCTGCCTGTGGAGAGCGGTGTGAATGGTTGAGGCTGAACCCTAATGATCCATAGCATCCTCTGTCTCCATGGTCTCGCCTGGGAAACTATTCTAACACATTTTCAGGGAAGGCTTGTAATGATGATCAATTGATTTGCTTATGTGCTGCTCCATCATCTTTCTGTCTCTCCCTCCATCCTGAACTCCAATTCTCTTATTCCCTTCTCTGTCTCTCTTTCTTGCACTCCTAAATCTGATACTATTTTGCATCTTCTCTCTTGCCAACTGTCATTTCTTTCTCTCTCCTCCCTCTCAGTGTTTCCTCCTTCCCTGTTTTCTTTTCCTTTTTGACGGCTTCTCTCTGATGGTGTGCAGGACATAGACTGGGTCCAGACGGAGAAGCACGTGTTTGAGCAGGCGTCCAACCATCCCTTCCTGGTGGGACTGCACTCCTGCTTCCAGACAGAAAGCAGGTGAGGGCGGAGCCAGGCGGTGACCACCACCCACAGTGGGTGGGGTTTTGTTCCATCAAAGTTGATAGTCTCTCACAGGGCTCGATCCAAAAAACTTGCGCCACGCACAGATACTCGCGCCATCTGCACACATACGCAGCACACATATAAACACACGCACACACACACACACATACACGCATACACACATACACACACACTCTCTCTTTCTCTCTTTCACACACTCACACACTCGCACCATGCATACACTCTGATGCCTCTCCAAACTGACACCCTAGTTCCGGTCCTTGTTAATGAAATTGACTGAGCACGTTAAGTAAAGTTTGAATATGCTTTCCTCTGCTCTGTCAGGCTCTTTTTTGTCATTGAGTATGTGAACGGTGGAGACCTGATGTTCCACATGCAGAGGCAGCGGAAACTTCCGGAGGAGCACGCCAGGTGAGTCACGTGCTGTGAGTAACCGAGTTACTGTAACTGATTAATCATGGTTTTGTAAATCGGAGATATCGTTAAATCAGAGGTGTGATTAACTCCTCCCCTTTCCGGGTGTTCTGTCTTTAGTTGATTATGTCCCCACCTCTTTCTCAGGTTCTATTCAGCAGAAATCAGCCTTGCCCTGAACTATCTTCACGAGCGAGGAATCATCTACAGAGACCTGAAGTTGGACAATGTCTTACTAGAGTCTGAGGGGCACATCAAGCTTACCGACTATGGCATGTGCAAGGTCTGCTTGTGCTCAGCTGCCGTTAGACTTCAACTTTGCACTGAATGCAATTCATTGAAAAAGTACACTCACTTTCAATGTTAATATATCCACCTTGATGCACATCACCATCCTCTTGACATAATTAGATTTTCACTGAGAAGTAGAATGAACACATGGATACACTCAACATTTGTAAGATCCCCGCTCTTGCAGTGGCGTCGACTGCCGATCTCTTCCCAAATGTGACGTTACACCTGAGCGGCTCTCTGAAGAGGCTCATGGGTAGTGTAGTCTCTGACCAGCGGGGGTCTTTTCTTTGCTTTACAGGAGGGGCTGCGGCCCGGGGACACGACCAGCACTTTCTGCGGGACGCCCAATTACATTGCCCCCGAGATCCTGAGAGGGGAGGATTACGGTAACCGAAACGCACGTGGACACACACACACACACACACACACCCCACCTTCTGGCTCTGTCTGTCTGCTAGTCTGGCCTGCCTAATGTAATTCATATTGACCTGGGTTCTGAGAGGTAATGTAGTGAAGCAGTGAAGTCTGTGCCAAAGCGTGTGTGTTTTGCGCAGGCTTCAGCGTAGACTGGTGGGCGCTGGGCGTGCTCATGTTCGAGATGATGGCGGGCCGGTCGCCGTTCGACATCGTGGGCAGTTCCGACAACCCTGACCAGAACACGGAGGACTATCTCTTCCAAGGTACATGCAGCAGAGAGCAAGGTGTGGGTTCCAGTCACAGTTACAGCATTCCTAAGCTTCTGACTCCCGTTTTCTGTTTTCCTTAGTCATTTTGGAAAAGCAAATCAGAATCCCGAGGTCCCTGTCGGTGAAAGCTGCCAGCGTCCTTAAGGGCTTCCTCAACAAGGTGCTGGATACTCATTGTGCCTGTAACATTGATGATGATGACGATGATGTTGATGGTTGTGGTGGTGGTGGTGGTGGTGGTGATGATGGTGATGATGGTGATTATGGTGGCAATGATGATGGTGGTGGTGATGATGGTGATGAAGATGGTTATTGTGATGGTGATGAAGATGATGGTGGTGGTGGGGGTGGTGATGATGATGGTTATTGTGGTGGTGGTGAAGATGATGGTGGTGGTGGTGGTGGTGTTGTTGATGATGATTTTAGGTGACCTCCCGTCTCCCCTCTCCTCAGGATCCAAAGGAGCGGCTCGGTTGTCATCCGCAGACGGGCTTCGCTGACATCATGGGTCACCACTTCTTCCGAAGTGTGGACTGGGACCTGGTGAGCCAGCCGTCATTTATTTTCTCCTTTCTCTTTCTATCTCTTCCCTGCTCTGTCTCTCACACGCACGTTCAGTTGCCTACTGTAATCACTAAGAAGCGATGTCTCAACTTTCACTTCAGGCTGGCTTTGGATTTGAGCACAGCGTAGAACTGAATAATTTGTTTTTCCTATATCCCTAGTGTTCATCCAGCACTGCACATCATTGAGATCAACCCTTTGAGGTGTATGATGCAACGAGCTACAACTACAACCTGTTGCAAAACTCACAGTTTGCAACATTCTTAACTGACCCTTTCGCATCAAAGCCATGAGATTTTCTTGTTTATAATCACTTCCTTGTTGGTTGCAGTACTAATCTGCAAAATATCTATAGGTCAGTATAACGAAGAGCAGCGGTAGCAGCAGTTTTGCTAAAAAAGAAAAAAACCAGGCACATGAACATAAGAGCCAAAGCACTTGAGCGCCCAGTACACCGAGCGTCCACGCGGTTGTGCTAGAACCTCAGTTTAATAGGACCTAGGACCTCTTTTAATATCACACGTCTTTTCCCTAAGCTTCGCTGATTGGCTTGATACACTAGCACTGATACACTGTACATTGCCTTCTATAACTCGCCACCTGCGATTAGAAAAAATGAATCGCCTGCAGTGGCAAGCACTGATATTAGTCCTTCTGAGACAGGGTAGTTCTTACTCATCTTTACAACATTCTAAAACGGTTTCTTCATGCCACAAATATTTAGTCTGAACTGGCCTGAAGATCTTAAATATGTCATTTGAATGTTCTTAGCTGAACAATGTAACAATCACTGCTGTTAATTGAAAGCAATGAAGTTTTAGAACATGTTGAAAAAACTACTCTCCGAAGGGTTTTAATAATAATTCTGGGAAAAAAGGACTACCTTGTAGTGAACATTGGCCACATGGCCTGGGGTCTCCACTATCACCCTGCACCTTATCTGGAGAGGCCCAGATAGACCGGAATCCAGAGATCAGCTAATACACTTCTGGGTTATCTGTTGGCGTAAACCTACCTGGTCTTCCATATCCAGACGTAGTCACAGCAGAGAGCCTGCAGGGGGAGCCATGCTGGTCTGTTCCTGTCTGTGATCATCTGTCAGTGCTGCACCAAAGTTAGAAGAGTCACAAATTAATTAAATATGCAGAAAGGCTAGGGAATGTGTAGAGAAAGCTGGACACTTTTATCATCCAAGTGCTTTAGGTTGAACCCCCCCTCCCCCTTGTGGTTTTTATTTACAGATGGAGCAGAAGCAGGTGGTCCCCCCCTTTAAGCCCAACATTTCTGGGGAGTTCGGCCTGGACAACTTCGATGCACAGTTCACCAACGAGCCGATCCAACTCACGCCCGATGATGAGTGAGTTCATTTAAATACATAAAAATGCCTTACATTCAATGCGCATGTGTAATAGCGTCTTTCTGTTTTTACTTTTATTTAAATCATTTTTATAATGAACATAATGCCAAATAATTTGGTGACTGGAAGGTAGAGTAGGATTTCGCTGAACAATTAAAATTATGTACAGTATGTGCACAAATGCCAATCATAGGTCAACCTATTGCGAACTTCGGCTGATTTTTTTAAATTGGAAGTGCTACTGAATGGGAGCTGTTTGGAAGTTGGAAGAGGCGTCTCTTATTGGTGAGCTGAGCCAAACGATCTGACTCACTGATAGGAACCAGAATGCCATCACTAGACTAGAAAGAGCACATTGCGCACTGTAGATTGTGACAGATGATACCATCACTGCCAGCATCTAAAGCTGCATAAAATGAAGCATACAATAGACTCTTTTTTTCAGTATGAAATCTACTGATGTTAGGCCTGCAGTGCCCATTCCATCTGTCTCTCCCGAGCACAAGATAACACCAGAGTCAGATGATGAGCTTTAAGTTATTCCTGCTTTAACAGTTATTTTCATGTGCTGTGACTAAATAGCAAATGTGATGGAATGAAAGAAGGAAGAGTTTAATTCCTTTTTGTGTGGAGCCATAGCAGATTTTAGAATTTTGTGCTGGTGCTAGTAACTGAAAAAGTTACAGGCACCAGTGCCACCTATGTAAAAAGTTTGTCTGGACCCCTTATTTTAGTGTGTGGGCTTGTTCCCTCCACACACACTCACACACGCACGCACACACCGCCCTGGGCATGTCGAAGTGTCCCTGAGCAAGACACCTAACCCCTAATTGCTCTGATGAATGCGAGGCATCAATTGTAAAGCGCTTTGGATAAAAGCGCAATATAAATGCAGTCCATTTCCATTTTCCACACACACTTACACACAGAACTACATTGACATACACAGACACTCGCACTCACAGACACATACACAAACACACATAGATACTCGCATACATTTACAGGCATACGCAGACACGCATTTAGACGTGCAGAGACACAAACACACATACTGCTTCCTACTTGTCCTTATCACCTTGTCACCCTGCCCCTCAGGGATGCTGTTCAGAAGATTGACCAGTCAGAATTCGAGGGCTTTGAGTACATCAACCCGCTCCTTATGTCTGCGGAGGAATGCGTGTGAAGACCCCCTGCTCCGAATCCAGCCGTTTGCTCAAACTCTGCATGGGTCATGACGCTGTCGCTGTTAGGAGATTCCGTCTGTGGTCTCCTTCGAAAGAAAACCTGTATGTAAAACCTGCTGGCCAATCAGCTGCTTAAAAATAGTTGCCAAAATTGATATCATTACCTGCCACTCAGCAATTGATGACCACGTGTCCTTAATGTGTCCTTTTTTACTGTATATTGTGTTTTTGTATGTTCTAAACTGCTACTTTCTGGCTGGTGACCAATGAGTGTTTAAGGTCATTTGGAGGTTACTGGATACAGAGAAGAGCCATAAAAATATGGAATATGCGTTGTCTTATGTGTCTTATGTCTTTTGTCTGAAGTTGTTGCCTGTTACACTGAATATGTTCTTTTTTTATAAACAGAATTCTGACCCTGTTCAGTAAATAGAAGATGGCACTGGTAAAGACCAATTTATTGTTAACTGGCGCAGTAAGTGGAATTCCTGTTTGCTGTCTCCAAATAAATGCCCGTCCTGTCTGAATTCCTTTTCCTCCTTGTAAGCACACAGGCTTTTTATTTTAAAAAAGAGCATACGGAGGACACCTTTCTTGTTTTATCTAAGGAGCACAGAGCACAAGCCTAGCTCAGAGTCTGGTTTCTCAATCGAGTCTGAATGGGTTTTTATGGCTGTGGAGCAGAGTACTGTTGGGCGGGGGCGTGGTCTTGGAGCACGCCATTGTCAGTACTCACACTTTACTATTGTTAACACTACCCTGGGGGGTAGGGGAAGGGGTTAGGGTCTGGGGTGTGTCTAAGGGGGTACGGAGCAGGTGCATCAGAGCATCTTTTTTTAAATTAAAAATCCTTAAGACACTGGGCAGTAGCAACAATGGTTGCTTTTAGTAGGAGGGTACAGTCATAGCTAATAGTTTCATAAATACATAATTTTCCACGGTATCTTTTTTTTTCACTGCCAGGAAGTGTGGTGGGGGTCATTTATCAAAGCTGCTGCTGATTTTCCACATGCATTATCAGAGTTGCTTTCAACTTTTAATTAAAAAAAAAATATATAATTATGTTTAATTATGACTAATAAATCTGTCAGAATCACTAAAGCCTTGGTCGGGCAATAACCAGTTCCTCTTATTATTATTTTTTTTTTTTTTCCACTGTAGAGATGCAGTGAAGCAAGATAGGCTAAGGTTTGTTTTTCAGCCCACTTGTGTTTCATGTGCCAACCTACAGTATTTAAATACAAGCTGTTGGTGAGGATTCCAAGTTTTGTAATTAAATACTGCATTCATAAAGAACCAAAGGAAAGAAATACAAGCAGTTGTTATTCACTTGATTTTTTTTATACTGAAAGCAAAAAATTCTTACTCTGCTTGGATTTAATTGGTCATTGAAGACCTTGTTTCTGATGTCATCAAAAGTGATTTGCATATTTTTTTCCACAAATCAGTAGCAATGGAAAACTGACTCATTACATAAATATGGTAATATGTCAGCTTGGCTCATTACCAATACTAACTGTACCACAGGGAATGTCGGGCATTTTGGCTTCTAGCATACATGGTTGTGGGAGCATGTCAAATTTGGGAGTAGTGTGAAGGTAAAAAAGCTGTGTAGGGAGTGGCATATTACTGCTCGGATGTGGTAACATTTTATCACAAGTTAGATGGCTAACACTGCTGCGTCAGTACAGGATTAATACGGAAATAACGTAAAGATTCAAAAAGATGGTTTAGTATGACTTCACTATCAACTCAAATTAGCTTGCTAGCAAGCCAGCTATCTAACCTGGTTTTTGAATTTGGTAAATGGCTTGTTGAAAAGCTGACATAGTTTCAGTGACTTGCTAACATAGCTAGCTACTCAGACAACAAACAACAGGTAAAGATTCCGTAGTTGAGCTCAGACGTGTATGGGTTGAATTGCTATTCTCTTGCGGTTGGTTTTGCTGTCAGTGATGTCAGAGTCTGTGTTGTCTTCCATATAGTTATACATATTCTACTAGCTAACCAACTACACTGTATTGTGAGACTCTTTAGTGTGCTGTCTCAAAAAATGAACACACTCCTTCAGTCCTGTAATTCTCCTATTGAGAAGTACTCAATTATTTTTCTGTTTATATGATTTATAAGTGTAAATACACATCTTTTTCTTATGCTTTAATGAATACTGAATGGAAATTAAATAAATTTAATTTGTACAGCATCTTTAGACTGGCAGGTAGACACAAGTCCAGGCACAGGTGTCATTCTGCTGCTGTCAGTACACTTGGTGTGCCGTCATGTACCACGGTAGTACCAAACCTCCTGTCAGAGAAGGGAACTAATACTCCTGTCCCCACCCCACCACCCCAACATGCCAGTGTCTTCTTGCTTAACTAGCATCCCCTGTCACGTTGAACTTTGACCCCTCAAGTGGTCCAAGCCAGGAGAGGGGTAATTTAGGCTAAGATGAGGTCAGCCAGCCATGGACAGGTACAGAACTACTGTTTTTAAGAGCTCACACCCAGCATGTGAATGGTCTTGTCTTCACCCACTGCAACGCTACACCAGCTGTCTGAGGTGACAGGGTGGGGTGGGGGTGGTGGGGGTAAGGGGGGAGCGCAATTGGCTTTACACTCTAATAAAAGCGGGGGTGGGGAGTGGCAAG
This sequence comes from Anguilla rostrata, assembly GCF_018555375.3. Taxonomy (NCBI): domain Eukaryota; kingdom Metazoa; phylum Chordata; class Actinopteri; order Anguilliformes; family Anguillidae; genus Anguilla; species Anguilla rostrata. The sequence continues at coordinate 39,720,628 of NC_057936.1, read as the reverse complement.
GCTAGGGCTCTGTCAAACCTTGACAATTTATTGCCTCCCAGTAAATCTGCCTGCACTATTTCATACCAGGCTGCTTTTCATTCTTTAAATTATTAATCAAGGAGTCTGAGCTGAAGGGGGGACTGAAAGCGCAAGCCATTTTTTCCTGGATGTGGAAATTATCATGTTTGGCAAATACTGTTACAATTAAGCACAATTAATTGTGGGAGACCTTTGTGTAAGGAATGTTGTAATGTTGTTTTTTTTGTTTTTTCTCATTGTTTTCATATATGAGGGAAAATCTTGAGCCCCATTAAGAGTTGAAACTATTTTTTACTTGTTCATTCATAGGCTGTTAAAAATTTCACCATGTTGTGTTTTTTTATTGTATTGTCGGGTGAAAAGCATTGATGATTGTGTATTTTCAAAAATAAAATATGACAGTATAAACTGGAAATTGCTGTGCTGTGCTCTGTTATGGTAACGGCAGTAGGGAACTTAATGGTGTTCTTGGGGCTGTGACGAAAATGTGTTCTAAAATGTGCTCTAAAAATGCTGTTGTACGAAACTTAGATTTATCTGTGTTTTCATGTTTCTCCTGCTCTGGGAGGGGGTGGGGGGGTGGAGGGGATTCCCATCCAACTCATCAGTTGAAAGATGCATTCATTCTGTGCTATGAATTTTAAACATGCTGTATCTATGCAGACGTCTGAACGCAAGCACAGGCCTTTGTGGTAGGTCAGAGAATTTTCTCGCTCTAGTGGTGAAAAAAGGGTACTGTGCTCTGGGGGAGCCATTTGCTTGGTTAATCATAACAGACTCCCCCCACCCCCCCCCCATGAACCTCCCTGTGCTGACAGTATGCTGTGGCCATGGTCTTAAGAGGGGGGTCAATCCCACTCAGGTTGGCCAGTCTTCTGTAGTAGCAGATGCTGAAATCCATAGCAATTTATACATTTTTTTTTACATACGTTCTATTCATCCAGCGGGATATGTACTGATGCAATTCAGGTGAAGACCTTGCTGAAGGGAACAGCCATGCCGCACTTGGGAATTGGCCCAAGAGCCTGAGAGTTTACGTGCCCAGTTCCCTAACCAATGCACTGCGCTGCCGTCGCTTACCTTGCATCTGCTGCATTAGATACAGCTAGTGCTGCATGGAGATTCAGACCTACGCATTGCCTCTGCTGGAAGCTTTGACCTTGCGGGGACGGTGTACGATCTGTCAGCGCACATGTGCCTGCGTACTTTTGTGTGTGGGTGTGTGTGTGTGGAGCATCTTGCTTCCAGCAGAATCCGAGGAGCCGTGAACAAAACCACCTTTCAGAAAGGCAAAAGAAACCAGGATCACCTTGAATTTTTATTGTAGCAAGAAACCTAAATGGAAAGAAAGAGTACAAAAATCAAGCGGTCATCAAAGAGCCTGCAATTCTGCGTCAAAGCAAAGCGTTTAATACAGTGGCCTGTGCGCACATGTCCAGCAGACATTCCATTCACAAGCATTAACTCTTTGAACAATGTTTTTTCTCCAAAATTTTAAGTCTGTTCTAGAACTCCATTGCTTTCAATTACCAGTAGTGATTGTTACGTCAGCATTAGAATGTTCATTTAATAACATTAAATCTCACTGATTTCACTCTTTAAAAGGTTAATATCCATCAGTGCAGGAAGCTGCTGCCATGTGTCCAAAACCACCTTGGCAAGTTATGTTCTATAGAGGTTAAAGCAGCCTGCCCAACTCTACGTGGTACAATGGCAGATATCCACCCCTGATGTCAGAAGGTTGAGTCGAGGTTCATTCCTCTGCTGAGCTTAGTTTTTTAAGCTCAGTGACTATTAAAAAGGTAAGTAAAACAGATAAAAACTTGACATTTTCATGTTTGAATCACTGCATAAATCACTACAGAAATGCACTGGCGTTTCCTGTTCTCAAGGCAAAATTTAAGCTGCTTCAGAACATTAGAGAACAAGATAAATAGAATTCTCAATTATGCCACTGTAAATTGCATGATTATCACTGAGTCATGGGGCCTTACTCATTTTCATTATTTTATTTACTACTTTTTATAACACCAAGGCATATTAAGTACTACTTCAATAAATGCTCCATAAATTAATGTTAATTCTACACTTGATTTATAGTGTTAACCAAACAAACTATTTAGGATTGTAAACAAAAGTAAATAGCACTATAAAAATAACTATACAATATTTACACAGCTATACCTATAACTACCAGAAGGAAATGAAAAAATAAAGAAATGATAGCTAAAGGGGGTCATGGGAGCCATGGTACAATCAGGTACAAAAAGGCTGGGTCTTCAGTCAGCTTCAGAAGATGGGCAAGGTTTTTTTTTCTGTTCTTACTGTACTTGGAAGCTTATTCCACCACTGGGAAACTATAACAGGTTCCATGACCTGGAAGCGGCATGAGAGGGGGTGGGCAGGCACCCAATGGTGCAGAATGGAGAGAGTGCAGCCATGCAGAGTCTGATGATCTTCTAAAGATGCAACAGATCTGTCCCTTTAGCTGCCCAAGAGTCTAGCACAAAGGTCTTGAATATGATGTGCGCTACTGTAAGCAAAAAGAGATGAGAAGTAGACCGACTTTGCTGAGCATGGGGAGGTTACAGACCAGGTAAGCAATACCTCTTCAGGCTGCACCTCTCCCCATCCCTCCCTACCTCCCTGTAATCTCTTAAATGACTAAGCTTAGGGTTGTAACTAGGTAGCTGTTTTGTAGGTGACTTAGTTAATGCATCTGTCTTAACTACTGCTTGTATTTTTTCCATAGACCGTGTTGTTGCTGTTCTCGTTGTGTTAGTGTTAATCAGTTTAACCTTCAGGGTCCAAGTTGAACTATGCGGTTGTTCCCTGCACTTGGACCGGTACTTCTCTCTAGGGTTTTCGTCATACATGTTCCTGGTTATGGTTATACACTTTGTTGTACGTCGCTCTGGATAAGAGCGTCTGCCAAATGCCTGTAATGTAATGTAATGTAATGTAATGTAATGCAACAGCACTGTGGGTGAGATGCAGAGGTCTGACGAAGAAGCCTGGGAGGCCAGTGAGGAGGGAGTTGGAAGATGACCAGCACCTGAACTAAAAGCTGGGTAGTGTAAGTGGTGGGGAAGGGGCAGCTTTTCCAGATGCACGGGAGAATCTGTATGTCTGACATACCTTCATGCTGTTCTCGCAGAGGGACAATTCATTGTTCAGGACCTCTCCGTGATTCCTGGAGGGTGATTGGTCATCCAGAACAAGTGAAGGTTTTACTGTCTCTTAATGCTCCTCCTTTACCCAGGAATGTCTGAAATTGTCATTGTCATTGATCTGTGGAAACTGAAAGCATTCTGGGACAATCCCATCATTACTTTCCCTGTGTCGGAAATGCAGAAAGAATTACTCGATACCGAGGGAGACTTCCACTTTACTCTCGTACTTACATCAGAATAAACCGCAAGTAGACCTTAGTGTCCTATAATGCATTTATCATGCCTCTTCGTCTAAAGGCATGCTCTCATGGGTCTGCTTAGCACAGTGGGGACACTAATGGAAACTGCTCTCAGACCAGCACATAGACATCCACCAGCATTAAGACTGATTTAGTTAAAGATTACTTGCTTGCAGCTGTTCCTTGGCTCTAGACAACTGAAAAATGTGTGTGTGTGTCTGTGTGCATGCATGCGTGCATGCATGTGCATGCATGCATGTGTGTCTGTGTGTGGATGTATACCTGTACATATGGTGCACACGCAAGATTAATTCACCAACATAATGCAGAGTGATTTCATTTCACACAGTCAATGATTTCGATGCTCATCTGTTTAGCTTTTGTTCACAAGATTCTACGGCTAACTTTGACAGAAAAAAAATGCCCTGATGGCTGTTGTTTGCAGAAAACAGAGTGGACAGCAGAAGTAACCATGTTAACTGTGATTCAGGAGTTATACTACATTGCTGAAAGTATGTGGACATCTGACTTCCAACATCTTATCCACAATTATGGCCATTAATATGGAATTGGTCCACCCTTTGCTGAAATAACAATCTCCTTCTGGGAAGGCTTTATACTATATGTTGGAACATAAGCCTATGGAGGGATTTGCCTCCATTCAGCCAGCAGAGCATTAGTGAGGACGGGCACTGATTGGGCGATTAGGCCTGGCTTGCAGTTGGCTTTCCAATTGATCCCAAAGGCACTGGATGAGGCCAGGGCTCTGTGCAGGCCAGTCAAGTTCATCCACAACAATCTCTACAAAACCATTTCTATATGGACCTTGCTTTGTGCCCAGGGTCATTGTCATGCTGAAACAGGAAATGGCTTTCCCCAAACTGTTGCTACAAAGTTGGAAGTATAGAATCAACTAGAATGCCATTGCATTAAGATTTGCCTCCACTGGAACTAAGGGGCCTTGCCCAACCATGAAAAACAACCCCAGGCCAAGGGGTGTCCATAAACTTTTGGTCATATAGTGTAAATTTACACTGATCATGCATCACTCCATGCTGCATTTTTGCTATTTAATAAATCATTCTTTCTGAATTTGTTAACCACCAGGTGCATTTCACAGCTCACAGTACACTTTGTTAAAGAACGTAGTAAAAAGGCACAAAAGAAGCTGGATATGAGATATTAAGGTTAATTTGTTTTTTTGGTGATGAATTTTACAGAAAATGAAATCCACTTCAGCTCTCACCAATGTATAGCACCCACCTGGGTGATGCGTGGCAGCCATTTTGATCCAGATCGCTCACCACCCTTCAGCTATGGTGGAGGGGGAGGGGAATAAGCCAGTTCATTCAGTTAAGCTGAGGAATGATATGACAGTGGTGCATGTCATCCCCCAGGGTGTAGGAACAGCGCATGTCATCCTATATATAGGAGCTGAACCTACAACCATCTTAAAGACCCAGCTCCATATCCAGTCGACAACACTGCTGCCATATCCTGAATGGCAGTATATTGTGGAATTTGGGTGCTACAGCCCAATTATATGACATACATAATGAACCAATGTGGATGGCTCATACTGGATTGGTAATCACATAAATAACATCAGGTTGTTATATAAAAAATCGACAAATAATGCTAAAATAAAAATGTATTGTGAAACATACTTAATGGCTACCCTTAAAGGTAAGACTTTAAAGGGAAATTCATATGGCAACAAAACAATTATATATAAAAGCCATGTCTTCTGTTCTGGACAGAAGATGCTCTCTTGTTATGTCCAATGTAAAGTAAATTCAGTCATAATTTCCATGGCATTCCAATGATTCATTCATGTGAGTGCACTAAATATAGTTCTAATCATTCTAAAGAGAGCCAGGTTACTTCTCGAACACTGGCATTGATAAAGTGAAACACAAGAGCCCATTCTTATGGCTGTGACACTATATCATAAATTATATATCCATAAATGTGCTCTGAAATATGTAGTCATCTGGGTGAAAAAAATGAATGGTCGTACATTCATTATGTGCTTATGAAAGCAAACGCAAAGTGTCTCACTGCTAATCTTATTAATGGTTATTATTTGTTATCTGTTGTTAAAAGTTCTTATCAGTGCTTTGAGTTGCGTGAAAATTGATGTTTAAATCATATATGTGCTTTTGGGGGTAGACTTCAGTCCTTCAGTTTCCATGGAAATGGTGTGCTCCTCACTGATTCACATTACCCCCCCCCCCCCCTCCCCACACCACACATACTCATTTAAACATTAAATCCATTGAGAGAGAGAAAGAGAGAGAGAGAGAGAGAGAGAGAGAGAGAGAGAATGAGAAATCCATTGATACAAACTAGAAACAGAAGCACAAATTCCAGAAAGAAATTTATGATCAAGAAATTCAAAGACATTTAGACAACTGTCTGGATACCACGTATTCGCAATACAGAAGCAGTCAATCTGATAATGTTAAAAAAAATGTCAATACTACTTTGAAAAAATGACAGAAAAATCATGATTAAAAATTAAAACTATATTGAAATCTCAACTCCAAAAAAACCCAGTTTGACCACGCATTCTTTTTGGACCACCAGATTACAGTCGCCATTTCACTATAGTCAGGGGAACTGGTTTCTCTCTAACCGTATTGAGCCCTTCCTGTAGTTCTAGTGCACTTTTCCAACTGTTTCTTTCACTAGACACTACAGAATATTTGTCTATTGCTTCTTGATCTTCCTGGTCTTCCCTTTTAAGATTACTGCCCATCAGGTGGACCCTTCTGAGTTTGTACTGAACACTGCACCTGGAAATCTTAAGCTTCTTTGCAATTTATCACGGGGAATAGCCTTGCACAAAAACCTTGCCGCAATATCTTTACTTTGGCTCGGTTATCTAAGCCTAACGCTTCCTTCTTTGTCATATTTCTTGCAGCTTAGATCAGGTAGGTCAGATTTCAGTCAATTTAACTACCCCAAAATTATTGGATACACTTACAAAAATTTGTTAAATTGTAATTAAAGCCAAATGAGGTTGTTTTGAGGAAAGTCTCATGTCTAAGATTTTTTTTAAGTAAAATTCATCTTTTTGTGTTATTGTAGGTAGAAACTGAAAAATGTTTATACTTTGATTTGTAATTCAATTAATACACATACACAAAAATACACACACAAAAAAACAATACACGTATATGTTTTCAACATTATTAACACATTTTTCATTTTGTCTGCCTCTGTCCTGCCTTTAAGAGTTATTAATTGCTGGTTTCCTCTGCAAAAGTTTCATTTGTGAATACAAGCAGGGACATTCCGAGCCATGGAGGAGACCCATTTCAAAATGACATCACAAGACATCTCCTCTCCTTTTACTGCCCCACCAGCCACTTGCCTACATGAGTCTACAGAACACATGAATTTAAACACCACAAAAAGCTTAAGAAGTAAATGCTGAACCTTATTCACACAAAAAATGAAAGCTTTGGGATTGTTCTTTTAAACATTCATAACTGTGTTTCAAAGCTGTATTTCAGAAAACAAACATTAAACGTCCATTGTGTATAGGCTTTGCATTTTAATAGCTTTTGGGAAAGGCAGACACGGTGCTTGCCCTGAGGACCTTGTAAAATCTTTGTATTATATGTGACTTCAACTGATTAACTTTAATATGTCACATACTTGCATTAAACCACTATCCATAATTTTACTAATTAAATCCAAAGATTTGTTTTTCATTTTATGAAGTAAAGGCCACAATTTATATTTTGAGTGTCCATAATACTGTTGCATATTGCACCTTTTTGCTGCCATGCATTAAACAAGACCAGGTTAAAACCTAGTATATGGCTGGACCTAACACACGTGATCCGGCCGACCAATGGTGTAACTTCATCACTCACTCAGTCACTCACTCATTCACAGACATTCACGTTTGTAGGGCTGGCCCCGCTGTTGGGGTCCAGCCAAAAATAAGGTTTGTGGTTAACATAAGCTTAAGAGAATTTCACATTTTGTTCTATGACATAAATTATACCCTTTAATACATACATTGTGAATTCTGAAGCTGTTACATCCTTTAAAAAAGCAAGTTATTTACAATTTACTACAATGAAACTACAACAACGGTCGCATTCTGCCAACTAACACTCAAGTTTGGCCTGCACGTGACAACCGTTCTAGTTCGTATAGCATCTTGTCAGGAACTTACTTTTTAAAATCACATAACATTTTCATTTGAAATGGTTGAAACATCCATGGCACGCCTCTGTATACAAGCTGCCTTATACTGCACCAAAGATACATTTGGACAGGGTGATTTAGATTAATGAGTGGCCTTTTTCAAAACATTGCCTAATGATAGTAAACCTACTTTATTATTTTGTTAAAAGGAAGGATTAATTAATTAATTAATTAAACGTATATTCATAATAAAATCAATTAAAATTTTATTATGAATATACGTTTAAAAACAGTCAACAAAATGATCAAGAAAACCCACCATATTACACCGAATTTCATTTGGGGTTGTTAAAATGGGTCAACTTCAAAAGCATCAGAGGTCACGACAAGCGCCAGGACTCAAACAGACACATCAAAACGAATTTACAGACGGCTGGGTCAGAGCGAACCCAGACTGCGAGACTGACACCAGAGACTTCGCTCTGTGCTGACACCCCCGCACTGTTTCCGACCGTGCGTGACGTACACAGTTGGAGTGGATTGTGGAGTGACGTCACATGTCTGTGCGTAGTGGTGTGTCTGGGTGCCTGAATGTTGTGGATGGTTGGGCTCAGAGCGGAGGGGACACCGACGGAAGGAGACGAAGCAATTTCTTGAAGCAGGTAAGGTTATTTATCAATTCTGTTACCTAGTAACTTTTCACATTGCTCAGTAATTCATTGGGATGGTTATAAAGCATGTGGCTGATTAGCTTATTCAGCTATAAAAATAAAAGAGCTAAGCCGGTTAGCTGGCAGGCTAAGCTTGTAAACAACGTGTAGTAACATTAGCTCGCTAGCCAGCAAACCTTACGGATTTCCGAGGGTGTGTAGGGAACTATCAGCTAATTATTATTTTATATCGGAAACGTGATTGCTACACATATGGCTATCACGAAGAAACCTATTATCTGACTATATAGCCTCAACATTATTTAAAAAGTGCGTTATTTGGTGTTTTGCCACCGTTGCTTCAGTACGAAAATGGAATTTACGAGGATTTTTTTTTGCAGAAAAAGGGTGGTAAGGTAACGCTAGCTGGTCGACTATCTAGCTTTATTGAGAGCTTGTAACATGATTAACGACGTTGCTAGCAAGCTACATTTGCACTTCATTGTCCTTTAAGCTTGAATCGCATTGCATTTTAAATGAGCGCCCCTTCGTTGACTGCATTCTGGACGTTTGGTTAGTGTCCTCTGTTACTGGGGGCGATATTTTGTTTTGAAGATGACCCCTACCAACATCGATATTGCTGGGTAATTTTGGCGAGGGGATAAGTGAGAGAGAACAAGCCAGCTAGTCGTGGTTATGAATGTCATTTAGTAGCTAGATAACGGTAGCTACATAGGTGAATCCGGCATCACACAGCTTGCAGAGGGAGGGGTACGGGGCACGGACGGTAGAAATGAATAATTAGGGAGGGATGTGTGAGCTTCATTCCTGCTCATACAAGGGGGCGGAGTGGTCGGAAAACAGCATCTGCAACGACGCACGTTTTTTTTGGGGGGGTAGCACCTTGTGAACACAAATCAGGTATGCGAAAACTATGAAACGAGCAAGGATAATTTGCCTATTAACAGAGGAACACAACTGAACTAACTAGTGGGATTTGATTATTGACCCACACCCAGCCGCGAGCAGGCTCAATCTCTCTCCGAAAGCTGAATGATGGTGAAGTCTGCCAACCTGGCAAGCTAATTTTCTCTGTCAGGAATTTGAGCCTTCCGTGTTTTACGCACGGTGCCCGGTGCCATATGGGCAGTGTTTATTACTGTGCTATACAGGCTTTTCGTTGCGGTTTCAGCAGGAACATCTGGTGCGAATAAGAGAGCCCCAGTTTGTGCGGTTGGTGGATGAGATTGTTAGTGTTGGAATTAATCTGGAAAGTATAAGTAATAAAGATCGCACTGGACGTCAGATACATTTTGAAACAAAGGCGGATGGATGAGTTTTAAAATCTGTAGCATTACAAGCCATTCGTCTTAAGCTCTCGACAGACCTCGGCAGTTTATTGGCTGATGGTGGGCTAAATCATGCTTTTTGACGAGGTAGTATGCTAAAATGTGATGAATGGAATGGAAATCTTAGATTTTGAAATGGCATAATTGGATCCTAATCTTTCATTATGTTTCATAAACTTGTTAAACAACCCCCTGGGGACACTACAATTGCTGTAATTTAATTCTCTTTTACATTGGTTTTTGTTAAATGTAAAATGATCTGTGCTTTGAGCCATGTTTGTTTGGCTTAATATGTGGGCAGTGCATGCAAAAGTTTGACACTTTCATATAGGCTAACTATTTTATTTTAACTGCCATTTTAACTTATTCAATTTCTTAATAATAATTTATGGCTTGGTCGACAGCTGGTCTGTATTTAGGGACATGAGTCTATTTTCGGTAACGTTACAATTAACTGAACGACAGTCACCAAGGTGAAGTTGACACGTTCCCACAAAATGGATTAACCAAGACACTGGTACAATTTTGTTGGATAATATGTCGTACGCATATTTAGCATTTTTAGCAGTCTCAGGTTTTTACCAGACTGAAGTAGTATACTAATCACATTAATTGCTTTCAAGCAACACCCAATTGGCTCAATTTTCTACACACTGGGACCTCGACTTTTCATCCAAGGGAATAAATGAGCATTAGGACAAGTAGAAAATATGTAAATTAGCCCCAATACAGGGCACTTGCTCAGTATTTTGAGGTCATGTGTTCTGGTGATGTAAATGCTGGTTTTAATATTTACAGTCTTCCAAAATCTAAGTACAGTAATTCTTCATAATTATGCAGTTTTTAATCATTTATTCATTTTTGCGCTATACATCATTGTAAGAAACCTTGACATTTTTGTTGGGTTAACATGTCATAGGTGGATAACGGACAGTATTTTTGCCTGGCAGTAGAACAACTTGTGGTTCATTTTAAATTGGAAGAAGCATACGTATTTGATGTGAAAATCTTTCTTATCCTCTCCAGGGAAAAAAAAAACTTATACAAGCCTGTTGTTGGCACCCTTCATAACATCCGCATGGACGTGTCATTGGGATACCTGAAAATTTTGTAAGCAGTGGAAGAAAAAAAACCCGGAAAGTTCTCTTTCCCCAGAGGATTCAGCTTGTCTTGTAGGAGGCGGCAGAGCGTTAGACTCCATTTTGCCGGCTAACATGGCGGGCGCTCAGGCTGGTGTGAATACCCTATGCCGGGAGGCGGTGCCCTTTCAGGGGAACCTCAAAAGGCAGAGCCGCGAGAGGCCGGTGGACGCGCCCATCAAGAAGCGCGTGATGGCGGAGATGAACCTGAAACGCAAGCATCTGGAGGTGCCCTTCAGAACCCCCAAGATTAAGAAGGAGCACCTGGAGGAGGAGGAGGAAGCGGAGGAGAAGGCAAAGAAGGAGGGGAAGCGGGAGGAGAGGGAGAGGAGCGAGCGGCGATGGTCTGAGGAGGCGGACGACAGGAGCGGGAAGCAGTACTCCGGGGGCGGAGCCTTGGACCTGAGCCCGGGGCTCAAGCACACGCTGGCCCAGTTCACGCTCAGCAGCCAGAGCTCTCTGGGGGGCCCCGCCGCCTTCTCGGCCCGCGGGGCCCAGGACCTCATCGCCCCCCTGCCCTCCCCTCCCGTCCTGGGCGGGGGCCCCCTCCTGGTGCCCTGCGACAGCTCCACGGAGCTCACGCACTCGCTCCTGGAGGGGGAGTCCATCACCTCCTTCATGGTGGGCGGGGTGAAGAGGCTGTGCCTGCCGCAGGTGCTCAACTCGGTGCTGCGGCAGTTCTCCCTGCAGCAGATCAACGCCGTGTGCGACGAGCTGTACGTCTACTGCTCCCGCTGCGACGGCGAGCAGCTGCACATCCTCAAGGTGCTGGGCATCCTGCCCTTCAACGCGCCCTCCTGCGGCCTCATCACACTGACCGACGCCCAGCGCCTCTGCAACGCCCTGCTGCGCCCGGGCGCCGCCCTGCCGCCGCCCCTGGACCCCGGCGGCGGCGGGGGCGGCGGGAAGCTGAGGGAGGGCGAGACCAGCTTTCGGGTGGAGCACCAGTGCCTGGGGAAGTGCCAGGGCGTGTTCGCCACGCAGCTCTACACCCACCCGGACGCGCCCTGCATCCAGTGCGTGCAGTGCCACCTCCTGTTCGCCCCGCAGCGCTTCGTCATGCACTCCCACCGGTCGCCCGACAAGCGCACCTGCCACTGGGGCTTCGACTCCGCCCGCTGGGCCCGCTACCTGCACCTGGGCAGGAAGCACCTGGGCTCGCCCCGGGAGGCGGAGCTTAGGCGACTGCTGGAGGAGGTGAAGGAGAAATTCCACTGCCCGCCGAGGAGGGCGCCTCCGGACAAGGTGAGCGCCATCCCTGCTTTTTTTAATCCGCCGTATTTCCGTACAGAGGGAGGAGTTGTGCAGTGAGTTTGGGCGTTCTCCAGATTCCCATATTTCCTGTCATTTTGCTCAGCTAGTGATCTGCGTAATTTAATGGGCCAGTAAGTCTTTGTCCCTCCATCTGTACTGAGGAGGTGTTCGTTCGTGAAATTACTGCACGTGGGCGCTACGGTCAGCCCATCCAGAACTGCACAGAATAAATTCAGAATGGTTATTCATTCAGTCCTCCATTCTTCATACTGCAGCCTGCTCTTTAGCGAGGTTTGCTGCTCTGTACAGTGCTTCAGTATAACGCGGAGCTTTAATACGGACTTTCTCCCGGCTTCTGATTCTGCTCACGTTGTGCCTCTGGTTCCAGTGCGCGCCCTTTGCTCAGAGAGCTTATTTCAGTACCCGACCGCAGTCAGCCTGTGAGCGAGAGACCCTCCTGTTTCCAGGGCTGCCGCGGTCGACCGTCCACAAACTAAAGTTGGAACACGTTCGGAGGGTAAATGTAAAAGACCCACAGATGGCTCGGTTTTATCGTAAAAAACCATCATGGAACACAGGGTGCATGACATGCACTGTACCCAGACGGTGGATTGTGAAAAAAGTTTGTCATCTGATCCGGGAAGTGAGATTTATTGGTATTCATGTACATTCCCCTGCTCATCGTTGTACAGGACTGGAGTTTTAGGGCCGGGCGTTAAAAGTGTGGGTTTTGAAAGTGGCACTGGCAGATGGTGTGATCAAAGATTTAAACGACAGCCCAAAAACATTGTGGGTGTGCGCGAGGCATTTTTCCCATCGGTGGCTTTGAGGCGGTCTGAAGTGAAAGAATGGAGGAAGGTTTCCTGCAGTTTGAGTGTTTTCTTAAACCACGGTTGACCCAGACGGCGTGCGAGAGGTTATAGCCCCTGTCCACGTGTAGTCTCGCCTGCCGAGGGGTCGGGGGGCGGAGTCCAGACCGTTTCCATGGGAGCAGTGGCGGGGGGAATGGGGGGAGGGAACCAGCTGGCTTGTTTATGACCTGCAGGGGTGGGTCACTCAAAGGTCACTGAGCCGTAACTCAAAACTGAATGACGTTTTGAGATGTTTTTTCCCAGGCTGATTGTTAATTTTCTGTTAAGGTTCATTATTATTTCATTGTTATTAATGGGTGGTATTGTAGTATAATAGTTAGGGAACTGGGCTTGTTAGTCAGAAGTTGAGGGTTTGATTCCTGGCAGGGCTGCTGTCATGGTAGCCTTGTGCAAAAGTGCTTATTTACTCAACTGCTTCAGTAAATAAATATCCAGCTTGATAAACGGGTTGTACGTAAAAATGTAGCTGATCTGTGTAAATTGCTCGGAATAAGAACATCTGCCAAGTGCCAAGATGTAAAGGTCATTTTTCTCTCGTCAAGTCAAATATATTTTCTTCCAGGCAACCAAAATTCTGCTTCGGTTATTGTACCAGAAGTTTTTACATGTTAATTTTCCCTAAGAAATGGACCGTCGTCTGAAGTGGAGTGAGCGGTCTTTTCCTGCTTCTTTAAATGTCACCTTGAAAAACGCAAAGTCACTAAATGGTACTCAGATTTTGAAAGGGCATTATGGGATTATGCTGTTGCCACGGATTCAAGCTAACTGACTGGTGACCTCGCTGGCGGACTGCAGTGCATCCGTTTATGTGTCTGTGGGTTCTGCTTTTGTCGAGAGCCTCTCGCTACTGCCACTGTTGGAAAATGGCCACCATGCCAGACACAAAAGCAGAAGCGTTTCTGTCCCAGTCCATTCTTGTCCCAGCAGGCTTTGCTTTTCTCAACACCAAATGCTGTGTAACCCTGGGACTTCTTGCAACACATTGAAATTAATTTGCTGTCTGCATGCACATCTTGCAAACTACAGTTTTTCCGGCGACGATTTCTGTCCGAATTTGTTTCTGAGGTCTGTTCGTGAGGCAATGAAAAATGGAGCGAGACTTCGACATGGTAATGATGGACTCCTACCATTTCAGAACTGAAATCGCCAAGATATGAGCTTAAAACGAATGCTGTTGGCAGGTCTTGTGGTAAGGGAGAGGGTTTGGGATTTGGTTATAGAAGCTATGGGGGAGAAAGCACCGACTGTCTAATTGGTGTGTTCTATTGGGGGAAAAAAAATCTTTGACCTAAATGGAAATGTGCCCTTAGCGTAGATGGCACATTATTAAGGTAGCACGTTTTCACAGCGTTGCAGCAACGTTGCGACAGCGTTGGCTGTTATATGGCCATTTTATTGCACATTTGGTTGTTTTTGGCCCTCGAGGGGCTAGGACTGTTTTGAGGGGTGCCTCTGCACTGAAGCTGTAAGTGTTCTTGACTGACTGCATTGTTGTTTTCTTTGTGTTTATTTAAACCAGGGAAAAGCACCAAAGCCGCGGTCCTCCGCTAATGCGCTTCCACATGCCGCTGTCGTGTTGAGCGTCAGCTTTGGCTGTGTTGGTGTGGTCAGCACTCTCTCTCTCTCTCTCTCTCTCTTTGGAGCTCTCTTTTTGCTCTGAAGCTGTACAAGTGCTGTGGTGGAAATGCTGTCTGGCAGGCAGTCTGGCCTCTGAGCCCTCTGTGCCCCTCCCAGACCATGTGGAGCCCCTCCCACATCCTCAGAACCCACCTACTCTCACCCTCACGCTTGACTACTCTGATTGGCTGTGAAAATCCCTGCCTTTCCTGTCCACTGTGGTTCCTCGGGTCATCACTGTAAATACGTTTTTTTCTTTCTCAAATCAATACAACAGCAAGACTCAAGTACACAACAAGGAGTCTACAGGCTTCACATAACCAACAATGCCGCACCCCTCCCTATAAAGCGTGCACTCATGACAGGCACCACGTATTAGCCCTAATTAAGAGGAAATGACTGAATTAAAATCCCACCCCTGAGATGTAGCCTACACCACAAAGTCGATGGAAAAACAAGACGGGCAAACTTAATCCCATACCGTGAAGCATCCTACAATAGCATGCCCTCACACAGGCAGGTAATCATTAGCTGTACAACTTTAAAAGGCTAAAACATGTAAGCAAACAAACAAACTTTTTTACTTGATATTTCTAGTGACAAACATTAAGCACCTGTTACCATACAAGACAGCACCTTCAGTGACCACATTATGGTACCATTGCCCCGGTGGCCATGAAAAATGTAGAACTCTAGCTTACCATTGACGGCTTGTTGGAGGAGGTAACGTATCACACACTGATTTGGAATGCACTTCTTTATGCAGACGGCAACCTTATCGCAGTACTGCTAGCCTTTTCTTTAACCGCAGGAAGTAGGCTACATTTTTTTGATGTTCCTGAGTTTTAATTGGCTGTAGTACAATGATGACATGCACAGAAACAAATCAAGTTCCTTATGTTAAAAGGCTTGCTATAGCGCAACATGCCTTTTCTTTGAATCTCGCAATGCAACCAATGGCTGTGTAATTATGATCATTAAACACAAATGTCAGACCAATGTCTGCGCTTATAGAATGCATTGTATATTTTTTCTTGTGTTTCGGCTCTTCTTGTCACCGTAAAAAACGCGGATTCCCGCGTTAACGCGACCTCTGCTGTACTGTTGATTTTGTCCTCTATCATTTCAGTGCCGTTTGTGTAGCATGTAGCTACATATTTGGTTGCTTTTTGTGCCATCCTAATCAAAGTCCCTCACTTATAACCTAGTTAAGAGATGTTTCGGTATGGCGTTGCATAAATTGTATTTTTAGTAATATTCTTTGTGTAAAGCGGAAAGAAATGAAAGCAGGCCCTTGAGCAGGGTCCGCTGCACTAGCGGTGAAGTAGGTTGTGGTAGAATGCACTGTAACGTGTGCATTTTAATCAGGCTGACTCACTGTGTGTGAGTGGCTGGAATGGTTGCTGCGTGAGGGAAGCTCTCATATTTTCCTTCCTTCCTTCCTTCCCTCCCTCATTCTTTTCTTTTTTTGATTTCTCCCTTTGTTTCCAGCTCCCCACTTTACTCTCAAATTCACATTGAGTGTTGTGGCCAAGACAAACGTCCATAGAGGTTTCGCTGTTTTTCGGAAGGCATTCCAGCAATTATACAGAACAGAGAGAAATGGGAACAAGTTATAATAGTTAAACACTTCAGTAGCAGTAAATAGTTTTTGCACAGCTACACTGCCAGTGCAGTAACAATAATAATGTAACTCTAAATGACTTATTCCTGCTCTGTCTCTTTCTCTCTGCCTCTCTCTCCCCCTCTCCCTCGCCCTCTCAGTCGCTGTCTTTTCTTTTACTTCAGTGAAGTTTCCGAGAGGAATGCGTCGATAGTATAGTAATGGCATAACACACAGATGGAGTAATGCACCTCAGTGAAATACGCACCAGCCTCTCTCTGTCTCTCGCCGTATAATGAGTGTGACACATTAGTCTGGATGTACCTAACACCTCCCGCCTGCCTGCTGTTTTTCCTTTCATTTTAATGAGATACGGGGACGTGCAGGGGGCGCGGCTTTGTGTTTTTCAGACCGTCTCTGGCTGCCGGTTAACCTTTCTCATAGTGTGAGGTTGAGGAGCGGCACGTTTGAGCGGAGAGAGCCCAGCCTCGTTGTGTCGTTTAATTGGGAGCACAGCGGGAAAGCACTGGTTTCACAAATTATTTTTCTGGAAGGGGTTTTCCGCTTCAGTAGTCTTTTCTTTTCTGCATTACACGGCTGGGTGTGTGGGTAAACTTCAAAGACGCTGAATAAAATAAAAATATTCCAACATTTTTGGAAGTCCAGCTCACAGCAAAATCTTGTTTTATTTCTTAAACTAATAAAAAAATAGGTCAGATAGCTGCTTAACATTTTTACGCAAGTGTGTGTTCAGGAATCGGATGTAATATTGTTCGCAAGTGGTAACAGTCAATCAGTTGGTTTCAAGACAACTGTCCTGAGTTTAGCTAATAGCGAAATGCTTCAGTGGGGTTTTAGGTCAACTGAAAGGCATTCCAAGAAAAGAAGCTTCTAGCACAGGGGAGAGCGGGAACCCTTCAGTCTGACCCAGGGGTGTTCGGTCTTATCTGAGTGGGGCTATTGTGGGTTCATTTATTGAGCCAGATATTAAAACCGTTCATTTGACAAATCAGGATTTTTGCTGCAAACCGTATGGTTGATGAGCCGAATCAGGATTGGTTTCAATGCTGCTCTGGAGGAGAAGTCTGCACCATCACCAGCCCTGTTCAGATGATTGGGTGGCCAATGCAAATGTTGACTGGATTGTTGACCTCCGCCAGATGTGCCGGACGGGCGGCTGGACCGGTGAGCAGGGCACCCGCCGAAGAGTAGGCTTGGCTGTGGAGCAACCCAGTCCCGCCCTGCTTCTTCCGTTACGGTTTTTACCGGCTGTGGCTCACCGAGTTCAGGTTTCCGGTGGTTCTTCAGCATTTTTGCGTTACCACGGCCGGCCCTCTGACTCTCTCGTAGGCAGAAAAGACCGAGGAGGCTGACACGAAAGCGAACGGTTCACTCGTCATGATAGCCGGTGAGACGGCGTGATGAACGTGGCGGCATCGTTTAGGTCCGTCGTTCTGTGTGAGATATCGTAATTTGTTACTATGGTTACAGATAACCTGATGAAGAAGCACCAGGTGGGCCAGCGTGGGCGTTGGTGCCGGTCCGGCCCAGCCCGGTTTCGGCTCTCTGGTGAGGAAGCGAGGGTGCATCTGGCTCAGCCTCTCAGGCCTTAGGGTTGAAAGGGAAGTGAAATGGAGTTGTACATTTACATTTAAGCACTAGGCAAACAGAATGACTTGCACAGCTTACATACATTTTTTGCATTCTATAGGTACTGCTGGATATATTGTGAATTGAATTGAATTGATTTTGGGTTGAGTTGAGTTGAAGTAGATTGAATTTAACCTCCAGCCTCTGAGTTGCAAGAATTGAGTTGAGTTGAGTTGAATTGAACTTCCAGCCTTGCGTTACTCAAGTTTAGTTAGCCTAGGTTGAGTTGAATTGAACCTCCAGCTTCAAGTTACACAAGTTGAGTTAGGTTGAGTTGAATTGAACCTTCAGCCTCGTGTCATAAGCTCAGACTCTGTTCACAAATTTTACTACACTGCTGCTCATAAAAATGGCAGATCTCTCAAAAACTTGACACTGCACTCAAGGCTTGTGGGGGTGTTTGCAGGATTCTGTTTCATGAGAGAGAGGGGGGGGGGAGGGAGAAATAGAGGAGGGATGGAGAGAGGGATGTCGGGAATGAGAAAGCGCTGGTGAGAGTTCACTAGTTGGCTGCAGGCTTGTTAGCATTTGGGCTTTGAGTAAACAACATGTTTACCTGGAGAAGCCTGCTAGCGCAGCTGTTGCTTGACTCTGCTGTGCTCTTTAAAAAAAGGGATGTGTGTGTGTCGTCATGACAGGTGCCAGTCAAATCACCTGAGTGGTGGTGAGGGGGGCATTACACAGACAGACAAGTTTCTTTAGTACTTGTGTTTATGTTATATATTTATGAGCATCAGCTTCTGGAATCCAGACCCCGTACCCAGCACACACGCACACGCACACACACACACACACGCACACACACACAAATGCACACATTCATATGCAGTTATGGTTACGTAGGAAGTGCATTCTTACACCAGAGGTGCTCCTGTGCATTTACTGTGGATCATGCTCATGACCACAAATGGTCTGCATCAGATTTAAAAAAATGCAAATATCTGCATTACTTACAGTGTTGATCAGTCATGACCACAAACAATCTGCATCAGGCTCTATGTGGATCACGCCAGTGTGGATCAGTCAGGACCACAGATATCTGCATCAGAAACACCATGGATCAGTCAGGACCACAGATATCTGCATCAGAAACAGCATGGATCAGTCAGGACCACAGATACCTGCATCAGATACAGCATGGATCAGTCAGGACCACAGATATCTGCATCAGATACAGTGGGGATCAGTCAGGACCACAGATACCTGCATCAGATACAGCGTGGATCAGTCAGGACCACAGATATCTGCATCAGATACAGTGGGGATCAGTCAGGACCACAGATATCTGCATCAGATACAGTGTGGATCAGGCTCAGGACCGACCACAGATATCTGCATCAGATACAGTGTGGATCAGGCTCAGGACCGACCACAGATATCTGCATCAGATACAGTGTGGATCAGTCAGGACCACAGATATCTGCATCAGGTACAGTGTGGATCAGTCAGGACCACAGATATCTGCATCAGGTACAGTGTGGTCAGTCAGGACCACAGATATCTGCATCAGATACAGTGTGGATCAGTCAGGACCACAGATATCTGCATCAGATACAGTGTGGATCAGTCAGGACCACAGATATCTGCATCAGATACAGTGTGGATCAGTCAGGACCACAGATATCTGCATCAGATACAGTGTGGTCAGTCAGGACCACAGATATCTGCATCAGATACAGTGTGGATCAGTCAGGACCACAGATATCTGCATCAGATACAGTGTGGATCAGTCAGGACCACAGATATCTGCATCAGATACAGTGTGGATCAGTCAGGACCACAGATATCTGCATCAGATACAGTGTGGATCAGTCAGGACCACAGATATCTGCATCAGATACAGTGTGGATCAGTCAGGACCACAGATATCTGCATCAGATACAGTGTGGTTCACGCTCAGGGCCTCACAGTCTGCCGGAACGCAGACATCCGCTGTAATCCGCGGGTGTGTTTTAGCGGTAAGCGCCCGTGGCTCCCATTAGAGAGCAGCAACACGCAGCTGGCAGATGAGCCGATAAGCTGCTCGTCATAAAGCAGGATCCCTCCGGTGCGCCCGTCCTCCGGGGAGAGAAGCCCCTTTCGCTATTGATCGGTCTGTGGCTGCGACTGATCAGGGCTGAGAGAGAGCGCGTGAGTTACTGATGTCCTTGCGCTCGGAATTCCCCATCTCACTCACCGGCCGCTCTCATTGGCGCGACCTCCGCTAGTGTTTCGCGGAGCGCCGACAAACGCACGCTCTCCTCCGTGACGCGCGCCGTGAACTCGCCGGTGTTTTTTTTTCCAGCTGAGCGTCGCTCAGGTGCGAGTCCGAGGAAGGCGCTTACGCACGCGAAGCTCGGACGAGCGGGGCCGCGAGCGATCGATCGGCCAGCAGGGGCCGCCGGGGGGGCAGCGAGACACGGTCAGGTCACCTGACGCCTCCCCAGAGAGAGCAGCCTGTTGGGCAGCTTAAAGATTTTACTGCTCTACGTCCTCCTCGCAGGACGTCAGCCAGTGACATCACACGGTCCTCATCGTGCCCGCTGACCGCGCGATGACCGTCCGGTCCAACTGCTGATTTGGTAAATCTTTAATGAAAATGTGATCTGTGCGACCCTTTTGGGCTGATCCGGATCAAGGCAGTTCACATGCAGGGCAGACCCTTTCAATTGGTTTGAACTTACGATGGATGGACAAATTAATTAAATCGCTTTTTTTTTTTTGTTTTTTTTTGTGTGTAAATTTTTGTTAGCTGTTTTTTATGTACGAGACAAACCTGAAAGTGATAA
Source organism: Anguilla rostrata (assembly GCF_018555375.3). Lineage (NCBI taxonomy): Eukaryota > Metazoa > Chordata > Actinopteri > Anguilliformes > Anguillidae > Anguilla > Anguilla rostrata. The sequence continues at coordinate 39,700,126 of NC_057936.1, read as the reverse complement.
GTGAGGAGTGGAGTAGGTGTGTGCGCATCCCAACGCGGCTTCTCTGGGGAAAGGAACTCCACTAAAAACGATAAAACGGCAACAGTGAGAAAATTTCCTCAGGCTTACCAATCCTCGTTTTTTCTCTTCTCTCGTTTTTTCCTCTACGTTCTTTCACCCACATCTTTTCCTTTCTCTTTCTCTCCTTCCACATCCCTCAACCCCCCTGTTCTATCCCCCCCCCTTTCGCTTTCTCACTCTGCTGAATTTTGGCTTTTGTCCAATGGTTGCACACCGCATCCCCCGAGCGTCACTGGGTCATTGCGCGTCTCACTTACGCACTCCCTCCCTCTCCATCTCCCTCTCCCTCCCTCTCTCTCTCGCTCTGTCTCCCTATCCTCTGTAATGATGTGGCTGAGATTCCTGACGCACTTGCACACGCGCTCACACACACACACACGCTCACACATGCTCACACACACTCATGCACGCTCACACATGCTCACACACACACACAAACACACACACAGGCAGTGGATTCCCTCTAAAGTCGGTGACAGTGTTGAGTGACAGGGTCCCAGTAGAGGCAGCAGTCGTGTTGGCTCATACTGTACACATCGCATACAGATTGCATCAAATACCTGTGATATTTTCCCTTGGTCTGCTTGAACAGATGTGCATGTTTTTGCACCTGTAATGTGTCTGTTTACAGTGTGGTCTTGGCCGTTTGCTACAGAGATTGGAGGTGTGTGCATTGAATGAGGCTTGTGTGCGTGTGCACGTGCGCATTCGTGTGTGTGTGTGTGTTTGAGGGTAGCTGGTGTGTCTGTGTGTCCGTAAGCACGTGGGTGTGTGTAGGCGAGTGAGGAGAGGGGCAGAATCAGAGAGGCTGCTGGGTAATGCTGGCTGACAGGGGTCAGAGTGGCTTAGGGCTTCGTCCTGGATTACTGCACTGACCCCAGGTCAGCGGGGGGTTCAAGCAGAGGCCAGCCAGTGCGGACAGGAAGTGGAGCGCTGCAGCAGCGGCCGCTGCCGACGGCCACCGGCCACCCTGCGTGGTGTCGCCTCGTCACTGCAGACAGAACAGAGCCGCTGTGGCTGTAATCAAAGCAGCGTCTGTCGCTCTGGCCCACGGACAGAGGTTTTTCCTGGCTCAAAATAGGTGGTGACTTTGTGTGACAGTGACCGCGGTTGGTCTGGCTGTACCACCGTCAACATTGCCGCATCATCTCCCTTACTTTATTTATTTCCCTATATTTAGCTACATTTGGAATGTAAAGTTCTGGTCTTCAACATCTACCACAATGTGTTGAGATGTAGACTATAAAAGATGAAACGTGTCACAAAAATAAAAAGTTGGAAAAATTTTAATATTTATTGAAGGGAGTTACATATTGAAAGTGCCAGAATTGATGGGAAAAATATAGCCTATACTCAAGGATTTACACATTGTACAGGGGCCATTCTGCAAGAATACTAGTATTTGGAATTGTAATATGTCTTAAAATGTAGTTCATTTTTGTCACTCAGAACTTTAGGTACAGTATTAATTAACCTTTAAACTTAAAAGAATTCACACAAATGTCAGCTTACTGTATTTAAATTATTTTTTATAAATTCACTCAAAGAATGCATACACCATCCTTTTTTGTCACTGGTGTTAGGCTACTTGTACCCTACCTACACAACAGTAAAGGCTTTTCAAAATTTTATTTCTCAGTTAAATCTGCATAGACAAGCAAAAACAGTGTAGGTTCATACAGTAGAATGCACTTAATTCCATTATGGATTATCACATAATTCGGGTATTTGTATAGAATTGCCAAATCCCGAACCTTTTCTGATTCATTCTGTTGTAAAGCAACTGCATATTTGCATATACCATTAGCACATATTTTCATGGAATTATGTCCAATTACATCGCATAATGATCTATAAATATACATTCAAATTTGGCGTAAATACACTGACAGTTACCCTATAAAGACACAAAACCGCAAAAATGTGTGATGGTAGGCAGTTTCTGCAAGTGGCACCCGCGGTATTGAGCAGTCTGTCTGTTTCATTCTTTAATGCAATTTAAGATGATTCTACTGTAGTTAATTTAATGTGTTTAAGGTTGCACATAAACTTGAAAGACAAAACTTTAAAGGAGTACCATGGTGATTTTCACACTTTCTCGGTTTTATGTGCTATTTGCACAAGAGGCATTGAAGAAACACAATAAGCAAAGTATTAAATATGTCCGTTCTGTATTTTTGAAGAAATATGCGTTTTAAATTCATCGTCCTATTTTCAACCGGTTGAGAAAGTTGTCATTTTGCTACGTCACTAATACAGTAACTACTCCCATTTCCACGCCCCGTAAAGAAATCTGACAGCACACACCGTCCTGCTGTTCAGACAATGCAAATATTTGACTAACGTTAGGTTCACTTAAATTAGAGTGCCTTTAGATTATTTCTGGTTATATTCATTTAGCTAGCTAGCTAACGTTAGCTAGCTAGGAGGTTTGCTTTCATAATACAATGTTATCGATAACGTTAGCTTGCTAGTTTGCTTTTATGAGGACGTTATAGTTGTGCTTTTATCTTAACTTGGCTAGCTAGATATCAAAAATTATAATTGGATATAAGTCAACGTCCTTACCTTAGCTATCTACCGATACTTGATATACTAGCCCTACTAAGCTAGCTAGCTTGTGAAAATTCAGTCTCCCAAGAGACGCGTATCATGGGGGTAGCTATGGAAAACGGGCACGGTCTGTCAATCATAGCTAACTGACAGTTATCATTACCACGCCCAGACGGTTCGGGTGAATTTTTATCGTGGGAAATTTAGGCTTAGAAAAATACGTTTTAAAGTGTATTAAAATGACTTAAGAATTAAAAATTATGCACCTTTGTTTTGTTGTTGCCTGAAGACAACTGGGAAGTGTCACGTTCAACCACCATGGTACTCCTTTAAGAACTTTGAAATGCAGTTTCATTCACGACAAAATTGTACCAGTACATTCGCATTTCTAATCATTTCACTGTTTTTTTTTTTGCGTGGTTTTTCCTATAGACGGCTTGATTTAATTGCAGGGAAAACCCTGTACGTGTGTGTTTGTGCGCACATGCACATTTAGATACCAACATGTATGGAGTTGTGTTCGTGTGTATGTAAGTGCGCATGTGTAGATACAAGTGTGTGTTGAAGCGCCTGTGCATGGGGATGTAAAAATGTCTGTGTGTGTCTGGATGTGTGTAGATAGTGTTAGCGTGCATTAGATGCTTGGGCGTGTGCATAGGTGTGAGTGTAGATATGTGGGTGTGTTTGTCTTGCACACAGAGACACATCTTTGTGTAGCAGTGTTGCTGTGCTGTGGAGAGGATTTTGCCTAGCGATGTCCTTGGTAACACTTTGTGTTCTCATGGCGTTTCCGTGGCGTTACGGAAGCCATATCACGGCGGCACAGTGCTCCAGCGGGGATCAGACAGGAGGTCGTGCAGCGGGCTGGTGCTGCTTTAGCATCGTCGCTCATTGGACCAAAGCACTTTCTTATTTTATCACCAGCACTGTGGGGGCTGTCTGGAGGAGTAGCTAGTGATTTCACCCTGTCCTTTCCTGTGAGGATTCGCCTTATTGAGTGTGTTTGTGTATGTGTTTGTTTTTCCTTTTGTGTGTGTGTTTGTTTTTGTGTGTGTGAGTGCATGCCTGCGTGCACTTTGATGTGTGTGTGCATTTGTGCGTGCCGGGTGTGTGTGTGTGTGTGTGTGCACGCTTTGATGTGTGTGTGCGTGTACCTGTGTGTGTGCGTGCGTGCGTGTGTGTGTGAGTTTGATGTGTGAGTGTGTGTACGTTCTTGCATGCCGGCTTGCTTGCGTGTGTGTGCGTGTGCGTGTGTATTACCTGAGTTAGTTGATCTGGACGGCGTGCGTCTGAACCCGAGCTTGCACTGACAGCTGGGTAACGCTCCCAGCCTGCAGGGTCAGGCCGTACTGCAGGGAGCTGGAGAGCAGCCCCTCTACAGCAGCCTGCCACAAACATAAGGCTGCAGGTCGGAGAGAGCAGGAAGGGGGCAGGGCCGTGGAGGCAGAGCCACAGAGATAGAGAGAGAGTGAGTCATAGATAGAAGCACTGAAACGAGTGAAGGAGAGCACTAGAGTGCGTCAGAGGCACAGTGAGTCAGAGAGGGAGACTGTAAATCAGGTCCTGACTCACTGGGCCCATTCCCGCAGCGCATCTCAAGAGCTGCGGTCTTACCCTCAGTTTCCTAATCAATTTCTTGCTCTTTTAAACCACTCTTGGCCACTTGAACTCCTCCCCCTGCAGCTGATTGGCTACACAGTCGCCTGGCAACGCCCACATGCCTGACCTGCCCTGTTTCCTCAAGCCATCACTGTAACTCAGCTGGGCTCTCACTTTCTGTCCTGCTGCATTGAAAGTTAATAAATTCATTTTACTGTTAGTGCCATTTGGGACATTAGTTGTTGATTTATTAGCACAGCGATGTGTTATGCTAATATATGATATTAAACTATTTGCATTCATCCAGCAACTGTCTAGTACAATTATTGTTACACGGTGTAATTTTGTGTAAGTCATTATAACGATGTAATTATGTCACCTTACCTTTTAGACCTTACTGGTCCATGAATTGTATGTGAATTAATTGTAATGATTGTGTTCAATATATTAGTCTGAGATTGAGATTGAATTTGCTTTTTGAGAAATGGTCACAATTTATTTGGCTAAACTCCATTGTGAGGATAAATTGGCTCCCAGGAGCTGAGAAGCAGGTTCGAGCCGGAATGGAGCCCAGGCATTGCAGATGGTAAATGGAGTGTCGTAATGGGGCCACGCCACTGTCCCAGCTTGGAAAAGACACAACGGGAGCTTTGCAGTGCTGGCCCAATGCAGTGTTTATCAGAAGGCCGCATGCTAAAGTCAGTTGGGCCTGAGTAAAATGAAGAGGTGAAGTTAATCAGACTTGACACGTGTGCCGGTGTCTCCAAAACGAAAAGGGCCTTGTGGTGCCGACTGACTTGTCAGGAGGGGTGCTGAACATTGTCTAGATATGATTCTCCTCTCACACCTGAAAAATACAGTACCCCAGGTTTACTACTGTTTGTGTGTGTGTGTGTGTGCGTGCTTGTGCATGCATGCACGTGTGTGTATATGTGTATGTCTGTGTGCGTTTGTGTGTGTGTGTGTGTGTGTGTGTCTCTGAGCGTGCATGTGTGTGTGTTTGTTTGTGTGCATGTGTATCTGTGTACATATGCGTGTGTGTCTGTATGTATGTCTGTTTGTGTTTGTGTATGTGTGTGTGTGTGTCAGAGTGTGTTTTCCTGTATTACCAGTCTTGCGTTGGTAAGGAACAGAAAACTGAAAATGCAGGAATAGCTGATAGCTGGCATGCTCTGGCAGTACTGCGAGTGAGGTCGTGGGAGACGGAGGCACCATCAGCCTTCATATCCCCACCGAAAGATGTGGGGGTGGGGGGGAGATGCGGGAGAATGTGCCGGTACCAGGGAGCGGGGTGGGGAGGGCTGAACCCCTCTGTGGTTACTGCGGTAACCGCAGACAGAGCCGCTCCTCCTGCTGCGCAGTGTGTGGTGTGGTGTGCTGGGGTGGGCGAGCAGGCTTCCCTCTCAAAGCCTTCCTTTTATAATGCGCCTATGCGTGCGAGGTGTGACTGAGGTGCCATGCTGTAATATGCATTTGTCCCTCTGAGGATATGAAGAGAACGTCACTGGGTCAGTGTGCCTCCCTCCCTCCCTCTCTCTGTTCTTTTCTTTCTGTCTCTCCCTCCTCCTCTTTCTCTCATCCCCTTTCTCTCTCTTGCACGACCCCCTCCCCCCACTCCACTTCACTCTGTGTGTATGTGCATGCGCGTGTGACTGTCTATAAATATATATATGTGTGTGTGTGTGTGTGTACACATACAGACACTCACACGTGCATACATGGTGTTTCATATTTCATGCACTGCATTGAGCTTCTCTCATCCCTGTTCTCTCTGTCTCTCCCTTTTTTGGATTTTCTCTTTTTTCTGCATTGGCAGGACACGACGGGCACATTGGCAGAGCAGTTAGCTGAAAATGGAGTCTTGCGTATTTATCCATCTGTCTCCTCTCTGTCCGTCTCACTGCCCCCCTCCCTCTCCCTCTCACGCTCCTGCTCTCTCTCTCTCTCTCTCTCTCTCTCTCTCTCTGTCTCCTCCCCTCTCCATTCTGCATTCTGCTGCAGTGAGATTCCTCTCAAACCCTCCGCACGCCCACGCGATCTCACCCCCGCGCGCACGCCCACACGCTCGCTACTCGCGCCCGCCGCGGCGCAGTTACGCACTCGGGAGACGTCAAAAGGCAGAACCGATAATTTTGACAATAATTAGTGAAGTAAATAGGGGAGTTGGGTAGGAGCTTTCAGAGGGGCCACTCGGGCTGACCACGTATCGATTTTCCTCTTCGCTCTCTGAAGAATCACGTCCTTTTTTATTTAAAAGAGAACGTTCCTTTTTTTTGTGCTAGGGAAATGTGTTTTGTTAAGAGTTGATTGTGATGAAAACAGCATGCGTTGTTTGTGCCCCGCCCCCGCTCTGTGAGTCCAGCGTGTGTTCTGAGAGGAGCGGGGGGGCGGTGCTGCTGTCTGTTGCCGTGGCGGCAGCTTTAGCTTCGGCTGAACCCCTGCCTCTCCGTCACACAGCAAATCGCATCACCACACTGAGCGTGGCACTCTGCGTGTGTGTGCACATGAGTGAGTGTGTGTGTGTGCTTGTGTGTCTTTGTGTGTGTTTGCGTGAGAATGTGTGTGTGTGAGAGTGTGTGCACGTGTGCGTGTGTGTGCGCGCGCGTGTGTGTGCGTGTACGTGTGGGTGTGTGTGTAGGTGCGTGAGAGCGTACTTGAGTGTGCGTGTGTGAGAGTGTGAGTGTGCGTGTGTGTGTTTGTGTGTGCTTGTGTGTGTGAGTGCATGAGAGAGTGTGTGTGTGTGTGTGTGTGTGTGTGTGTGAGAGAGAGAGAGTGTGCGTGTCTCTCTTGCATGCGTGTGTGCAGTACTGACAGGCTACATGCAGAGTTATTGTTATTCTAGCGGGAGCTGCTGTCACTGCATGGGGCTGAAACTCCACTGTGAATCGTGAGGTACAATGGGGAGGAGGCTTCAAACAGCCCCCTCTCAAATAACAATTCTCTTTCTCACTGCCTCCTGTTTTCTTTCTCCCACAAATTCAAATATGCTTTATTGGCATGACAACAGCATTGCCAAAACAGTCATTTTCATAAGATCTCAATCAGGAATAGTAACATCAAGCTACATAATACTCTGTCTCCTCTTCTCTCCTCTCCTCTCCTCTCCTCTCCACCTCCCTTTCGCTCCCTCTCTCGCTCACAGAAGGATGGTGCAGATGACAGGGCAGTAAAGAAGGTCTCTGATGTCTGCTCTCAGAATGAGAAACTCTGTGAAAGCGAGCCAGACCAAAAGGTAATCTCCTCCCCCCAGATCCTCTTTCCTGCCCAGCTGACTCCTCCCCCTGTCTGGAGGGATACATTGTAATGAAAACCCGACACATTTTAACACTAACCCCGCCCCACTCCACACCCTGCACTGCCTGCCTCTTGCTGCTCATGCCCTGTTGAGGAGAGCCATTTAGTTTAGCTCTATGACACCCTCCACCTCTGATCTCAAACAAGCCATAGCCAGTTACAGTCACTGAGCATATTCAGGGTTTAGCCAGTTACAGTCACTGAGCATATTCAGGGTTTAGCCAGTTACAGTCACTGAGCATATTCAGGGTTTAGCCAGTTACAGTCACTGAGCATATTCAGGGTTTAGCCAGTTACAGTCACTGAGCATATTCAGGGCTTAGCCAGTTACAGTCACTGAGCATATTCAGGGCTTAGCCAGTTACAGTCACTGAGCATATTCAGGGCTTAGCCAGTTACAGTCACTGAGCATATTACGGGCTTAGCCAGTTACAGTCACTGAGCATATTACGGGCTTAGCCAGTTATAGCCACTGAGCATATTATGGGCTTAGCCAGTTACAGTCAGTGAACATGTTCAGGGTCATTATGGCACAGGTCATTATGTTACATTTCAATGGAAAGAATATGGCAATATACCTTTTGCCAAAACTTGATTCGTTGAAAGGCATATCCAAAAATACAGCAGGAGCTGGATGCTGTTCCTTACCTGTCAGTATGTCTGCCCAGCCCTTCTGCCATGACGTGTGATCGGCCTACTTGTTCGTTTGTCACACGTGCAGGCAAAATCCCACCCTGCCCTCATCCTCAAACCCCGGCTCTGCCCGGACATCAAAGAGGAGGCCGGCCATGCTACTTCAGTCCTCCACCGCAGGTACTGTCCTTTTCCCAGCATGCATCTCTGTGACCTTTATGTCTGGCTCGTAGCTGTTGTCCTAGCAGTGAAATCTGGAATGGAATTAGTGAGGACTATATTAATAGTGATGCTGTTTTCCCCCTGCACACATACATAGGTGCACACACACACAGACACACACTGAGTAAAACAAATGCATTTACTAATGTACAGGTGGAATGGCAATAGAAAATGTACATGGTCTGCAAATCCATGCAAGGATGACCATACCTTTTTTAATATCGTTTGATTTTACTTGTGCTGATCGATGTCTATTTATAGACTTTAAATCACAATGTTGCCAAACTCACTCACTCTTTCTTTCTCTCCCCCCTTCCCTCCCTTATGGGCTTCCAGCTGCCTCCTGTACATGTATGATAAAGTAGGGACTCCAAACATTTCTCAGGCCCCACCCTTGGGGAAGGAGGGGGCGGGGCTAGGTATGGAGGTTCTGGAGGCACTGTACAAACAGCACTACAGTGGGGCGCGAAGGAGGGGGCTGTCCCAGGACCCGGAGGACACGGCAGTGATGTCATCCCCTGCATCTGGTCAGTGGCACATGTGCCCACGTAAAGCACACAGATTACACACGCACTATACACATGCATAAATACACAGTGGACATAAGCGCTTACACTCACAAACGCGCACGCGCACACACACACACACACACACACACACACTCTCAATTCTCCTTCACAATGTAGCTGCAGTGCATTACCTAGCAGTGGCAGTGTGAACACAGAGGAAACTGGTACGTTTGCTATCAGTGGCCGGTGTGTGTGTGTATGCATCTCTGTGTGCCGTTTCTCTTACCCTTGGCCTCCGTGTCACAGGCTTGCACACGACATGTGGCTCTGCAGCAGGTGAGGTGAAACCCCCGCCCTGGCTCGCTGCCATGGAAACGCCCCAGGGTGAGGACAGCTGCTCTAAGCCTCTGAGGGAGGAGGACAAGGACAGGATGGTGCTGGAGGTCCTGCAGATGTACTGCAGGCAGCAGGAGGTGCTACAATCCACCCTGCAGAAACACAGGCAGCTGGAGATGGCAAGTACCACTGCGCGCGCGCGCGCGCGTGTGTGTGTACACGTGTATGTGCATGCACGTGTGTGTGTGTGTGCTCACCTGGGTCAAACACGAGTATTTGTATTTCTAGGTTTTTTTTTTAATTAAAAAAAATATATATATATATATTTCCAAATGCACTGGCCAAAGCAAATGTTTTGTTCTTCAAGTACCTAGCATCAGTGGCGGCCAGAAATTGCTCAAGTTTGAGAGAGAGGAGAGAAAGTTTCTTTTAACTCACTTTCTGTAAGGCACTCGCCTCCTTTGTGATAAGGCCCATGAGCTGCTACTGCCTCGCATACAAATTTTTGAGATTTTAGATGTGACCTATTTTTTAGACATGCTGATTAATTTAGGAAAATTACTTGTATAAATTGGATCAATATCCTCTGATGAACTCTTTGTAACCCCAGTGTTTTTGAACTATAGAGTGTCGTATTTTCCTGTTTGATGTTCAAGTTTTCCTGTTCAAGTGTGGGTGAAGGTTGTGTGCAACCAGGTTTGTGCACACGTGTGCATAAGGTTCTCAGTTCATAGCAGTTTGAAGCATTTCGGTTCTTTCTTCAGGTTATTACACTGAGCTGAACCTGCCACAGCATCCCCCTTTTTGTAGTGAAACCTGCAGCAGCTCCAAATGAATTGGGTTTAATTCTGACTGACATGTAGAGTGCTGTTTCTGTCACTGGGGTGTGTGTGAGTGCACATTTGCATGTTCGTTTGTGTTCGTGCACACACACAGCTGGGTATTGACAGAGCTGTGTATGTGTGCGACAGGAATTGGAGGCAATGCGCAGAGGTGGCCCCACAGTCCAAGGAGAGCTACAAAAGGAATCGGAGGAAGTGCATACTGAGCATGTGCAGGAGAAGGAGGAAGGCACTGGGCATGCTCAGAAAAAGGAGGAGTGTTCCGAGTCTGGTCAGAATAAGAAGAAGAGCACCACGGCAGCTCAAAAGAATAGAGAAGAGCAGACTGAGCATGGTCAGAATAAGAAATGCACTGAGCATGGTCAGAGTAAGGGGGAGGAGCAGACTGAGCATGCTCAGAGTAAGGGAGAGGAGCATACTGAGCATGCTCAGAGTAAGGGAGAGGAGCATACTGAGCATGCTCAAAGTAAGGGAGAGGAGGTCACTGAGCATGCTCAGGGTAAGGGGGAGGAGCACACTGAGCATGCTCAGAGTAAGGGAGAGGAGGACACTGAGCATTCTCAGAGCAAGGGAGAGAAGCATACTGAGCATGCTCAGAGTAAGGGGGAGGAGCACACTGAGCATGCTCAGAGTAAGGAGCTGGTGCACATTGAGCACTGTCAAAATGAAGGGAAGGAACGCACTGGGGATGCTCAGAATGACATGGAGGGGAGTACTGAGCATGCTCAAAATCAGAATGAAAGCAAGCTGGACACAGTGGGGAATCTGAAGCCACAGACGTGCACATGCAAGCAGAACATGGAGCAAAGCCAGGAGGCCCACTACACCTCTCAGGTACAGTACCAGCCAGGGGAGACAGGGGGCATAACTGAGACAGACATAAGAAATGAACATCGTACAGTGGATGATACAGGAATAAGCCATCCCTGAGTTGTTACCATGTCTTGACAATTCTTTTGTAGAAATAATGTCTCCGTGAGTTGAGCTGATATGTGATACAGGTATTGGCTCTGTGATACTCCTCCGTCACAGTTAGAGTCTGGCCCCAGTGCTGTATCTCATACAAGCTGTTGGTAGTTCTATTTCCAGTGTCTAACCCCGCCCACAGTCAGGCCCCAGTGCTGTATCTCATACAGGCTGTTTGTAGTTCAATTTCCAGTGTCTAACCCCGCCCACAACCAGGCCCCAATGCTGTATCTCATACAGGCTGTTTGTAGTTCTATTTCCAGTGTCTAACCCCACCCACAGTCGGGCCCCAGTGCTGTATCTCATACAGGCTGTTTGTAGTTCAATTTCCAGTGTCTAACCCCGCCCACAACCAGGCCCCAATGCTGTATCTCATACAGGCTGTTTGTAGTTCTATTTTCTGTGTCTAACCCCGCCCACAGTCGGGCCCCAGTGCTGTATCTCGTACAAGCTGTTTGTAGTTCTATTTTCTGTGTCTAACCCCGCCCACAGTCGGGCCCCAGTGCTGTATCTTGTACAAGCTGTTTGTAGTTCTATTTTCTGTGTCTAACCCCGCCTCCCTCTCCTCCTCCTCAGCTGCTGGAGTTGCGGCGCAGGCTGGATCAGGCGGAGCAGGACAGGGAGGAGCTGCAGGAGGAGCTGCGCAGGGAAAGGGAGGCACGGGAGAAGCTGGAGCTCATGATCTCCCAGCTCAGGCAGCAGATGTCCCAGTCCGGTGGCTCGGGGGGCCTCCCCGCCCCCGAGACGGCGCCCCACGCCAGCCCCGCCCAGGACTAGGCCACCCAACCAGGGGACCTCCGACTTCCTGCTGATCCCCAAACCACACGCCCTCTCGGCTTTCCCAGTTCTGTACAGGACATTGCTTTCTTCTTCTTTAAACGGACACTTTTTATCATTGTTTGTGTTTTTAAATCAAGATGATTATCTTTTTATGAGATCTTGCAAGGAAAAAAAAATCTTATGACTGATCCAGGGGGTGGGTTGAGGTTTTAACTTTTTTTTAATTTTTTTGCGAAGGCTGCTGCTTTATGGGCCACTGGCCACACCCACCCCATTAATTCCCACAGCCTGGCCCCATGGTCCCCCTGATCCCCCTTGTGGTCCCCACTCCTTGCCCCGTGTTACAGCACACCCCAGCAGTCCTGAGGCACTGAGACTTGGACCCCAAAACACTGTGGATGAACGATTCCATACCCGTCCCAGGGGTTGCTTTCGGGTCAGCTGGCTGATGCCATCACTGTGGCTGGACAAGTTTGACAAGAGTGTCAGCGATGCCCCCCCCCCCCTAAAGGATTCCATTCTCATCATAGCCCCCCCCTCCCCAAATTTAAGCAGCAAGTAGCGCACAAAGATGGCAGAAATTTAACCCCCAAAACTCCCACTGTTGGGAAGGAAACTCTTGGGCGTTGCGAGGGTGTGGTCAGCTTCTCCGAGAAGACCCCGACTGTGGCTCCCGTTCACTTCCCCACCCCCTTTTACAGGGAGCCCAGACTCCTGTACGGCCAACCAGAGCCACAAACTTCCCTGCATGGGAAATACGTATCCTTCCCCACCCTAACATGATAAAATGATAAACAATGTGCAGATATTTATATAAAAATATGAATATGTAAAGTACGAAGATTTGTACCCTTTTGAAGAGGAACCCGTTCAGGAGGAAAGGGTTGTGGTGGGGCGGGGGGCGGGGGGTAGGGGGTTGGCATACATTTGGGACAGGCGCCAGAGATGGCAGGAAGGAACCACACAACATTGGTGTGCTGGGAGAGAGGAACTTTGGAATGTCACTGTGCTGAGGGGTGAAGTTGTTTTACCCTGGTGTCCCCATGTTGGCACAGGGTTGCAAGGAGCAAAAACCTCATGTCTACAGCCAGTCAGAAAACTACACTCTGGGAAAAAATGGTTCCAAAAGGCTCCTTTGTGTCTGCAGGCTTGGTTCAGTCAGAAAGCTATCACATTTTTCCCACTTGTTATAGGGTTCCATAAAGAACTAAAAGGTTCCCCTATGGAGACAAGCCAACGACCCTTTCTTTCTGAGAGTGTAGACTGCTCCTTTTTCTCTGATACAGATTAATATATGAATGCGGTTATATATCCAAAATATTAGGAATGTAGCCTGTAGCCTCACTTGCCAGGCTCGTAACATTACGTACTGAGCTTCGATAGGTTTACATGCTGATGGGAGCCAAGTCCGCACAGCATTAAAAATATGACCTGGTGTTAGGTGGACCTTCCATTCGAAGCTCAAATTCAGTCAAGATAGTTCTTTAGTGGTGCCGGCTGAGTAATTCCTAAGTAATGTTCCTTTCCTAGACACCACAAAATATGTAATTATTCTCGATAAAATTTTATGCAAATATTGTAAAATATATTACAGTAATTTCACAAACTGTTCTACAATGTATATTTAAAGATTCATATGAAATGTATGAAACCAGACATATGTTAAGACATTATTGTATTTTATACTCCCTAACATTTATTTCTAATGAGCTAATCAAAGCATACAAAATTTGTGCCGAATTGCTGCTGTCTGGCTGCTATTTAACGAAGGCCCGATTTGGTATATTTTCTCATTTGTATTGTTTTGTATGTCTTTTCATGTCATGTTAATGAAAGCAGATGTTTTGGTGAAATGAGTCCGCCTGATCGGAACAATCTGGCAGCCCGGTTAGTCTTTCTGTTTCAGAAAAGGAACAGAGATCCAACTGGGGAGAAGGGGACGGAGGAGTAGACTAGGTGCCTCATAACAGCAATGGGCAGGTGCTGCTATCGTTGTGTAGCCTAACCTAGAGACGAGACCGCTCCACCTACATATGCACCAGCTTTTTATCCATTTATTTTCTTGCAGGCTTTTTAGACTGGTGGAGGACATTGCTGCTTTGCCAGGTGCCGTGGCGTTGTCGGACACTGTTGATCCTTGAATGCCAGCAGACCTGCAGTATTAATAGTTGTGGTCTCGACCTGCGTGAGAGTTACTCAGATTCATGTACGATTCTAAGGAATTTTTTATATTGTGATATAAAATCATAACTCTGCAACCTTTACATCTTATAGGTTAAGACCACCCCTCCAACAAGATTCATAACTCTGCAACCTTTACATCTTAAGATTCATAACTCTGCAACTTTTACATCTTATAGGTAAAGACCCCCCCTCCCCCTCCCCCTCCCCCTCCAACACCAATATAACACATATTTTTTGTATGGTAAATAATTTATTCACACTGGAAAGTTTTTCCTTTTAAAGTGTATTTCAATGCCAAAAATGCAAGTCTACATACAGGAAACTTTGATAAAATTACACTAAATGTACTTAAGGTATGCACGAATGCAGATTAGTATTCTGTTTTGTAAATATAATGTAATCGTAAATATATTAGCTTTGTTAGTTCAGAAGAAAAAGAAATCTCCAAAAGTTTATGCAGACATAGGGGTGCAATCAACAAACACAATCCCAATCACTTGCTAATTAAGCAAATTCAGTTTTAAAAGATTTTTTTTGAATCTCAAGAAGTTTTCTTTTGGTGGCTGTGTTCTCAGATCGATAATGACAAGGGCTGAGTTTCATTCTCTTTTTATGACGTTCACATTCAAATTTATGAGGTTTTCTTGCTTGCAAACAGATGAAATACATTTTACGAAAAATTAAGCGCAACACGCAACAATTAGACAATTTGTATCTTTTCATATAAAACACGTTATGTATTTGGATTTAACAACAAAACAAAAACGGTAATTGCTACATCCCCATGTGTTGCACTGCGATATTCGTGGAAGGGACATTATCAGGGTTAGTTTTAAAATCTGTTGCCGGACTCTGTGCATGCGCTTGGAGTCCAGAACATTTTGTAATGTTTCAATTGTGGATATTTTTTGTCTGCAGTGTCACATCAGAGTGTTAGCCCCGGCTACCTCATGGACATATGGGTTGATTTGTGTACATATTCACAGTGCATATTTTATAGTTGAGCAGGATTTATGTATATAGCTAATTGAGACTCGTTTATGCCCGTCAACCCCGCGAGCACAGTGCAATGTAAAAAATGATCATAGTAATAAACAAGTTTGCCTGTTTTTTTCTTTGACATTTAAAATAACCTTGAGCGATTGAAGGATGACAAATGTCAGTCATAAGCTGAAGCAAGCAAAGCTAGTGTGCGTCACAGCTGAACTTGACAGTTGGTTTGTGGATATGCTGGTCTTGGGCGCACAAATGACGTAAAACAGAAGGTTAGATGGGACTGAAGAAATACGATCTGACAAGTAAATCGAAAAACAGATTGGTGCAGTCTGTTTACAGTTATGAGAACAGAAATATCTAGACTTTGCAAAACAAACAAAACATATTATTCGATGGCTTTGTAACATTTAATGAAATATATATTTTAATTGCTGATATGAAACAAATCGCAACAATGTCTGTGTATGATCATTGCATACAGTGCTATGTTGCCAATACTACACAGTGTGTTGACACATTTGTTCTAGTGTTGCATGAAAAACACTGTTCTCCTACCTCATGTTGTGATAAAAAAAATAATTTTTAAGCAAATGACACTGCACCTCAAACCGTCTATCACAGTACATATTTACTAGAAATGCTTTTATGCTTCTAGCTGATACCTCAGTTGTATTGTAAAGAGTTCTCTGTGTTTCTGTCCCCTCAGATTTAGATTCTGTAAATATATCCTTGTATAGACCATTGACTTGAATCAAATTCGAGTAAACTTCTGTAGTGTCAAGCAAGCTGTTGTGTTGGTGTGGTTTTTTTGTTTTATTTTTTCTGTGAAAAATATTTTTGTTGGCAGCTCAAATGTTTATGCATAGGCTATACCATACTGTGCAAAAGTGAGATACCACCCTTTTTATTTACTTTCCAGTTAAAACAGCTATTAATTGCACATTAGTTATTTTTCAGTGTCAGAAAATAATGCAGAAATTACACCAAAACCTCCACGACTATGTACAATATCAAGTTCTTCAGTATTTAGTGTGTCGACCCTTTGCCTTTATTACAGCTACCATGCTTTTTGGTAAACTTGCTTAGAGATTTTCGAAGAAATCTGCAGAGATATTTTCCATGAATGTTCTAAACACCTCCAAAGTTCAGAAGTTGGTTGCATTTTCTTCATCTCTTGGATTTTTAAGCAGTGTCTTTGTGATGGTGAGAGTTTTGGTGGTCTACCAATTCTTGCATGGTTGTTAGGATTTAGACGTCCCATTTTCTCAGTATCTTGCAATAATCTTTTGAACTCCTGTTATGAAATCTACTGTTTTTCACTTATTTTCCTTTGACTTCCACCTTTAATCCAGTTGAATAATCTTATATCGAATTTCATCAGAAATATCTCATTTGCCATTTTCAATGCACATGACAAAGAAAGCTAGGGACTGTTGGGGTTGTTGTTTGAATGTTAGAGTCACTTTTGAAGGGTTTTAACATCATTGACACTTTTGGGAACAACCTTTGTTGGGAGGACAGCTGTAACTTGTTGGTTGTAAGAATGGGAGACTTTGGTATTAGGGTGGACAAATACTGATAGATTTGATATATGTAGTCACTGTAATTTTCTATTGAATATTTGTTTCCTGCATTATTGTCTGACATGGGGAAAAAAAAAACATTCACAGAATGGCTGGTTTGACTGGAATTTTTTCTATATCCATATTTCTGCCAAACAGCTTGGAAACTATTGCTTATCCAGAAATCCCATGGAGATTGGGCATCACTATTTCTGTGGTTGATTTCTGAGAACACTAAATAAAAGCAATAAATCTATATGGTTTACTTTTCATTTTAACCCCCTGCGTAATGGTCTACAATGGCCTCAAATACACCACATAAGTTGTAAACAAGCAATACTTTTTTTTTTTAATTAAGTTTTACAAGGCATTGATTCCTCATGTTGTTTCTACTGTATACTCACAGTCAAGCAAACTTTTTATCCTGCATGTGAAATATCAAGACTTACTGTTATATGTCTTGATTACTTTTTATATAAAGCTGTTGTTTCCAAGTACAGGAAAATGAATCACTGTTTCACCATCTTGGATCCCTCTATATTGCTGGTCATGGAGAGACGGTGTCAGCAGAGGGCGCTGTCTTCCATGGTTTTCCACTCTGCTGACGATGCCTGGGATGCTTCCTGTGTTTGTCTAAAAAAAAGAGGCCGAATATGATTCTTAAATAACATACTTTTTCAGCTTGTATTTGCAGCTGCTACCTGATCAGTAATTGACCACTTAGTCGTATTCATTTTGTATTATTAATTATCAGATTTCAGCACCAAAAAGGTTTAATTTTCTTGTGGATAAACTTGATAAATGTAGTTGAGCATATCTTTACACATTTTTCTGTGCTGTGCATGCAATCTTATGACAGGACATGGATTTACAAACTGTGTCCCTGGTGTTACTACTGAGAATACACAAATCACTGTGGAACATTTTGTAAGGGTGGTACCACACAGGACATCTTACCTAATATGTGTTCATTCTCCACAGTTCTTGGGTTCAGGGATTTTTCCACTGGTCTGGGAAAGAGGGATATAGTTTCAGAATACACAGTAAGTAGCATAAGAAATGGGCATTCCAAGCTTTGAGGCATCTCTAGTTGAGCAGTCTGCCCTCAAGTATTTTTTTCACTTAATTCAGCTACAAATAGGAATGGGGTGCAGAAAGTACCAGGGTGGGGAAACAAACCACCAGCTGTATTGGGGATCTGTATATTTGTTGGGAATTGGTGTGGACTGCACCACACTCCCCATTTTGGGATTTTAAAGATTTTGGAATGTCAAGTTTAGCTATTCCATATTCCAGGTCCAGTTTCCAGTGATGGGCCCCATCTGCCAGAATCAATGAAATGGAATAGTGGAAGAGTGACAACGCAGACTATGGGAAAGTTGTCAATTTACCATGTTGTATACAGTCATTGCTGTCACTGGGTCTGCGATGCTGTTGTGAGAAGTCCATCAGGTCATAGAGAACATTGAATGAGCAAGGGCACAGTCCAGCAACCAACGGCCAGACAGTATTCCACTGTGTCGTATTGAAATCTTTCTCGGAGCATGCCCGCCATTTCCTTATATTTGCCGGTTTACCACAATCATTCACATTTAGGTGCTCAGTGAGCATTCTCTAGTGCCTCAAAGCCCCATAGCCAAACACGCCAGCTTCCACGAATTGGCTTCATGCGCCAGTGGGCAGCTCCCATAAGAATCCATGGAACCAGCAAACAACAGCTGTCTCCAGTTCTTGTATATCTCAAAGTATGGCACACATATAGACACTTTACTCACCCGTTACCTTTTTGAAACCCAAATCTACACTAAGTGGCCACTTAATTAGTGACACCTGCTTGTCAATGCAAATAGTCTGCTTCTCAGAACAGTGAGTCATGCGGGCGCAACTCAGTATGTAAAGCATGCAGTCACGGTGAAGAGGTTTACTCGCTTGACTAAACATTAGGGTAGGAAGGACGCATGATCTTAGCTCTGACTGTGGTATAATTGTTGGTGCCCTCCTGGGATTTTCATTCCAAAATAGGGGGAGGGGGAGGGGGAGGGGGGTGTAACTGTTACACTACCGCCGTTTGTGGTGTTCACTCGCTGAGTGACGCTGTCATAAAAATTTTCCCCGACCCTGAAGACTGCCTTACATTTTGGACAGGATGTGGCTCGTGGGTAAATCTATTGCTGTTTCCGTTGCAGCACTTTCGACACAAGCAATAGTGGAAGCGCTATCCTAAAATTTCTTCTTACCGTGAAGAGTGCCTGACCCGCAACCGTAGGAATGTGTTAACACTAGCCTAAATTTTACGACAACGCTAGCTAACCTTTCGACAGTCACGTCAAACAAGTAGAAATTAACGCCATCAGTGGTGATTAACAAATCTACCAAGTATTTTAATAATGGATTTTCAGGCGTGGATTTCAAATTATTTGTATTTTCTTGTAGACCATAAAGAGCAATGGAGAAGCGCCGACGTCCTAATTGTCAAATTGTCTGTACCCACCGCTTAGCTACAGCGAAGTAGGCTACTAGTTATTTTTGGCTGGACTATAGGGGGGCAGTCCACAAAACCATATACTAGGTCTTGACCTGGTCTTGTTTTTAAAGTGAAAGAAAACCACTGGGTGCCCTAGTGACGAATGCTGAGCTGATGAGCAGGCAGAAAATCCCTTAAACTGATTAACGTTATTATTAGTGTCAACTTGTGCTTGATTAGAAATTACATATTACTAAATATGATAGAGACAGTTCTCCTCAATTAGTTTAGACATGAAAAAACATTCTATTTGCGTCGCAAAATTGTGCACATTTCAGTCGACATTAGCATATTAAAAACTGAATAAACGTAGGCCTATACACACTCCGAAAATGTTCATGGCAATGATCTGGAATAGGCTACGCAGATTTTGTCATTTGAACGAGCACAGGTTAAATGGCATTTTTGAGTTTATAATGTATTAGGGGTCCAAGCAGGGAAGCTGGTGGAACCCTATTGTATCTGTTAGGATTATTAGGGGTCCAAGCAGTGAAGCTGCTGGAACCCTATTGTATTTGTTAGGATTATTATTCTTATTTTTCTCCGCTAAAAGTGTAGGTGGGTTCCTATGGCCCCCCGCTACTCAGGCACTACAAATCACCTATGTCGGCCAGATGGTGGCGCTATAACAAAGGGTCATACTTTAAAAGGCCATAACTCCCACACCATAAATCAGATCAACACAAAACGTCATCGACTGATGCATCTGAATAGGCTCTACAACATTGCCATTGGGACCATAGACGTAGACTATGATTGGGACCACCTATGTATGCCATATTGTTTGCCTGCCGTTTCGCTTTTTTTATTAGTTGCGATGGGTAGCTCCACATCTAAAGTGTTAAGACATCTAGTAAACTCGTTTACGGCAAACGGCTAGAAGACATCCATGGCGAGGCAACTATAGTAATCCGACACCGTTGGGCCTAGTTTTTATCAGTGAGGGGAGGGTCTGAACTTCATAATAGACAATATTATCTATCTGGGCATTCATAAAAAGATTATTTCGCCACTCAAAAATCGTACTTCGTCATAGCAACAAGATAAACCCGACAATAGTCCTAATATATGCCAATAAGGCCTTGAAAACGCTGCTCACTGAGAAACTAAATAAACGAGACAACGTTTTAAAAAATGATACCGTGTCATTCTACAGTCAATATCTGGGACTAATTATTGAACAATCATACAACCTTACCATTGGTTTTATGCGTAGAGATGTCCATTTTGAGACTGAGTGGTCATATATTGTCTTGGACAATCCGTTTGTGAAATATACGCGCATCTGTGATGCCTGGGTACCTTCAAAAATAGCTGTGCCTAATGCCACACCTGTTGTTTACGGCGTTGTCGCCCGTTTTAGTACAGCCTGGCTTGATTGACAATTTATTTATTCAGTAGGTGAGAGTAGGCCTATAAGCTTTCTAACGATGTATAAGATGTCTGATTTTGCGTTTGGAATAGCGTTTTATCGGTCAGCGTAACGGAAAATGTTCTTTCATCGCATTCATTTACGCATTCACTTTGGGGTAGCAGTAAAAGACGCTGCAACTAACGAAACGTTGTCAACGATTTTTCATAATTTCTTGGAGAGTACTATTATTATTGAGGACTTCTGGGCATAGCTAAGCCATAGCTATGTTTGCTGATAGGTCTATCTGACATAGTTGTCTGGAGAAAAACAGAAGCGGATAGGACTATCATGATTTACTGTCTGTCTCTATCTACTGAACACAGATAAAATGTCATGTTAAAATGTCATGTTGCCATGTAAGTATTACTGCTCAAAATATAACAATATGTATTGTTATTAAAGTATGCTGTTTTTAAATCTATTTAAAAGTGAAAGACCTGTTTAAAGATAATTTACTTTACAACTGTTTAATTTTTGAAATATATTTAATATATTTTTCTATTGTTTAGTGTTGTAACACTATAGGCCTATGCTTATTAATATGTTGAACAGGCTTCAACTTAAAGGTTGTTAATAAACCAGGTTTTTAATAAGCCGTGGATTCGAAAATGAGGTCAACCATTGTGGACATTACGTTTCTGATCTATTAAGGTAATTTCAGTATCGTTAGGTACCGAGTATTGAATCAGTATTGTTTCAGTATCGAGTATCGTGATACTAAACCTGGTATCGGTATCAAAGCCAAAATTTTGGTATTACTAGTCTGACGCCTTTTTTAGTTGCAGCGTGGAAGCACTGCAGCTCTACATACGGGCCATCTAAGTGTTACGACATAGTAAAGGCCTTTACGGCAAGCGGCTACGACACATCCATGGCGACGCAACTAAGTAATCCGACAGCGGCTCTTAGCACAAAATGGCTGTAAGTCATCAATATTTTATACAATCATCATGATATTCAGTAGATATGTTGGGTGAAGGTCTATGATCATGAGGACAAAACCATTTTAAAATCTCTCCATAGGGGGTGCAATAGTGCCAATGCTTGGACCCCTCACAACGCCGCTTGCGCCTTTAATTTAGAATTTATTTGATCTTCATAGCATGGCGTGACGAAGGAAACTGTGTTTATGTACAATTTAATTATTCACATTGTGGGCAGACTTGTTAATCAAGGAAAATGATTGAAAGTCAAGACTAATAATCAGGGGAAGTTTTCTGCCTCCTTGATTTTCAGCTCAGCAGCCACCACTGTGCCTTAAGTTAAACTATCAGTACTTGTGAGGTGGTGGCACCTCTCACTCTGATTTCTATGGGTTAATTGTCCCTGATGAGGGGCAGGTGTGGGAGTCCTATATCTAGGCCCCTGATTTCTTTCTTTTGTATTTCAGGACACCTACGAATGTAATGACCCGCTTTCCCACAAAACAAACGGGACCCACTGCTCATTCGTTTTTCTCTCTCCGCCCGAGAGAGACGCGTGCGCCCTAATTGCATGGGTTCATCGCGGTCCAGGGACATGCTGAGTGATTCGGGCGTTTTCTGAGGGATAGTAAAGCCCAGCCCCAAAATGGAGCGGGAGTGAGCTTTATTTCTCTCTCTGTTGCGTTCACGGATCCTATTATCAATCTGAATGGCTAATGAAATCAATTCCTAGTGTGTGTCAGGAATGTCACGGGTGACTAATTCATCTTTAATTTTCTCTGACAAGGCATGCATAAAGATTGCCGTCAGGGCTTCCCTGTTCCACCCTGATTCAGCAGCTAAGGTGCGGAATTGAATGGAGAATTCTGAGCCCTGTTGTAACCCAATAAGTCGTTTAGCTGCCTCATGGCTGCTTATGTCGTGGTCAAAAACTCTACTCATTTCAGCCACAAAAAGGGTGGAATCCGAACAGATAGGAGTTTGCTTCTCCCACACAGCTGTAGCCCATGAAAGAGCCCTATCTGAGAGAAGTGATATTATGTATGCTACCCGGGCTCGTTCTGTGCGAAACATGGAGGGTTGTAATTCAAACACCAAGCTGCATTGGGTGATAAACCCTTTACATTTTCCTGGATGTCTGTCATACCGACCAGGTGTCGGCATTTTGGGTTCACGGTCTGTGGTTTGCCCATGGGGCGGGGCTGGAGGTGCTTGTTGGACTGCAATGGGTGGAGCTGGCTTCTGTAAATGGGCCAGTATTTCTTTTAACAGGTTGGCATGAGAATTCTGTTGTTCAGTGATGGTATGAAGGATCTGCTCATGGGAGCCTAACATGACTCGCTGTGCGGCGATCGCCTGTCCATGTGCTGCTAGTTGGTAATCAAGTGCAGAAGGGTATGCTGGGTACGGTCTTGACAGACTCATTCTGCCACAGTTGAGGAAGGTGGGACGCAATTGCGGACCGTGGGGATCTAAAAGTTAAGTAACCACAAAACCGCCGAGCGATAGAAAAGGACGGGAAATACCAAATAATAAAGAGAGCTAAATAATTGCTCCCTCCACTCACTGAAACTTCTGTCAGTAGACTCAGAAAACTAAAAGAAACGAAACACCGCCGCAGCGTAGCTACCCAGAAAGTAAAACCCCACTAGAAAAGTAGAGTGGAGTAACTTAAAAAAGAAAAATGACACTCGCAGCCTGGCGGGTAGAAAACAAGGAAAACTAAAGAGACGAGGGCAAAATGTCCTCCACAGCACAAAGAGATAATCAGCTCAGAGAAGACACTAAATGGCGATCAAATCTTGCAGATAGGATCAATGCGGTAACTTCTGCAGATTCTTACACACCAAGAGCATGACAAACAATGAGTCTGCGCTGAACCCCAGAAATCAGGGGCTAGATATAGGACTCCCACATCTGACCCTCATCAGGGACAATTAACCCACAGAAATCAGAGTGAGAGGTGCCACCACCTCACAGTACTAGTCAGTTAAATAATGTGTGTAATAGAACACACCTTGCCGCACCATATTGCCACTATAAAAACTCTCTCTCTTTCTCTCTCTCTCTAACAAAATATAACATAAGCTGTGTTTTCCATTTGATTTGTCAGTTGTTGTGCATATTGTGTTTTTGTTTTGTTTGATCAACTTTATTGTATAGTGGATACAATGCATTTTAATACCATTTTGGACCCGGCTCTGCACTCTCTTGACTTTAAATTTTTGGTGCCCTGAACTGATGTCCCCCTCACATTACTTTTGTAATGTAAGGGGGACATTAGCCGTAAGATTACATTAATTCTAGGGTGAGTTTTTCCCTATATCCTCATGCTAAAATCTACTGTAAATCCTCATTTTAAAGCTGAAAATTTTCTTCCCGTGGGGGCATGCCCCTGGACCCCGGGTTCGCATCTTTGTCACCTTTTTCACCCCTGATGAGTTTGCAGGTCTGAATCAGAGATCAGGTACATCTGTGGAGAAGGCCTTTTAAGAGGGCAGTTCTTCCTTGATGGGGCTGCTTGCCACTGCTGATATTAGTCAGCTAGGCACCCCACTGCTTTTATTAATTTCTACTTTCCAGCCCTTTGCTCTTTATTATGTAATACATACTCTATTTCTTACATCTGATTTCGGGTATCAGTGTCTTTTTATGTTATGGTTGACGACAGGAGGGTTCATCGATAACATAAAAATTGGGGGCTTGTCTGGTGTTTTTTCTACGTTCTTCATGCCTCTTTTGCATTATTACCGCTTTGTCGTACATTTGTTTGTCGGGCACCCTGCTACACTGTGTGGGGTTTTCCGGTTGAAGTGTGCCAATTGCCAATGTTGCCAAGGACGTTTGACGAGTAATAACTACATTTCGAAATATGTTTTGACTAGTCATAACCTCAGTTCAAGATATCTACAATTGTGATTTAGCTAGTAATATCTTAGTTTCTAGAATCTGAGATATGACTAGTCATAATTTAAATGGAGATATCTGGAATTCACGTTTTAGATAGTCAAAATTGAATTGTAGATATCTTTAATTTGAGTTCTATGGCGAAATCTTGTCAAAATGGAATTAGAGCTATCATCAAGTTAGCGTTTTGACTAGTCATAAATGAATTACAGATATCTGTAATGTTAACGTTCTGACTAGTCATATATGAATTACAGATATCTGTAATGTGAATCCGGACATCCTAATCGATATTAAAAGGGTTTACCATAGTCACATTTTAATTAAATTAAGTTTAATTAAAGCTGGACATTTTACTGTGTACAAGGAATCACAGCGACGCTAGTCATGTTGCGTGGTGTCTCACTGCTCAATACGTGTTCATGTTTTAGCTATGCTAGATCTGGGATCAGAAGTTCTTCACTCACGTATGAACCTCTATTTTGGTGTACACGAGAAAAAAATGGGATTACTGTGTATTACGGTCTTCCAAAATCACCCAGTTCAAATCGATTTTGTGAGGAAGTTTGCGGTCTTATGGGAGGAAGTTAACGTGAATACTATGCTATTACTACTAGGCTAACGTATTAAAATAAGTTGCATGCGAATTGTATTATATAGTTATTATACGTTCGATGTTTTGTACAATGCGTTATAAATTGAACATGCCTTAACTGACCACGTTTTGGACGGCCTTATGTGTATAAAATAATAAACCTTTTTGGCTCCGTCATGAATAGCTGTCGATAGACTTCTCTGAAGCTGGAATGCGTTGTAATGTTTGCTGAAGGTATCGGTGACGGGTACGGCACCAGTCCAACGTGCCACTGTATCATACTGTATTACAATGTTTGACGCACGTAGGCCTACATGTTCCATATTTTTATCGTTACACTGAACAGGATTTCAACAAAGGAATGGGAGCGAAAAAGTGAGTTTTTTTTTTTGTTTTGTTTTTTAAAGTGCAAGTTGGGTAACTTGGGTATGAAGAAAGGGGAAATCAATAAAAAGTTGTATGTTTTATGTTTCTGCAATTTTCTCATATGCCTGCTGAAAAGTATTTTCTCTTGAAGACAAACTCATCTTTCTGTCTTTCTCAATGTCATTCTCAGATAATGTAAATGAATTTGTTTTTATATTTTTTGATAGATTCCATAGCCTATGTGTCAGTACAGGGTTTGGATGGGTAGAGAGGTGGAGGGTAGGTGATGTAGGGAGGTATGGAGTAGCTCTTCAACCTTGTTTGGTTGGCATGCCTCATCTGCACCCCACACTCTAAGACACATTTATTGCACATTTATTATATTTGCATTTAATTATGTGTCTAAAAATAGAACATTTGTGATGTATTTAATTCACACATTTGGCTATTTTTCATGGTTTGGGCTTGGCCCCTTAGTTCCAGTGAAGGAAAATCTTAATGCTACAACATATAGTAACATTCTAGACGATTCTGTGCTTCTCTACTAGTTTGAGGAAGGTCTTCACTGTTTCAGCATGACAGTGCCCACAGGCACACAGTGAGGTCCATATAGTAATGGTTTTGTTGAGAATGGTGTTGAAGAACTTGACTGGCCTGCACAGACCCCGCACCTCAACCCCATCCAACACCTTTGGGATCACTTGGAAAGCCAACTGTGAGCCAGGCCTAATCGCCCAATCAGTGTCTGACTTCACTAATGCTTCACTAGTGCAAGGCATGCAAGAGGAAATAGATGAGGCATTGGTTGATTTGAGGGTTTTGAGAATATATGGCTATATATTAGCATTGATATTCAAAAACTGACTTTTACAGTCAAATAACAAGTGGTAGTGTTTGGCTCATTTCAATTTATCACTGCTGTGGAGAGTAATGACAGGCATATTTATTGGCAGGAAATGTCACAAGAGAAGCAGCTGTCAAATGCTTAATGACACGAACGCTTCAACCATCACAAACACCTGTGTCAGCTGTGGGTTCGGAAAGCTTCGCTGTGCCCATCACCACTTTCCAGCCCTTTGCTCTTTTGGACAGACTCCTCTTTTTTATTTTTCTCAGAATCTTTTTTTTACAGCTTATTGTAGTTTTTCTTATGTACATAAATCCATTTGTATTATTTAATAAATACTCTATTTCTCGTACCGTATTTTGGGTATGAGTGTCTTATATTTTATGGTTAATGTCAGGTGGTTCGCCGGTAACAGCTGTGTCAGGTGTAAAATTTAAAAACGGCTGTGCTGCTACTCAGTTGCAGTGTTTGACTTTACCTTTTTCTACCATATGCTTGGAGGACTGGCTGCATGGACTCCTGCACATGTGCTATGCAGGGTGTCGGGTATCACTTCCCTTAAATGCCCTGCCCACACTTGAAAATATGCGATTTGTGTGGATAGTGGCGAGCCTCTGCCCTTCATTATCGTGATTTATCACAACGCCATGATTAAGAAAAACAGAGTGTGTGTCCCCTAAGGGCACAAGGCTGAACTTCCTGCTGACCGCATTTATATATATATTTTTAATTGTCAGAAGTCGGCTGTCACCTGTCTTGTGGGGTGGCAAGTATTGTGCTTGTGTGCAGAGATGGAGAAGATTCTCCTGGCCTGACCTTTCAGAATATCTTCAAATGTACATGCACTTGGAGACAGTGCCAATAAGGTAAAGCAATCATTTTTGTGTTGTTTTATGCCTAAGGTGTTACCCTATATTACACTGATATATTACCAAAAACCATTGTGTATGTAATAGCCTATGTTAGTGTATGTTAAGACTTTAAAAAAAAAAAAGGGGGTTCTCTCTCAAAACTGCAGTTTTCTGCATGGCTCAGTCAGCTCTGGCACGTTGTCTATAATACACACAATACGAGGGATGCAATGCGTGCCCTAAAGGGAATTTGTAGAAGAACCTGAGCATAAAAACAAAAAATGAAACATTGTGACTGACGATTTAACAGTTAAGATTTGGTATAAAAATAAACATAGGCTATGTCCTTTTTTAATTGTTTAACTAATCATGTTAATTTTTATATAGATTACAGTTTCATGTGAGCTTGAGAGAAATTGGAATGCGTTTTTTACAAGCCGCTTACTATTGGGCAGTACTGTGAGGTATAAAAACTGTGGCTTGATCTCTGAAGGCTAAAATTTTTATGTTTTATAAACTGGTAAGGCAATCAGAACTCTTACCGCATTTTCAGAACTGAGCTTTGATATTGTAAATACCGTGTGTGTCTGTTTATTCTGTAGGTGTCCTTATCCAAAACAGCTGAAACAAAGATACCTTTATATCAAAGGAAAAATAGCACTGCCTTTGTTGTAATTTCCGCATGTGTGTGTGGTTTTATACATGACCACTTGCATTTGCATGGATGTGTGTGTGTGTACGTTCATGTTTTTATGCATGAATCATTTGCAAGTGCTATGCTTGTGTGTGTGTGCATGCGCATGAGCATGTGTGCTTGTGTGTTTTTACATATGAACCCATTTGCATGTGTGTGTGTGTGTATGTGTGTGTTCATGTGCGTGCTTTTATATATGAACCCATTTGGATGTGTGTGTGTGTGTGTGTGTGTCCATTTGCTTATGTTTTTACTCCTAAGATGCTCCCTCACACTGTCGTGCAGGCTCAGACTTCACACTGAGTCACAATGGACATCCCCATCCCCTCTCTGCTCTTGGCTCTTGGCGGGAAGTCCCTGCTGGACTGCACCGTGGTATTGGTCCAGAGGAAGCACATGGGCAGGAGCTTCCTGGGCGCCTTCTGTGTGTCGCTTGCAGGGGTGGACATGCTGCTCCTCCTGTCCGTCTCCGCCATCTTCCTCCTGGGCGACGTGCGCATCCTGGGCCTGCGTCTCACCCGACACCACATCTGCGCGCTAGTGCACGTTGCCTGCCTGGCGTACTCCGTCCTGCACTGGCCCGTCCTCCTGCTGGCCGGCCTGGACCACTGCTGCACCCTGCCCCCCCGGCCCCGGGCCCAGGGCTGGGTCCGCGGGTGCGGCTATCCCTCAGCCGCCTGCCTGGTCTGGGCCGCGGCCCTCTTCCTGGTCCTCGAGGGCCCGCCCCCGCGCCTCAGCCCCGAGCCGGAGCCTCCCCTCCTGCCGCCGCGGGAGTGCCGGGTGTATCGCGGCCCCCAGAGTGCGCAGGTGTGCGCTGCTCTCCTGCTGCTGGTAGCTGGAGCACTGCTGTGCCGCTGGGCGAAGCTAGCGCTACGCGGGAACGGCGGGGGGGCCCGCCAGCGGCCTGCCATTTACCGGAGCCTGGCGAGCTTCCTGGGTGCCTGGCATGCCTTCGTGGTCCTGCTGGTGGCGCTGTCGCTGCTGAGGGTGGAGGTGCCGGGGTTCCTGGACATGAACGTGCTCTGGCTGTGTTTCCTCAACAGCTTCCTGATCGGCGCTGTGTCAGCGTGGCGCCCCCCGGGGTGTCCCCGCGAGGGGGACCCTGAGTTCCCCGCATTCCCGGACGGCTTCTGTGACTGGAGTTCTCTTGCGGCAATGCCCCCGGGAGCAGACGCCATATAATTCCCAGACTGCTCAGTACAATTCCCACTGCAGGCCTGGTAACAATGGATAACTAATTGAACAAAACAGACATAACCCAAAATTTCTATTTAGTACTGTGGATAAATTAACTAAAAAACAATCATCAGAGTTTTCAACTTATCCCGCCAATCTTAGCAGCAATGACTTTATTAACTTTTTCGATCAGAAGAGGCTATTAGAGACCAGATTTCCAAACTGTCTCCATCATGCACTATTCCTGTTCATGTTAATGAACAGCCCCGCACCTGGTTAGAACAGGAAGATTTACAGACAGTGGTACTAAACTGTTTTACGCCCATTAGCATGGTCGAGTTATCCAAATTAGTTATGTCCTCAAAACCGACGATCTGTCTACTCAATCCTATTCCTTCAAATTGGATTAAAGAACTATTTCCGGTACTACTCCAGCATATACTAAAAATCATTAACACATCCTGATGCAACCCACCTAAGGGTCAGTTAGCAGTAGGTAAATATTTTCACGTTAAAGCTAGGTTCGTAAGGAGAGGTTATGAATGATGAGATGGACACAATGAACAATTCTTACGAAGCTAGAAGTTGTACAGAGGTTTAGGAGATTATGAATGAAAATGACATAACGACCAGAAAGTAAGTGCAGAATGGTTAGAACTGTATTAAAGAAAATATAATGACAATATGTAAAGCCGCCATTTAGTTATCACATTCAAACACATTCATTTGTTTTCATATCAATGTCCTGAGTGTTGTAACTGTATTCATTGTCCATTAAGTTCTGAATGTCTTCTGTTCAGTCTGGTTTAGTTCAATTGGTCAAGTTCAATTTAATTAGTTTCAAGTCAGTTTTGCTGGTTGGGTGCACCCTTTTTACAAAAAATAAAGTATCAAATAAAATTGTGTAATTTCTCAATTACAATCCTACCACACCGGAGTGGGGTTGGGAGAAACAAGGGGTATCAGGGGGTCCTTCCTCAAATGGATGAAGATGAATCAAGTTGATCAAGTTGGTCGGCTCGACATCTCCCTCGTCAGGGAGAGAATCCTAGGTTGTGGCTAATGCTATTTCCCAGGAAACACAGAGTTAATAGCACACGTGTTGCTGCTACAGTTACGATACTTTAGCAAATTTTAACATTTAAACTTACCAAGATCCCAAGGAAAGAGATTGAAGTATGCAATATGGAAAATATTTGGTCCCTGTGTCATTTAAGGAGCTACTCTTTAGGTTCACTGCATAAATTAACGATTATGATTTTCTACTTCTGATCGTCTTTTTCTCCCTCCCGTTCTCCCCTCTTGCTGTGCACTCTCCTGTGTGACAAACAGTCTCAACCAAGTCCCTGGGGTGGGCGGGGCTGACTATTTTCCAGAATAATCTGAAGACATTACTGCCTTACAGCAGAGACTGTAAAAAATATGGACAAAGCTACTGTGACGTCACACATTGACTCTCCGTGGGTCTCTGAAACACGTTTTGAAACTCAATGGCGGGCGCGGCCATGTTGTCGATTTGGAGCCAAAACCATAGAGTTAAGCGGTCTTGTGATTTTACAATGTGATTGACAGTTTGGTGCGGAAAAGCCCATCCACCTGAACGAACTTGAGGCTAGCTGCCGTTATGTTTTAAAATATATTATCAAATGTTTACGGAGTTTAATTTCCATCCGTGACTGTACTGTGTCATGTAATCACGTTATATGTATGACATTAATAATACAATTATGTTCAGTTATCTTTAATTTATGTTTCTCAGCAAAACGAATATGCTTAGCTAGCATACCAGCTTGCCAGTGAGCTAGGTAGGCTATCCGTGGTTAGCTCACGCATTAGCAATATGAAGCACAGGGGAAGAACATCGACTACACTGATGGTCAATCAATCAGAGATGTGTAGGCTACTGGTGATTTTACTAGGCTAGTAATTTTCGTATAACTGTCTGGTAGACCTGCTGTTAACCGAGCAAGTTATCGTCGTAGGTTTTCGCCACAGTCAGTTAATGAGCCAGTAACTGCTACTAGCTATACTCCATCCCCGTTTGTAGTGTTCACTTGCTGGGTGACGCTAGCTGACCGATCGTTTGCAAGTCACTTTCTACCGAATAAAAATTAACACTGTCAGAGGTGATTAACAAATCTACCAAGTAGGCTATTTTAATAACTGATCTGCAGGCGTGTAAATATGACAACGCACTTTGTACAGCAAGTTTCCCACCTGGTGCATGAAGACAAAAATAATGTAGCCTACATTGAATTTCTAATTATTATTAGGCTATTATTATTATTTTCTTGTAAATCATCAAAACCAATGGAGAAAAGCCAATATATGCAAGGAGCCCCCAGGACCGATTCTGAGAACCACTGTCTTAAATGCTCTTGTCGGTCTCTTAAATGTTAAAAACATGTTCCTTTCTAAATGCCAGTCTTACAAAGATGGTTAATTTCGTTAAATTCTGTGTGTGTGCTTTCATCGTGTGTTGTAGCCTGTTATCCACCAAATAAACCGTAAGACTTTTAATTCGCTTCGTGAAACTGAAAATTTAGCAGTGTTTATCCCAGAATCGGGATTATAGTAGCTTTGTCACATGCGTGAAGCATGGCCCAGGTAGACATTTACAGAATGTACACGACTGACAAGCCATCAAACACGTTTGACAGATTGAATATTTGCCGGTTAGGGTTAGCTAGCTAGTCAAATGGCTTGGTAGCCGAAGTTGCGAACTGTTTTAGCATAGGCTACTGGACTACCAAATATAGCAAGCTGATTACGCTTTCTGCCAACTAATTATTTGGTTAAGTAGGCTAAAGGAAATAGTAAAAATGACTCGGCTACCGAAAAACTTCAGAGGAGGATTATTTTATGGTCGTCTAGTGCAGCTGTAAATAGCACACTCCATAATGAAATCACTACGAAATGGGATGCCTGCATTTTCTGACTTCGCACAGATGGACCATGGTCGGAGCCACAATGTCAAGGCCAAGAGGCGCCACCTCCCACCCCAGTGACCACTGTAGCCCCTACTGTAGCTTAAGCCGCGTTTCCACCAAAAGTACCCGGAACTTTTAGTCCCAGGAACTACTTTTCAAGGAACTGAAAGGTTCCTTCAGCCCATGGTTGTCCGCGTTTCCACCGCGGTCTAAAGGCCCGCGAAGATTAGGCAAATTAGCCCACTGACGTATGAAAAAGCGACGTTGTCGTCCGTCCATCTGTCCCATGATTTCTTCTGTAACCCCATACTACCACCGAAGTAGCCTACATTATTTTCTAATAACCGGGACAGCCCGGAGGGGTTTATTCCACTTATATAGCCTACAACGAGTTACCAACACTGACTATATATGGTTACTTTTGTATTTATTGATTTTTATAGATTTAATCACCTGGAATTGAAATATTCTTCTGCAGCCGTTTGGGCATATTTTACCGTTGTCAAGCAAAACTGTCGTTGGTAGTTGAACTTGGACCGTTGTTATGCAACCAATAGGATATAACAGGCCAATAGTCAGATTGTAACAGTTTTATATATCCTCTCAAACACATTCATTATGTTTTTATGCGAACATTCACTTTCATGTCTTGACATCCGAAGCGACAGAATGCATTCACATTTCCAATATAACTGGCAACAACAGCAGAAAACATGCACACGTTGTAAACAATTTGCCGTTTGATTACTTTCTCATCGTCAATTCCATATAGGCTAATCGCAAAATGACAAGAATAGAACGAAAACTGGGACTTGCGTGAAAATTTAAGTTATCAGTGGTAAAGCCACCGTTTGCTTTCCTTCAAAGTTTCTGCTAGCCGAGCAGCGAAGTGTGCCCTCCAGATGCGAACCATGCACCATAAATTAGTCCATAGTCTTCCTGGTCTTTCTGTGGAATTGAAGAATGGCAGAGTAAAATTACAGCAGTCTGAAAAAACTAAAGGGACGATTACTAGAATTAACCTGTTATTTTACCCTGACAAAAAGTACGGAAGGTGATTTCCAGTTTGCTTTTACTGTATCACCAATGTGAATTACGCAGAACTACCGCATACCTCACATAACTGTATCAAACGTTTTGAGTCAATTACAACGGGCTAACAAAGAAAATCCGAAAGAAAATATTCAGCAACCAAATTAATCCGTTTGAATGTTTTGGTACGTAATATGCTGTCCCAGCACGAATGCTTAGCATTTTATAAAACGAATACTAAAGCAAGAAAAGAACAGAAGAGTCATCTGCAGTAATCAGGAAGTGACGCAAACTGTACCTCATTGGTCCACAACAAATATTATAACAGTGCCCAAATGACACAATAAATCATGAAATCGACCCATGGACAGTCATAAGACGAATAAAATACACATATTGTGACTATTTGTACTCATGAGAAAAAATGATTGACTTTGTATTTTGACCGCATTTGTACCGTAGACTTACATGGAAACCGGATGAAAACACCTATACTGGAGCCAACCGTAGTGGCGCTAGTGAGCAACCAGGAGCAACAAGACCAGGAAATGAGCTTCAAAAACGAAGTCTGGTTTTGGCAGCTTGGTTACAGCCAATAAAACTAATTAGGGATGCAAAACAAGTCCTCCTAACATGTTAGGTAGGGAGCCTCCCTTTCTTAAAGCTACAGGACTCTTTTAAAGCGTTGCTATTTTTCTAACGGGTTACACTGATTTTTTAAAACAAAGTTCATTTCTGATTTCTTTTCTCCTAAATTAGGAATGATTATTCATGATTGCATATATAAATTCCTGACATGTCTTTTTGGAAGGGTACACACTAGCGACAACTAGTTCCAAACCAGTGCATACTGTAAGTGACTGACTGTCAGTCAAAAAAAAAAAAACCTTTACATTCATTGTCAATGGGAAACTGGGGACAAAAGACAAAGACATCAACTTAATCAGTAATGCCAGTTTTTTTTTAATTTTTTTTTTTACTGTGTATAACAGTAAAAAAGTGCTTTTTACACAACTTCCAGTTCTAAGTCTCAAGCCTCTCTTTCTCTCTGTAGGTATGTGTGTTTGCACATCTTCTGATAAGAATTCTGAATAGATAAATAACATATAACTGCGGGTGTTTCTCAGTACTGAATTCAAGTTTGGACTTGAATTCTTGTGAAGAATGTTCTTGTCAAGTTCTCTGTCACGAAACGGGTAGGGGGGACCCAAAAGCAGAGGGAAAAAAAAAAAAACACAAACTCAAAAAGGGAAAATTAACAAAGACTTTACTAACAGTTTACAGGGAACAGAAAAGGCCACGAAGGACAAAAACACAAACTCAAAAAAGATCTAAATAAAACAGAAAACAAGAGGAACTCTCAAACACGGGCAGGGCAGAACACGGGCTGGGCAGAACACAGGCAGGGCAGAGCACAAGGGCAGGTCAAAAACACAGGCAGATACAAACGGTCAAAAACAAGCACAGATCGGGGACAAACACAAGTCAGGAACAAACACAAACAGGTCAAAAACGCAGGCAGGTACATACGGTCTGAACATACGTCGGAAACAAACACAGGTAGGAAACAAACCCATCTCAGGAACAAACACAAACAGGTCAAAAACGCAGGCAGGTACATACGGTCTGAACATACGTCGGAAACAAACACAGGTAGGAAACAAACACATCTCAGGAACAAACACAAGGAACCAGCACCTGAGTCAAGGGGACAAAGAACTTAAATAGACAGGGGGTAACAAGACACAGGTTGGAACAATGATGGAATAAAAACTCAAAAAACAATCAAACCAGAAGGAGGGGATAACAAGACACAGGTGGGAACAATGATGGAATAACGAGACAAACAATAATACAATTAACAGGGGGGAGCAGGACACAAAACAGAAGTGCTGCCATCTGGCGGCCCAACAAGGGAAACACAGACAGGAAAACAGAACCATGACAATCTCGGGAGACCAAAATTCCAAAAACACATGAACACAAAATGCTTCTCTATGTATTTGAGATGCAATACATGCTTGTGACGTGATGTCACACCAGCACTACAAAACAGACTGCAGCAGCCTTACCTGACTGTCTCCCTGTGCCCAGTGTATCTGATTTATTTGCAAGGCTGTTTTATTACCCTATGTTAAGCTACAATAATTTCAGTTATCACTCATCTTGATACACAATAAAGCCAAAAGAAACTCCATGTATGTATCTTCTCACCATCATTTATACAGTACATTTTCCTGCAACAACTACACAAAGCACTTTACAATGAATGCCTCTCATTCACCCATTCACACACAGTCGCACACCAATGCCATGCAAGGTGTCAACCAGCTCCTTGGGGTCAATTGGGGGGTTAGGTGTCTTGCTAAAGGGCTCTTTGACTCAGTCAGAAGACCGGGGATTGAACTGACAAGCTCCTGAGCTAATGTCACCCCCCAGGTATCTGGTTCTTAGCAGCACACGGACACATTACCAGTTAGGAAGCTATAACAAGGAAGCGGGCAACTATTTAATGTCAGCTTATCGGAGTGAAAATGAGAAAATCTGTCTGTTTCACGAGGAGGTGTCACTCATTTTCGTTCAGCCTGGTTGAAATAATTCAACATTGTCTCAGAAGAGAAACCCTGCTGGTTTGGGTGGGGGTCTCCTCTTCTAGCCACTGGGCATCTGGGTGCTTGGCATGTGACACTGGCATGCATCACTGTGGGTGGTGGTGCAGTAACTTTACAGTCGCAAATGCATTGTATAACATTGCAATTAGATCTGGTCGCATGGTTACATAATCAATATTCTGGGGGAATCAAGAACACGTCTTGTTTCTTCAACTGTTCTCAGTTATTTGCCTTCTTACTTTTGGAACAGAACTTGATTGGGCAGTTAAATATGTCATGCGAGTTCAAGAACACAAGAACAAATACTGAGAAACACCCTGTTTAACTATAACATGGGCTGTGCCCTTGCAATACAATACAAGAGGAGAGGGACTGAGGAATGACCTTAGAAACCCTTTAAGAAGACATTTCATTGTCGTTTGGCCGCTCAGGTACTTTCATAGGAGACCTCTATCTGGACTTAGTTTGAATGCAGATCTTGTACCACTCATAGGAGATCTCTGGCTTATGAAACTCAGATTCACAGATGGGTATCTGTACAAAATATCTGTCTGAAATCACACACACACACAGACAGACATTATGGAAGATGGGTGGGTGTAATTTAAAGGGAAGTATATGATTGCATAGAATTTTCCCATATATTGAGCATATGTTTTATTGTAATGGAACATCAGTAAAGCGACTTAGGGTCTCCAAATTTCTGACTGATTTAGATGGCTGGGTTTATGGAAATCCTAGTTTTGTGTCACCAGCATTTAAATAAATAGTATCTAACTTTATGGTAGGCTGGTTTCAATGCCAGTGCTATATGAACACCCAAGCACCAATGCAACAAAGAAAATCAAAGCAAAAACTCTGGTGAACAAAGAGGCAGAAATTATGTATCATAAAACACAGTGCAAACATTGCTGGTTTTCATTTGCAGAGAGTGAGCGTAGGAGAGAGGATTAGCGAGCTTCTCACCTGGAAAACGGCATGTATGAACACGATTAGCCAACACCTTCATTGTGGTGAAATACCTACAGGGGGCAACGGGGAGACACTGATTGTGTAGAACAGGGGTCCTCAATCTTATCCAGAAAGAGCTGGTGTGGGTGCAAGCTTGCAGAATTTGGCAAGTGAATGCCTCAAACATTTAAAGTGAGAACTATACAAAGTAAACCTTATAAAGGATTTTTCTTGTATCTTGGTTTTTTGTTTGTCATTCATTTTTGAGGGAAACAGCAATTGACAGAAGGACGGCTGAATAAACATAGACAGCAGCTAATAATGTGTGAGAAGACGGGCTTTTCATACAGTAGCTGTTGGTTTAACACACATATTCACATATGGAGTACTATTGCTCCACCCATGCGCTCGTTTGCTTAAGAAGATAATTTGCTGCACAGAGGACATAATGTATTTTCATATGTTGACAGAGCTACTGCTTCCCTGTTGCTGATTTAATGTTTAACCAGTGGGAATTAACTGGTGGTTATATTAAATCCCACCCCCACCAAAACTGAATGAGGGAAAATAAAATATGCATATAAGTATCTGCAACACATGTGCAAATGAAATAAATTCGTATGTGAAAATTAACACCAGGAAAGCTCTGGATTTAACCATGACTTCAACTCATATGAACATTGCAATAAGACATGCATCAAAGGATTTGCTACAAGCCGCACAGAACCCTACAAAGAAACCAATACACATTCAATGAGTCACATGAACTCTCAGAGCCGATTCCTTGTCCTATTCAGATATTAACCAGAGTGCTAAATAAATACATTACTTTTCTGCCATTTAGCGGACGCTCTTAGCCAGAGTGATATAAACAGATCATGTTTTACATACAATCCGTTTATTGGGCTGGATATTTTTACTGAAGTCAAGTAACTGAGGTTAAATACCGTGATGATTGGTACAACAGCGGCCCAAGCTGGGAATCAAACGCACAACCTTTGCATTACAAGCCCAGTTCCCAAACCGTTCCACTACACTGTGGCATGAAACACTTCTCCTAGTTTGGGTTGGGTGTTTGCTGATCAGGTTCTGTTGCTCTTGGGTCCCCTGCTGGTCCGGCTGCAGTACGGCTTCCCAGGGTCTGTGCACTGCCGTGGTCAGCTAGGAGGGGGCCGGCCTCCGGTGTGCAGCTCCCTGGCTTCTCCCGGCCGGCATGTAGGGCAGGATTCGGCACACCTGTCACGCAAAGCGTGCTACGGAGATTGTGAAGCACCTGTGCAGGGAGGGTGCAGCATTGCGATCATGTAGAAAGGAGACAAGGGCAGCCCTTTAAGTCAGTGGTTCTCATACTTGGTCCTGGGAACTCCTGTGTATGTTGCTTTTGACTACAGCCAATCTCTTCCTCAGTTAAGGTTGCGGGACACAAGTGGTTCTTTCACAATGTTTGCTTAATCTTAGTATAAACACAATGCAGATTGGGCTCATAATTATTTGCTTTGCCTTTAAATTCTTCATTATCAACCAAATGGTCAGTTAGTAGCCAGGTGTCCACACTGTAGGAGCCTATTGATTAACTTCTATCTTGAATTTCTTCAGTTATGCAAGTTCAATCTGGTGGAGGCTGTCCTCTCAGCAAACACTAATATCTGTTTCTGTTAGGATGTGTTGATGAAATCACAGGTCAGTGCCTAATATTACTGTATGTCTCTCCCAGTTTTCTGATAGGTAAGAGACCATGCAAGGGTTCTTCCTGCATATTGGAGACTCACACACATATGTTTCTGGCTCACAAAAGGGTTTAGTATCTGGATCTTTCAAAGCCCTGACAGTAAGTTAATTTAGTTCTGAAACAGGCTGCTTTATGTGTAATGTAAATCATCAATTAGGTGAAAGTCAATGAAATGGCAGGCTACTGGTATGTTTCTTAAAATCAGAACACAGTCTGTGCCACAGTGGGGTGGGGTGGGGGTAGTGTACCTGAGATCTTATCTTCAGAGCAGGCCCCAGCTTAATGCCCAGGGTGTCCAGTAGGTGATCGTCGGTAAGCAGTGGCAGGGTCTCACCATCGATGGCGTGATCCTTAAACACCTGCGGATGGGACCAGCACTAATGCAACAGATGATGCTAATTTAAATAAGCTGTTTTTATACTGTGCACTAGTGTCTATCAATGTCCTGATTGTTACATTACAGTAAATTACACATATTTAGAAGGTGCTCTTACCCAGAGCGACTACATATTTTATGTACAAT
This sequence comes from Anguilla rostrata, assembly GCF_018555375.3. Classification (NCBI taxonomy): domain Eukaryota; kingdom Metazoa; phylum Chordata; class Actinopteri; order Anguilliformes; family Anguillidae; genus Anguilla; species Anguilla rostrata. The sequence continues at coordinate 39,661,516 of NC_057936.1, read as the reverse complement.
GGCAACTTTGGAGTTACAAGCCCAGTTCTCTGACTGTTATGTTACACTGCCACCCTATTTATGCTAGTAACCATAAATATAAAATAATTAAAATGTTTCATGCAATCACCACCCACCTCAGCATAAACAGAGCAGCCAGGGATGTCCTTAATGAAGCTGTAGACATCTTCCACTGTCCACTTCCTGAGTTCTTCCATCATCACACCACTGGGGGGTGACCTACGGGACCCTAAGAAAACAGAACGTGGCCATGGCATTAACAGGGACCCTAAGAGAACAGAACATGTCTGAGGTGTTAACAGGGACCCTAAGAGAACAGAACATGTCTGAGGTGTTAACAGGGACCCTAAGAGAACAGAACATGTCTGTTGTGTTAACAGGGACCCTAAAGTTCTACAGATTTTAGGATGAGGGTGCACAAAGTAGCACATTGCCATCTAGTGGCTATGATTACCTAGAAGCCCAATAGGCTGGACAAAACACCTGATTATCATCTTTTAATATAAAGAACTATAATGATGTGAAAATTCTGTTAGTTCTTTTTTATTTGGGATTAGAGGCAAAGATTGTAGATTGGTTTTAGTTTTGTTTCTTGGACAGAAGTGTTTTTTTTTTCAAGTTTAAAAATATGTTGTTTTATGGCTAGTTTTGTTTTAGTTTCAGTTTAAAATGATGTATGCCATATGGCAGCTCCACCCATTTTAATTCCAAGAATCTACATCCACACTAGTTTACAGGGAATGTTATTTTCTGGATTGACTGGTTAGTGTGCATGATCAGTCCCCATCGTAAAGGGGTCAGAAATATATTTATTGTCGAGCAGCACTCCCATGGTAAATTGGCTTGTCCTTTAAAGGGATAATTCCCTTTCTGGGTTTTTTCAATATTATGTCATGTTAAGTGTGTGTGTTTGATTGGCCCAGTTTTAATGTGATATATTGATGGATATTTTAGACACTGAATTTTCTCTGCTAGCTTCACAGTGACTTGATTGGTTTAAGGGCATCCACAGGTGTGTGGTATAAAACAAAGAAAATACACTTTTAGTAAGCCCACAGCAGCTTGTACTGCTGCAACTTTAAATTTATGCTATAACCTTAATGGGTAGATATTAGTTATCATGATTATTGATGTACTTTCTCTATAGTAATGTATTCCCCTATAGCCTAATAACCTGGCAGATTGTTGGAAATATCTGGACGTATGTAAAATATTGTTCCTCGCACACAGGAATAGCATAATAACAAAGCCCCAGTGCAGAGAGTGAACTATGCCTTTAATGCATTGCTGTAATCTGTCTGTTTGACAGAACTGCATTCTCCTGGATTAGCTATGACACTAGTGCACCTATTCCATACTGCTTAAAAACCAGGCTTTGTAGCATCATACGAACTCACCAGGAGCGAGTTCTTTCCTTGTTGGTGGACACACGCATGGCAGTTCTGTGGGCTGAACAAAGGGGGAGGAGCTCAGGGTTGTTTTGAGGAGAGCTGAGCAGGTGTGTCCAGGTGCTCCCCTGCCCTCAGTGCTGCCGTTGCTGTCTGCACCATGCGCACAGTCATCCTGCAGACTGTTCCCATGCTCATTTTCCACACCTCTCCTCCTCCTGTTTCCTAAGGCTGTTTCACAGTGGTCCCCAACCTGCCACTCTCCTAGCCCCTCAGTCCTTTCTCTGCCGATCTCCACCCTTTCATCTTCCCATTGGCTGTTGCCACTGTCTAAATAGCTTTGTTTGGCCAGTCTTCTGTGAGGTCCCTTACCCCTCCCCCTCAGCCTCTGCTGTATGCTGATTAGTGGGTAGGGTCTTGGGGATTGCAACAGGCTGCTGACCTGCAGGTCTCCCCGAGAGACACAGTGAACAACGACGCTGTTGGGAGGGTGGCACTCTGAGTGATGCTGCTGTACCCAGTACGTATTGCCATTTGGGGGTATTCCTGGGACCTGGTGCATGATGGGATATCCAATATCCACCAGCCTTTTGTGCTGGCTGTTCGCCATATCCTTCTGCTGCAGGATGGCATTTACCTCCAGCCTGGAGAAACGAAAATACACTCTTGACTATCTCATTAACCCTGCAGCACATACACTCCAGTATTACAACTAGGCCATTTAAATAAAGCAGCCTTTAAAAAAAAAAAATTAAGAAGAAGCTGTTGTATCTGATCACTCTGCAGAGCTGCGCAGTCGATGCGTCATTTCAGTGCGCTTACTGCTCAGTTCCCTCTGCAGAGCTGCGCAGTCGTTGTGTCATCAGAGTGCGCTTCACGCTCAGTTCCCTCTGCAGAGCAGCGCAGTCGTTGTGTCATTGCAGTGCGTTCATGCTCAGTTCCCTCTGCAGAGCTGCGCAGTCATTGTGTCATTGCAGTGCGTTCATGCTCAGTTCCCTCTGCAGAGCTGTGCAGTCAATGTGTCATCGTAGTGTGCTTCATGCTCAGTTCAGCCTGCAGAGCTGCGCAGTTGATGTGGCAGCACAGTGTGCTTCATGCTCAGTTCAGCCTGCAGAGCTGTGCAGTTGAGATGGCAGCACAGTGTGCTTCATGCTCAGTTCAGCCTGCAGAGCTGCACAGTTGATGTGGCAGCACAGTGTGCTTCATGCTCAGTTCAGCCTGCAGAGCTGCACAGTTGTGGCAACACAGTGTGCTTTATGCACACTTCAGACAGAGAGCAGTGCCTTCCCAAACCAAGCTGTTGCACTTACATGTAGTGCAATAACATGTAGCCAAACCTGCCCAACTGGCTTACCAGAAACCCGGACAGCAGCCAGGCAGCCACGTTAAATATCCCTTCTCAGTTATTTAGTGCACTGGGTGTAGACTGGAGAAAAAATTATTTAATGCTACACACCGATTGCATGGCCAGAATTGAGAGTGTCATGCTACGCTTGAGATTTAACTTATTTGTGGGTTTGACACTGGCTCTAATGATTCAGCCCCCCGGCAATGTCATTACAGCATATTGCATCATACCTAGCAACGTTCTTCCTGTGAATAATCTCCTGTTGCCGGCCAACAATCGGCATGGGTATTGAGCATGGGAAGTTGTGTCCTGTGGAGAAAATATAAAAATAAACCAAATATGCAGTTATTTGGACTTAATCTGCACGGTATACATGCTGTTTTCTGCATGTTGCATCAGTCTGAATTGACAACCATGAAATTCAAGGAGCCTTCAATGAAGTCAGGGAATCATGTGAATGTTCATTAGATATTACAGACACCAGTTGTGCTCTCAACAAGAGCTGCCATGTCTTTATGAACTGCCATAGTCTACTTATTGACACTGATAAAAAATAAAAATTTTGCGTAGCAGAAGTTTTGATCCATCAAGGTTTGCTTTATGGGTGCTATCTGCTTCCAGTGTACTCATCTGCAGTGAATGACAGCTTGGCTTGTTTTGCAACACTTTGGAGAGCTTCTGGTTTTACCCAACACAGAAGTTATGGTAGATGCCACATTCATGTGCTGCTCACCTGACCCGGTGAAGCCAGTTAGCATGCTGCTTCGCTGGGGGCCGAAGGGAGGATTCACACCGGGATTCAGGAGCTGCCACACCTCCACAGGTGGAGATGCAGTGGTCTGGTGGCTGCTGGGAGAGTTAAGCAGGATGTGACTTCAAGGTAGAAGCAGTCCTGAGTGTGCCAGCTGTATGTGATGCACTATTCATGCAGGAGTCTCTCAGCAATGGCAGTGTGTACAGAAGGCATGAAGAGAGATTCACTGAGAATAAAGAGAATTCCCAAAAGCACATACACACGCACACACAAACACACGCACACACACATACACACACGTGATTCTTAAACCACTGTATAAATTCAGACACAAGGAGTCCACGGGCTCTAGGCTATGAAACAACTGGATAATGTTAGAAAGAGAAGGCACCCAAAGAGTCAGCACAGAAAGAGACAAATCAGTGAGAGAAATTTGGTAAAATGCAGTCCTTTAGCATGGGTTCTGTGTGTGTACTTGCATGTTTCTGTGTGCTTGCGTGTGTATGTGTGTTCGTGCATGCATGCATGCATGCGTGTGCATGTGTGCGTGTGTGTGTGTGGTTGTTGGTTGCTATCTGTGTAGTTCTCACCAGTCCCTGAGGTGGTGCTGGAACTGAAGCTGAGCTGGGGCATCCTGCAGCAGATGGGGACTCAGGGCCACATGCTGGGGTCTCAGTGCTGCCTGATTCCTCATCATCTGCTGCCTGATGTCTGCCGAACCAGTACAAGCACAACCCATCATGCCCTGCTTCATCACACCCTCTCCTTCTCCACTCACACCCACTCACACTGGAGTCCCATTAAAAGACTGTTGCATTCTATCACGCCCTGTTATTTTATGGGACAGCCATTAAATGATGAGTCAGTATAACAACTTTGACATTGTTAAAAAATAGTGAGATTTTGTTTTTACATTTTTTAAACATTTTGTCCAAAAAACACAGTTTTATTTTACTATGTAGATCTTTAATAGACCATTCACATCATAACATAAAGGATTTTTCTCAGATATCTGGGGTTGGCCTTACCACTTGCATGCATCCCATTAACCAATCTGTGCCACTTTTGGTCCTGGTGATCATGTTCCCCCCATGAGGTCAACCTGCTGAACTGTTCCATTGTGGTTATGATTCCCTGGGGCAGGAAGCTACTCTCAGACAAGGAGTTCAATCACTTTTGGACTGAAGTTTTATTAAAAGCCTGGAAGAGTGAATTGGCACAGAGAAGATTGAACATTTAAATGATATATTAGTTAGTTATTTACTAGTTCTTCTCCGTAGATGTGGCTACAAAACAGGCATACTATGATACAGTGAACTGTATACTGATTGTGATGGTTTTCCAACATGTTTCTAAAGACCCCCTAGATGAATTAAAGAACCTACCCCCCCCACCCAACCAAAAAAGACTATTAGACCTTTGTCATGGCTACCTTTTGCTTCCAAAGACACAGCGTTACCTAATAGTCCATTAAAAAGCTGAACTAATCTTAGCTCGATAATCCTAGGTTAGTCCAGTAAAATCTGCCTGTGCACATTCTAATTAGGCACACTCTACATGCAGGGCCCTTCCCTATCGCATGGATCTTATTATCATAAAGACTGGCTGTGCAGCACTTTAACTGGGATGTGTTTGCGTTAAGCTGCCCCTTTAGAGTTTTACCGCTGACAGATCTCATCAGCAAGCGTCCCTCTCGGTAAGATCTGAAGCCCTAATCCTCTGCGCTTATCTAGGACACCACTAACCTAATTTAGAACCAAAGTGAACCCCCCCCCCAACCACTACATAGACCAGTCAATAATTATTCAAAAAGAAATTAGGTGTCATAATATATGTCATAATATTACACATACTGAGCTCTGACTATGTATGGTACCAAAGCATTTTTAATTTGAATTTAAGAAAGAGAGACCACTATGAGACTAGTACTTAGAATGCATCACAAAAGAACTAAGGATAATTGTCCGACATACAAGATTTTAAAAAGTCCAAACTCACCTCAAATTCCTCTCAAAAACGGAACGAGTAAACTTTTCTTCAGTCGACGTTGTCCAAGTTTTCAACCTGAATTCTTGCATTTACTGCACCAGCCAGCTGACAGAATATCCATAATAATAATAATAATAATAATAATAATAATAATAATAATAATAATTTTTATCAAATCTCTATTTGATGTCCGGGTGATTGTTCTTCTGGGCTATGTTATCGTGTTACTTGTCACCAATGTGACTCTAAAGCCGCGTTTCCACCGCAGGAACTATACCCCGGAACTAGGAACCTTTTGAGGAACTCAGTGCGTTTCCACCGCAGGAACTAGGGTCTAAATTTAGTTCTGGGGGCTTTGTTTTACCCCCCAAAACGTTCCTGCTCGGGGGGTAGTACTTTCCGAAAGTACAGGAACCTTTTGGGTGGAGCTTGCAGCGCTGAACATTTCTGATTGGTCGAGTACTCGTAGCATTTGTGTTGTATTTATTTTCCGCCATTACCCGCCATGTTTGAAAATATGCAGCGGCAAACCAATTTATTTTCATAATAACAAATCAAACTTGTATGTTATGCGGCGCAGTAGCCTACTTTTGGTTATAGCCTGTCCACGTCTTGGAATTATAACGTGTGCTCTTCTGTTCTTTTCTTGCTTTAGTATTCGTTTTATAAAATGCTAAGCATTCGTGCTGGGACAGCATATTACGTAGGCTACCAAAACATTCAAACGGATTAATTCGGTTGCTGAATATTTTCTTCCGGATTTTCTTTGTTAGCCCGTTGTAATTGACTCAAAACGTTTGATACAGTTATGTGAGGTATGCGGTAGTTCTGCATAATTAACATTGGTGATACAGTACAAGCAAACTGGAAATCACCTTCCGCACTTTTTATCCGGGTAAAATAACAGGTTAATTCTAGTAATCTTCCCTTTAGCTTTTTCAGACTGCCGTAATTTTACTCAATTTTACTGCCATTTTTCAATTCCACGAAAAGACCAGGAAGACTATGGACTCATTTATGGTGCATGGTTCGCATCTGGAGGGCACACTTCGCTGCTCGGCTAGCAGTAACTTCGAAGGAAAGCAAACGGTGGCTGTACCACTACTAATTTACATTTTCACGCAAGTCCGAGTTTTCGTTCTATTCTTGTCATTTTGCGATTAGCCTATATGGAATTGACGACGAGAAAGTAATAAAACAGCAAATTGTTTACAACGTGTGCATGTTTTCTGCTGTTAATTAATGTGTTTGAGAGGATATATGAAAATCAATAAATACAAAAGTAACCATATATAGTCATTGTTGGTAACCCGTTGTATATAAGTGGAATAAACCCCTCCGGGCTGTCCCGGTTATTAGAAAATAATGTAGGCTACTTCGGTGGTAATATGGGGTTACAGAAGAAATCATATGACAGATGGACCGACGACAACGTCAGTGGGCTAATTTGCCTAATCTTCGCGGTACTTTAGACCCCGGTGGAAACGCAGACAACCATTGGCTGAAGGAACCTTTTAGTTCCTGGTAACGTAGTTCCTGGGACTGAAAGTTCCGGGTAATTTTGGTGGAAACGCGGCTTAAGTCCGACTATGCCGGAGCTGGGTGTGAAACGATACAAATTAGGCTGAACTGATAAACTGTGACGTCAGTTTCATTAGAAGCCACCAAGAGCGCGTTTAGTCTGATATACTGACTTGTTAATATCCTACACCGCTGAAAGCGACAAGGAGCGCACAGAAAAAGATTTTTGATTTATTAAGCTGTATGATATAAACTTTGCATAATTAATCAACATGATACATAACAGTTGCTGTGGTTGTTGCAACATAGCAAAATTATAATCAATTGTTGCTTGTCATTTGGGAGGGAGTTAAACTAAAAATACTGGCAACAGAGTAAAGAACTGGTATGGTAAATAATTCAACAATTTTCACACGTATTTATTAAACCCTTATTTAAATTACATTACCTTCCATCATGTTAGGGACAAAGACTTTTTTTCTTGATTTGCCTCTGTACTTCACAATTTTAGATGTGTAATCAAACAATTCACATATGGTTATAATGCAGATTCTCAGCTTTTATCAAATGTTATTTGTATACATTTGGTTTCGCCATGTAGAAATCACAGCATTTTTTATGCATAGCTTCTTAAGAACCTTAAGAGCAATTTAATTTAAATGTTAATATTTTTTCCTTGCCTAGTAGTTTAGCTGGCTAAGTACTGTACATGTTAAAAAGCATATTCTGTGACATTAGGTCAACTACCACCCACTGTTGAGTGCACGAAGAAAAGCCACTTAATTATTTTACCACACATCTGTGTCAAATCTATATTAAATGCTACAAGTAAATTCCCACATAACCTCGCATAAACGGCCTATACCGGGTTATCCAATGCCGTCATCTAAATATTACTGAACGTTTATACTCGGGAGTGACAGCCTGGCAAAGTTACAATTTATAGGGAAATGCAGTGGTAGACTATGTTACTGTACATTTAGGGATAGTCCATACTTGTACTCTCGATTTGAATAATGAAAACTTGAAAACTCCCCAATTGTATGTGATTATTTTTTTAGATACACTGTAAAATGTTCAGTGTTAAATCTACATATGGTCCAACTGGACTCCAATACTCTGTCAGAGTTCAATTAACTCTGTAGCCTACCATCAAATACTGATTAATTTATTTTTTGAATTCCAGAATCCCGAAATGCGCTATTTCCAATAATTCACTTCACGTGCTGTGGCTCTACTGTGACAGCCTACAATCGGGTGCCCATTCATTGCGTTTCACATAGGCAAATTCTGAAAGTAAGCCATAGATGAGATATTGTAAACGAATTATGTGAACGAAAAAATGTTGTTATTTAGTTCATTGTTGACGAAAGTTGATTGTTGACGTCTTGTTATTACAATAATGATATTTCATAATGTTATCGGTTAAATATTTTTCAAATATGCCTTTCTATAGACTCCCCATGTATTGAAATTGATGCATTGCTTATTTAAATTTTTACCGAAAAAACAAAAAAATTAATAATCTACTTCCGCCTCCCCTCTGCTCTAGTTTAGGACGGAGTTTTCTTGTACTACTAATATGCGTGTGCTTTTCAAAATATTCGCAGGTGGTTTCATCTTCATCATTTAAAAGCTGGCATTTAGCCCTTTTGTTCGGTTTCCTCTAATCAATCGATTTAAACTGTTAGTGAAGAAAGGAATAACACTCCTGAGAAATGAAATTTATGACGAGTGACTAGACCAGAGTAACTTTTGTTCTTGTTTTGTGTTTAGTGTTTTGTATTTGTTGTTCATCATCTGTTCTTTTCTGCCAATATTGCTTCTTTCAATACAATAAGATAAAGACGAAAAGTAAGCCTAATTAAGAATATCAGTTCAAAACTGCATGAAAACCTTGTTTCATTTAAATTTTTCACAGATAAACACGATTTATGCTCCCATGCCTTCATTTAGTGATTTTTTAAAAATCACATTATTATCACAAATAATTATATTATACTTACATATAGTTTATATTGTTTGGAACTGAGAAAAAGATAATATATTGGGTATTTTTGATTACATTTTATTCCATTATTGTTTTAAAACCCCAATAATGTCCTGGGTATATTTTACCCACGGCTAACAGTTTCAGAGCTGCTAATAAGTAAGCAGAACACAAAGGTTAAAACAATTCTTCCTACCCTGTATAAACTAAAACTGAGAATTATTTATATCACTTCCTTCTTTACTCCAGGGTTAATTGAACCAGGGTTGTTAAAATAGGGCAGTGATATATCCACAGTTGCGTGTGAAATTGGAACTAAGCAGCTCAGTAAGCTTTATCCATCCATCCATCCATCCATCCATTATTTATACCCGCTTATCCTGGGCAGGGTCACGGGGGCACTGGAGCCTGTCCCAGCTTGCCCATCTGATAATACATTTTAATTATAATACATTTAATTTATAAAGCGTTTTCCCACACTTAAAGCACATTTCTTGTTTCAGCCATTGTATTTATTACTTTTCTGAAAGTTAAAGTTAAATTACCCAATACAACTTTGTTTATGCCATTATTTGGCAGTTTCCAAGTTGAATACTAACAATATGTGTTTGAAATAGTTTGTTATTTATTAAATACTTGTCCTATTAAGTACATGTACAATTTGGAATCAGTCTTGCAGATCCCTGAGAATTTTCAATAAAATGTAACTAAATAGACAGTAACATGAGTTAATTATGCCCTTTATAAAATACTGTTTGTTTTATGTTTTTCAACAATCTGCAGGGACTTCAGGTAAGAGTATTTCATGGAGAGTATTTGACTTGACCCAGGTTAAGTGCCCCACCTTGCACCTGTTTATCTCTTGCTGTTTGTACAGTTATTTCCTAGAAAGTTAGAAGAACCTATGTTTTTGGCCCTTCTTGCCTACACCTGTAAATAGCTCAAAAAACCTTGATGCTAAACATCTTTCTAGGATTGTCTTTTGAAATGCCTGCTAATTTGTGGTTTTGTATTTACTACTCGCCAGCAGACTCAACCAGAAACAATACGTTATTAAAACAGGGGGATTAAAAGGGCATTAGTCTAGTGCCGCTACTGGGCAGTGTTACTCCCACCTTATTCATACATATTTAGACACTCTGAGATGTTAGAGGCTTTTGGGGGCATTTAGGAGAGATCCTCAGGGTATCTGTTATTATCACACTACCACCTCGGAAATTATGCTAGGAGGTTGCTGGCTTTAAAACACCAGAAAGTCTTCGCTGCCGAGATGACATTTGGTATACGGGAACCAAAGTTGTTACTGCTAATACAAACTCAAAATAGTTCAAAAGATATATACAAATGTCCCAACATGCATTATCTTGAGACAACTGAGCTATTTTAAACAGAAGTGCTTTATGCTTTTTAACATTTTTCGTTTAAACCAAGTGAGGTTCATTTTTGAGAACATGCAAGGTAATTATCTCAAGAATAAAAGTTAAATTGTCTTGAAAACAGTTTTAGGTATTTCAATTTACCCTGAATATCCAATATAGTTTGAGTGACTCTAATTTGTATATTTTCCAGCACACCCTCTTCAGGGATGTGCTATAATAATATATTTCATATATGCTGCTGTACATAGTTTATTATATTCTCACATTTACATATTTACAAGTTTCGTGCGACCCCACTCTGGAGTTGTGTATTCTATTTGGTTATTAAAACAACCTCTCGATTAGACTCTCCTTGAGAGAATGACTATTCTTTTTTATGCCACAGAAAGTTATATAATGTGACATGTAATGACATTTTAGAACATATCTAAAATAAGTGTTCAGATTATAAACCAAAATCAACAGAAATTGTTAAGCTGTGGTGTTAAATGCATGCGGGGTAACAAGGTAATTTGAAGGTGTTCAACATAAAAAATAAAAATAGTAATTATTCAATATACATGAATATTTAAATAATAAACAATGTCCACACCTTTTCTCTTAACCAATTCCCCCTGACAAGACACAATTTTATTGGTTGTTCAAAACCTTCAGGTCCTGGGGTTTTCAGGGCCCCTACATGTGCAGTAGGACAACATCACCACTGTCCAATGCCGAATTATCCTGTTATCCTGCCGAATTATACTGTTTACTAACTGCTGAAGCAGGTTCTCTCACACAGGTGATGGGGCAGGATGAATCGCGTAACCAAACTAAAATGAAAGTTAACCGCTGCCAAACATTAGGCGGCAAAAGAGCTGAGTGTGCAAATTCCTAAGTCAGAAGCACCTCACGCCTCATTTGCTCACCTGTCGCCGTTGGTTTCAAAGTACAATCTTAGACTTACTTCCTGGATAATATGATCTTTCGGAAGCGAAGCACAGCATTATCGAACAGTAGGCGTGCAAATTAGATAAGAAACAGCCGCTGCGATTTACATGCATAGATCAGGTAAACAAAACACTCCGACAAACGTTACTGTAGCCATTGTGTTGTCTTTAACGCAGTAAATATTCCCACTGCTATTATAGTTGGGACAGAGAAACTCATGTTTACTAAGTAAAAAGAAACCGGATCTCTGCCGCTGCGCGCTGACTGCACTCAACACGAAAATAGGCTTTAAATTGTACAGACATTTAAGAAAGTACGCTTTGGTAATCACACAAAACTTAAATACTTCCTTTCATTGATTGAATAGATGTTTCATGCGTCGGCCTTATATATATATAGTGTAGTAGCCTATATGCGAGTATTTGTGCTGACTAAGTTGCACTGCCAATTTCTGTTTGTTGAGGTGTGGAAGACCACAGAATGGAACACACAGGTAAATTGCGGGCAGGGGTGGGTATTTTCACATTGGTATTTCAAATTCAGAAGTTTTGGAAGGTGTGTTATTTGGTTCTACACAACTTTTTAAAACTGTACTGTAACACATCGGCCAGATTCTCATAAGGGACGGGAATGCCCCCAGAAGAGGTCGCCGTTCGACATGATAATGAACCAAATACGCAGGACGAAGTCGATCACGGACCGGCGCCCCCGGGCGTCAGTCGGTCGCTTTTTCCGCCCCACGGAGAACTCTGACAAGAAGGATGGCGGCATACCAGATAGCGGAGAACCAGAGGCCCAGCGGGGCGAGGAGAAAATGGGTATGTGGGACTCTGACAGTGGTTACGCACTCCGGTCGCTGTGAATTGTTTTGACGTTCCTACTAGCGGAACACTGGGGTCTCATAATTTGTGAATTCAATAGCAAGATTGGAAATGAATGGAAATTAATTGTCATAGCACATTTAATGCGTATAAGGTGTAACTGTAAAGGGACCCTTTATGTATACTTTTGTGTGTTTTGTTACACGGTGTGCGATGTCGTGTCGTTCATAGTTAATGAAATGTGCATCCTAGAGACATTTATACGTTTTATATCTATGACAGTGATATAGGCATATTTTCTGTCGTAAAATCAGTGTTGTCTATCCTCGGGTCAGTGAGTTCTCAATCTCTTTGAGTCCGTAAATTGTTGTAGGGGAGAGTCGCGATGTAACGCTTGCTAAATGTAACACGGTCAATAATTTATATTATATTATTATATACAATGCGGCTACTGTACCCATTTCAGGTCTGAAATATTTCCAAAAAAGGTTTCTTTAGCGAGATAATTAAAAATCTGTTCCGAAAGTATTTTTCAGGCATAAAGCTTAATTTTTATTTACAATAAATCAAATCATACATCATTTAAAAAAGTTATCTGCCCTTTAAAAGTTGTTATGGTTACTATTACTGGGCTCTGAGTTATTGGGTCTTGGTCATCGTGACATCATGAAACCCCATGACATAATGGCCAATAAATGATTTAATCTCATTGCATATCTTCTCCCATAGTTTAGGCAAATAAAAGTATTATCTCCCGTTAAAACATCCTCTGTGAATTTGAGCGGGACACTCTATAGGCGTTACCAATACGGACACAATACACTTCTCTCTTCACAGGTTCATTTTTTATGAGTTGACAGATAGCGTACAGCTTTAATAAAGCTCCAGACACGTAAACAGAAGTTCAGGTACTTCACTGGCACAATAATTTATTGTAAATCTGCACAAAAATAAACTTTACTAACTTTGTTTTTTCATATATCTACGCTGACAACAATATATCAGAATTAGTATATTATTACTAGGACTTATAAAGGCCAGCAGTGGTCAGGACATTCTAATTTATCTACATTAATACACATTACACTCCAGATAATTATTTTGTTAAATGTAACAATCAGCTTATTAATCATACTACTTACAGTCAGGGCCTATCTCTCAAGGCTAATGGATAAAGAAAATCTGAGACATTGGAAAAGCAAAGCTGAGACATTTACATCAATTGTCTTATCTTAAAAATGAAAAAACCTTTTATCAACTGTCACTCATAACCTTAGGCTATATACTAAAATAGGCTTTAAACTAATGTTAACCTCAAGAGAGCGCCAACTGTCTAGTGCAGAACACAGAATGTCAAAGTTCTTTCGGTGCAGAAATACACATTCACCTTGAAGATTTATTTATGCCAAAGCATGTGCTGGAAAATTTTCTCTGATATTGAGAAGTTTGTTATGAACTATTGCTAATTGCTTTCATTTATGAGGTAGGTTACAGGAGGCAATATGAAGGGCCTCATATTTCCCAAATCGGAATGTGAGTTAAAAGGCGGAACTGACACATAAAGAGAATGTCACAGAATTGTGAAATCTTTGTGTACATTTTACAAATTGCATTTGGTGTTGTTGAGCATTGAGGATACCATTTGCATATGTCTGGTATGTATTTGTTTAGCTGCATGTGTTTGTTTAATTGTGGGTAGGACCGTTTAGGTGGAGTTCAGTGCAGACGTGATGAGCTCCCAACCACGCCCGTACAATCCTGAGGTTTTTTCAATTGAGTGGAGGGGGAAAAAGGCGTACGCACATTATATGCCATTTTCATTTCATGTTACAATTATTCCTCACATCTTTTACATTTATGCCTACTAAATGGTATGAGTGTAACGTGGGACTGCATGATCCTTGGTTTTAATTGTATCCAACTCGATTAAGTCATGAATGTAATTGAAACGGCGATAACTACTGACATGTCAAACCTGCTTGAAGTAAAATTTCATAATGCTAAATAGTGTAAATGAGCAAAATCCAAAAACCGTTCGATTTATGGCGACTCTTCCCAGTATCCTGGAACCTGTGAGATGATGCATGGGTACTGATGTTGTTTCAGGGAGGGGTGTCCCTGTGGACTCAGAGCTGAGTTCGATGGTTGGGTGGGGTAGAGTGAAGCTGTTTGTTCAGAAGCTAGGAAAGAAGCTGGAAAGCCACAGCCTGAATCTCGGCCACTGTGACCTCACCGCCACTGATGTCTTGGAATTGGGTGAGCCATTTTCATTAGTGACACACTCTTCGCTAGTTTTTATTCCATAGCGCTGCAGTCATGTATTGGACCAAGTAAAGAATCCCTCTCTCGTGTCCTCATTTCCATGTTTTCTCTTACATTCATCTCTTCTCTATACTTTCTTTTCCCCCAGCCTCTTTTGCTTTCTCTCACTCCATTTTTATTCTATCCATTTTAGCTACCCTGTTGCCATTCCTGTCTCAGTTGGAAGAGATGGATCTCTCCTGGAACGACCTGTGTGGTGGATCGTTGAAGGCTTTGGCCATTCACCTGAGGCATGTGAGCAGACTCCGGATGCTGAGACTGAGCAGCTGCAGGCTGACAGCAGATGACCTCACAGCGCTCGGTATGATAGGGTTCTGCTTTCTGCCCCCTGCTAAACTCCTGTTAATCAACTGAGGGAAATAGTAGCTTAGGTTGCCAGCGCAGAGCTGGAAATAAAATATTGTGAACCCTGTGCTTTTCTGATTAAACTTCATCATACAAAGGCTTCCTCATCTCTTTTATTTTAGAGTGATGGTTGAAGCCTCTGAATTATAAAATGAATCAAAAATGGAAAAATCACAACACTTAATGTAGTACTTGCAAGGAAAACAACTCCATAGTTTGCATGATGTTGACAAGCATAGCTTTAATCATTGTTTAAAATGACATGTTGCACTGCAGAAATCCTAGCAACTTGAGTTGTTTAAAAATGGGCACTGTTTTGCAAGGGCATGTTAAGTAAGTATTTAAGATTTAGACTGCTCTTGATTTAAGAAAAAGAATGCTTCATTGTCCCTGTTTTGTATTTGGAGTGTTTCTCTTTTGGCTTTGAATCTGGGCAGCTTTGTGAGGCATGCAATGCATTCAGAAAACTTGATATTTCTCTATTACATGAATGTGATGTTGGCTAGTGTTAGCTTATTTTGGAGGTTTGGTGAATACTGTCAGAACTTGTCGATCCAGAACATGCATATGATAACTTAGATAATCGTGGCCTTGTGAATATTGTCTTGGGGGAGGGGATTAATTGTTTTTCAACATGATGAAGTTTGTGTGAATATTATCACATGGGAGGTTACATGTGGCACAGAGTGTAGCACAGTGGGTAAGGAACTGGGCTTGTAACCGAAAGGTCGTAGGTTCGATTCCTGGGTAAGGACACTGCCGTTGTACCCTTGAGCAAGCTACTTGACCTGCACTGCTTCAGTATATATCCAGCTGTATAAATAGATACAATGTAAAATGCTATGTAAAAGTTGTATAAGTCGCTCTGGATAAGAGCGTCTGCTAAATGCCTGTAATGTAATGTAATGTAACATGTTTGTAAGTATGGTCATGGCCTTTTGAATGCTGTCTCAAAGGAGATGTTTTATTCCATACTTACAAGCACGATGATGGTGACAACCTTTGTGAATATTTCCACAGGGGAGGCGCTGGGCTATCTCCCCCTCCTGGAGGTAGTGGATCTTTCCTGGAATGCCGGTGTCGGTGGGAACCTGCAACGCCTCATCAGTGGCCTCCAGCCAGGGAACACAGTAAAAGAGCTTCACCTGGTGGAGTGCCAGCTCACTGCAGCAGACGCCCAGGCACTAGGTAAGACCACATCTTGCTGGCTATGAGAATCAATGGATTGCTAACATGGGGCCTTCCCATGGGAACCCGTGCCATCTGCTTTCTGTTCCAGTTGAAATAGCTAATTCCAGCATCTTATGAGATGTTAATGGGTCTTTAAATGTGGATATTGTAACAGTTGTTGTGATTTGTTTGGCTGATTTACAGGCAAAATCACACCAGGGTCCTTCAGGGGATACCTAGTTACTGACTTTCAATATCTGCTCGGGAAAAGGATTTCAAAACAGCAAATGGCAATGGACTGATCTTGTCTCAAGCACAATAATATTGCATGTTCTTAGTCACTTACATGAATGACTGGTTGGAACCAAGAGGCCAAAACCAAGCTTTGATTTTCCTGGTCTTATTGTGAGACTTTGCTCTGTAGGGTCAGCGTATTGGGTGCCTGTATAGGTCTTTCAGCCACCCGATTCATTATGGGTCAATGGCAACAATGCGATTAAAATATGATGTCAAAAATCACTAGAACCTTTAGTCGCGCTAGGTGTTTTTTCATTGTCTTCCCATGTGCTAATTTGTTTTTGCTGATTTTCTAATTTGTAGTTCAAATGGCACAATAACTTAACACAATAACCAAAACTCACACACCTAGTGAACGACCCAGACTTCATGGCCATGTAAGGCTTCCTTCTTTTCCCAACTGAGCAGTCTCTCGCTCCAATTTGTACAACATGGCAGCACGTAAACAATACTTCCACGGCTTCAAAATGCTTCCCGAAGACATGTAAATTCAGTGGTTGACGTCACAGCCACTTTGTCCGTATTTTTTACAGTTTATTGTTGGAACAAACGCCAGCATACACTTGGAGCTCGCCAGGACCAGGGTGGGGAAACCCTGGCACAAGTCAAGCTGTGGTTTAGACGTCTGTGCTATGCCCGTGCCCCTTATTCTCTGTTTCAGGGGGGGCACTGAGTATGCTGCCTAGCCTGGAGTTGCTGGACCTCTCTGCCAATAGACACCTGGAGGGGGGGCTGTGTGAGTTGGCCCCCCAGCTGAAGGGCAGCCTGGGATTGAAGGTCCTGCGGATGCGCATGTGTGGGCTGAGACAGGACAGCCTCCAGACGCTGGGTGAGAGTGCTGTGAAGCTGCCATCCTGGAACTAGACAGTAAAATGTTCTGTGTTAATTCAACTCTAACAGAGTTTATATGAGTCTAATCTAGGCATAGAGTTGATTTAACACAATACATTTTACTGTGAAAGTCTTGGTAGACTTTGGTAGTCAACATTCAAAAGCTCTAGGAACTCTCTTTGTGCCATCCCAAGCTTGTACTGTCCTTTGGTGGCCCCTTTGATTCCCCCCTGGATGTACCCCCGTCTTTCCCCCAGGAGAAGCAATACAGTTTCTTCCAGCCCTGGAGCAACTGGACCTGTCCTGTAACCAGGGGGCAAGCGGGGGGTTTGCACAGATGAGTGCTTACCTGACCCAGCTCATGCACCTGCGCAGCTTGGACCTGCACCAGTGCAACCTGACAGAGGAAGACGTGCAGGCGCTGGGTGAGTCCACAGCATGAGGGACGTCAAAAATATCGGTCTGCAAAGGCTTTTCCGTTCTCAACCATTTCAGATACATTTACATATATTTACAGAGAGTGCAGATCTTGGTTGTGAACACAATGACTTTGAAGCATCACATTTATTATCTAGTATATAACATTTTTAAAAAAATGGTTATGGGATGCTGTCAAAAACACCTTTTAAATGTTTTTATGAGTGTAATATCTGAAAGATGTGGTTGGGGGGGTGTACATTTGGATCATTTCTCGGCAATTAATTTGCAATACTGCTTTAGTGATGTTTACATCAAGAGTATCATGTGTATGTTTTACATCATGTAATGAGTATCATGTATGTCATTGAGAACCTTATTTAAACCTGTTGGGTAGTAGTGTAGCATAATGGTTAGGGAGCTGTGCATGTAATACAGAGGTTGTAGAGATGATTCTCAGGTGAGCCGTTGCCAATGTACCCTTCAGCAAGGTAAACTACCTAAACTGCTTAAAGAAATATCCAGCTTCATGAATAGATCGTATGTAAAAGATATAAGGTGTGTCTGGACAAGAGAGTGTCTGCAAAGTGCCTCTAGAACTACAACAAATAAAGCTACCCTGCTTGTGTGTGTTTTTCAAAAGTCCAGGTTGTTCCTTCCCTTGGTGACCTCACAATGCTGGATTTATCATCCAATAAGACGATAGGGCGCTTGGCCCAGATGCTTTTCCCCACCCTTCCCCTGTCAAAGTTGAAAACACTGTCCCTGAACAGCTGCTGTCTGACTGAGGAATCCTACCACTCTCTAGGTAATGCTCAAAATGGCTGTCTGAGAACTGTTGCTTGCAGAGACACGTGACATGGTCATCCAGGACAAACCTTTTTGTGTCTGACATTGACAGTTTTCTTAATTGTTGAAACTATACATAATTTTGCAAAACTATAAACACAGACCACACAACAGTCAACTAATTCTGCAAAACTTTAGGGATCAATTGTAGTGATCTTAGCTGGAGTTTAATTAAACCGCAAAACTGCATTACATCTGGAAGAGCTAATCCTTTTTTCACATACTTGGAAAGCTGTTCCAGTTGTAATACAGTTCTGTGGTCTAGGAGTTTACACCTTTAAATTCCAGCTAAGCACTCTGCAATTGACCCCATAAGTCTTCAAAAAATAACACTGCCTTCAAAGTGATGTTATTTTCAGACTGGCTGAGTGGGCCTGGTCAACAGGGTGGGCTGTCTGTGTGTTTCAGCCTCTGCAGTGCAGAGTCTGGGCCAGTTGGAGTCGCTGGGACTGTCCTGGAACAAATGTGTAGGAGGGAACCTGAGGCAGGTGCTGCAGGTTCTGCAGCCTGGCTCTCACCTGCAAGAGCTGAGACTGGCTAGCTGTGGCCTTAACACTGAAGACCTTCTGCATCTGGGTAGGGCACTCCAGACAACCCACAAACAGCACCCAGGCACAATGGAGCGTATTCACATCCCCCATCACCCCTAGCAATCACCACTTGAAGCACAGACATGCACTATATGGCCAAAGTATGTGGGTGTCTGACATCCAACATCTCATCAAAGAATATGGGCATTAATGTTGGTGCACCCTTTGTTGCTATAACAACCTCCACTCTTCTGGGAAGGCTTTATACTAGATGTTGGTATAGCTGCAGGGATTTTATTCCATTCAACAAAAAGAGCATTAGTGAGGCTGGGCACTGTGTGCCCTGGAGCACTGTCAGGCTGAAACAGGAAAGGGCCTTCCCCAAACTGTTGGGGAAGCACAGAATCAACCAAAATGTGCTTGTATGTTGCAGCATTAATATTTGCCTTTACTGGATCTAAGGGGCCGAGCCCAAACCAAGATAAACAGCCCCAGATCAAGGGTTGTCCAGATACTTTTGGTCATATAGTGTATAAGACAGGGCCCCTCCTCCTCCAAAAACACTTGATAAACAGACAATGGCAATATCTGTGTTATAGTATTACCTATGTGGCATAACGAACACAAGGAATTAACACAAATTGACACAGCGTTGGAAAAAGGGTACTTCATGTGTGTGTTTGCCAGCTTTGCACTTCGTGTATAGTTTTGCACTTTGTGTCAGTAGTTCTCATGCAAGATTTGTGACTGTGGCATCACTGCTGATGCTGCTTACATGCACTTTCTGTTTGTAGTTCTGTGTTTTGACTGCATTGATGTACGCTCTGTGTCCGTAGTTCTCCGTATTGACGGCCATGATGTATGTTCTGTGTCTGTGGTTGTCTGCTGCTGTTACTGATGTGTGATTCATGCCTGCAGCATCAGCGTCAAAGCGCGGAGCCCTAGTGCACCTGAGAAAGCTGGACCTCATGTATAACGATGGCGTGGGCGAACAGGGCTGGACGCACCTCTTTAAGGAGGCAGAGGGCCTACGGGCGATGTGCGAGCTGGACGTGAGCCTGCACCCCTCCGGCCACTCCTCCGTCCGCCCCCACGCCTCCCCGTGGCTGCCCACCCTGCTGAGCGCCCTGCCGCGGCTGCCCTCCCTCATCAGCCTCTCCCTGCAGGGCTGGGCCCTGACCTCCCGCGAGAGCGACGGCCTGGAGGCCTTCAGCAGGGACGGAAAGAGAAGTGTCCACTTCGACTACGACCCGCACCCCGCGGCTGCGAGGGTCTGAACAACCAACAGAGGGGCGGGAGAGTGAAACGGACAGAGAGGGAGGAGAAAGAGCAGGAGGAAGGGAGAACACAAGGGGATGGGGCTGATAAAGAGCAATGAGAAAGAGAGGGAAGAGAGAAACCAAGAGTTTGAGAAAGAGAAAAAAATCTGCAGAAGAAAGAAGATAAATTTGGGCAAAAGAAGCGGGTGTTGGGGAAGGCAATGGGAGCAAGTGTAGCAGCTGAGACAGAAAGAGGAAGAGTATGGTACACCTTTCTTATACCCATCTTCCAGGCACCAGCATCCTACACTTGCTGTTGGGAAGATTACTTGTGAAGTCACATATGAAGTATGCTAAACTGTACTACAGTTGATGCACTGTATTTGTGTTGATTTGACCATTTTTACTGAAATTCCCCTTTTTGTTTTCTGCACACTATTTTTATACCAACTTACTGTAATTGCACTCACTTGTATGAAACAGTACATATTTCTTGTTGTCTGATAAATTTCAACTTTATAAAATATGTTTTTGAAAGCACAAATTTTTAATTTTTTTTTTTCAAATTAATTTTATACAAATGTGCATAATGGTAACTTTAATAACAGAATAAAACAAAAGTGTACACAAGTATAATTAAAATAATTCGATTTTAGCAGTCTGCTTTATTTTGTTTTCTTGTTTGCCCCTTTCTTTGCTTTGCCTGCAGGTTTCTTCTTCTTGCCTTTGCCTTTCTTTTGCTTTCCTTTCTTATTGCTCTCCAGACGTTTGAAAGGTCCCAGCCTTCGGCGCACCATCACCCCCCTCCACCACGCCTGGATCTGTTGGGTGGAGGGATGGGACATTAGTCACTGAAATATAATTATTACATTACACTACTGGCATTTTGACAGACACTCTTATCCTCTCACAAAGAGAAGATAACTGCATAAAGTGGGGTTAAGAGCAACAGCAACCCTCAAGATGGGAGATAAATACTCAGAGACCATAAATGTGAAAACTTAGGCTCAACTGTAAAATAGTTTAGCATGTGAGGGAAAATACAAGAGGATCACATAATAGTGCAAACGCTAGGGAATGGTTGATGGCTACATATGCTTCTGAAGACAATTTGTAATCATCTCTTGTATTGTGCAGGTAATTTTAGCTTTCCTAACACATTCTGGTTATCTCCAATGACTTAAAAGCTCTTCCTCTGTTTTTTGAAGAACACAAGGAACTGAACTGACATTGTTCAAATGGCAGTGGTCTCTAGTGGTGAAACATTTATTGCATAAGCAGTTCACTCAACCTCAGTTTTCAGTATCAATGCCAGTGTCACCACTTAAAAGTGGCAACACCCCTCTTTACAATTCTGATAGGTGAGGACAAAATGATCCAAAGTACTTGGACTATATGAAAATGTTTTTTGCTTCTTGTAATTGTCAGACTGTTTCCATAAAATGCAATGTACAGTGACCTAAAGGATGCATGCTGGACTTTGCACTGCAAAATGCTTTATTTGGTGCTATCATGACAACCAGGGGCATTGAATGTAGAGGAAATAACATGAATTATACCATGCCTGTAGGGCTAAGCATACCAGGCAGGTTAATCATATAAGCTATAATTGATACTTTAAATCATTATGCAATCTCATAATACATGACCACAAGCATCATAGACAGAAGCATCCCTGTTTTCCTCCAAGTATGTAGTCTTTGCTTATTCCCAGTCTTAGTAGGTCTCTCTCATCTATGGCACCCACCACAATTGATGAGGGTCAAGAGTAGCACTTAGCCTCCTCCAATATTAGTGAAGCCAGCCGCTGCTTTTGTTCACCTGACTTGTTGTGACTGTAACTAGGCAACATAACACACTTGGAGGACTGCTCTGTTTTGCCAACTACAGACAGACCTTGCATAGGTGCCACATGGCCAGTAGAAGTCTATCCAATTCTCCCTTGGGAATGTGGCTAATTACCTCCATTGGGCACCCTGTCACTAGTTGACAAATAATCCGGCAATATTAAAACCTACATGAGAGTAGTGAGCTCTGCACCCAAACTCAATGTCTTTACTAGCTACTCCACTGAGGTACCAAATGTCATTTTGATTGTCTGTCCATCTATTTGTGCTTCAGCATGTGAGCAGATGCTTTCATTTAGAATCACTACAGTACTTGGGAAACCTTTTGATTTTAAACAAGCACTACTACCTTAATTTTCAAGGGGGCTATGGAGGGCCTGACTCAGTCCCCCTCAATGACATTTGACTCACTCCATATTGGGATGTTTCAACTTTGTAGTTGTACTACAGGTGTAGTTTGTAGGTGCAGTGATTAGGGTTTGAATTGGGGACTGGCCGACTTACTCACTCCTAACTCATTTACTTTCTCAACCACAATCACCTGTATGCTTTTCTTGCAATCTCTTTCTCTCACTCACTCCTTTACTCATTGCCCATGCAGTCACTCATGAGCACTGGCATCTGCAGTTTTAAAAATAGCACAGAAAGCCAGTTGGTACCTTTGTAGCCTTGGTGAATAGGCGGGCCTTCTCCTGCAGGTACTGCTTAATGGCAGCCAAGCCCTGCTCACAGACCTCTGAGGGGGGGTCGGTGAGGGGGTTTCCTTCCAGCAGAAGGACCTTCAGGCTCTGCAGTTGGGTAACTCGGTGTGACAGGTGGCTCAGCCTATTCCCCTGCAGTCGGAGCTCTGCCAAACCTTGGCAGCAGAATGATCAGCCATGTGAGTGTCTTTTTTTTGTTGCATTTTTTAAACCCATATTTTTCTCCCAGTACCTAATCTGAGTGTGTCTATGCTTTTATTCAATACCTTCCCCCTCTCAGCAGCTATGCATCCAGAAAAAGCCAGAAATCGACTAAATCACACTTTCATGTGCAACCGTCCTCCCCCCCTGATCTCAGGTACAAGAAAAGCAAGTTAAAGTCAAAGTTTGAGTTTTTTATAAAATAATTAAAGAAGAAAAATAGGATCACTACCATTTAAACAGCAGAGGGCATCTGGTATGGTCGTAAGTTGGTTGCTGTGACAGTCCAGGATTTCTAATCTCTGTAAGTCTCCAACGGACTCTGGGAGGCATTTGATACTGTTGTTCTCAAGATACAGCTCCCTGAGACTCTGACAGAAAATAACATCACCATTTACAATGTCACCACAGGGTTCGTACAGCTATAGGCCTCTTATAAAGCTTGGTTTTACCCTGTAGCAACTTACCTGGAGTTGGGAGATGCCTTCATGGACAGAAGTTAACTTGAGCCCCTGGTCTTGGCCGAGAAAAAGCCTCTCCAGTGATTGAAGGCCGCATACTCCCTCTGGGAAGGAAGGAAACTGGTTGCCTGTCAGTCCAAGACATTTTAGCATGGAGAGTGCCTTAATGCTCACAGGAATCTGCAGGATAAATTAATTATTAAGAAGAGCTGGTGATTAAAAAATAATGCGGAAAAATGTAAATCACTGTTTAAGGTGAGTTAACACAAGACAACAACAACAACAGCATATAACAGCATATAACAACCTCTTTCAAGTAGTTGTCATCGAAAGACAGCTGCTCTAGGCTGATCAAGGAGCAGATCTCGGTTGGAAACTCAGAAAACCGGTTCTGACTCAGATCCAGCACCTGCACCTTGTGGAGGTTGCTGAAGTTGGGGTGAAGGCCTGAGAGTTTGGTGTTCCTCAGGTACAGCACCTGTAGCGAGGGGAGGCGGCAGATCTGGGGAGGGAAGGTGCGCAGGGGGTTATTGGAGAGCCCCAGCTCCACCAGGCTAGTGAGAGTGTGGAATGCGCGAGGTAGCCGGGTCAGGCCATTATGTGAGATGTCCAGGATGGTCAGCTGGTCAAGGTGGCAGAGGGACTTGGGGAAGGAGGAGAACCCATTGAAACCCAGGAACAGCTTTCTCCATGAGCGCCCGCAGGCTACGTGGTTCAGGGACACCAGCGAGTTGTGGCCCACGTCCACAATCTCCAGGCAGGGTAGATCACCGAGCCCGGTGGGCAGGGCCTCCAGCCTGTTCCCGCGCAGATAGATCTCCCTCAGACAGCGCAGGTTGGATATCTCGGTGGGGAGCGTGGCTAGTCTGTTTCCAGAGAGCCCCAGCAGCTCCAGCTTATGGAGGGTCTTGCAGATACCGTCTGAAAACTCTGTCAGACCTAAGCCGTGGAGACGCAGCTCCCGAAGCTCGCTGAGCCGTTGGACCGCCACCATTAGGGGGCCCCTCTCGCTGCTGGCCACAGGGTTGTTGCTCAGGTCCAGGGATCGTAGCTGCGACAGCTGCCCCAGCTCCTCACAGACATGGTTCAGGCAGTTCTCTTGGAGGTACAGGACCTGGAGCTTCTGCAGCAAGCCAACCTCTCGAGGTAAAGCCTGGATCAGGTTCCTCTCCAGGTGCAGCTCCTCCAGGTATTCCAGCTGGAGCAGAACCAGGGGGAATTCCTCCAGACCTCTAGCTGAGCAGTCCAAGAACAGAACCTTAACACCGTCCTTGATCAAGGGGAGGCTTGCCGTGTCTGGCCTTCCGTCTCCACTAGAGTTACAGTACAGCAATGTGCCCATTGAATCAGGTGAAGGGCAGCCGCCAAACAGACAAAGAAAAAAGAATTCCTGGAGATTTATTTGGGGGATGTAGTGTAAAGCAAACCAAGGCAAGGCGAAGTGTTCTTAATAACGTTGTTCAAAACAAATAATTAAACAGATTAAAATCAAAACTCTCTCAAAGGTCTTTACAAAAATCTACAACATAACAATTGCGCAAATTCCGTTTAGCTTCTTTACAAAATAAAATTAAGCGGCTTTATATTTTTTAGAATCGGTAAAAATAAATAAAAATATAAATAAATACTTCACGTACGCACATAGCCTACCTATCCCGTATGTAGAAGGGATGAACATTAATTCGCCAAGACTTTTTCCGACAATGTCAGTCAATATCCGTCAGCTACGGACAAGTTTAACTCGACTATCACTGTCGTTATATTTTAGTTGTTCACAAAATAGCATTTCTGAAGTCTTACGAAGATGCACTTCAAGTGGGAAAGTTTCTTTAAGATGAAGCAGACTTTCTGATTCGCATTACTGCAGATGTCGGAGAAGTGTTCCTCCGTTTCCATGGGAGCGGTGGACGCACTGCACTGAATTGTTCTGATTCGTCTGACGTGGGCGCTTGTTTTGACTGCACGATGGATTCTCTCTTTTGTATTAGGCGTCCCAATAATAATTCCCCCCCCCCCCCTTTGGACACACACTAGGACACAATTATTGTATGTGAACAGCTCTTATTATTAGATTCAAAATCCCACGCCTCATATCCATTCACAACAAGGAATTTACAGATTTTGATTAAATACCGGAGGAATGCAATAATTTAAGTCCAATGAATACTGCATTCAACATATTCAGTGAGGTCCATGATGTTAGAGACAAATAAGTATTTTCTCTTAACTTGGCTCTGTATTCCATAAATTTAGATTTTTAACCAAACAATTCACACGTGCTTGAAGTGCAGATTTTCAGCTTTTATTAAAGTGTATTTTTTATGTTTAATTGTTCCTTGGTGCAGGTATAAAAGAGCAGTTATCTAATCTTGATTCTAGGCTTTAGATTTCCTTTGGAGACTGTTGTTGGTGTTTGTCAACATGAAGACCAGAGTTGTGCCAATGCAAGTTAAGGAAGCCGTTATGAGCCTGAGAAATAATAAAAATGTCAGAGACATAGGTAAAAACTTAAGCTTACCAAAATCAACAGCTTGGAACATCATTAGAGCACTGAGCTCAGTAACTGCAAAGGGCCTTGTAGACCAAGGTACATCTCTACAGTTGATAACCGAAGAATTCTCACCATAATTTTTAAAAACCCATGACCGACAGAAACACTCTTCAGAAGACAGTTGTGGATGTGTCAGTGACTATTGTCCACATAAGAATTCACGAACAGAACTACAGAGGCTACACTGCAAGATACAAACCACTAATTAGCAGGCTAAGGAGCCTGTACAGTTCAGGAAAAAAAAGGTCTTTTGGACAGATGAGACCAAATTTCACTTGTATCAGAGTGATGACAAATGTAAAGTGTGGAGGACAAAAGGAACTTCCCAAGGCCCAAAGCTCCTTGCCTCATCAGCAAAACATGGTGGTAGAGGTGCTATGATTTGGGCATGTATGGCTGCCATAGGAACTGGCTCACCTATGTTCATTGATGTTCATAATGATAGCAGTAGCATAATTAATTCATCCTACAGCAAGACAATGATCTCAAGCATACTGCTAAAGCAACAAAGGAGTTTTTCAAAACCAAAACATGGAAGATTCTTGACTGCCTAAGTTATTCACCCAATCTGAATCCAATTGAACATGTGTTTCATATGCTGAAGAGAAAACTTGAGGCAACTAGACCCCAAAACAAGCAGGAGCTGGAGATGGCAACTGTCCACCTGGTGATGTCTATGGGTCACAGACTACAAGCACTCCCTGCTTGCGAAGGATATGTGACAAAATAGAAAACATGACTACTATCATTGACACATTACATGCATGTCCCAAACATTATAGTGTCCTGAAATTATGCAATAGAAGTGCTGTACATGGTGAAACCAAAGTGTATAAATACAATTTAGTAAAAGCAGAGGATATGCACTTTAACCAAATGTGAATTCTTTGATTAGAAAGAAGTACAGTGCTAAATCAAGAAAACAATGTCTTTGTCGCAAACATAAAGCTCATTGTATTTCTTCCATTTTTATGCTGTAACTTCGAAACATAGGCATTCATATTCAAGTTTTGTTTTGATTAATCACCCAACTGAAACAACAATTATTTTTTTTATTGACAACAAATACAGGTAATGATACAGGTAAGATTCAAAGTTTCCTATAGGGCAATTCTCCAAAGTGCTTATCATACAAAAAAGGTGAATTACAAGTACGATACTTGGTTGTTTTAAGAAGAGACAACCAAGGCAAGTGCTGAGTTGCTGGCTGGGTCACCGTCCCGCCCGAAGCTAGGTGTCCAGTAGTAGTGCCTCCTCAACCCGTGAAAAACCTCCGCCAGAAACACGTGGCCGTCGACCTCATATGGAGAAACGTCTGTGTCCTCCTTGCGCAGTCGCCCGCTTTTAATGAGGTCAGCGAACGCCTGCAGGCAGCAGCACAGGACATTAACACAGAAAATGTTAAAATGAGCTGGATGTTGCCATTTCATGTTTGCTTATTCCTCTGAAAGAATAAGCTGTTAAATATCAACCACCTGTTGACAGCAAGAACTTTCTGTCCTTCATCATCAGGGAGTTAGTGGTTATTGCCCTGACATTCGTATGTTTCTTTTATTAACTCCTTTATCAAGGCAAATAATTAAATTGTATTTAACATAAACATTTGTAACAAACCAGTTTAACTCATTGTATGAGTTTACTGAGGCAATTCAGGACAAGTACCTGGAGGGCACAACAGCAGTGCTAATAATCTATCTGGGATTGAAACCCCCCCCCCCCGCGCCCCCCGCCCCCCCCCCCCCCCCCCCGCCAAGACCAGTTCCCACAATTCAGCACAAAGCTAGTATGTCAATATAAATCTCCAGTGCAGTGTGGGGACGATTATGTTTAATCTCTCCCTACAGCTCGGATGTTGAACATTCTGGCACAGAATGGCTGCCGTGTATCACCCAGGTAGGAGCTACATATTGGTGGTGGCTGAAGTGAGTTTCCTCCATCCCCTGTAAAGCCCTTCTGATCATTACACAAGACACAATATTAATGCAACTGATTATTATGCTGAAATGCGGATGAATGGCCTCGCACCACACAGGCTGGCTCCTCCAGCTTATTGCCCCAGATGTAAATGTGAGACAGGGAGGAGTTGACGCCCATGGCTTTAGCGAGCAAAACCAGGCCCGCTGATCCAATGCTGTTGCTCGGGATAGACAGCCTGTGGAGAAGAAAAGAGGCCACGATAAACATTCTGACAGCCTCAGTGTTTCTTCAAATGAACTATATCGATGCCTCACAATGTTAACTGTCAACTTTTCAGAAATTTGAATGTTAAATAGTTTTTTAGTCTCAATCGCTTATCGGTATGCTTTAGTGTTCCTCATTGTTTTTAAAAACTTCTTGGTTTTATACTTGCTAAGCCTTTAATAAATAATAACAAAAACAAGATTTTCTTAAATGCTTTGAAGTGTCTTAGGGAAATTCCTACATTCTTGTCCACATTCTAGATGAACGCCTGTCTCGTATATATTTGTAGATTGGCATGCTGTACAATTATGAGGTTGGCTGAAAATACCATTTACATAAAATCTATTATATCAAACTGTTTTGCGATTTAACAGGTAGAAGGAGATGATGGGTTCCATTGTGGTAGATTCACAGCCATTTCAATCAATGATAAATTGACCTTCTCTAATACACTGATAAATGACCAGCAATCAAAGTTTTCCAAGATGAGGCTAAAGACCCAGACATATTTCAGAATAATTTTCGTCAAATTCTGCAGTACGCCCGCATGGCTTCTGCGTGCCCTCATTCAGAGACTTCTACAAGCTTCCAAATCCCCATTTTTTTAAGTGTTCCCTTCTAAAGAAAGAGCAAGAGCCTGAATTCAATCAGCCACGTCCTTTACTTTGACTTCCATCTGCCTACTGCCCAACTCGTCGCATAGTATTTGGGAACAGAAACAAGGCCACGCATTAAAAACGCAGGATGGGCGTTGAGTGAATCCGAGCCAGAGGGGGCGCTGGCGACGGCAGGGGGACCCACGCTCTCAGGCTGCTGTTGTGCAGAGCGATGGCCTGGCTGAGGTGGGCCGCCCCCTCATCCTCTATCCTGTTTGAGGACAGGTCCAGGATCTCCAGAGTTGTGTTCAGCTTTAGAAGCTCTGCTAGATGCCTGGCCCCATCACGCGCAATGCTGTTGCTGCAAAGAAAGTAGAGCTCATTTGGTCACATATTGTACACAATGTTACGTGTTTTTTGTCTGTAAAATACCACACTGTGTCAGCTGAATGTTCACTGAATGATACAGCCAGAATACATTCTTGAAATGAGGCAGTAACACTACCACCCCTTGTTCCTGTGCACAGTAGCTATACTAGCTTACATTTTTCCCACACAGTCATGCAAATACATAGGAAATGATGTGTGATATTCAGCTGAATGCACTTACAGGATATTCTCTGACATCAGTCTGTTAAATAAATACAATGATGAAAATCGTATAAATGTGGATAATTTCAGCAATATTTGCTTAGTGAAACAAGGCAAAGGAAACATCAAATGAATGTGCAGACATCCTTTTGCCTCTTAAATACCAGCACACTTATAACTTTGTAAAGTAACCACCACAGGTGTAAAAATAGTTAATTGTACTAGTATTAGCACTATACAGTATATTATAATGCCACAGCTCATTGAGGACCATCATTCTCCAGTGACTCAAGCGAGATTTACCAGCGGAGGTCCAGATATCGAAGGGTGGCATTTTCCCTCAGCGCCTGGCACAGTCTCTCCACACCCCAGTCCGTCATGCTGTGCTTTCCCACGTGCAGTTCCCGCAGGTGCTGGTTCACCTTCAGCATTCGAGCCAAATGCCCCGTTGTCTCCTCCTGGCAGGGAGAAGAAAATAAGATTAATAAAAATAAAGGCACATGAAGAAGTAAGCATCATCCTGGCTGACCTATGTGTAGAGAAGTGGTGTGGTCAGGGCGCCATCTGCAGGCGGAAATAGAGCAGTTTAGCTGTCCTGCAACCGCAGCTGTAGGAAATAACAGTAATTGATAACACTATATGTTCGGCCTGCAGTGAGACTGGGGGACTTCAATGAGAAACTCACGCGGGATCTACATGATCCTTCTTCTGTTGTTTGTGTTCTGTTGAGTTTGTGATATTGTAGAGCACACAATAAAGGCCCGTGTGCATCTATGACTCACATGTGGTTAAAGTGCACATTCTCAGCTTTTATTTAAGGATGTTTTATATACTTTGGTTTCACTACATATTAATTACAGCACTTCTATACACGGCCCAGTACTGCCCTCCGGCCCCATGGATTGTGGATTCAAATCATACCCACACGTGTTGGATGTAATCATAGCAAAGCAGTACAACTGTGCTAAGATAAATCACTTTTCGAACATGCCTCAGCCAATACAATTACATTTCCTTACCCACCAATGGAAAGCAGTGCTTTGATTTGCGCCATATACCTGATGACTGAAGAGCAGGGGGCGGCTGAGATTAATGGTGCGGATGCTCCTGTTGCTGCTCAGGACGATGGCGAAGGCGATTAAGCTCTGTGTATCCTTAAAAAGAGAAATACATCTTCAAAAAGACCAGGAGCTATTTCCAAGCGAGTCATGGCATCAACCCATTTAAAAACAATGCTATTGCAAAGGGACCACAACTTTTCAGCCAGACGGTCCCAAATTCATTACCAGATCACAGTCTGAGATATCCAGCTCCTCTAAAGAAGAATTTGTCTGCAACATAGAGGCCAGGTGCATGGCACCTCCATTCCCAATCTTGTTGCCCGTTATCCGTAACGTCTTCAGTGTTTTATTCACCTTTTCAATGAAGAAGGAGGATTCAAAACAAAAGAAAAACAAAGCACTATAGGGTCAACAGAACAACAATTCCATACATTCCACAGGAAACTCTTTAACTGCATGTGACGTAGGACACTGTCCCAGCTGTGATTTCCAGCAATGCAATTCCATACTGTGCTAACATACACACACACACACACAGTTTGTAGCAAATTACAGTAGTTATTATATTTTTCAAGGTTGTCTGTATTAATATTACTTTTGTGTTGAATTGAGTTAGCCACCACTAATCAAAAGAACTCCTAGAATAACTTCCACTTCACTGAATTATTTATATTAATTTGGTATAAACTCAATATATAATATTATGATTTTGTTAAAATTAACGATTTGTGAGGCATTTTAATAATTTATTTTATATATTAAATACATTTTTAATATATATACACTCACCGGCCACCTCATTAGGTACACCTGTTCAACTGCAAACTGCACCCGTTAGCGCAAATATCTAATCAGCCAATCACGTGGCAGCAACTCAATGCATTTAGGCATGTAGACATGGTCAAGACGATCTGCTGAAGTTCAAACCAAGCATCAGAATGGGGAAGAAAGGTGATTTAAGTGACTTTGAACGTGGCATGGTTGTTGGTGCCAGACGGGCTGCTTTGAGTATTTCAGAAACTGCTGATCCACTGGAATTTTCACGCACAACCATCTCTAGGGTTTACAGAGAATGGGCCGAAAAATATAAAATATCCAGTGAGCGGCAGTTCTCTGGGTGAAAATGCCTTGTTCATGGCAGAGGTCAGAGGAGAATGGCCAGACTAGTTCGAGCTGATAGATGGGCAACAGTAACTCAAATAACCACTCGTTACAACTGAGGTATGCAGAAGAGCATCTCTGAACGCACACCACATCAAAACTTGAAGCAGATGGGCTACAGCAGCAGAAGACCACACCAGGTGCCACTCCTGTCACCTAATGAAGTGGTCGGTGAGTGTATATCATATTTCCTGAATGAGACTGATTTATTATCCTTAAATTACATCACCATTTGCAGAAAAATGGTATAACCATATCCCCCACATTAAATGGTGCTGTACGTGAGTAGTAGAGGTATATCACCCTACAGCAGCATGTTCAGAACATGAACCAGTATGATGAAATCTGATGAATGCAATTCACCTACTTGTAAACATTTTCCAAGGAACTTTGCACCGCTGGCCTTTATGTTGTTGCCCATGAGATTGAGAGACAAAAGAGATACATTCTCCTGGAAAACACATTCTGTGTCTATAAAACAGATCCTGGAAAATACACAATCACCAAAAAAAAAGTCTCTAATAAAGTAGCTTCTCTTCTTAAGAAATGCTATCTTGCAAAATTCTCCTGAGATGCACGCACACACATACAGACCTGTAACATATATTATCCTCTGCAAAACTCTCTTATGTAAAAAGCATTTGCGGATTAAATGTACACTCTGTTTAACTATGTAATAATGTTGCTAAATGGATAAGAGCAACAGAACCGTAAAACATATCACCAAGGCTACAGTTCAATATGCATTTCTCCTCCTAGAAGAGTACATTATAACTGCCAAAAATAATTTCAAATCATGATTTCAAAAAATGGTCTTGGTTCAGAAAAATAAATAAATAAATCAGCATATGACATCCATTTTATATTGAACTGAGAAATACAAAATGATATTGCTAAAGGCAGGTGGCTACCATGCAGGTATACTGTATACTGCATGTCAGGTATGTTACGATGGGGTTAATGTACTGTGTAGTGTTCCTTTTCTACTAAGGAGAAAGTCAAAGTTGTTTTTAGACAGCTTCCCCTGCAGCAACTTTTGCTTTGGTTTGTGTTTGTATCACAAGTTTCCTCCACTTTCTTAAATATTAAACCGAGTTCTGGGGTAAGCATGACAGGACACAGCTACGCCTACCTGGAGAAGGTCTGCGAGGTGCTTGGCGCCTTCGTCGGTGATTTCGTTGTACCGTAAATCGAGAGCTACAAAATACGAAGGGTTCTCTTAAATTATACAAACCGAAGGGCCTGGGAAAGCAATACATTAACATAGCGGTAATTAACTCTTTATTTATTTATTTACTGAGTCACATTTCACTTTCGTCTCTTGGTTGCTGTAACCTATATGAAACCCTCCCAAAACCAAAGCCACTTTTCCTGATGTTAAAACTGGGATAGGGAACGACTTTAATAATGTAATGAAAAGCCTGCATAATGGCTGAAATTTCAAATGCAAACACAATGGCCTCGGTAAA
Source organism: Anguilla rostrata (assembly GCF_018555375.3). Lineage (NCBI taxonomy): Eukaryota > Metazoa > Chordata > Actinopteri > Anguilliformes > Anguillidae > Anguilla > Anguilla rostrata. The sequence goes on along the minus strand of NC_057936.1, from coordinate 39,628,556 downwards.
AATAATAACAACAATAATGATCATAATTAGCAGCCATATGAAAAATTTTGAGCAAGTAAGCAACTTAAATAAATTTAAAAAAAAAAACACTTCAAAGCTGTAAATGAGTGCTTTTCACGAAGCACAATAGATTTATTCATCATACCGTACCTTTAATTGAAACGTTGTTGCATAGGGTTTTGGACAACGCTAGAGCATCTTCATCTGTCAGCTTTTGCACTGGCAGCAACCGGTTGTTCCCCGTCACTTTTATCAGAATCTCTCTTTATCAAAACAAGCGCCAACGTTATATTACGAAAAACGAGCAGGGATACGGGTAAAGTTTTATTTTTAATTGAAATAATTTCACCTTGCACAACATGCAAGCAAAACACTTCTGAATTTCCGAGATGCCTGACTTTTCACAAATTCGTATATTAGCCAACTAATTTTTGCCAGTTACCCAATAACTACAGAATGAGAATATACGCTACCAACTTACTCTGTCTGTCCCTCCGTATCCTCCAGGACCTGTAAAATGTACGGATTCGGGCGCAACTGCAGCTCTGAGCAGATGACGGAGTACCGCTCTTTAATGCTTCCCATAACTTTCAGCCAACTTCGACCCACAATTAAAATGTGAATTAAATCAAACACGATAGTTAATTTTGGTAAGGTTCATTAGCTAAGTGGTTATCAGGCGAGTAAAATGATGCTAGCTGTCTGAAAGTGACACATTCTCCTCCTGGAACCAAGGACTGTTTGGAGTTCCTATAACAACCGTGCGTTTCACATGCGCCGGGCAGCGCGTGCGCACTACACACGACTTGCTCACCTAATACAATTAGTCAGTGACAGCAGGTCACAGCTTCGCTTCAGTACCGTAAAATAATTGTGTAATGTGACTATGATCAACTGGGAGCCTCACTTCTGCTACAAAAATACCAGAATACTTTTCTGCCTTTATTTCTTCTAGATGTGTGTAGGGGAGAGGGTGTGGCTACAGAGCCTCTGTGGGATCAGGTTTCAACAGTGTATGTAGCGAGCTGCAGAAATTCCAGAAGTGAAGAAGCACAAGTGCAGCCAAGCGAAACAACAAGCTGATGGGGCCCTTCAAAAACCAGTCAACCTTGGAAGTGCTTTTCATTGATGGCAGTAGTTAACAAAGGGAATGATGAAAAGCGACGCAAAGTTGGTGTGTTTTCTGTGGGACATGTAAGTAACATTACCTCTAGCTATCTAGAGGTAACTAGCAATGTTACAGTAGCTAGTCGAGTACATGGGGTGAGTGGGCGGAGTGTTGAAGATGGAGGAGGAATCTTTTTCAATTGTAGACACAGGACAGGACCACAGCAAGGCTAAAAAATCCTGCATAATAAATCTTTTAAGTAATTATCAATGTACAGCAAGGCTTCCACAAAATAACATCCACAACAAAACCCCAGGATAATTACATTCATGGCAATAGATTACAGGTTCACTTCCTAAAAGCAAAGTAACGGCAATACAGAAGAAAAAAAATTCAAATCAGACATAAAACAAGCTTGAACACGCTTGCTTCAGTTATAGCACCCCCAATGGTGGACATGGGGACATGGGTTATTATTTGTTTCTGAGGTGGAGTGGAGATTTCAAAGCCTCCTTCTAAATTTGTCATTTCTATCATGTATGTTTTTTCCACAGACACTTTAAGCCCTGGAATAGTCAAAATATGGCTCCATTGCTGTTATGGTGCGTTAGAGTGTCCGCATGCATTTCTCAAAAGGGCACCGATGGTATAGATTTACAGAGACTTGCTATGTGTGTATATGTGTTCCATGGAGCCAATCAGGTAAAGTTTATAATGTCCAAGTTTAGCAAAAAATTCAAAATGAATGGCAAGAAAACATTCCAGACGGGAAATGATGTAATCGTGTCCACGAATGAGGTGAACTCTCAGTGAATCAGAGGGGACGAAACCTTGGACAATCGGCCATACGGTTGCCGAGTTATAATCCTAATTCCCAATCCCCCCAACCCAAAGTTTGCATAAGAACCAGCAGTGTAGGCAGAAGGATACGAAAGTGAATTGATTCATTAAGAGGCATAGAAAAACAGAAACAGAAAATTTATTTAATAATGTGAATGTATGCCTGCATTTATAAGAACATAATGTTAACTGACATTAGCCCATTCAGCCCATCTGGGCTGGCCATTTTACCAACAAGGTGCATCTATGAACTGTCACACCTGCTCGCTAACTCAACTAGAAATTGAATCTGTAATCCACTTTAGTAATAGCTTTTAAAATGCAAAAAACTAACTTCCCCCTTCAGACTCTTTAATCTTGTTTTCAAAGTACTTCTAAATCATTTTATGATGCGACTCATTACCTGCCTACAACATAATCCCACAAATGTTTTTTTTTCTTTTGAAAAAAATTACTGATCCTGAGAAATTAAACAATAAAAACCATGTTTCACGATGATTTAGAAATCCACAAGTGTCAGAATTCAAATCAATGTCCCAACAGTCAGACTTCATTGAAAAGTGAGATCACATCATTTAGTCCATTACGTCATCCATTTTCTTGAAATCGCTGTCCCTAGCAAGCGATGCGTGTCCTTTTGCATCCGCAAGTCATTTCTCCACCTGAATATGCACTGCAATGGAATGCCCTGTGCTCCACTCCAACGTCTGACCTGAGATTCTAACCTACAGCATTCAGTCGTGTCCTCAGTGCTACTCCATATTAAAGCCAGAGTAAGCACTCCATGCTCTTTATGCAAGGGTGATGCAACAAGCAGGAAACTCCCAACCCTGCCCTGCCCTACTAATCCTGTGCCACTCACACCCCCTCCATCATGACCATGCTGGGAACACAACCAACCAATGGGGGGGATAAAGTGAATTAGGTATTTGCACAAGGCAGGAAGGTTCAGTGCAAAGCTGCAGACAGCCAAGCTACCAGGCCCTGTGCAGCGCGAGCCAGGCGGTGGGTGGGAACGGGGACGGAGCCTCAGTCGAGAGTCTGGAAGAGGATGAACTCGGTCACCGTTTGGTTGATGGCGGCAGCAGCGGTGGCTGCTTCGGTGGCGGCAGCAGCCGCAGTGGCGGCTTCGGCATCGGCGGCGGCTTTGGCTCTGGTCATCAGCTCCGCTGTGCTGGGTCCTGGGGGGACGCGGGACAGCAGGGACTGGTGGTCGATAGGGATGTTAAGTGGGAACGGGAGCGCCGCCTGGTCTTGCTCGGGAACTTTGGTTTGCAGAGGATGACAAATAAGAAAACACAAGATTCAGAATACAGACAGTAATGTAGTCACTGGTAAGCTTCTCACGATGTTACTATTTTAACACCGGCGTTCCCTCTAAAAACACGAGTAATACACCGGTGTTAAACTTATATTATAAATACAATTCATAAAAATCTGTTTTAATTGCTAAGTACAGTTAACAAATAAAGATGCGTACCATGTTAGCATTCAGCACAACCTACAATAAAGGCTAGCTAACAAAACCTGCACTTAATTACAAAATCTGCGCATTGCAGACCTTTTCCATGAATATTCTCTGAGCGACAGCCAAGAACGAAGAGTAGTACCTATATTCACAATTTCAAATAATAAAATGCAGTTTTGTGTTGCAATTAAGAATTTTATTACTCACCTAAAAGCCTAATTAAGAAGAACTGGCGGTGTCTGATGGCATTAAGTATTTTGTGAATTAATCAATGTATTGATAATCAAGGAAAATGATTGAAAATAGGTTGAGACCAATAATCAGTTTAAGGGGAAGTTTTCTGCCCAGTCGATTTTCAGCACAGAAGCCACCAGACAGCCGTACTTGAATTCAAGTTTTTCTTTCTCTCCATTTTTTTTCAAATTATCTGCTACGTCAGACTACCACACATCTGCTGACATGACAAGGAGACTTTGAGGAGTAATTTGATGTGCTACCAGCAGCATCAGGAATGGCCAATTGGGCTTGGGCGATTCCTTGACTTAGGCTTCTACTTCTATACACTCAAAGATTACTACACAGTAGGCCTGCACTCTAATTTACAACTCTTCTAGGCAACTGCTTGCGTGACATCAAGCGAAGACCGACCAACAACTCAGTGCTCAGCACCGTTTGTTCTCCTCCAAAACCACATCTAATAACACACTGAACAGAGATAAGGCCACGTACAGTAGGTGATATAAATGTGCTTATATTCGTTGAATAACATTGACACTGAAGCTCTGCAAATTGACTTTTATTTATTCATTTTTTACTTTTACTTTATCGTAAACAAGCCTAGACATAGAACTGAAATTGGAGGGGGTGGTGGGCTTACTGTTGTGTACTTTCAATTTGTGCTTCTTCAGATACTTTGCCCCCGTGTAGGACTTTTCACAGAGGTCACACTCAATTTTCTTCATACCTGTCAGAAAAGGACATATTTACAATGAGGCACAAAAGTGCTGTAAACATGCACTTGCCATTTCACAGACTGGTTAGTGCTCAGCCAATGCTAAAGCAAGGTTTTGAGGGCTATTTAGTGAAATGTTAAGTGTGTTGTTCGTAACCTCGTGTAAAGCATTTCAGTGAGTATTACGATTTTTTCATTCTTTCACAACACTTCAACTTTAACATGTTTTAATAAAACCTACTTACTCCCATATTTAGATGAACTGGGTGGAGAGAAATCTCCCAATTATTCCGCTTAATTTGTACACAACCATGGTAATTAAAATATTAATGCGAAATCATACAATATAATCAACGCATGCTGGCTTAATGTGCAGACATCGATGCGTGTCTGTTGGATGCTCACCTTTTGAACACGGGAAGTGCTTTTCGAGTTCTTCCGCGTTCGTGAACGTTTTGTTGCACACTATACAGAAGCAGGAAGTATCTCCTGTTTGAGATCAGAGACATGACAATTAACCATCCAATCGCTGATTTTATTCAAACAGGCAGGAATAAGTAAGTCCTCCCACAAAAAACTACCACGGGCCTAAAAACTGATGTGAAGATATGAAAATGAACTTGCAGTGCCTGTCTGTGTCAAATCTATTGGCCAGCTACAAAAAATATTTAGAAATATTCCTTTTAACTACATTGCTAGCAAGAAATACAGACAGACATTTCTTTCATCCCCCACCCCCCAGGTTTTCTATTTTCTCTCTATATTACAGGGCTGTATCATAACTAGAGGCCTATCTCAACGTGCAATGTCCTCCAACAATTTGGAAGGCCGTGTAATAGCACGTTGTCCAAAATGCATGCAGCCAGCTGTTCCCTTCTTATCCTTCTGCAATCACCAGCTGTGCAGTTACACCTTGCAGGCAGACTGCAGGCACTCAGTTGAGCAGGGGAGTCACTGCTGCATGATGAGATGGGCAACACCCTTCCAAATGAATCCCTCTACCGCAGGCAAATACGCTGTCAGACTGCATGGGCTGCGGGCCGGCTGACACGGAGCATGCTCAGGACTGGAGGCACATTGCTTCTCAGGGGCTTGTGCTTTAGTAGGATGTGCCATCCAGGAGCCTCACAAGGTTACGCTTGGTGATGAAAACATAGTAGCTATATTTTAAATGAAAGAAAACATAGGGGGTAGGGGCTCTCCTTTACCTGTGTGCTTCCTGGAGTGGGCGAGCAGGGAGCTGGAGACGGCGAAGGCCTTGCCGCAGGTGTCGCAGACGTAGGGCTTCTCACCCGTGTGCCTGCGCATGTGGTAGGTCAGCGTGCTGGCCTGGGCGAAGTGTTTCCCACAGCGGTCACACCCGTATGGCTTTTCTCCACTGTGTTTCCTGCCAGCAGGGCAGCAGCAGAGGGACACAATAAGCAACCTCCCACAACAGACTTTTACTGGTGGTGGTCCTACCCCTTGGCCCGGGAGAGCCAGGGGTGTGGTCCAGTTTCTGTTGTTACTTGGCGCTAAATGGATCAATTAAAGTAGCTGGTAACAGTTACCTCACCTCATCTGGTTTAATGGGTCTAATCTGGTTGCTGATGATTCTAAGTGAAAAACCAGAAAACCCCTTTACAGCACCTACAGGGTGGATTAAATCAATCAAAATTTGGATGAAGAACTACTGGAAGGAATTTTGCATTCAAGTTTATACTCTGAGTTTCAAATGCAGAAGTTAACTATTTCTACCAGGGGCTGAACTTCTTTGAAAGTGCCATTTGTATTAGTAGGTGACTTTATGCCTATCAATCATGTCCACTAATAACACACATTTATATGCGTTTGTGTGCTTTCTAGGGGCTGGATTTTCAACAGGGGGCCTGGTCCATGGACCCTTGGAGGTCCTCGAAGGTATTGTAGGGGGTTCCTGGCCAGACTTGATCTGCATCGACTCTTTAAAAATATATACATAAACCTTTTAAATTAATGATGGGGGGTCTCTGGGATGCCTTTGAGTCTGGGTGGGGGACCCTGTACCAAAGCTGGTTGAAAACACTTGTTCTAGAGGAAGGGTTAGGTCCTTACCAATTTAACTTTTTTAAATTGACTTGGGGTTGGAGCTCAGCACCTCTGTCAGTGTTGCAACTACATTGTGGATAGCAACCCCCCAAAAAAAGCACCTAGTCACTTACTAAAAATGACTCACTTTCAGCAACATTACCAACTGTGTCCCAAAGAGTTGATTATTATTAGTGCCCCAATGCGTTTAAATATAAAAAGCCAATTCTACATATCCATTTTATATACCTTCTGTGAGACAACTTCAACTGTTTAACAAAACTTGTTTACTTCAACCACTTCCTCTACTAATGTTCAGTTGTTTACTTAAGTAAAAGCAATTGTCCCGATTTTGTTGTTTTATTAGCCTAATAAGAAAACTTCTACAAACATCTTAATCTCCATATCTGGGATACAAATGTTTATGGCATTACTAAATATTTTTTGTAGGATTCTGTTTATGTCCATTTTTGGAATTCCCAGATTTAGTTATATTTTCATTTATAATTTTGCTTTTCTATTTTTTTTTTTTTTACAAATTTATACAAAAAAGCCCAGAGAGAGTACATTTTGGAGGTACCTACACAGCCTACTCAAGATTCGTGTTTCGTGGAGTTTCATTCTTTCCCCCATAATCTGGCAACACCGTTTTGAATCCAAATAGTAGCTAAAATGCAAGAATTACACTGCAAATATTAGCTAAAATTATACTATCACATCATTTGGCCATGTTTAAGCCACAAATCAAGCTGTCCCTACCAACTCTACAAAAAAATTAATTGGCAACACTGCTCACTGTCAGGATTTCCCAGAATTCCCAAAGCTCCTACCTGACATGTATTTTGAAGTTACTGGAGGTGGCGAACTGCAGCCCACAAGAACCACACTTGTAGGGCTTCTCCTCTCCGTGGTGCATGCGGCGGTGGAAGACCACCTGGCACTTCTGGGCAAAACTCTTATCGCATATGTCACACTGGAAGGGCTTCTCCCCTGTGTGCAGAAGATAAAACACAGTACAACGTTCAACATTGACAGGGGACATTTTTATGATTGACAATCATGTTGGACACAGGGAGGGGAAAAATACATGCACTTTATTTTAAAATAAACCAAAAGAGAGAGAGAGAAAAAACACTGAATTTTCTGAATCAAGTCAAAAATAAAACAAATCAGATATGTAAATCTCGACTAGACACTCAACTAAAAGCGGAAGCCTTGCTATTTGGACAGAAAAGCCTGAAGGTGCATTCACATTGGTGCTAGTATCAAGTGGCTAACTGTCCCGATTTTCAATTGGTGGCACACGCAACTCCATGACAGCTCCTTCCCTTGACTAGGCAACAATGGGATTTTTGTCATCTGGACTGCACTGTGTAGGAGAGTATGGTTACTACTCTGAAACTACTCACATGCAGGAGAAGGCCATAATGAGGTGCACATCTATTGCATAATAACCAGAGATCTCAATCTACAGCTAGGTTTCAACAGAGCTTACGTACAGTTTCATTTGTTTGGGGGCAAGGGAATATCTGCAAAAGGTGCAAAGCATTGTAAGAGCCAATGTGAACACACCATAACTAAAAATCACAGACTGCTTTTGAAGACCACGCACCTCTCCACTTGAGCCACAGCCCCGTGGGCTCCAGAGGCTGAAGGCACCTCACCTGTGTGTGTTCGCATGTGCGTCTTCAGCTGGTTCCCCTGGCGGAAGGCTTTGTTGCAGAGCTGGCACTGGTACGGCTTGACGCCGCGGTGAATGCGCATGTGGCGCCGCACGCTGCTCGACTCGGAGAACACCCGCCCGCAGACGCGGCACACGGGCTTGCCCTCCACGAACACCAGCTGCTCGTCGTCCTCGTCCGGGTCGGAGGACGGGGCATGCGAGCGGTTCTCCTTGAGCCTGCCCTTCCTCGGCCGGCCCCTCTTCCTCTTGGGGGGGCGCTGCTCCTCTTCCGGGCCGTCCTCGCCGCCCACCGCCCACGGCGCCTGCCAATCGCGATCTTCCGCGTCAGCGCGAAGCGCCTGGCTGGCCCGTGCCCCTGGGGGCCTGCCCGGGGACCTGCCGGGAGGTTTGGGCTGCCCCACCAGGTCGGGCTGCCCAATGAGATGCCTGGTTTCTCGCTGGAGGACAACAGTGCAGTTCTTTAGGATGCTGCCATCCGGCATGACCTTAGGCTTCCTGGCCCTCTGCGACACCCTGGTCCTCGATACTTCTGCCTCCATCACCTCCACCACCTCACCATGCTCCTGCGCCTCCTCTTCCTCGTGCGCTGTGGGCTGCTGATCCCCCTGCCCGTGGTTCACGTCCTCGGGAGCCCCCACCTCCTCCTCCTCTTCAGGTTCAAAAGAGTCGTAGGCGTCCGAGCTGGGTGGGGCAGGTTCTTGCTCGTGGGTGTCACTCGTCTCCCCTGTCCCGACAAAGACGGGCTTGATGTCTTCCTGGACCAGGATGCAGAGTGTAATGACGTCTTCCATCTGAAGAAAACTGGCAGCCTTGCAGATATCTTCTACGTTGTCGCTGTACACCAACCCCATGTAAAACATGAGACAAATCAAGCAAAACGGCATACATGTTTTACGAAATAGAAGGAATGTGATGATAATATTACACGATGGAGCATTTCACAATGATGGTAATTAAAAGTACTCCCATTAGTTGATTTAATTACCACTAAGTAATCAAATATTAGGACCAATTAAAAAGTAGAAAATCATCGCCTATGGCTACCTGTCAACATTCAGGTACCCGGTGTATACGTAGTCCAGCAACTTCTGGAACACTTGCTCGTTGACACATTCAGGATCCAGTGAGGTGGTGACGCAATTTTCCGCTGAGCTCTGCCACTGGGAGCTAAAATATTCACTGAACGCCGCCAAAACGTTTCGGTGGGCTCGGAACCGGGAAGGGCCTATTGCGACAGTACAGTCACAGAAGCAGCCGGCCTCCAGCTGCTTCCTCAACTGCTCCAGGAGTCGCTCGCTGTGAGGAAGTGACTGCATAGCCATTCCACTGCTAACCCGCTTCACCTGCAATGTTATAATTATTGACAATGGATACAAGATAATAAAAATGCTACAATACGTAAGTGGGGGAGCAAAATACAAAAACAAACGATAGCTATCTATCGTGTTGCACTGGTCATTTTCAGCAGATGACGTAATTTTAAAAGATCGCGACTAAAAAGTAATCTACGTAGCTAGCTACGTTAGCTAGAATTTTCCACAGCAGTGATACCACGATAGAGACATGTGAGATGACAAATGGCAAGCCAATGAAACATTCGTTTAACTTTACTTGTGTTAGCTACTGCAACATAAGTTAACTAAAACAATATTATGTAGACGGGATAAGGCGTGTCACATGCGGAAGGCTGTAACCGCTTTCATAGTGATTTCCATAACATTTCACAAATAAATACAAGAAAGCAGTTTTTAAAACCGCTTCAAACTCAAGCATAAACCGGATATACGTTTTCTCAGACATGGAAATCCAAACTGGCTAACTTAAGAAGCTACCGGTCCGCCAGAAAGAACAACACGGTTTATTTAAAAAACGGACGTTCTGGAGAAGTTAAAACACCCCAGCTAGCTGATATGCACACACAACACGAAATGCAACCACTTTAAAGGTAACTTACAGTAGCTCAAAGTACGACTCTCTTTCAAAAAGCAAGATGTTTGCAGAACCAGGGTACCTTCTTAATACCACTATTTCGCTTTCAGGCGTCTTTTGATGATGTCACAGGATTTACGCTCTGACCATCATTACACAACGTAATTTCCGCTCCCACAAGCGCAAACTCCTTTAGAATAAACCTGGAATAATCATACAGAAGTGGCAAAAGAAACGCTGACTTGCCTTCAAATAGTATCAAAATATTATCAGAATGGAGATGTCCTCATTGCGAGGTTGAGTTCTTGTCCGCAATACAGAATACTCCACAACACCCAATCTCCAGTGAAAAAAGATTTGTTTTGTTATTTGGTTATAAATTGGCGTGCCTTCATCAGGGTAGGCTACAAAGGCGATACGCGTTCGTGCGACTCCTCTTATATATGGAATAAACATACTTTAATTTATAACTTATTATAATGACCTATTTAACAAATTTTTCTTCAGTTTGATGAGAAAATGGGTGCTTCACAGCTCAGGTTGGCTGAGGGCGTGCTTTCCTGTCTAACTGGATGGAACATGGACACATCGTAAACAATTGGCTGTTGAATTGGTTAATTCGACTGTCATCGTCATTTCCATATAATCGAAAAATGACAAGAATAAATAGAATGAAAACTCGGACTTGCGTGAAAATTTAAATTAATATTGCAGTGGTACAGCCACCGTTTGCTTTCATCTTTTAAAGTTACTGCTAGCGGAGCAGCTAAATACTTGAAGCGTGCCATCCAGATGCGAACCATGCACCATAAATTAGAGTCCATAGCCTATGTCTAGTCTTCCTGGTCTTTTTGTGGAATTGAAAAATCGCAGAGTAAAATTGTGGCAGTTTGAAAAAGCAAAAGGGACGATTACTAACCTGTTATTTTACTCTGACAAAAAGTGAGGAAGGTGATTTTTCCAGTTTGCTTTTACTGTATCCCCAACGTAAATTACTTACCTGCAAACTAGTCGCTTTTCGGCGAAATTCGCAAGTTTTCACCGCAGGTTTTCGCCACAAAAGTAATGAGCCAATAACTGTTACACCACCACCGTTTGTGGTGTTCACTCGCTAGGTGGCACTGTCATAAAATTTTCCCCGACCGTGAAGACTGCCTTACTTGTTTACATTTTGGACAGATGTGGCTAGTGGGTAAATATATCGCTGTTTCGAAAGTCACGTTAAACAAGTAGAAATTAACGCCATCAGCGGTGATTAACACATCTACCAAGTATTTTGTTAGGCCATATAGGCCTAGGCTACAAGGTTAAGCAGGCAGAAAATCCCTTAAACTGATTAACGTTGTTATTGGTGTCAACTTGTTTTTAATTATTGTACTTGATTAGAAATGACATATTACTAAATATGATAGAGACAGGTCTCCTCAATTAGTTTAGACGAGAAAAACATTCTATTTGCGTCACAAAATTGTGCACATTTCAATCTACACTAGCATATTAAAAACTGGATAAACGTAGCCTACACACTCCGAAAATGTTCATGGCAAAGATCTGGAATACGCAGATTTTGTCACTTGAACGAGCACAGGTTAGATGGCATTTTTGAGTTTATAATTTATTTTGAATTTATTTGATCTTCATAGCATGGCGTGACGAAGGAAACTTTATCTACAATTGAATTTTTCAGATCGTGGGCAGACTTGTTAATCAAGGAAAATGATTGGAAGTCAAGACTAATAATCAGGGGAAGTTTTCTGCCGCCTCGATTTTCAACAGCCACCACTGTGCCTTAAGTTAAACTACCAGTACTAGTCAGTTAGCTAAATGTGTGTAATAGAACACACCTTGCCACACCATATTGCCACTATAAAAACTCTCTCTCTTTCTCTACCAAAATATAACATAAGCTGTGTTTTCCATTTGATTTGTCAGTTGTTGTGCATATTGTGTTTTTGTTTTGTTTGATCAACTTTACTGTATAGTGGATGCAATGCATTTTAATACAATTTTGGACCCAGCTCTGCACTCTCTTTACTTTTTTTAAAATTTATTTTTATTTTTTAAGTGCCCTGAACTGATGTCCCCTTAGGCTACATTACTTTTGTAATGTAAGGGGGACATTAGCAGTAAGATTAGGCTACACTAATTCTAGGGTGAGTTTTTCCCTATATCCTCATGCTAAAATCTACTGTAAATCCACATTTTAAAGCTGATATAAAAAAAAAAATCAAATCTTAATTTCTCATCTGTAGACGTTGGCAGGTTATAACCAAAAGTAGGCTGCGCTGCATAACATATAATGTGTGAATTCAAGTTATTTGCGGCTGCAGATTTTAAAAAATGGTGGTTGAAATAAAATTCTGCGAGTACTCGACCAATCAGAAATGTTCAGCGCTTGCGCCCCTCCCCAAAATTTCCTGTACTTTTCGAAAGTACTACCCCCCGAGCAGGGACTTTTTTAGGGGTAAAGTCCCCGGAACTTAATTTAGACCCTGGTTCCTGCGGTGGAAACGCACTGAGTTCCTCAAAAGGTTCCTAGTTCCTGGGGAAAGTTCCTGCGGTGGAAACGCGGCTTATGATGTACCCAGCGGTGGTCTTCCATGTCCTGCGGAGTTGAATTCCCAAAACCACAGCAAAATCCATGAATGTCATTCGTTGCAGAATAAAAACAAGTTCTTATCTGACATTATCTGTCTACTTGCTGGGGATACACTTTAAAAAATGACACTGGTAATTATCGTGTTGTTATCTATCTATCTATGAAAATTGAAAGTCACTTACAGTCAGGTCCATAAGTATTTGGACAGTGACACAATTTCCATCATATTGGCTCTGTACACCACCACAATGTATTTTAAATGAAACAATCGAGGTGTGATTTAAGTGTAGACTTTCAGCTTTAATTTAAGGGTTTTGTCAAAAATATTGTATGAACAATGTAGGAATTACAACCATTTTTATACATAATTTATGATTATTAATTTATAATCATAAATTAAATTGTCATTTTTAATATTTGGTTGCAAATCCTTTGCAGTCAATGACTGCCTGAAGTCTTGAACCCATACTCATCACCAGACGCTGGGTTTCTTACCTGGTGATGCTCTGCCAGGCCTCTACTGCAGCTGTCTTCCTGCTTGTTCTTGGGGCGTTTTGCCTTCAGTTTTGCTTTCAGCAAGTGAAGCAAATCCATGCTCAATTAGATTCAGGTCAGGTGACTGACTTGGCCATTGCGGAACATTCCACTTCTTTGCCTTAAAAAAGTCTTGGATTGCTTTCGCAGTATGCTTCGGGTCATTGTCCATCTGCACTGTGAAGCGCCGTCAAATGAGTTTTGAAGCATTTGGCTGAATCAAAGCAGATAATATAGCCTTATACACTTCAGAATTCATCCTGCTGCTTTTGTCAGCAGTCACATCATCAATAAATACAAGGGAACCAGTTCCAGTGGCAGCCACACATGCCCACGCCATAACACTACCTCCACACCATGCTTCACAGATGAGGTGGTATGCTTTGGAAAATGAGCAGTTCCTTCCCTTCTCCATGCTCTTCTCTTCCCATCATTCTGGTACAAGTTGACCTTTGTCTCATGTGTCCATAGTATGTTGTTCCAGAACTGTACAGGCTTTTTTAGATGTTTTTTTGGCAAACTCTAATCTGGTCTTCCTGTTTTTGAGGCTTACCAATGGTTTACATCTTGTGGTAAACCCTCTGTATTTACTCTGGTGAAGTATTCTCTTAATTGTTGACTTTGACACAGATACGCCTACCTCCTGGAGGGTGTTCTTGATCTGGCCAACTGTTGTGAAGGGGTTTTTCTTCATCAGGGAAAGTATTCTGTCATCCACCAGTTGTTTTCCGTGGTCTTCCGGGCCTTTTGGTGTTCCTGAGCTCACCAATGCCTTCTTTCCTTTTAAGAATGTTTTTGCTATCTCTCTGATGGGTTTTCTTTCAGCCTAATGATGGCTTGCTTCACCGACAGTGACTCTCTTTGGACTTCATATTGAGAGTTAACAGCAACAGATTCCAAATGCACATGCCACACTTGAAATCAATTTAGACCTTTTATCTGCTTACTTGTAGATGAAATAATGAGGGAATAAGACACACCTGGCCATGGAACAGCTGAGCAGCTAATTGTCCAATTACCTTTGGTCCCTTAAAAAGGGGGGACCACATATGAAAAGTGCTGTAATTCCTACACCGTTCACTTGATTTGGATTTAAATACATTCAAATTAAAGCTGAAGGTCTGCACCTTGAGCTCATATTCATTATTTAATTTCAACTCCAATATGCTGTGGTAGACAGCTAAAATAACAATAACTTTGTCAGTGTCCAAATATTAATGGACCTGACTGTAGCTCTTCAGCATGACCCATTCTACTGCCAGTGTTTGTCTATGTAGAGTACGTGGCTGTACGCTTGATTTTGTGCACCTGTTAGAAGGGGTGTCCACATACTTTTGGCCATGTAGAGCATATATACATATATATATATATATATATATATGTATATGTATATATATATATACATATATATATATATATGACTGTGCGTGTGTGAAAGAAATGCACTAATTCTATAAGTAGGTTTAAATTTTCTTTTTTTTAAATTAAAATGCAAATATAACACAATATAGAAAATAATTCTGGAACAAAATAACCACAAGCTTGGCTGGATAATGACTTTCATAACAGAACGAAGTCAAGTAAACAGTTACATACATGAAAGAGAAATTGTCATGAACTTATTTAATGTGCAAAATGAGAGAGTAAGATTTGTATTTATATATTGCGTGTACGTGGCAGCAGTCTGTTGCATACAATTGTTTGGACTTGTATATTTGTGTGTGTAGTCATCAGATAGGTGGGAGGCCAATGTGCTGGACAGAGCAGTATGGCTGAATCAAGCGATGGGCAGTGTTCATAATGATCTCCACACAGCTCAGGCCTGGGTTGTCATAATAAATGGGTACAATGGCAGTGGCCACACACAGGGGCACCAGAATGCGAAAGCTCAGAGCTCCTGCTGCATGAGCCCCTCTCTTCAGCCTACTCCACTTTCTCTCCCACCATCTGAAAAACAGGAGGGGCAGTGCTACAGACAAGAAAAATCTCTCAGTGTAACAACGGCTGAAAACCCAGCTACAGACCAGAAAAACATCACAGTGTAACAAGAGCTGAAAACCCAGCTACAGACCAGAAAAACCTCACAGTGTAACAAGAGCTGAAAACCCAGCTACAGACCAGAAAAACCTCACAGTGTAGCAAATATTTGACTATTCAAACTCACCCCTAGTTAAAACCTGATATGGCACTGTCATTTTAGACATATGCTGATGCGCTGAATCACTGTAAAATGCATGCTACTAGCCAATCAGGAGCCAGACCAAAGTGTGAGCATGTGTTGGCTCACTTCAAATGAAAATGTAAAGTAAGCACATGGACTACAGCCTAGAGGGAATTTTAGGGCTTACTGAAGTTAAATAAGAATGAATACATTTCATATTACACATCAGAATAGAAAAGTATTGAAAAACAGTTTCACCTTAGTTTTGGAGTGCTAGAATCATCTACAACCTCTGTCTCCTCCTCATATGGTTCCTTCAGGGAAAAAAGAAGATAAATCCTTAAAAACAACCTCCTGCAATTAGAGTTCTGCTTTTCTGGGTTGCCCACTAATGCTAAAGTCAATACAGTTCAAATATTTATTTATATTTATGCACAAATTTCTTGTTTAAAGAAAGCAATAAAAATATTTTTTAATAGTAAGAAAGTCATCGATCTACAGTGCTCATATAGGCTGAGAACTGGAAGCCAGATAATGAATTACAATGAAGTATGGTCAAATGGTCAGTTTCAAAAAGTCCTATAGGTGTTGGCCAAGGCCCTTTTTTCAGTAAAGACCAAAAAACAAGACCTTGTTTAATTATGGCTACATCAAAGTGATGTAACCTGCAATACTACAAACTTCCACAGGGCAGAGTCAATCACAGCAAAAAGCAGAGAAATGAGAGTGAGAGTGATGGTGAAGGGTAGGCTTATCTCTCCACACCTCCAGACAAATTCACACTTTTTTCAAACCACATATAGAAGTCTTTCGAAGGATACACAGAGTGGAAATGTGGGTGTGGTTATGCCGAGGGGCTTTAGTTTCTGGGGCCAAAAACTTGACAGTCTAACGTGAAGCACAGTTTGGCCATTTCCCAACCTTGAATGGGAATGAAACTCTCCCAGGGTGAATCATCACCTCAAAAAACTAGCCATAGCATTGAAAAAATCTGGTTCACTGAAAAAAGAACTACATTAGGAATCATGCAATTACACAGCTCAGTCTTCTGTAAGTGTGCCATTTTGGCTAGGTAAGTTAGTTAAACAAGATGACGAGGATGCTACCTATAATTCTTTGATCCCACAGGCCATAGGCTCTGTCTGGCCCATTCTATCACCACGGTAACAAGTACTGTGGCCCATGGGTACTGCAGTATTTGAAATCTCATAAAAAACACATTTTCAACGTACAAAAATGCCAAGTTACTCACACATACAAGACATACACCGTCTATAACTCATTCATTCAGACTGCCAAAATCCAGGCCTGCCATTAAAAGTATTGATATCCAAATGACGCCAAGTTACGGTACTACAAACAATATAGGCTATCTTGCCTCATCGAAATTAAATAAGATGTATTCCAAAGCAATGCTACCCAATATTTCCTCAATTCTTTCAAGTCACTTGGCCCTGTGTTTTGTAATCTTACCATTTTACAATGTCATGCAAACTTTGTGTCAGATCAAAGTGTCAAATATTTCGAATTGCCTCATGGAACACATTGAAATTCATGTAGGAAACTGCTGGTCAGTAACTACAGGAAGCATATTTCTCCAGAAACCATATGTTTATTATACTTGCTTCCGAACTGAATTTGAGTAAATGTACAAGTGATTTTATATTTGCTGCATACAATAAATACTGCATGTAAAATACATATTGTACATACATACATAGAGAACTTCTTTATCCCCATGGGGACATTTCCCTCGCAGCATGTTTCATTCACATTTACGAACAGACATTTATACCAAGAAACATACAATCATTCACGCAACAGACAGGCTGGGCAGCGAAATACATACATACCAATACAAATTGGACATATAGACGCCTATTCAATCAATCTTGACTGTGAGAAAGCCATCCACACATATGTTTGGCCTGTCCATGAACTGCATGTGTATACACACAGGGCCAAGTGACTTGAAAGAATTGAGGAAATATTGGGTAGCATTGCTTTGGAATACATCTTATTTAATTTTGGTGAGGCAAGATAGCCTATATTGTTTGTAGTACTGTAACTTGGCATCATTTTGATATCAATACTTTTAATGGCAGGCCTGGATTTTGGCACACTGAATGAATGAGTCATAGACGTGTATGTCTTGTATGTGTGAGTAACTTGGCATGTTTGTACGTTGAAAACGTGTTTTTTATGAGATATCATTTCTTTTTGCAAAGCGTTTTATTATGACAGTGAGAAATGCGAAGTGACCCTGTGAGAAACGGTTGTGGATTATGGCTATCCTTGTGTGAATTTGTACAGTCTGATGAGTGTGTACCGTTTAGCAGTTTCGGTTTGCTATATATGTAAAACAGTGGCTGTGACAAAGGGTGCGGTGACGTAAGTGTAAACGCATCAGAAACGCAGGTGAAACATGGCCAGTGTATGTACTCACGGATTTGACGGCCATCCAACGAGCCTTGATTGACAAAAGAATCAGCAAGCCCGTAGAATTAGTTCCCTAGGTCGCAACTTGTGTACCCTTTTGTCCTGCTCCGTTGTCTGTTATTTCGTGGAAATGCACTTTTAGTGTTTGTAAGGTTTATAAGGCATTTTGATAGGCTTATCTGCAGGTATGAATCCCCTTCGCTGTTTTGCTAAGCTAGAACCGGAAAACTTGATAGTGGAGAATAGGAGCAGACGCATATGTCCCAGCAGGCTTTGCATATGAGAAAATAACAACAGTGTGAGAGAAATTAGGAGACATGATGAAATTGCGTAGTTGAAACAATATGTCTTTAGCAGAATGGGCATGTAGGTGAAGGTTGACATGATGACAGACTATAGTGCGAAGTAAATGAAGTGACCATGAGCGAGCTTAGTTTCCTTATCGAACGGTATACATAACAGTCTGTATACAACATTAGTCGTTAAAGTGGATGGTTAAGTAACTATTGCACCGATGTGCTTTTCTCATGTTCAGTAGTAGTAGTTATAATTATGAGTGAGTCATGATTTTAAATGTAATGTTTTAATGGGGAGTTGCAGAACGTACATACGTAGCAATTAATAATAGTAATACGTATGTGGCTAGATAGAGAACAGGGCGAGGTAACATGAATGTAGAAACGTGGCGTTTGCTGATAAGAAGGTTTTGTACGGTAGCCAAGTGAAGAAATACAGTTAGTAGAAATGGCACAGTGGTGAACTGGTGACACTTTTTAATAAAAGGAATACATTTGCCGTCATGAAATGCATATTGGTGGCCGTGAGTGAGTTTTGGTAAAGCAAATATAAGCGTAAGAAAACGTTAGTGTAAAAGAGGAAATTATCTGCCTGAGGGCGAGGCGGGATTCACTCCTTCAACTGGAGGTTTACCAGTCTGTGACTTTGTTAGTGCAGCACCACGACATAGCTATGCAATGCGTGAAATATCATTAGCAAACCTGTCCGTGGTTTTAAAGAAGAACACAGGCCAGTAAGCACAGAAGAGCCCCCATTGAATCCATATGGCAATATTGTAGCCGGTTAATAACTGAACGTGCAGACGGTACGTCATAATGCAGTGTATACGTTCGGTGAACGGCGGGTAGATATGGTGCAAAAGCAATAATTGAGAAGTAGTAGACAATTATTAGTGAGGGTAAAAGCAGGTTAAAGAAACGTGTTCCTAGCTGGGCTTGAACCTAGGACCCCATGTTCCCAAGACTGTAACCTTGCCCACTAGGCCACAGGCAGACTAGCTGTTTAAACTGGAAATGTTTCAGAGTAAAAAGGTATGGGTATTTTGCGTGTGTATGCGAGTTTTTGATTGGGTCGTGTAGGTGAAGATTTGGCTGGTGTCGGTAAAATGTCCAATGGGGAGACATGTTGTTAGTGGGATAGGCGGCAGGAAAAATAAGAATGAGAAGAAGAAGAAGAAGAAGAGAAGAAGAAGAAGAAGAAGGAGAAAAACGCAAAATCCCCTTAGTTTGGGGCTTTATTGTGTGGACATGTAAAGTTATTTATGAAATCCATCTGTAGAAATGGGGTCAGAATGTACAGAATTTTATTGTTTTTAAGGGCTGAGTGTCTGTGGCTGTTGTGGATATTTCTGTGGGGAACCCTGATAAGTGCCAAACTCTCGGTGCTGTATAGGTATGGGGCATGCCAAGGCGTAACTTGGCGGGATGGCATACCTGTCATCCCAATACCTCACTAACAAAAACATGACTTCTCCAAAACAAAATTGACATTCATAACCAAGGATAACATCAATTGTAACATTTCGCAAACCAGGAGACTCCTGGGATTCTCTGTTGCATAATTATGTGGCTACTGCTTAGATTAAAATCTACAATCAGGAGAAATCTGCATTGAAAAATTCTTCTGGAACCCTTAGCTCCGCCCATGATTCTCTACTACAGTCTCTGAAAATTAACGAAGAGGTTTTCCTCAGGATAGAGCATCCATGGAATGCTAGCATGATGGTACTTATTTTAGCTACAGCAGCAGAGACAGAAAAATCAATGCTAATAAAGCAGAGCTGACCCCTGTCTCCCTAACTCAGAGTAACTGATGGAGCACACCTGAGCACTGACATGTTGCAGCAGCCTCAGCTCTTCACACAGGGAGACGCTGCCACTTCGAGCGGTGGGGCAGAAAGTGCCGTCCAGGTCCTGGAAGCTTCCCTCTCCTGTACTGTAATGTACAGCATTAATATTATTCATATTTCATATGCAGCACTTTAAACATTTTTGGGAATTTTTCATCAACATTTTCATCCAGATTCGTTTTTCTTTTTATCCAGAAATTGAGTTTGGAGGCCTGTCCATGCGCTGCTGAGCTGAGCTGCGCAGTTATTGAGCAGGAGGCGTTCACTTCATGTGCAGCTGCTGCAGCCAGACTGCAGGCCCTGATCGAGTTGAGGGGGTTGCTGGTGTGTGATGAGCTGAACAATCCTGCCAGCAGAAAATGGTCTTCCCATAGCAACCCTGTGGCCAATCACACCCCGCCCCACGGGACTGCCCACCACAGCTGGCACTGGCATAGCTAGGAACCGACACCAGACCGCTGGGCGACATACATTAAAGCTTCGGCCAACTGGTCCTCCAGATCCTTCAGCTTCTCTTTCAGATCCTGGACAAACAAAGACAATGAAATGGTGCGACTCCTCCCCCTTGGTAAAAATATACAGAAATAAAAAAAACAGAGTGCTTTTGAACACACAGGAGCAGATTTACTAAAGGATTGCTTTTTCGACAAAAATTCAGTTGCTACAAGGTCGCAATATCTACGTGGGATTTACTAAATTGTCGCAATGGGTCAAAATCACGATTAGGATGTAATTTGCGGAGATTACATCACTCTGTGACTTCCCTTTTAATGCACAGTTAAATGTGTGCATGCATATGTTTACCTGAATGCGCTAAAACAGGGTGGAGATTATGTAAATTTGATCTATTAAGTATTCTGTCTAATTTAATAAAACATGCATTAATTGCACCTCCCCTCTTTGAGAAATTTTTGACCTCCTGAAAGCAGGCAGTATTTTGTTCGTGCTGATATAGCCTATATAGCTCACACACTACTTATCGCTTCAAATTCATTTTCAGATATAAATACGAAATCATCTTTGTAAGGACACAATACTGCCATGAAGTCATTAGCTAGCAGTTAGTAGCCTATAAAAACATATATTTTTAAAAACATTGTAAATGAGCAAAATTCAAAAACTTATATTTACTCAGAAAATATTTAGCCCAGCACTATGACATTCTACTTCAAACAGCTCTGATATATCAGTAGTCATTACGCTTTTCAATTACATTCAGAGTGCAAGGCTAAATATTTTCTGAGTAAATGAGCAAAATTCAAAAACTGTGACATTTATATTGACTCTCCCCTATAATTAATTGTGAATAGGTCAGCATTCTGCATTTTTTGTTCCGATTTTTCCTTCTTTTGGCCACCAGATGGGGGCATTTCTCATCTTTGTATTCGGTTCATTTGCCTCATTGCTTTCTCCTGTGTTTAATTGTATTATTGTGTTCATTTATTCAATCATTGTTTTTGCCTGTGTCTCATTATCCGTCTCGGTATCCCTCTCCTCTCTGTAGATTGTGCATTATGTTGTCCTGTGTCTTGTTAGCCCCCTGTGTATTTAAGTTCTTTGTTTGCCTGAGTCGGGTGCTGGATCCTACTGTTGTGTTCCCTCGCTGTGAGTTCCCCATACTTTTGAGTGTTTCTAGTTCCTTGTATTTCTAGTTTTCGAGCTTCTTGTATTTTGAATTTTCGAGTTCCTCGGGTTGTTATTTTATTTTCAAGCATTTTTTGTGTTCTTGAGATTTGCCCCCGTGGTCTCTTTGTTTGTTCCCTGTTTGTTTGTTGGTAGTAAAGCCTTTGTTTAATACCCTACCTTTTGAGCCTCCTGTGTTTTACTCTGCACTTAGGTCCTAACCCGCCAAAACCCTGACAGAATACAGTTCTACCATCAGACGGTCCATGGGCTTCTCCCATTACAAGTTCATCTGTGTCTACTCCATCAACCCCTACAATTAGCTCATTTTACAGGGATTTTTCCACCTGTTGTACTATCAGTGTTCGTATTCTTTCCTTAGTTGGACCACCACCTGAGTCTTTTGGGATTTTCTTTTGTACACCGCCTAACATCATGCCATCTTTTCTTTACATCCTCTACTGTTTGTTTTATTATGCCTAAACAATTAATTTTGCAGGTGATGTCACTGCACATTTTTGTCCTCTGTGTCCGCTCCAGTGTTAATCTGTAAATTAAAATTTTCCTTTTCTTGTCGTTCCTTGCTGCTTGTGCTTGGTTGCTCCATACCATTTCTTAGTGTCTTTTAATTTGGATGTGTAAGCACGCCATATTGTTCTGACCCTTTTTATGGGCGTCTCCTACTGCAAAATTGCAAATGAGGCTGTTTAATTTATTTGACTGCATAAAAAGAAACATTCTTTGTTAATTGGTTGTTAATGTGTCGGTATCTGCGACAGAGCTACAATACAGTGCAATACAGTGAATGTATTTCCACTGTGACTGTTTCCTTAGTAAATCTGGCCCATAGTTATTATGATGAAGAGGTACCTACTTGGACAATCAAAGAGTATTCTGCCTGGGAACTTTCCAACTGTTCAATCTGGAAATCTTTCTGAAATAAATACAGAAGTCACATATCAGCACATGCACAAACAAACCACAAAATTCTAACAAAATCATTGTATCATATTCTCAGTACTGTCGTTACATTTTCACTGTACTACACCCAATTCTCAAATCTATATATACATATACACACATACATACCTTCTGAATAACTTCCTCTTTGTGGTCAAGAGTTAATCTTGTTCGTTCCATGTCTTTCTGGAAGACACAGACTGTGTGTTATTTACAGCACTGGTACAGGCAAGTTATTTATAATGCAAGGATAAGACTGGGATATAATTCCTGCAGAAACGCAAACAATCTGAGATATCAATATGCCTATATACCACAACACCAACAAATTAATGCAGGCTTCAACAACAGAAAAATCTAAATCGTAATGATTTTTCCTTAAATCACTGGAAATACATGTCTGTCTTCACGCATGAACTCAATCCTTTTTCTCAAAAACAGAAACATTTCTCTCATTATCATACTGCGTTGTTTGGGAAATTGGACACCATATTATGGCACCTCTAGGTCTTGCAGGAGGCTACTAAGATGAATAATCTTCTCTTTGTCTATTTGTCTCTCAGAGGTATTACACATCTGCAAAATAAAATGAAAAACATTTTCATTGCATCGACTACTTCAGGTAGAGTAATGGAGGTCACAAAATAAATGAAGATAGAAATAATGCAGCACACACCTCATTAGTGAGCGTCTCAAGCTGATTTTTCAGCATTTCATTTTCTTTTTCCTGCCATAAAAGATAAAATATTTCATGAGACCCACCCTAAAACTAGTAGTTTCAAGCAAATGGGAAAACACTCCACCCAGTGCTGATGCTGTAGTTCTAGTTCTAATCTATCTGCCTGCCTGCCTCCCTGCCTGCCTGCCTGCCTGCCTGTGCATATGTGTGTGTATCCTTGTGTATATGTGTGTGTATATCAATATATTTATTTCTGATCGTCTGGGCTAAGTAAAATCCCATATCCCTTATATGCTGGTGCCGCTCCGCAAATGACATTAAACTGAGGTTCTGAATGACTATTGAGTGTGATACAATTCCACAATTTAAATTATCATCAAATTCCCAAAATGGTTGTCTCAGTCTGCCCACCTAATCTCCCTCCCAACATGTGACTGGCTACACCTTTTTAAATAAGAATACAGATGCCACAGTAAAATGTACCAAGGTTGACTCATCAACTAATTTTCAGCTTCAGCCTCCAGGGAAGCGTATAACAATAAACCTAAGTAATTGCACTGAAGTATAAACACAATGCAAAGGGTACAACAGTGGGTAAAATGTTAAAACAGAGTTTTATCTATTTGTAAATTCAGAATTTGCACATGAAGGGTTCTCAATGCTTGTGACTAAAGTAAGGGCTTGGCAGCATCATTACAGTAATTAGCTGGTTTCTAGAACACCTGATGACACTTCAGTATTAACTAATAAAAAACTTCTGAATAAATTTTTCATTCACCCTAGCCCACCACGCACCATCTGTTTTATGATGGTCTCCA
This sequence comes from Anguilla rostrata, assembly GCF_018555375.3. Taxonomy (NCBI): domain Eukaryota; kingdom Metazoa; phylum Chordata; class Actinopteri; order Anguilliformes; family Anguillidae; genus Anguilla; species Anguilla rostrata. The sequence goes on along the minus strand of NC_057936.1, from coordinate 39,604,570 downwards.
GCTTGCCTTTGGCCTTCGCCAGGTCTGCCAGGGAGCCACGCATCTCCTCCACTTCGTCCATCAGCTGCTTTGCATTGTCCACAGCCTGTCTCATCCTGCACACAGCACCCAAGGCCGGAGAACTGCCCTTCAGCGTTAATCACATCCTCAGGACTACTCAGCCCTGGACCCGGAGTGCTGAACCCTGTCTGCCTGCACCCTTTACACCGTGCGTGCTGTCATTGCCTGGCAGGTAAACCCAGGTGGTTCAAGTGCCTGACTGGAGGTCAGAGCCTGGCAGGCACCTGGGGCCTCCAGAAACAGGGCTGAGAACCTGGACAGATCAGTGACAGGCTCAGCAAAACCAAAATGTTTGAAATTAGTAAAAGTAAGAAGCGTAGCCTGCAGACGGCTTTTACATGTGTAATGAGGCAACATAGCTCAGGAGGTAAGACTGGTTGTCTGGCAGTCGGAGGGTTGCCGGTTCGATCCCCCGCCCTGGGCAAGACACCTAACCCCTAATTGCTCCCAACGAGCTGATTGGTACCTTGCATGGCAGCCTTTCACCGTTGGTGTGTGAGTGTGTGTGTGAATGGGTGAATGAGAGGCATCAATTGTAAAGCGCTTTGGATAAAAGCGCTATATAAATGCAGTCCATTTACCATTTACCATGATGGGAGGTCTCCTGTAGGTTTCGTCCCTCTTACTGCCAGTTTAACAGGGCAGCTGGTCATTAGGTTGACTGCTAATCATTGGCTGGACAGCCAAACTGAGGAAGTCAGATTGGTAATTTGGCCAGAACATGAGGCACACACAGTAAAAATGCCGGGACAGCAGCGTCACCCTTTGACTTGATTCCTCAGCATGCTGTTCTCGGAGCGGAGGATGGCGTTGGAGTCCTCTGTCATGTCCACCGTTTCCTGCAGCTCGGCATTGATCTTCTTAAGGCAGTTTTGTGCATGTACCAATTTGGTGACCACATCACTCTCTCCCTCCATGCTCCTATTAGGAGGGAAAAACAGGACAGGATATTATTCTAATTTCTATTCACTGTAAACAAAAGCAACTGTTGCGCCTAAATTATTGAGCTTCATCCAGGCAATCCCATTCACAGTTCTTAATTATGCTATCTACAGTGGGCATGATTTTGGCAAAGAAAATCATACATTTAAATAGTAAAATCTATATTGCATACATGCAGACATTTTTAGCCTGAGTAACCAAGGCCTAGGACATCAACCCACAAAATATTTTATTCATAAATTATATTTCTTCAAACCTTGCAAATAGCCCTTTTACGCAATGAAAACCCAAAAGTAAAGTCCAACGCGCTTCAGCCAAGTTTCCAATGAAAAGGTAGTTTTTAGGTGCTCGACAGTAGAGGACAATATATATATATATATGTAAGCAAGGCTTTTTACCTGGGCACTTCAAATAAACTACTCAAAGTAAGATACTGGAGCACTCGTAAGGTCTGCACGTTTATTGCAGGGGTGACTGACGTTACGACAAGCTTTGCTTACCCTTTTATGCAATATTATAGTATACTCTACATATAAATAGTATACAGTACACATATTAATAGACCATATGTTCAATATTCTTATAAATTTGAAAATCCAATTTCCAGACCTAAGTCATTTTTACATTGTATTGACTGCGTAGTGTAATTTACAGTAGGGTACACTGCATTCAATCTATGCCTACAATTCCAAGCAACAACGTCTTAGCAATGAATATATTTCACACTTCATGTGATTCGGGATAGATTTCAGGTATCATATTTTACCACATAATAACACAGTTCTATTTTTGAAAAGAGTAAATGAGCCTGAAGACGACCAGTTTCCCTAAGACTGTCCCACACTTACAGATCAGATGAATTTAAACTAAGGTCTTCCTCTGCTTTGTAGTCCTCAGCATCAGGCACTCTGGTCTCTGGAAGGAAACTGGCATGTCAAGTTAGATGGAAAAACTCCAAGCACATAACAACCACATTTCTGATGGAATTAAATACGTTTTGCTTGAGAATTAAAGTGAATACTATTAGATCACTGAGTAATGCACCTCTGGAACTAAAATATATAGGGCCAGTGTTGCAAACACAGAATAAGGCTCTCCATACAAAACTCAGTTTAATCCAGGACTAAACTTAATCTGTGTCTGGGAAACCAGCCCAAGTTACCACTAATAAAATGTGTAAAATAAATATGTAGAGAAAGGTATGGTGGTTAAGTACGACATTCTTGTTGAGCCAAGGTTTATAGGTGTCATTTCAACCTTCATAACTGTAGGTATCACCCTCATCTCCCAAGGACCTGTAACACAGCACAGAGGGGAAAACACAGACAAACATCTGTCAGGAGCAGGTGCTACAATAATTGAGTTTCTATAGTACTTCTGATCAGCCTTAGCAAACTGGCAGAATGAAGCCTTACATCACAAAACCTGAGGTCACCAGAGGTGGAAAATACGGGTTCAGAAAGTAAAACTCCTCTCCATTATTTTGTTCCAATCACCTGGATTTGCTAATTATCACAATTCTTCTGCCTGGAAGTAAAACTAGGTTGTCACTGAATCAGCACACATTCCTACTATTGAATATAGTTGTTGAGTACACTGGATGGGAAAGTTAAAGGCAAAATTTTCTCTAAATGTAGAGTGCTTAAAATGATATTCTTATTCTTATTTCCAAGGTATATTCAGAAGTGCACTTTTAAGGAAGTGAACAACCATTTTGGTCCCATAAATATGATGCGCAGCTTTGTTTTAAAATCGAGGTGCAGCTTTGTTTAAGCTTTCCTTCAGCAACACCAACAACACATGGGCATGGCCGCTCAAGGGCAGAACATATTGGGGCACTTCCACAATACAGTTGGAAAATAGTATGGAGGAAATGTTTTGCAAACTGCCCAACGTGTACTAAACAGCACGCAGTGAGCTCAGTGAACAGTACATACACTGTGGACACAGTAGTTAGAAAGCTGTTTCAGACATGGCCCTAGTTAATGAAATCAGCTGGCTGAGTACTTTGGTAGAAGAAACACATAGCAGGACTAACTTGTCATGCCTCCTAGTTTGACTTAACATTACTCTCTGATCTAGCCTACTGTATGCTTACTGTGTGAACTGGACTTAATGTGTTCATGGCTATGAATAACTGTTGCATAATGAGTATTGTACCTTATCGGACCTGTGCTTTGTAGTTGTTCTAATGACCTTCGGTATGCACTCATTGAGCATTGCTTTGGATAAAAGCGTCTGTCAAATAAATGTTATATAATGTACTTACTTTCTGACCCCTAGACTCTCCATTTCTTGGGTTTTTAATCAAAAGCAGTTAGGCTACTATTAATGCTGCAGAGAATTTGCAGAATACCTTCTGGCTACATCAGAGCATTTATGTGTCATTTCAGAGTTGACTGTAAAATAATTTAAAAAACAAAAACAATTTAAACAATATTTTGTTTTTCGTGTACTCCCAATTTGAAATTAACTATAGCATTTGTAAGTCTGTCCCATCACTGCGTCCACCATACATTCATGAGAGTGGGAATAAGCACAGATGCTCTCCTCCAAAGACACACATGCTAGTCATTTCATTGGGAGCAAGCTCAAAGCTCCTGACTGGTGGAGCCAGCCACACAATGAGACAAGGACAAGCCTGTTGATTGTAACCCTCCCGTCTTGTTGTAATGCCACAGGTAATTACTGTATGCGTCACTGTGACAGCGGCCAGTCAGCACTGACATGGTCAATACCATACCATGGGGAGCACCGACTCACTAATCCAAATGTCTCAAAACAGTTTCCTATGGAAAAACTCTCTGACTGCTTGAAACCAGCCATGGTAGGTCCACCCATTGAATGGAACCTTTATTGCCTCAATAGGAGGAAAACAAGACCAAGGGAAAGAAGAACCTGAAGGGTTTTTCACAAGAAGCTGAACACAAAACCATACAACAAGACTGACAATTCAAAATTCCATATAAAGTGAACAACATATTTAAAAAGTGTACTGAATGTAGCAATAGCATACAAAAATAAATTATCCATGCAATAATGTTCAGAAAGATCAACAACTCATCAATCAAAAAACTTGTTGAGTTGTATACTCTAAAAAGGAGGCAAGTGCTCTCTTTTTTCTCATTCAGGCCCTTTTATAGCTGCAGCCAGATAGCAGGGGTATGAATTCAAGGAATGACAGTCGGGAAGGGTCGGCCAGTATTTTGCCCGGTGAGGTTAGGTTCAGACAGGAATATGATGCGCTTCAGCAGGACAACTGTAACCTTACCACTTATTTCTGCCAAGACTGTTCTTATTTTGAACAGAAAGGGCCCTTTCCCACTGCCGTATGCAAAAGGTCAAGGTGTACTCACTGTACTGTACAAAACTTTTGTAAAAAGACTGACATTGTTTTCATTATCTTTAAAGTTATGAAACTTCACCCTGTCAACACCCAGCCTCTATCAAGATTCCCAGCATGGTGCAATACATATGATCTTATGTTGGTGGCCTTTTGCACTTTCTTTCTTCTCCAGCACTGTACAGATTAACGCAAAGTTAACTGTTGGGTCACCTGAGCTGATCTGTGCTGTCATAAGTTGCTCTCCGTCTCAGCCCTTTACCTACACAGTGACATGAACAAATTAAGGGATTTAGACACACTATAAAAAAATTCATCGAATGAAACAAAAATTTTACTTCAATTTGGTACATCTATATTTTTTTAGGTTTTCTGAACTGAAAAAAAGTTTCGAGTCATTCAAATGAATGTTTTGTCTGACAAGCTATTCCTGCTTATCTCAATAAGTCTCAATTTGTGCCTGTAAGTATTTCATTTGCAATTAAAGATTTTTTGTGCGCGTGAACGGTCATAGCTAAACGATTAATAACCACGTTTAAATGCCAAGCAATTTTATGCCTCCTCTTCTGAAAGACACGCAGGTAGTTCTAAATGAAAACGCATTATTAGAATTGGTACTTGCCATCCGATTGCTGTGATAGTGGTGTAACGAGCAATCCTCCTCCTCCTTCGTCTTCCCACAGACAGGCTTCTTCTGCGCATCCACGAATCCACCTGGATTGCGTTGCATGTTCTTCATCTCGGTCCTGTCTTGTATGTGGAGTATTTAGAACTGCCGGAAGACTCTGTACCGGGCGTCCAGTTGTCCTGCTTTCACAGTGGTCGTCAATCTCGTCTGGAGACGAGAGACTTATCTGAAGCATGTTTCCCCACTTCTTAGCCGTGTCTGTAAAATCGCCCCCTAAAATGTCACAAAACGCGAGAAACCCTCCTGTCAGGGGTTCCAGTGGAAGTTCACCTCATAGACATTAAAGTCACTGTTATACAATCTTACCGTGAGCCGAACTCAGCCCTCGTGGTAGAATAGTCAGCTTACGTTGACATTGACATTATAAAATACAATCTTAGGGAAAATGACTAACTAGTACGCAAACGAAATACTTCGACCAGGTTACCTAACGTAGGCTAATGCACGGGAAAATTTATTTAACGGAGTTGACTAGCTAGACTAACGTTAGCTATCATTTCCCGCCATGGTCAAAATGGAAAACGTAGCTAGTTATTGAGCTAGCAAGTTACGTTCACACGGTTCACAAAAACTCAAAACTAGAAAATGAATTAATGAATGTTTGTTAACATTAACAAGTACAGAACCGTAGATCGCTGCTTCTGCACGCTAGAAGCTAGCTAGATTGAAACACCACAGAACGTTAGCTTGGTAGCTACAAATTTGAATAACACGACTTAACATTTCTCAGTAACATAAACTTAATTGTAAGCTAATATCCAGAATTCAAGTAGTATAAACCACTAAACCACTTCACTCACATTCCGCCAATGCTCAGCTAATGTAAGTGCAAACACATAATTTGCCAACGCAACGGGAAGACTTTGTATCTGCCTAGTAACGTAAACTACTTCATCTAATTATGAATTAGGCTACTCTTTAAATATTCAATCAAAATTAACGCAAATATTCAAAACTGGCTATGAGTGTTATTTCATTTTAAGACGGTCGATTGCAATCCACTTTCATACGTTTTCATATGAAACTTCCCATGGATTTTTCAAAATGACAAGCCAGCTATCCATTCCTTACATTTTGAGGATGGCTGTGTTACCCCGGCCGCGTCTGGGTAAACTGGCACCTAGTTTTAGATGCAGTCAAAACATGATTGACAGATTTTGGCAAACTATTTGACTCGTGGATGTAAAAGAAGTGAAGTAGGATATATCGCATTTTGATTTCATCCTTGTTGACATTACTGAAACAGGCTACAGAGTGACAAAATATTTGCTTCTTGTTGGATTGGAAATAATGCCCTTTTCTTTCAAGTCAGCAGGCCTATGCTTTTGTAGCTTACATAAGGGTAAGTGAATAGGCAATGTCACCTTGTATTCTTAGCAGGTATGATAAACAGTCAAGCAACACTTTTAGCGTAGGTTATCTTATCAAATTAAATATTCATGGCCATACGTTCCTTTGTAAATCATTCTTACGTGGTTAGTCAGTATTAAGTGCACCTAACACCTATTGCATAACTTTCTGATTATTTATTTAACCTGCTGGATGTTGAAGGATGTCCAGAGATGAAAAATCACTGCTTACAAAATACAGAAACTTTTGTCATTGCAATGGAGAAGACCAAGTCAAAATGAATATAGCAGGACCAGAAGACTTATGTGTAAACATCTTTGTTAAATTTGTAAATATCACTCATTTTCTAGGCTCTCACATAACCTTGTGTACTGGTAAAAGGATAGATTTTAAACAATAAAAATACATTTCCTGATATAGCCTATCATCTTTATAATAAAACTTAAATTAAATAACTGTTAAATAACTGTAGATATTATTCAGTGTTTTGAGTTGACCACAAGAGACACAGCTACAGCGAGGAGCCTCAGCTGTGATGTCATGTTACTTAAATTATATAATGCAGAAAATCTTAATGAAGCACACTAAATCTGTCACTACACACAATGAAAAATGTTGGTGTTATTTGAAATCTAACAGTTTTTAGTAAAATAATAAATGTATAAATTTAATCTGTTGGAGTAAATTGTTCTTCATCAGAGTTGTTCTAACGCTGAAAATTTAGTTGGGCTTGAACAAATATTTTAAGAAGACTACTTCGTGCCTTCAAAGCCGGGATGTCAAGCTAAAGAAAAGAGTTTCATAACCATGTTTACATTCTATCTGACCAGTATGTGTGCATGTGCAATTAAACAGTACATTTTGGAACATGTGCAACAATGACTTGTGACTCTTTTTAAAGCCTTGTGTCAACAATCAGTGAAGGTGAGTGCTGTTATTCACATGGTTAATTAATGGTCTCCACATTGCATTTATTTGGCAAATGCTTATGTACAATAATTGCATACCGAAGGTCAAAACACAGGTCCGATAAGGTACAATCGTCATTTTGTAACAGTTATTCATAGCCAGTTATTCATTCCTCAAACACCTCTATATAAGTGCTGGCCTCCAACTTCACTCTTTACACTTTACACTTTGGGCACTGAACCAACCTGAGATCAACCCTTCAAAGGTAAGGAGATGGCTTTACCTTACCGTGTTCGTTTTTTTAAATCAATAATTTCAAGAGTTTATTGCTTTATTTACATACATATACTGTATGTTTACAGAGACCTCAAGTTCACACTATAATTCAGTTTGTGAGATGTCTTGCATGAAATGTACTGGACTAAGTGCACTCCAAATGTGCATTGATATCTACTCATTTAGACATGGTGAGAATTTGGCAGGTCTTGTGTGAAGTTTTGTCTTTCCTGTCACTAGTAAACATTGAGGAAATGCAGGCATTACATGCTCTGTTCCTGACCATGGGGTCCTTCCTGGCGGTCAACGCCCAGTCCTTCCATCTTGGGAGATGCCCGACACCGCCCGTTCAACAGAACTTTGATGTTGCCAAGGTGATAATTTCCAGCTATTTTACAGCCTTGTTACTGTAGATGTAGAACCTCTGTCTATTTTGGGAACCATGACTATCCCACCCCTTATTGGAGTGGGCTTTCTAAAAACCATAATAGCCTCAAACCTAGATAAACAAGAAAAACCGATTTGAACAAATTCTATTTCAGGCTGGGGAATTTGAGCACATTCAGTGGTTTGCTTTTATCCACAAGAAAAGTTTAATTGATTTAGTTTTGTTTGGCTGTAACTGCACAGCTGTTGCATGATGATAGGTGATGTGAGCCAGCTCAACAAATTACGGTTGCATGGACATGTCTCTTTTCTCTCTCTGCAGTACATGGGCAGGTGGTACGAGATCCAGAAACTCCCAGCGGTCTTCGAGTTGGGGACTTGTAACCAGGCTACCTACACCTTGATGCCTGAAGGTGTGGTCAAGGTTGTGAACGCAGAGCTCCTGTGAGTTTCAGTACATCACACTGCTAATCATTGTGAGAGTTTCGCATGTGTTGTTTGTTTGAGAACATGGTCTTATGTGCCGTTCTTGCCATACCCCTATAGGTCAGATGGCATGGTGCACAGCATCGAGGGCACTGCAAGAGTGAAGAATGCCTCACAGCCAGCCATCCTGGAAGTTAGTTTCTTTAAAGGTGAATCTTTAGTGAATGCTAAAAATGAGTCAACTGTGAAATAACATATTTTTCTGCATAGGGGTGAAAATCATTAACCCTCCTGGTTATTTTTAGGTGAAAATTTCAGTGATTAAAACCTAATAGAAGCCTCATTTAAATACACTATACTCATTTTCTAGGGGTAATTCCCAATTTAAAATACCTCAATCCATTCTTTTCGATTTGTACTTGTGCCAAATCAGAAAACAAGACAGGGATATTTTTAGTAAATCTCACAAAGACAACTTAAGAGGATCGCAAGGAATGAGCATTATCACATTCTGTGAGTGCACTTTCATGTTAGTCAGGACAGTTTGCCATCCCAGTAAGGTGAATGATTGTACTCTTTGTCCCCTTCTCTCTCAGGAGCACCCAGTGCCCCCTATTGGGTGCTGTCCACAGATTACGAAAGCTACACCCTGGTCTACGCCTGCACCAACTACCTTGGCTTTTTCTACGTGGACTTTGCCTGGATCATGAGCAGGTCCCGCACCCTGCAGGAGGAAACCGTCACAGAGCTTCGCAATGTGCTCACCTCCAATGGCATCAGTGTGAAGAGGATGATGGTCTCTGACCAGACCAACTGCGCTGCCATGACACAGGAAGGGGGCCCTGTCATCGCTGAGTGAAGTGGGCTGTTCCAGAAACTGAACAGAACATCCTGTAAAACAGTTACAGTGCAGTGAATAGAAAATACAATTATAGCTACAAATGTGTAAATGATTAAGTGATTGTGACTTATTAAGCTCTCGCATATCAGTGTGCGCACTTTGACAATGAACCGTGTAATTAAAAATGCACTGGGAACAACATCTTACTTTTGGTCTGATTGCCTCTTTTGAGTCTGTCATGCAGCGCCTCTGTGTGTCCATTGCAAAAAAGGTGTGTTGCAGCAGGTCAGATTCAGGGTAAATGCTGGGTTGCTGCCTTTAGCAACTCTGGGAAATATGTTTTGGTTTTCTTTATGGGGTAATGAAAACACACCAGATATAAAAAAACAACATGTTTAGACATGCTCTCTTCTTGCTTTAAAGGAAATTCTGAGTAAAGACATAACAGGAACTTGCAGGCCAGTCCTAAATGTTTTCATTTCAATCTTTCCACTAAAATGGTTATATGCTGCTATTCAACAGCCACTGATAGCTGCAATGCAATAAATAGGAAACATATCTAAAATGGGTTATCATGCTGATCAGACACTTTGAGAACAATATTAATATGTATCCTTCTTAGGCTCAATGTGGGGATCCCTGAGCCTTCCTTGAAATTGTTTGTGTTGAATATTGCTTGGCCTCCATTTTATTCTGTTACAAATTGATGGTACATGGACCTGTGGAAATATTAATCTAAGACTGTAACCAAAGTTGGCTACCATCCACCCAGGACATGGAGGTATTTTGATTTTTGCACAATACATGTATTGACTGAATTGAGAATTTGGGTTACAACCAAATTCTAATTAACTAAATAAATGTGAACAATAATAGGCCATATTTGGCAAGATGCAGTATTTAAATGAAAAAAAAAAGTTTTTTTATACACAGAAAGGAAAATGTAAATGAACAGGAGAAAATGGCACTACAGAATGGTAACAGACCTATAATAACATTAATCCTGGTATGTCCCATGACTCTAATTCAGCGAATCACCTGCTTCATGTTAAAAATGCTTCCTGAAGCAACAAAACCCGCCATTCATCTTGTGATCATATTGTTCATCTGACTTCCTGTAAGTAGAAGTTCCCGTAAGCAAGCAGGAGTGAAAACACAGGCTTTCCCTTGAGCGGCAGAGAGTAATCTGAAATCAACAAGGTAAGAACTAATTTTGCATCATGTACCTGAATACTGCCAAACACAGGCAAATGTACTCTGCTTCTGTCATAGACCTAAACTGGACTCATTATAATACATGTGCCTTCCAGTTTGCCTGCAAATAAAACACTGTAGTGTCATACCAAACTAGTTTTTGTAAAAAAAAAAAATATTCAAGAACAAAGCAAGTTAAAAAAAGTATTTGGACAGTGACACAATTTTTGTTCTATAAAATTATGGTTCTGTACACCGGTACATTGGCTTTGAAATTAAACAGTGAATATGAGGTTAAAGTGCAGACTGTCAGTTTTTATTTGAGTGTATTTACATCCGTATTGGGTGATCTGTGATCTGTGATCTGGACGGAGTGTAGCACAGTGGGTAAGGAACTGGGCTTGTAACCGAAAGGTCGCAGGTTCGATTCCCGGGTAGGACACTTCCGTTGTACCCTTGAGCAAGGTACTTAACCAAAATTGCTTCAGTATATATCCAGCTGTATAAATGGATACAATGTAAAATGCTATGTAAAAGTTGTGTAAGTCGCTCTGGATAAGAGTGTCTGCTAAATGCTTGTAATGTAATGTAATGATCTGCATAAGAATTATACATAGTCCCCCATTTGAGGGGACCAAAAGTAACGGACTTTAGTAACTACCTTGTCCAGTAGAATGAAACCATATTGTAAAGTAGATGTGGAAACCAAAAATGTTTAATTCAATACATACATGACTGAATATCTGTGGGCAGTAACTTATCAAGTGATTCTTTTCATCAGTATGATCTGAAGTATTGGTCTTGTCCTCATTGTTAATATTGTAATGTGTTCCCTTATGAGTAGTATTGTGATATGTCTCCCTGTATCAAGGAGGAAGAGCATACAGGCTTCCTTGATTATTATAAGAACCCATGAGAAAGGACAGGGAATGAACGAGGAACATGGAGGGAATGGGTGGGGGATCAGTCACAGTCACAGTAAAAGGGTAGGTTTAGGAGAAGAGAGTACAGAAAGAGAGAGAGATTTGGTCCTTTGATTTATACTGTGAAGATTGTGACAGCCTGAAAGTGGCTGAGACTAAAAAATATCCTCTAGCACAGGCATAAAACAAATGACCTTTACTCCACTGAAAACAGGTTTGTCAGGTCTAACATATGGCGTCAATTTTGTGCCAAAGTATTGTCTATGTAGGAGCACAGGCAGCAGCAGAGACAAAGCAACCCTTACAGGGACTGGAAACACTGAATAGAACGACTGGAATTTTAAATATCTTTGATTGCGTAAGATGGCCAGGGAATGTCAGCAGGATAAACAGAAAAAGGCAGGACTAGGGGTTTGTTGTTGGCAGCATATTAGGCTGAGAAAATGCTGCAACATTGCTAGCATGTCCTCATGCACACACCTGCTCTTTCTGTTTTTCATAGCATGTGATGCCAATCACCTCTTCTTATAACACCACAGTTCTCAAGTCATAATCAGGCTAATGCAAACATGAGTTGACACTTCATGTGCAGCTTAATAGGTGGACTTTTGGGCATCTAGTTGACCAACAGAGTTTACTGGTGTGCATTAAGCCACTGTCATTCCAGCCAATTGAAATGCAGCCGTTCCTGGGGGACGCAAGACACAGTTATGCATCCATCACCTGGCCAGGCTGCTGGCCACAGCTGGCACTGTGGTGGTCCATATTCGATTCCCAACTGTACAGCCATCGAAGCTACGGCCATCCATGCACTAGTACATTGACACGTAACAGGACAAGCCACCCAGCAACCCTTATTTATAAACAATTACATGTTTCATTCACATCTTTTGGCTCCAGTCCTATGTTTTCCTGTTGACATTGGATGAGGTCCACATTGTGTCATGCATTGCTTTCAGTAGCGGCTTTTGTGGTTAGAACACGCAAGTACATACTGATGAGAACAAGCCATTCAGGCATCGAAGTTGAACTTTCGCCTACCTTAATGTTGTTCTCGGATATACCTATAAATATATGTTACATAGTGCTAGCATCCTTATTAATAATGATAATAAATGATTATTTATTTGGATTTTTTCATTAGGCAGTTCATGCTAAATCCCTTTCTCAGGGGGGTTGAACAGTCCTACCACAGGGGGAGGGTGAATATTGGCAGAGTAGGCAGAGCTTTTTGACTCCTCGTGGCTGTGGCTCTATTCTCGTGGCTTAACAGTTGCTGGTAACCCTTTCAGGAGGAACGCTGCTGGAAAATGGCCTTTAATGCCCTCCTGCTCATCCTGCTCCTGCCACTTGTCAGTGGTCAGGTGTTCCACTGGGGTCCCTGCCCAGAGCCACCTGTCCAGTCAGGCTTTGACATCTATAAGGTACGCTATCTGTCCATTAGCAGTGGCAATATTCTGGCTTCTGTAATTGTCTGTTTTTTTGGAGAGATTGAAAGCAAGAAGAGGTTTGTCTCCCATGAGATAATGGTGGGAAATACAGAAAATGTAAATTAAATTATATCTCAGCAATACGCTGTAAAAATTATTAACATAACTAGTGTAGCAGTAATGGAGCTGGAGGAAGACATAAAAAACTTCACGAAATGCTTGAATTAAACTAAAGTGACAGGTTGTTGGAGGATAACAACAAGCAAATGCTTGCACACCTGTTTGATGCACAAGCGCAAGGAGCTTTCGCAAGATTTGTCATTAGTGCAGACGGACACACCAACTAAATACTTTGCTCTTCAATAAAGCACATCTCAGTGCAAACTCATTCACTGTCTAAGACATGGTGAACTGCTCCAGGAACCTGGGGAGATTCAGAGGGAGCTGTTTGGCAGATCTTCATGGCAGGTGCTGTGGAGGATCCAGTGGAGGCTCTACAAAGTTTGAAAAAGATGGTGATAGAGGGCTATTCCTGCAAGATGTATTTAGTGAAAAGCAGAAAAGATCAAGGGACTGTCTGCCAAATTATATAACACCTTCTGGTCACAGAATGGGGCATACTTTTTTAAAGGAGAGAATGACTGTTAAATAATTGTCTCCGTGCTGTTGTCCTGGGAAATTCTGACTGCTCTGGAAGTAAGAGATATATGTAACCATTGCGAGAGGTGATGAGTTTCATTGAGCACACTGAACAAACATAACTTCCTCCAGCCATTTTATCTTCAGTACAGGTCTTATTTCTTTAGATCAGGAGAAGAGTTTTGATTAAGCGGAACATCAGTATCTTTTTTTAAATATTCAGTGGACACATTCAGCTGCTCTATAATAATCTTTATAATATGCCCAAACAAAAGGGGCTTGATTTGGGGTGTGCAGCGCTTCAAGGCAAGACGGTCTTCTAGGATTTATTTGCCAAATTACAAATTACAGAAAACCTACTCAGCTTGTAAAACAAGAATACACTTTATAACATGGAATCACAAGCTGAGAAACAGGGCACAAATCATGTCAGACTGACAGAATTAAAAACGAATCTTCTACATGCGTACAATTAAGTGCAAAGTCACTTTGAAACTGTCAATGGAGTAATTACTCTGCCATTCATCTGATACATATCATATAATATGTATTAATTTATTATATGTTATACATTGTAATAATCCCTAACAAATTTACTTTAAATATTTGTCCCTGCTCCTGCAGTACCTTGGAAGGTGGTTTGAGATTCAGAAGTTGCCGGCGTCATTTGAGAAGGGAAAGTGCATCGAGGCAAACTACTCTCTAAGAGCAGATGGGACTATCAAAGTATTTAACTCAGAATTCCGGTGAGATTTACATGTGCTGCAAAGTGACAATTAAACAAAACATCATTATTAGTGCTGTTTATCGTCTGATTTCCATAGTGGGTAGCCATTCCCCAAGCCATTTTGATTTTATGTGCACGCTAAACTATGAGTGGCTACTCTTGAGCCATTAGGGTCTCCTGGTGTTTGTTGTCAACTCAAAATAAGCAAGCAGTTTAGAAACAAGACAGCTGGTCGTGTGTGCAATCAACTGCTTTAATTTATAAGTGTTGAGCAACAATGAAATCCAGCAGACCCTATGGCTCTTTAGGATTAGGCTTGGAGACACCTTCGCTAAACCTTGATACAACTGGACATTTCCTGTAGGTGTTTTTAAATGAAGTGCCTTTACTTGAGGTTGTAACTGTACTGGTCACCAAGGGCTTGAACCCACAAGCTTCTGATTTAGACTTGGGCATGCATTCCAAGGATGTGTATGTGCAGAATCCCTTATAGGCATGCAATGATTAGAGGCTGTTTGAATTAAATTTACCAGCAGCCATACGACCACGCACTCTGCTGCTGCTGACTGGCTGAAGCTAAGCAAGTGTGGGCTTGATTAGTACTTGGATGGGACACCACCAGGGAATACTGAGTTGCTGTTGGAAGTGCTGTTAGTGGGCCAGCAGGGGGCAATCTTCCCTCTGGCCAGATAAACCCAAATGCCCCAGTGCAGTGACGGGGACACTGTGCTGTAGGAGATGCCGTCTTTCGGATGAGACGTTAAACTGAGGTCCTGACTCACTGTGGTCATTAAAGATCCTATGACGCTATTCGTAAAGAGTAGGGGGTCCCCCGGTGTCCTGGCTAAAATCCCAGATCTGGCTCTCGCAAAAACTTGCCACCTAATCATCCCCTAATTTAATTGGCTAAAAAATGTTCTCTCCTTCCAGTGGAGCTGCTCAGTGGCCAACAATAGAGGATTGTGGTTGTACTGGGCAGCTCCCAGGTGTGAATGTGTGTGAGTGTGAAGCAGGGCGTTACTGCAAAAGAGCAGCCGTGCTCAGCGAACCTACCCTGGGTAAATAAAGGTTAAATTAAAAAGATTTAAAAAATTGTTAATAACTCTCCTTGTGATTGTTCATCTTGTATTTTCGGCTACCACTGCTTATCCACCCTTAGAAGAGGACAGGTGAAGTCAATCGAAGGGACAGCTGTTGTGCAAGATATCAGACAACCAGCCAAGCTTGGGGTCAGCTTCTCTTACTGTGAGTACTGTGGCAAAATGAGAGCAATCAGCTTCTTTTACTATGAGCTTAGTGGAAATGTAAGTAATACAGTGCCATGAACAAACTATTTGCCCCCTTCCTGATTTCCACTATTATTGCATATTTGCCACACTGAATGGTTTCACATATTTAGACAAAATGTAATATTAGACTAAGGGAATTTGTGTAAAGCACAAAATACATTGAATTTTTAAAAAAAATTTCATTTTATTTGATGAAAAAAGGTATTAAACACCTGTATCACCAATGTGAAAAATTGCCCACTCTAACCAAGAAAAATATCAATGCTCATCTCACATTTGCAAAAAGGCACCTGGATGATTCCCAACACCGGTCCCATTATGTCTGGTGTGGGGATGGTTTGCTGACTTGGGATCTGGACGATTTGCGGAAACCAGGATTTCTGCTCTGTACCAGTCATTTCTTAAGGAGAATGTCAGGTCATCAGTGTGTGAGTTGATGCTGAATCATAACTGTGTTATGCAGCAAGACAATAATCCAAAACACAAAAGCAAGTCCACATCTGAATAGTTGAAACTAAACAAAATTAATGTTTTGGAGTCGTGACTTAAACCCAATAGAGATGCTGTGGCAGGACCTAAAACAAGCAATTCATGCTCAAAAACCAACCAGTTTGTCTGAATTAATGCAGGAGGATGAGGGGGAAATTTTATTTTTCACATGGGTGATATGGGTGATTTACATTTTTTTCATGAAATAATTGAAATATAAAAAAAATGTGTTCCATGTTTACTCAGGTTCCCTTTGTCTCATATTACATTCTGTTTTAAACATCTGAAACCTGTATGTGCTGGGAGGTTTTCCCACAATTGTTACCTGGTTATCTAGTGTGATTACATTGCTAATATTTTACACATTTCCCAGTTATTACAGCCAGAATCTGGATCAATTATGATTGTGATCAAACTTGCATCAAACCAACTATTTTAATTTTAGTTTCTTATCTCATACACCACTTTAACTGCCCATATTTCACCATTTTAAATTTACCTCACATGAGTAAGGCAGATAATGAAGCAAGGGACAGGGAACAGACTGCCAGAAGGAATTACCGTCAGTAGGAATAAACTTCACATGACCTCTTCCCTACTTACCTCTCTCTCTCTCTCTGTCTCTCTCTCATATTTCTGTGTTTCCCTGCGGAACAGTTACCCCCTACAGCCCGTACTGGGTCCTGTACACTGACTATGTGACCTCGGCCATGGTCTACTCCTGCACTGACGTTCTTAGGCTGTTCCACGTCGACTTTGCCTGGATCCTTGGGCGCGCACGCACACTGCCTGCAGCCACCATCAACAATGCCAAGATCATGTTTACCACCAACAACATCGACGTCAGCAAAATGAACCCCACGGACCAGCAAGGCTGTGACAAGTAACACTAGATGACGGGAACAAGGATCAGCATTTTTGTCTGAATACACATATTTTTAATCAGGGCTGTCTGCATAGTTGTCATACATTTGTTTTTTTTAACTGAAGGGAAGGTCTGACTTTAGCTTCTTATTCATAAAATAATTTAAATCAAGACAGAAAATCATGTGAATTTAAAATGTTGAGTCGCATTAATGTAGAATTGAAAATTGAAAAAAGTATACCAGTAATAACTACATTTGTTGTTAATTTAATTGTCCATACTGAAAGTTAATTATTGCAGCGAGTCAATTTTAATGAATTCATTTTAGCTAATCAATACCATGAGGTTGCGAACATACTTAGAAATTAAAGTATATTCTGAAGGAATGCTCACAAAGTCACTTACAATATACAGGCTGTTTCAATTCATATGATGGTAGTATTATACAATACATACAGATGGTGTTATACTGCCACCACATGGTTTTGACCTAGAACAGCAGCTTCATGCTTGTTGCTTGAAAGATGCTAGTTACAAATAAACAGAGATGGGAAATCCAAGTTCAGAAAGAAAGAGGCCTTGCTAGTATTTTATTCCAGTCACCTGGATTTGCTGACTAGCAGAATTCTTAGCAGAACTAATTAGTGAAATCAGCTGGCTCATAGAGTTCATGGAAGTGAATTTTTTGCAGACAGGGGGCAGCACAGTACTGGACTTGGCTGTGACACAGAAACAGTGTTTTTTTTCTCAACAGTACAACCGCATTACCACCCTTCTTCCCACGCTACTGTTATACTCATTATATGAGAACCACTACAGGCAGTGGTGTGAATGTGCTGCTGGTAGCCCCTTAGCTTTTTACACAAACCATGTAATCTGTCTCTTCCTTTTCCTGCGACTCCTTTTTATTATCAATGTCATTATTCTTCTAGAATGTGGTGCAGTCCCTGCACAGAGTTAAGGTAATGTCAAACCAAAAACACCTGAGAAATTGTGCCCTTACTTTTGCTAAACCAGTGGCTCCCATGTGTCTCTCAGATTTAATAAATGGTTTCTGAATGGGGCGTGCATTTCACTGTGGAACTGTAAAACTTGTCAGAGATGGCTCCCATTTCCTCTTGATTTTATACAGCTGCATTCTTATATGCCTGGGGACGGTTTAAATAGTTTCTAAATTAACCTAAAATACTAATATTAAATATTAATATGAATGCCACTATTAAGCCTTTCATCCCCTTCAGCTGTGTGTAGCTTGTGCAGTATAGAACGGGTAAGAGAATAATTTATTAAAAGTATTTTTCCTGAATTTGCTGAAGTGATTAATACAAGCCAGCAACAAGGAGAATATGATAAAAGTTCAGCTTACGGGCTGCTGGGTGGTCCTGCTACAGAACTGATTCTCAGAGCCATATTGCACCCCATGGTCAGGTATTTGATATTGGCAATGCCAGAGCCAGCCGTGGGTGGCAACCCTGTAGTGTGAAGCATGATGGCCTCTGCACCCAGACCAATAATAAATTAGTGTTCTACAGCAAAATAATTGGGAGAAATATAATTGCAATGTGTCAGGGGAGACACTCTCAGTCTGGATGACACGTTGGGTGAAGAAACGTAATGAGACTTTGCTGGCAATACTCATTGTTGTGACCAGTAAGACTGAAACACTGACAAAGTTCCTGTAGAATTCAGACCCTCTGAAGTTCTAGAGGTCAGATATATGGAGCCCTATGGCATAAGTTATTACAGTGAACAATTATATTTATATTTGGCAGTGATTGAAATAAAATTGGTCTCAAATGATTTATATAAAAATGAGTTGAGGGCTCAAAGAACAAACACAGCTCATAACAAACAGAAGCACAGGAAGCGGATGCAGTGATGGCGAGACTTTGGCGAGAATAAAAAAATGTAAAACACTCTTCAGAAAATTTATTGCATAAGCACAGTGTGTTGTCTGAACACTGAGGATTCTGTTGACTTGTTAAATTATTTGGTATCGTGATACTGATATCTTCATATTTTTGTTTGTTTTGAATAATGTTAACCTGCAGTTTAGATTCGATTCTTCAGTTTGTAAGACACGGTCTGGCAGATTATGTGATGGGGCACTGCATGGGCGAGGTAAACTGAATGCACCCAGGAGCATAATTTTAATAGGGTACCTTGAAGAACTGCCTGTCATGGATACAGACAATGTCAGTAGCATCATTTTTACATTCAATACCCACCCCCCTGCCCACCCCTGCCCCCCAACAACAGTAAATAGTCTAAATGAAGGGGGGTATCACAGATTTGCCAGTGTATGTCATTGGTTAAGAAATACGGGTATATGTAGCTAGTGCTACCCAGTAGGAAAAGGAAGCCAATGTTAGTTGACTCAACTTACTAGCTAACTGGCCGGGGTATCTAGTAAGCTATCCAGCGGTTATCTTCCTACCTCTAACACAGTTAAAGCCCTGCCAGTTAGCTAGATAGCCAAGTCAGGTAGCTAGCTAGCTTGATACCTTGATAACTATCTGACTGGACAATCCAGCTAATTAATTAATTCTCTAAACCGACCAGAATTTGAAATGTGTAATTCATGAACTATGTACAAGCATTCTGTGCACATGCAGTGACCAATCATACACGTATAGAGAGAGCATGCCACGGGCACCCGGAAGACCAAGAGGGGTCACTCGAGCAGCTGCAATCCCTCCCATATATCTAGCACTTTTGCTGAGCGAGCTATCCAGCAGCCTCAATCTAGCTAACTATTTATGGCACACCATGCTATCTAGCTGACTAGCTTAATAAATCTGGCTAAACTGAGTGTTAGAGATATTATATGCACAGAGCCTATTTTGAATATTCCAAAATTGCATGTATCCATAGAGATAAGTTTACTTGAATCTGCACAATTCAAATAAGATAATATAGTGGACTAACTTATTGCTGGAGCTTGTAGCTATGGCTAACTTGCCTCTTTGATACCGTTATTGCGAGTAAGAAAATTAGCCTTGTGCATAATGTCAAGATCATCAAGCTCTGAAAGAGTAGGAATGAAATACAACATTCTGAAAAATGTAACCAAAAACAAGCTTTATTTTATAACTGAAAACATTAAACTGCAGGTTTTGGATTTTGGATATATTGGGATGTCAGTATCTGGTTTCTACATGTCCAGTTCTGTCATTGATTTTTCAAATATCCAAGACAATTTCAAGGTGTTTCCGGTGGAAATATTTATCATATGCATTGTGTAATGTTGGTGTTTTCTCCACAGAGTAAACTGCCTATTGAAAAAGAACTTTTAATTATATTTAATGTCTTCAATTTACATTCAAAAAATATTTTTGTTGTTGTTCCACATCTGGGCCCAGAGAAAAAAGCTAGCTTTGGCTTTTAGGTGATGACCTACCAAGAGGTGGGCTATTAAAAAGCAGAGTCAGGAAAAGGAAGGACCGTAAATGTTTTTACGGGATCCTATTAGACTCCTGCCCAGCATGGCGCTTTACTTT
The DNA here is from genome assembly GCF_018555375.3 of Anguilla rostrata. Taxonomy (NCBI): domain Eukaryota; kingdom Metazoa; phylum Chordata; class Actinopteri; order Anguilliformes; family Anguillidae; genus Anguilla; species Anguilla rostrata. Next base: position 39,584,292 of record NC_057936.1, on the reverse strand, counting down.
GTTCCAGCTTATCCATCTTTAGCGGCTCCCTGAGCTGAACACGTCAGGTTTTCTACAGCCTTATTAAATGAGGGCTTCTGTGCAATGGGGGAAGGGCGGATGTTTCAGGACTGTATTTCAACACAACCCTCCCTCCCCCCAAAAGAAAAAACGGGGTCCTCCATGGTTAACATCTCAACCCTAAAACATACAGGGATCTCAAGCCCCTTCTAGTTTAATAGTTCAGTCCTAAAAATGGGGTTCAGAAACTGGGTCAAGACCTCCTAGTGATTCCCGAGGGGTTTTAAGGGGGATTGTAAGATGTCTATGGAAACATACGCTATACTCCAGACCATACACAATCACATGTTTATGTAGATATATTGATAGAAAGTCTCTAAAAGGATTTTTTTCCTGTTTGACTATGTTGATCTTATTTTAGGCCATATCCCTCTGTGCGGTGGGTCACTGAAAACATATAAAGAATTTGGGAATCCCTGCCGTAAAACACTCTGGTTCCTTCATGTACAATACAGCATCACAACATCAAAGTATACAAGGGATCTCAGCCTTTTTTGTCAGACTCCTGCCTCACGTGTCTACCATACATACCACAGAGACATTCTCTTGTGTGTGTCCTGGTGAGAGAAAATGTATTTACCTTGCTAGCTAGCTTAAAACAGCATTTAATAACTAGTATTTTAATAACTAGTAAATGCAGTTTATCCAGTGTTCTTAATACGCCTGCCACCACCCTCATGGACATTTTTAAAGAAATCAAAAGATTTTCTTTTTTTTTGCGTGTGCAGGCACTAGTTTTTTCTTCGTCTCCCAAAGACTAGCCTGCAGATTATATCTGTTTGGGGAAATGAGCCCCTTTGTGTTGTTTTAGTGAACTATGTGAAAAAACCACCATGCTGCACCAGATGTTGCTAAATTCTAAAAATCCCTGACATTCCACTGTATACTTTAAAATTATGACTCTGTATCATTTTCATGTCTAAAGCTGCTTCCAGACCCAGATTGTAGGTTCCAGTGCATTCCAGAACACCTGTCTGAATTTGGTGTGTAATTATACCTGCAGCTCCTGAAAGCTTTGGGAAGTTTTACATGAAGACACAACAGATGTTAAAAAGATTAATAGATTTCAATACAAATTATCCCAAGTGAAAGAAATAAAAGGTTCATATAAGCAGGGAAGGGCAAAATATATCATACATTATCTCCAAATACCCTCCAATTAAATGTAACTTTAAACTAAAATCTAAATTATGGTGGAGTAGCTCGCTTTGTAGGTGACACACAATAAGATTAAAAACGTGACGGATAACATGAATTACATATTTTATGAACAAATGTAGATAAATATTTCAAACACATATATTTGAAATAATGCCTATCCACCAATGTACTTGTATTCTCTTGTGGGGTGAAATGACTTTTATTTCTATTGGAGAAAGCACACCATTTCTACTCAAATGCATCCATTCAACAGTTCATGTCTCACATTGCACATGTCATATAAACTTGGAACATGATTGAAGACTGGCTGTATTTCATTCTGAGAAACAGAAATCCACACCGGTAGTAATTGCATACCATTCATTTGAACATTTGTACCCCATAAGTTGTCCACTGTTACCTATACTCTAAGCAAATACAGATATATACATATATAAACAGAATAAAATAGACTTTATCAGAATTGATGTGACACTGAATATCCAGTAAATCCTTTGACCTGCAGCCCCAGTTTAGGCAGATGAAGAGGTTATAAAAGGCCCCTCTTTGTACTCAATGTTTTACCACTGTCAACATGGGTAAAAAAAAACTGCCAACAGGGAAACTGTAAATGGGAAAGAGAGGGGCGAACTGGTAGGCGCTGAGTGTCATAACTACTTTTCCAGGTGCTTGACACGTTTAAGAGTTTTCAAGGGAAGCAGCTGGAAAAATGATTAATGTCTATGCTTTTCAATAGTAAAAGTTTATTTTATACTTTACAAGTAGCACTGAAAGAACCGAGGCAAAATATGAAAAATAAACATGAATCAAATATTTCCAAAAATTCTCTGAACAGTCAGATATTAATAACGCTGTGGTTTTACTACTACCTTTTTTGCTTGCATTTATCACAGTGAACATAAATAATATATAATCTCTTCCTTATAAAGTGAAATGAAGTGTGCTTAAATGCTCCCAATTTTAATAAATAATAAATAAAGTGGCATTTTAACTGGCATAATCTTCATCAGACTGTATGTAATAACATCTTTCATTCCTAATTCTTTTGGATCCCCCTGTCTCCTTGCACCTGTATTGGTTATTGAATCAGTGTTCAGCAGACTGTAGACTGTAATACTTTCCCAGTAATGGCCAGTGGTTATCCTAAAAGTAGTGCCTGATGTTTAATTGTGACTCCTAAAAGAAAAGCAGATTAAACATCAATTCCTCACAATAAATTATCAGGGTTAAATGAACTTTTACAATACAGAGTACAAGAGTACATATGGTCCAACAGAGACCATACAGATAAATTAACACCAGACATTTTAATGTGCACCATGCTCTGTTTATGATATTGACATGATATTGATATCAGTACCACCAATGACTACTATTACTACTATTTAATACATGTGCCAGACAAATTTCTTCAGATTTAATTAAAGCTGAGGATGGGGGTTCACCTCAGGGGTCGCCAAGGTAAGTCTGGGTAAAGGTAATTGTACTTACACCGAGTGTTCTTTCCAGTTCATGAAGTATCTTTCAGATCTGCCTGTTGTTAATTAGCCATGGAAATTTGCAACGTTTCAAAGAGGAACCCCTGGTGCCTTTACCTTTTGAGATAAAGAATTAAAGATTAAATTAGCAACACATTAAAAAAAATTCATGAATTAGTCCAGATTAGCCACAACTGTAGACACCATACATTCTTAAAGGGCACATTGTTTCAGTTGACATGCCTGGACACAGCAGTCAAGGGGAAATAAATACAGTTCATCAAATTCCAGTTGGAAGAATTGCAGATGTTACCTGGGTAAATGCCTGTCTCAAAACTAAGTGTTTTTTTCTTTTTTCTTTTTTGTTTTTTTGTGCTGTAGGGTATGGCTTTTCCTTACAGAAGCCAGCTAGCATCTACCCTTTGCAGCCCTTTAAAGTGGGTACAGACAATACAGACAGCACTAAGGCAGCACATTTTCACACACCTTTGAGTAAAATGTGGCGAGGCTAAATTACAACCTGTTAATGTTTTAAGTATTGGGTTCTTGATATTTTTTTCTTTTTTTCCCGCTTTTGCCAAGCGTAGTCCTGCTCTCTCTCTTTCTCTCTCTTGCTTTCTCACTCCTTCTCTCTCCTTCATTCTCTTTTTCTGCCCTAATTACAGGACCCCATTGGTCAGCCAGCTGGGATGGCAGGAACCAATGGCAGTGTGGCCAGCAGCGTTCCCAAACCATGTGATGCACCTTTTGCTTTTAATTATCAAGGTGCCTCTTAAAGCCTTGCCGACCCTCGGCAGTAGCACAGACTGTCCCGCGGGGAGTTCAGAGGCAAGGTGTGCAAGGCTCCAGACGCTCCCCCCTCCCCAGCGCTCTAACCTCGAGGCCTGCGGGTTCCTTTAGGCGTACCCTTACCCTCCCACAGGTCCCAGGAAAGGAGAGGTTCACAAGTCCAAGCTGACACCACAGGTAAGTCTTCAACAAAACACCTCCCAGGCCCACATGGCTAACACAACAGCATTGGCAAGTGACGAGCTTGCAGCTGATATAAAATCCTGAGTGCTGTCAGTGAGTCTATGAAAAGAGGTACATCAGGACTGAGTATGTGTGACTTTAGAGAAAAAGCAGTCTGCTATGCCTAGCCGTTACTCCCTTAAGGTCATAGTAGAAACATATGTAATTTTTTCAAATGTGTCATACATTAGCTTTAAATTGTGGATATTAATACTTAATATTTTTTACTTAAGCTATACATTTTAAACAACTTTGCACAACGGCACAAAAGTACTACTATGTCTGTGACCTCCAACCACATATTCAGACTCAACAAACTTCAAATGTATAGATAGTGTACAAACAAATCACATATTCTTTTCAAAGAATGCAGCAGGTCATAGCATATTTTACCGAATGTAAATTGAATGTGTATGAGCATTTATTTTATGTTGCTACAGACTTATTATACAGAATATTGCCTGCCATTACTGTCAGCAGCAGTCAGCAATCTTACCTCTACTTTTTCTACAAGCTACAGTGACACAATAAGCAAATAACCAACTGAAATATCATCCAACTCTGTCTCGAGTGTGGTTCAAAAGGGGGAAATCAAAAGCAACTATAGCTGTGCACAACAATTGTGAGAGGGAATTATAAAGAAATATATTTCCTGATGAAATCGTGTGCAGAATGTTGTTGACTGAGTAATTCTGAGTAATTTCAACTTGAAATGCGATTTCAGAGGTTGTGTTTTAAGACACGTTTGTTCGTGAGTAATACAGAACATACGTTTTGCAGAAAAATTAACTACCTTTATTCTCTCTTAAGCTTTCACGGTCAAGAGATCACGGAATTATCCCAATGACTCTTAACAACGGACCACGTCCAAAATGAATGACCGAATGAACAATATGTTGAAGTGAATTGAAAATTAAGACTATTTGAATTGGAGTTTGTGTGGTTGGTAGGTGCTGAAAGGATAGCGCCGTATGCTTTCCATAGCTACAGATATGATAAAGCTGCCACAACAGCACAAAGTCCCGCTGGAAACAGTAACCGCTTTCAAACTTTATTTACACTGTCAGTAGGAATCAAAGAACATGGCCCGTGCTGGAGAACCATCTTTCTCTTTAATTTTCGCGGGAGTGCTGCTCGTAACGGCGTCATTACCTGGTGAGTAAAATCATCAGTTCCACGTTCTCCACCGCAGATAAAAAAGTAAAACTCGCGTATAGCCAATGATCCTTCATATATTTACTGACCTACTATCAATTTAACACGTTCATTCAATGTCCAGAACAGCAGAATGACATTTAACTTAGCGTAGATAACACAATTACATTTCGGATGCTGCGGTTTCCATTAGCCTATATGAGACATTTCGTTCATTGCAAAACACTACCCATTGACTGGGAACTCTTCCCTAACATTAGCAACTGCTCCTCAGATTACCCTGTTCCCAGCATGCCATGGTCATTACATCGGTCATAAAATAATACTGCAGATATTGGCTGGCAAGTAGTGGTTTTTTTTTTGCTTTTAGATGTTTTAAAAATGTATTTTAGCCTACAATGTAGGGCACTTTCTCTAAGTCTTGCTGGCACCAGAGGTGAAAAATCCACAAAACATTAGCAGCTGACTGTTCTGTTTCCTCCTTATGTAAAGGGAGCTTTTACTGGGATAAATATGGAAAATGTGGTGGTACATGCAGATGACTTGTTATTCCTTCTTTACAAAAATTTTTTATAAGGAGGTAATTGTGGCTGCCTCTGGGCAGATAGCCCAGTCTTTGTAGTTCTTATTGGTGTTGCTCCAGCGAGGCTCGCTGTAACATAAGACCCCCCCCCCCCCCACCCTCACCAAACACACACACACACACACACTTCAAGACTGCAGTGTTTGTAGGTTTAATCTTCACAACACCACCTGGGTTATCCTGGCATCTGCCTGCTGCTCGCCTCATTGTGCTGTAAGTGGGTAAGCATTTTTCCTTGCCTGAAACTGTACAGCATCTGGTTCTGATGACACTGTGTTTCCCTGCCTCTTTCTTTTTTTTAAATGCTCCCCCACAGACTTTCTTGGTGCCGGTCCAGTGGGACAGCGACAAAAAGGAGATGGTAAAACACAACATGCCTGCAGCTCCTCCTCCTCATTATTTCATTTTCCATCCCATCATAAACATTTGCTCTCATAAACACACAACCTTGCAAGGCCCAGCGAGCTCATTACTGGCCCTCTCAGCCTGGGGTCACACACTGCTGCTGTGAGTGTGCTGCGCTTGAGAGCTCTGCTCTTAGAACACACATTTTGTGCTTGATTCAGCTGACATTTGTCTCTAACACTTTGGCCTTTAACACTCAACATATGCCATTAGCTATAATTCAAAACTAATCACACTAAAGAGTTAATTTCTTGGCCAGTTCCTTTTGATGTTTGCTTAGCTCGCCACCCTGTGTTGGTGAAGGTTATAAATTACATTTCAATGTAACCAACACAGCCTCAATTAAGCCACAGGATAAACAATCATGTTTCTAGCAGAAGCAATCAATTTCAGTTGTCTATTTTACATATGACTGGCCAGCTGTCTGCGGTTGTGGGTTCACTGTCTGGCTGTAACAAAGACCTTAGGGACTGTCTCTGTATATATACAGCACACACTGAGTTGGATTTGGCATAATTTTAAGTGAGGTGTCTACATAAAGCAAATGTATGCCTTCAAGGGCATCAAATTAAAGATATTGTAAAAAAGGAAATAATAGCATAACAAATTATACCACATTCTTTGGCTACTGCTGAACAAAGTTGGTACAGGCCGGTGTTGCATATCTCACACACTGACATAAAGTATAATCTACACTGTAAAAGTTTATTCAACTCTCAACAGATATCATTTGGTCCCACTCTGGAATGTGGGACTAAATGGTATATGTTAAGAGTTGAATTAACACCGTTAGAGTTGAATTGACACTGGACATATTACTGTGAAGTGCAAATACACTTCACATTGCTGTACCATCTGATAAGTGTCATTTATAATGCTGATATGTATGGTTAATGGTGGTTACTTATTGACATGACTAATTCCTAGTTTGAGTTCATAAGTCAGACTCAAAAGGGGAAAATATCATTACAAATGGATTGCTTCAAAACATTTGTAAATGTGCTCTAAGAAATTAGGGTTGCCAAATTGAGAATTTCATTAGAAGGTGACAACGTGATCTTTTGAAATGGCAAAATACAACATAGTGTTTGTGCCTCACTGTAAACAGTTACTGTCCTCATTGACTAGCATGTATTCATTTTGTAACTGTCATCAGTTATGTATCTTCCATGATGTGTAATACAGTGATTACGTTTTATGAAGCATTCATACCTGGATGTACACTCCAGGGAGAGAAAATTCGTTTTCTCTCTGTCCTTGACACATGGTCTCTCTCTCTCTCTCTCTCTCTCTCTCTCTCTCTCTCTCTCTCTCTCTCTCTCTCTCTCTCTCTCTCTCTCTCTCTCTCTGGCTCTTCTCTGTACTCTGTACTAGCAGGAGAAACAATGCTTGTTCGTCACAAGAGGAACATCAGTTGGTACAAGCAGCACTCTGACTTCTGGAACTGGTACAAATACTTCACTGACACAGGCAACTCAAAGGGAGTGAGTACCTCATATTTACCTGCAGCCTCTGTGGGGCACTCCCCCAACACAGGGCCCTTTACCCTGCACAGTGACTACAGATTCACATACACATTATCTTCTGGGACCTGCAGTTATACAGTAACACAGGAATACACCTGCAAAGTGACTGCACACAAATTATAACCAGACAAGTGACCACACAAACTGATATTATTAACACTTTGACTGTTGGGTATATTACGTACTTTATACTTGCACACAAAGCCATGCCAAATGAGTGAATGAGATTAAATAAATATGAAACAATACAGCAGTGATACAACAAAGGCAAGGCTACCTAAGAATGGCCAGGGTACCGCAAACATCTCAATGGTTGTGAAAATTCTGGCTACACAGATATATAAATACAGAATTGAAAATAGAAAATCAGGCTATCATCTGCATGGACTCCAGTATGATGATTGGTTTGTGGGTGTTCTGAGGTTACCTTTTTCTGCAGGTAGAGGAGCTGGACCGCGTTTACCTTACGTACCTGCAGAACAAAAACCGGGCGGAGGGACGTCGCTCCTACAAACTGTACCTGCGCCACCTGGGGGACATCTACAAGTCATGCGCTGAGTCAGATGACCCCGACTGTGTGGCCTCCTACACCAGCAGGCCTAAGCCTACGCCAAAACCTGAGCCCCCCAAGCCGGCCCCCATAAAAATGTGTGACCCATACAGGGACCCCTATTGCCTATTCTCCATGATGTACCCCAAGGCCTCCATCAGGGCCCCTGCCCCGATCAAAGCCCCCGCCCCGGTCAAAGCCCCCGCCCCTATCCTTGCCCCCGTGGTGCCTGCCAGGTCTCCTGCATCGGGCTACTACTACTATGCCCCAATACCGAAGCCCTTCCTGTCAGCCCAGCAGAAGGCGGAGCTTCTGCGTATCTGCGATACCAAAGACGTGGAGTGCCTGCAGTACCACCTGCGTGCTGCCTATGGCTACACACCATCTGCTGGCCCCGCCCCATCCTATGCGCACCTGGGCTGTGACCCCAAGAAGGACCCGAACTGCACACCACAGCTGGTGCAAAAGGCCCCGTCTGGCATGTTCTACCGCTACCCAACCTGTGACCCAACGACTGACCCTTACTGCCTAATGAGAATGCACCAGGCTGCCCAGAATCAGCAGCCAGCAGCACCCCCTGCTGGTCTCAAGCGGCCCTGCAACCCACTCCTGGACAAAAACTGCAACCCGTTGACTGCGACGCGACTCGTCGACCTCAGCCAGTACATGCAGACGCAGGAGAAGGAGAAGCAGCAGGACCCTCAGGACGAGCCGGCGCCTGCCTACAGCGCTGCCTGCGACCCCCGTTACGACCCCTACTGCCAGTACCGCGCTGCCGCCGCTGCCATGATGAGACGGCCCCCGGCCCCAGCCCCGCCCCCGGCTGAGGAGCCGCTCGTCCACCCCCGCCTGGGAGTGAGAGGGAAGACGAAGGAGGGCTACGACTGCTACATGGGCTACGATGAGGAGTGCCTCCCGCTGCCCAGGCGGAGGGCCACAGAGAGCCGGCCGAGCGCCAGGGGGTTCGGGTTCGGCTTCGGGGTCCGTCCAGAGGAGCCCTACGAGCCGCACCTTAATACTGATGGCACCAGGAACGGGGTGATCGAACCTGACCCTGACTGCGACCCCGAGTACGACTCCAACTGCCGTCTGCGCCGCTACGAGGCCCCTGCCGAGCCCCAACCCGCCGCCCCCGCCGAAGAGGAGAGGCCCCAGGAGCAACAGATGACAGAGGAGCACGAAGATGAGCCAGACCACCATGAGGAGCTTCAACACCAGGAGGAGCCTTACCAGGAGGAGCCACACCACCAAGAGGATCCTTACGGCCAGGCACCTGGATATGAGCAGCACCACTACGAGCAGCAGCCTGAGGCCCCTTCCTACGACCAGCAGCATTATGAGCCCTACCAGAGTGGCCAGGAAGACCCGTACGCCAGCTACAGCCCCCAGGACCAGCCAGGCTCACAGCCTGATGGCCTGGGAGGATATGGCGACCAGTACCCCGGCTATGATGATGGCCAAGATCACCGCTCTTACACTGGAGAGTACCGGAAGAAGTAATGATTCACACGCCATCAAACAATAAGAAATCAGAGAACCACATAATAAATACAATACAGACACACACACATTTGTATGTACACATGCAAATACACACAAACACACACACACACACACACATACATTCATGCCACAGTCAATGCTGCACAAGACAAGCAAGGAAGCCTGGAGTCTGATAACTTTCTTGGGGGAGTTAGTCTGCTCATTGACATGAAAGTTAATGATAGCTGTTTGATATGTGTCTGTCAGGGAGATGGGACACCTCATGCAAGGAACATTCCGGAGATTTTCACAGATAACGGGGTAAAAACCACATGCACATTAGAAACCATGCCCTACCATGCCATAGAGTGTATTCTTGCAATGTAAAAATATGGGTAGTGTACTGGAACATGGTTTTAACTGGGGTCACTCTCTGCTTGGCAGTTGCTTTCCCCCAACTTTTTTTAGTTTTCCTCTTTTTCTGTCTTAATTCTGCAGCTCACCTGGAATATTTAACTGATAATTTACAGCTTGCTTAACTGTGCATTTCCATATTTCAAACCTTTTTTGTTTGTGTTGATTATGATGTACATGTAAGATTTGTCTTTTTTATTGTTTCAAATAAAAAGCTTTAAAAATGTGAGATATCTATTTTTGGTTTCTTCATCAGTAAGACTTGATGTTTAGAAATAAATAACAGAAACATAAATATTGAAAAGAAACCTGAAATCTTTTATTAGACCGCTTATAATAGATAGAATAAAAATACATTTTGATTAGTCCCATCAAAACTATGTTTCATGGGCAAAACTAAAGGCACATAAACCTTTTGAGAAAAGGTTAAAAAAGGCACAAAATGCAAAAGAAGCACAAAAAGGTGTCGTATGGCTTCCTTCTAAAACTTTGCCACTCAGGAAACTAAAATACAAGTATTCAGGAACAGTTATATCTTACACTTTAAACTTCACACAAACTTCATTGTGTTGTGATTTTAGACTAAAGCTAAAAGCCAAAATACAGATGGCTTTTAAATTCCAGCAAGGCATCGGTGACAAAACAGAAAATTGAGCTGAAAACACTGACGCACAGACATTCACTTCACTGAAAAAAATACTTGCGCATTTCTCTGGAGAGAAGATAAACTGCCCTCTGCTGGCCATGCACAGATGAGACTATGAAGCACAATAACAAAGATCTTCACTAAGAATGATATTTCTTTGTAAAAGAGTTACCCATTCCCTGGAAAAAATACCCGGGAGAACAGAAACTTAAAAATCCCAGACATGATTAAAGTTTGCGCACCACTGAGTGATTCCCTCCTTGGGAAGAAGCAACACAAAAAAATGTAAAAAATATAATGTGAAAGTGGCTCTGAAATCCAGAATGAACCGCTCCACTGTGGCACAGCAGTCAGCACTGCAGATGAGAGTTTGTGTGCAACATTGGGAATTAGGAGTTTGGCCTTGTAAAGCCTGTGCCTTTCCTTTTGGCACAGGAGAGGCGACTTCCAAATTCTGACTGACTGTGGGATACAGGAACATCACTCTGCACTGAGCTGACAAACGGAGACTCAGAAAGGTTTTATCAGACTGTGCAGCTGAATACCCTCTCCTTCTACCTTCAATCCTACTCCGTACCCACATGATTTATAACATGACACATACAGGAAATGATATTGATAAAAATTATGAAGATTATGATTATAACAATCATTAGCCAAGTTTAGATGGGATGAATGGCTTGTTCTCTTCAATAAATGAATGTCACCCGATGATATTGATGTCAGTGCTTATGAAAATGAGGTTGGTAGCAATGATGACTGTGCCAACAATTCTCACTTGACCATAGTATGTGTTGGCGCAGACTTCCCTTGATACTGAGGCATTAAATATAGATTCACTTTATTATTTATTATTAAACATATTTAGTTGAAATTGAAGTCATCATGGGAAGGTTACGAATGGGAGCCAACAACATTACTTCAATTTAATATTCTCCTATTAATGTTTATGTACAACTGTTTAATCAGTTCATCCAATCTCTCCTTTTCTTATAAGTAACCAAAAATCCAGATTTTGCGGTCCCGTTGGAGTTATGAGCTCACAATAGGAGGTAAGCTGATGCTAGACATTGGCTTATGATGGAGAGAATACAGAAAGGAGATTGAGGGGGGTATGGGGGAGTCCACCGAAAATCGCTCCAATAGAGCACATACTAATAGTGGACATTCTGCTAAAGCTGCATTCCTCTGTGTCAGCACAGCTGACATTCAACAAGCCAACTGCAGGCTCCTCTGGCTTGCTCTTAAGGAAGACTAATGCAGAATAATGGCTTCTTCTTCGATCGAGTCCTTCTGAACAGAAGCCCCTCAACCACAACACCAGCCACTGCCAGCCAAATTGTCGTAATTTGTTAGCAATGCCAAGCAGGCCTACTCAGCCAGACTTAGTCCTGTTAGCCATAAATCACATTACTTCTCACTTTCTCACATTTCTGGGAACCTGTCTGTAACTTAAACAGAATGGTTCTCTAAACCAAAGCAAAGTATAACGCCACTTTAAACACTGCATGTAATGTGTTCTTTAAGTGTCCACCTGTGGGACACTTCACACGTGAATCATTGCAGTAGGCCATGTTATTTTTTTCCTGTTTCAGCTTTGTTTTTTTCTCCCCGTGAGGTGCTTTGCTCACCAGGTTTGGTAAGCGTTGTACAAATACACTTTATTACATTTTTTCTGCAGTGTCTGTTCCCTGCCAGACGCCCGTGTTTCCTGTCACCACTGGTCTGCCTCCAGAGGACTGCGACAGAATGTAGTTATTGCTCTTGAAACAGTTAATCAATACTGTACTGTGGGGAATACTGTCATTTATTTTGTTTCCGAACTGCAGGAATTTGAAAAATTAATATCATTAAAAGGGGTACTTAGACCAATGTCAGTTTCACATCTTTTATTGGATATTTAAATTTATCAAGGTAAGGATATTAGTCATAAAATCAACATATAAGTACTGGTACATAAACTATATTTAATAAACGACTAGAAATATAGATATCTTAAAAAGTTAAGCTTTAACATTTAAAATATGACAAACTTTGCACACTCATGCCATGTTAAATCACCCACAGCAAATATTTTTTTTTAATTGAGTGTCATTTTGAATTAAGACAAAACATGTGTCTAGACAGACAGCATTGGCAAAACAGCCACTCAGTATCTTACTAAAACAGTAAGATACCTCCACTTAAGAACATGTACAATGACAGCCACTATCTTCCAATTCTAAAAGCATATGGTGGCAATTTGCTATAATCATAAAAAACAGAAGTGCCTTCACCCAATTAATATGAGAAATAGTCCCAGTCCTGGCTGACAACATTCCCACACCAGTGAGTAAAGATGCAACATCACAAAAGTTCTAGTGCAAGTTCCCTGTGGTAAGAACCAAAGTACGAATTCTAAATTGATATACCATAACCTTAATTATATGCCATAGCCTTAATACAACAGGAAGGGGTGCTATGGGGTGAGGATTCAGTCCACTTAGGAGCGGTGACTGAGATCCTCAGTGAGGCCAGGGTGGAGAGGTAGAGTGGGCGATCTACTGAAAGCACATTTAGTCTTAATGTAGTTGTGGTGCAAATCTGAGTCAAAGAGTTGTGTTTTGAGTACAAGGCATAGCAAGTATGATATCTCAATAAAAGCAACTTGTAATACAATAAGACCATTTTATGGTGAAGTTTCCCACTAACGTCGCATTCAAATTAAATCTACTGTGAAAGAGCATTGATTAGTTGTCACAGAACCAAAAATACACACCAGAAAGTACAAACAAGCATGGAAAAGCTTGAATCTTTCATTAATAATTTAATCATCTCCTCAAGATGTCTGACACTGAAACACCAAACAGAACCTGGCAGAAGGCTATCGAAGAACTTCCTAAGAAGAGAGAAAAGAGGACACTCTTAAATTTGGACATGGAAGACCTAAAAGCAGAAGCCAATCCACGAATGCTGCTTTCAATAAACCAAAACTTGACATCCTAGATTTAATGAGGAGAGATCTGCATGACCTGAAGGAAAGTCTGGAGTGTTTGGAGTATTGGTAAAATTAATTCTGAAAACAATATTGGATATACAGACTTGCAGCATGAAAGATAATTTGATCTTCACAGGGATTACCGAAAGTACACCTACCAACCCCAAACAGGCTGTCAGGGATTTCTTCAAAAGTGCCGGAAAAATACTGCAAGACACTGTGGAGGCCATTCGTTTTCACAGGATTTATAGGCTTGGCCCTGATAAAAGTGCAAACAAGGATCCAAGGCCAATTGTTGTGATATTTGAAAGATTCAAACTTAAATAACTTGTTAAAAGCAAAGGCTGAGAGCCAAAGGGAACGTTATTTGTAATTAATTATCAGTTCCTGAAAGAAAGCACTGAAAGACGCAAAAAACTATACCCCATCCTTGAGAAATATACGGGTCTCTCTAGCTGTCGACAAGCTCCATGTAAATGGTCAACCAGCATTACCCATACAATGATTTTATTCTCCCAAGTAAATTTGCACCCACCCAAAAATATTTTTTGTATGTAGTTGTTTATTTCTGTAAGCGAAACACTACACTTTCGCATTCATCATTTTCTCTTTCAGATGTCAAAGTGACATACAGCCGACAGTCATTTTGCTCCCCCCTCCCTCTTGTAGCTTGCACTCTGGCACAAATAGAGCTGGGCAGCCACAAATCAGTGCGTGAACGCGAACATAATTTGGAGGGCAGCCGTGTGCCAGTATACGCCGATCAGCCACAACATTAAAACCACCTGCCTAATGTTATGTAGGTCCCCCTTGTGCTGCCAAAACAGCTCTGACCGGTCTGCAGCTACGCAACCCCATACGCAGCAAGCTGCAATGCACTGTGTGTTCTGACACCTGTCTATCATAGCCAGCATTAACTTTTTCAGCAATTTGTGCTACAGTAGCTGTTCTGTGGGATCGGACCAAACGGGCTAGCCTTCGCTCCCCAGACACATCAATGAGCCTTTGGCGCCCATGACCCTGTCGCCGGTTCACCGGTTGTCCTTCCTTGGACACCCCACAAGACCTGCCGTTTTGGAGATGCTCTGACCCAGTCGTCTAGCCATCACAATTTGGCCCTCGTCAAAGTCGCTCAGACCCTTATGCGTGCCCATTTTTCCTGCTTCCAACACATCAACTTCAAGAACTGACTGTTCACTTGCTGCCTGATATATCCCACCCCTTGACAGGTGCCGTTGTAAGGAGATAATCAATGTTATTCACTTCACCTGTCAGTGGTTTTAATGTTGTGGCTGATTGGTGTATGTGCCAGATAAAATAATGTTTTAAGTTTTTCAAAGTTGGTAAAGTTTAGCCACTGTCTTCCTCAAAAGAAAGTGTCCTCTGCCCTAAGTAAGTTATCAAAAATGTACTAGCTAGGCTACAGGCTATAATTAGCTAACATTAGACCGCTAACCCAGCTTCCAAAAATGAGCTAACTATGGGCTGCCAGACAGAAGAATATCTAATAATGATTTCATAATGATGACAATTTACAATGTATCACATCACAGGCAAAAACCAGTGATCAAAATAATTGACTAAATACTTTGCAAAAGCATAAAATAATATGACAGTAATATCATTTTGTGCTGCCAACTCTTTTTCCACATTAAACCAAAGATGATAAGTTACGTAAAGATACTCCACAACCTAGTGAATAATCTTATTGTTAACATCTCATCTGTCATGGTTCTGTGTTCCCGTCTGTCCTTCCTTGTTGGGCCGCCAGATGGCGGTACTTCTGTTTTGTGTCCTGCTTCCCCTGTTTGATTGTATTATTGTTTTCAATTGTTCAATTATTGTTTTTTGGTTGTCTCGTTTTCCCTTCCCTCTCTGTGGCCTGATTGTTCATTGTGCCCTCCTGTGTCTCGTCAGTGTCGTGTCTATTTAAGTTCCCTTCTTCCTTGACTCAGGTGCTGGATCCTTGGTTGTTTGTTTGTGTATGCCTCTGATCATGTTCCTGCCCCATGTGTTCCTGCCCAGGTTCCTGTTTTGTTTAGTAAAGTCTTCATCCCATTTTGGAGTTTTTTTAGTTTTCCCCTCACTCTGCGTTTGGGTCCTAACCCTCCACGCACCCTGACATCGTTATTTTATCATCTTTGATTGGACCAGACGTCACATTTCTCCGCCACTGTTAATTTTATTTAAGGATATTATTATCATGACAACATTCGAAAAAGTACTTTACGAATATCATGGGTATCCATTACAATGGTTACTAGAATCGGAATACATGATTTG
Source organism: Anguilla rostrata (assembly GCF_018555375.3). Classification (NCBI taxonomy): domain Eukaryota; kingdom Metazoa; phylum Chordata; class Actinopteri; order Anguilliformes; family Anguillidae; genus Anguilla; species Anguilla rostrata. The sequence goes on along the minus strand of NC_057936.1, from coordinate 39,568,561 downwards.
TAACAAGTATTTGAAAGCCTGTAAATAAAATAGCAAATTGGGATGGCAGGTATGTCATCCTGCCAAGTTACAGCTTGGTGGGGTGGCATGCCCCATACCTATACAGCACCGAGAGTTGCACTTTTCAGGAATAACCACAATGAACCACAGACTCTCAGCCCTTAAAAACATTTATTTCTGTACCTTCTGGCCCCATTTCAACAGACATAATTCACAAACAACTTCACATGTCCACACAAAAAAGCCCTAAACATTTTTTTTTCCGTCTTTTTCCTGCCTGATTAAATCATCATAAATGATTCAGGCCCACAAAGAATACATCTCTCCATTGGATATTTAGGTATATCAGCCAATAAAAACATTGGATACACACAAAAAATATGCAAGTGCAAACATTTAAAATAACAAAACTTTGCAGCCCTGACGTCTAATTATCTCATAGCTCACTAGGTAGCACGTTTGCCTTTAGAACTTTTTGGATGAGTGACAGATCCAGGTTGAAATACCCACTCATACTCACATGAACCTCTAACTAATTACACTGGATTGCTGGCTAACTAAAAAACTTCCTGAACACTTTTTTAGATTAACACATACTGGTAAAAGGAGAACAAATTGCCAGTAAATCATAAATATGCCTTCGTGTAGTTATTTCAATATTTTCAAATAAAAAATCCTACATAGTATACCTTTATGAATCACCATCAATTTAACAACTTTGAGGGATAATGGGTATAATGCAGATAATAGCAAATTTAACAAAATGGTCAAACATTAACACTGTGGGGAAGAATCAAAACAGTGAAAATGATGATACAACCCAAAATAAATTCAACTATGAACATGCTGCCAGTAATAATAAAAAATGGTTTCGCACCCAACATTAACACTTGTCCAAGTTCATCTGGGGGAATAAAAAGGTGCACTGCTCATTCAGCAGGCTAAGCAGTCAAACCAATAAAACAGAGTTACATATCCCAAATTTCCCCCATTACTTTTCGGCAATGGGATCACTACAAAAAAGACAATGGTTTACTTCAACTTCAGAGACTGGACTCAAATTTAAAAAGGTTTGGATTCAATCAAAGGAACATACACAACAATAATGAATGTCCAAAACAACTACTAGGAACTCCAATTGAAACATCACTGAAAATATTAAAATCATCCCAAAAATACCTTCATTTAATTCATTCTGGTCTTTGAATCAACCAATATGGACAAATCCGAATTTTACAATCAACAATAAACTATTATATTGGTTTAGCTGGGGGGCTCATGGCATACACAATCCATAAAATCTAATTAAGATAATACTTTCTTGGACACCAAACATTCAATATCTCAGAACAAATTATTCAACTACGCTAAATTAAAGTGAATAATTAAAAAATTCTCATTGACCTCTCAAAATCTTCATTGACTAAAGGGGGGGGGGCAACAAGCTATGGTGTTTCTACAATATTCTCAACACAACAGTCCATATCTCATTTCACAACTGCGCCAAACAATGGCCTGAGGACCTAAACATTCTCCTAGATGGACTCAACTGGTCAAACATATGGAAAAATGCAAAACCATTCAGATCAACCAACAATAAACTACTCCAGTTTTGAATAATCAACCGGCTATAGTGCACACCAGAAAAAATTACAAACCGATGGCAGCTGTCCCAAATGTAAAACTCACAAAGGCTCACTACTACACATGTAATGGGAATACAGTCACATTCTAAAGCTATCGAAAACAACAGTGAAAGAGAAAACCAGTCGCCTGAAAATATCACTACCATTTTCCCCACAAACATACAGTATATAATCTGAGATTTTACCAACTGCAACATCTCACCAACCCAAAATAACATATTCTTATTCATATCAACCATAACAAAAGTAATTATAAAACACTGGAAGGACACAGACTCGCCATCATTTGACGAATGGGTAAATTGGGCCATTTTTACGATAAAACTGGAAATAAATCACATTTAGCTTGTAGGAGAAACTTACCAAATACCAAACTGCTGGTGGGCAATAGAGCAATATTTATCCTACCACTAAAAGTATAGCAACCCAACACACTAAATAAATAAATAAATAAATAAAACCTCACCATCCAAGACATCACAACAGATGAGTTGAAGATGAGTAAAATACACTTTTTTGTAATTATCACTAATATGCTTTTCTATGTCAGTTGAGGTGAGGGGGTTGGGAGGTGTTCTTTGTGGTGTGAGGCGGGGAGGAGAAGGCTGCAGGCTGCAACCTGGGGCAGGAGGGGGGTCATGCAGAAATTCAAGGCTCAGGGAATATATCATAATAAAGTCGACCTCCTACATGGGGGGTGGTGGGGGGAACAAAAAACCCAATCAAATGACCTCTTTTCATTCTCTTTAACAGCCATGCATATAAGATGTATTGCCAATTTCCACAGTCTAGACTGCAATGGAAGAGAATGGGTATATACTAAGCAGATATTTCTCACAAGTAGTTCTCTTGTGTGTCCAGAGTTGGTCTGTCACTTTTTTCAAAACCTGAGTTTGAACGAATATATTTAAAAAGAGAAACTAGAAATTTGTTCAAATTAACTATTTAACCACTGGTTTAATGGGAAATTAAAACAGGCCCATAATGAACACTCAGGCAATGTTTTCTTTTAATTCTGATGGAATTGAAATAAAACATTGCCTGAATATTTATTATTGGCCGGTTTTAATTTCCCATTAAACCAGTGGTTAAATAGCTTAATCATGCTATGCTATAACTAAAAAACAATGTCAGTATCTTGAAGTGTTATTAAACAAAATAAAACAAGGCAAAATCATACAATGCAGTGATCCTGTTCACAGCAGTAAAATGATGTAATGGTACTCGAATGAAAGAAAAACTACAATGTACAAGTCCATCATTAATTCACAACAATGGCATGGCTTAACTGAACTGAGTGAGACTGGATGAATTTTGGTTTCTTCGTGGTTGAAATATACTTATTTTGATCAATTATCTCCTGGTTCCAAATCAGTATAGGTTTGAGTTCCATTGCTTACTCATAGATATTGCTAAGCAATGAAGCAGTAGGTCTATTCCCATACAGCATGTTTATAACATCTACATTTAGAATGTAAATAGAACATAGGAATCAAAGGGTATAGAAGAGGTAAAACCTGGTTTCCACCTCACATGCTTAATAACTGGTCAACAAATGGTGTAAAGCATACAGAAAATCAAGATTAGTTTCTTTCCATTTGACATTACTACATAGACAAAATAAGTGTATTTAGAACATGGCAAAACCACAGCTCATACAATCCTGCATACATTTTTGGCAATAAACGAAAAAAAAGACCTTTCTAATTGGTTGCTGGTTTAAACATCCATGTACAGTATGTTATTCTGATCCAACAGCATTTTGTCCAGTAAATATTGCAGATATTAACAACTTATGCAGTTATTTTTGTTGTTACAATTGTACCACACCTCTGTTACAAATGTCCCACACATACTTCGCAGCTGTATCATTGGACCATGTTAAAATTTGTTCTAATTGTACAAGAATGGTTTGTGATTTTTTTCCTTTGCATGAGTATTATCATTTTATGTGGGCAAGACATGTTAGCCTGGCAAGCAAAAAGCAACTTAAAATAAGTTCATATTCTATTCTTGAGAGAGAGAAAAAAGATTTCACTACAACACTTAACACTTTTTTGCATTGCATTGAAGAAGATGCAGCTTTGAAGAGATGTGCTTGTCATGTCTGGCAGTGCGAGGAACACCAGAGCACATTGTTGCACTGCAGTTGCTGATACTCTGCTTGAGCATTGAGCTGCCAAAAGGCACCAATAGTAGCACAGGGCACTTTAGTTGTCCTGTAAACTATCATTAAATGCAACATTAGCCATGCAATGTCCCACATTATTTCTTTTCTGCTGTGTCCCTCTGGTCTCGTAAATGTGAATAAAACAGGACAGCGAAAGATATTAAGTGTTGAACAGGACTGTGATGGGGAAAAAGGATGACTTGCCACTTCACAGCACATGAGCTTGCAGGTGTCTGCAATAATGAAGTTTGTTGGCAAAGAGGAGGGTTTTAATCCTCCCCAAGGTAGCCCTTGTGTTCCTGTGCGGCTGAGATGAAGCTGCAGGTTTCTGAGAAGTCTCAAAAGCACATTGGCCATGCCATTACCCCCTATCATTTACACTGTAAGCCGTGAAGAAGACCTTTCTCAGCTTACCCATACTCAGAATTTGTCCCTCATTTTTGCTCTGAAGCTCTTGATGTCTGACAATGGTGAATTTCCCCACAGACCCTCCATAGAGCACAGGATTTCCCATGGTCTAGGACCCCACGCCAATCACACACAGTGATGTGAAAAAGCTTCCCGATTACCTCTATTATTATTTATCACACTGAATGTTTTCAGATCTTTAGAAAAAAATGCAATAATAGACAAAGGAAAACTGAGCAAACACAAAACACATTTTTTAAATTATTATTTTTTAGAATATTCTTTTATTTATTTAATAGAAAAGTTATCAAACACCCACATCACCCATGTGAAAATGTAATTGCCTCCTTAATTACCTAAGCAACCAATAAACCAAATTTCATTGATAATAACATTCAGATGATTTAAGACAGCCAGGATTGGTTGCAGCCAGCCCTGTTGAATCTGAACTGCACTCATATTGAATCTTACCATCAGAGTGAAGTCGCCATAAATTTTCGACAAGCATACTTATCAACTTATCATCAGAGAAAATTCCAAAAGAGATAAGAAAACACTTGTTGAAATATATCAGGGCTGCGTTTCCCAGAGTCTCCTTAGCGCTATGTGCGTCGTAAGGTATACCTTAAGGTCTTCCTTTAGGTCTCGAGCTGTTTCCCAGCGTCTCCTTAGCTAAGGTATACCTTAAGAAAGGTATACCTTTAAAAGGGTGGTCTGAGGCACTCGTAAACTGTCCCTTAGTGCTGCGCTCCGCAAATCCTGTCACAGTTTTATTATGCCAACATTTTGCTTTTCAAATCGACAGTTGTACTACAGTGCGCATCTAGTAGCACATCGGCATGCGAAAATGACATAGTTTAATATTAACTTTACGAAAAGTAATTATCCAATCAACGTTTCTGTGCATAGCACGTCATGAGAATGTTGTCGTTTTACCTGTCTATCCCCATCATGATGGTAATTAAGTATAGGGCCTATCCATGATACTAATCCAATTTGTGAAAAGAAAAAAAAGTTTTTTTTAAAAAATGTATACGTAGTGGAGCTAACTGAGGATATGGATTTTCTGACTGCATACCCTGTAGAAATTAGTCCGTTTTTGTGTGAGTCAATGATCACACTGACTTTGACAGGAACAAACCGCCGGTTTATTAAAAATATAAAACCAGTGTGAGCAAAGCCGACGTGGAGTGAGCCTACTTGCATGACCGAACTAGAGGGAACTAGAGCACGTTGATTGGCCTAGCCATAAACACACATACAGGTACGGTAGCTCATAATGAACAAACATAGCCAAATGATCTACATCCCCTTCCTTTAGCTCACACCTCCTATATAAAACAAAATAGCACTGGGTAAATATCAACCTTACCGAATATTTCTTTCTTACCATGTTGTTTTACGATTTTTGGTAAACAACCCAATAATGATATTCTTGGTTAAACTTAAGATTAACCAACAGCAAATCAAGGTGGATGAACATATCACTTTAACAGGTAGGCCTGTTAAACAGTGAGATTCATCATCTCCAAATGGAGAACACCTGGAACAGTGGTGAATCTTTCTGGCCAGCCTGCCAAAATCAAAGCGTGCAGTAACAACTCATCCAGTAAGTCACAAAAGATCCCAGAAAAACATCCAAAGAACTGCAGGCTTCACTTGCCTCAGCTGAGGTCTGTCTTCGTGACTCCATAATAAGAATAAGACTGGGCAAAATGGGATTTATGGATGAGTAACAAGGCGGAAACCACTGTTAACCAAGAGAAACATCAATGCTCGTCTCACATTTCCAAAAAAGCAATTGGATGATCCCCAAGCCTTTTTGGATACTGTTCCGTGGAAAAATGAGTCAAAGGTGTAACCTTCTGGACCCCATTATTATTAGTGTACAAGCCCATCATTAATATGTTTCACTCAAAATTCCAAATCTCTGAAAGCAATATTCCAGCCTTCTGCTGTTACTTCAACACCCACAATGCACTGCTCTACAACATAATTTGTTGGGTGTTCCCTGGGGAGGAGAGGGGTGGTGTGGGCATACATATTCAGATTGTTTTAACCATATGAACTGCGCTGTTTAGTAGGTTTTGTGCTATTCGGCATGGAGAATGCCACAACAGAGTAAAATAATTTTTCTGAGCTATTGAGAAGAGCAGAAAGAAGATGTGGCCAGGCTATGGAGTGAATAAAGCAGAGGAATATCATTGTTTGCCCTCAAAGAACATTGACAAAGTGCTAGTCTGAAAAGAAGATATAATAACTCAGCTCCTTTTAACTAAGATGCTTTTAACTAATGATATTATGATAGCTGCTTTTAACTAAGCTGCTAATTTATCGTAGCATTACCTAGCTAGCTAATGTTGTTTCTTTGTGATGTGATGTGATATTGCTAGCAATGCAGTTACATGCAACATCACATCCTGAAGAAACCAACATACAAATTACAATTTATAACACAGCCTATTATTGCTAATGAAAGTTATAGGTAGCCTACAATTTTTTTACTACAAATATAGATATGGCTTGATCCAGGATCCCTGAGTTTTCCGGCTTTCCCATCACATATAATGTCCTGAATCCAGTTTTCCTCATCATTAGCTGGGTCTTTTTGCATGTGAGGACATAAAACTTAAAATTATGGTTCTTGGCTTTATTATTTGTACAACCTAACACACAGCAACATTTGGTCATTTTTATAATCTTGGTAATCCACTGACTGCTAATAATAACCCTATGGAGCACAACGGATTGTTTTCCCCATCGTGGGGGTGTGAGCTATTCTTGTCCTGTCTCTATGCTTGTGTGATCATAGGTGGGGCAGCAGACACCATTTGTATTTCCGGCCCTTCTTTCTCGAAAAGGCAAAGGGGAAGGAATTGCAAAAACCATGGGGGCTCTTGGGCACTCCAGGCTTGACTCATGCTCAAAACTAGCCAGAAGATGTGTTTTCAGTCATCTACTAGTCGGAATATGCGGCAGTGGTGGTTCTGTTCTATAGGATGGACCTTAAAGTTTGAAACCAGATTTTTGAGTATATAATGGCAGAATAACGTGAAAAAAATGTTTTTAAATATTTTTTTGGTGCAGTTCTCCTTTAAAAAGGATGTCCAGTCATCTGTCTGTGAGCTGAAGGCGAAGTATAATTGTGTGATGAAGCCAGTGAAAATGTCATTTTTTCCATTGGAGAAGTCTTTTCCCCTTTGAGTTTTGCAAAGCTTTAGGGTTGTACTTCCTATAAACATGACTACAACAAAGACTGAATCATTTATTAATTCTCCTTCTGGAGAATTACTTGAAGATTTTACAGAAGATCAATTGTTAAAACTGACAGAACATTATCACATTGAGATTACCAGAAGTGAAAAAGAAGTGCTTAGACTTCGCTGTTACAGCTGCTGAACTTGACCTGAAGTTAAAGGATCTAGCTTAAGAGGTCTTTATTGTGAATTGGAATTGACAAGGTCAGAGCTAGGGTCTAAAGACGCAGGCAGAGAGAGGACTCTCCATTTGCTTGAATTTAAATAACTGAAAATTGAGAGTAGATGGTAACATCTGAACAACCTGTATCTCCAGTTGGAACTGAATTTGACGTGAGTAAAAATATCCGTATGGTTCCTCCATTTTCAGAGAAAGAAGTTGAGAAATACTTTCTCCATTTTGAGAGGGCGACCTCTTTGAAGTCGCCTAAAAATTTATGGACTTTGCTACTGCAATGTGTCCTAGGAACAGCCTATATGCGTGAAACACATTGGTTGGCTGGTACATTTAATTGCTTAATTTGATCCATCACGAAAAGAAAGAGCATTGCTTTAATTTAACATAATGTTATCAGAAATAGAGCATGCTCAAATTGCGTCACTAAAATAAAACATTGTTACCGTGTGCCCATTTTTATATCTTTAAAGTTTATTTTGGTACAATATGTTGTACGCTTACAGATTTGAGTCTTTGATAACAAGTGCCTGTTGTCACTGATATTACCAACTGTTGAAAACACTGTTGAAATACATTCCAAGGTGCCTAGGAGTTCCCTTCTCAGAAAACCACACAGAGGTTCTGGTCCTCACCCTCAATGATCAAATGATAAACCTGTACAGTGTCAAAGTAAAATGAAAGCAGAACTGGAAATGTCCTCCCTTTTTTCTTGGAATGTATTTCAGATTTTAAATCAGTCTGAATTTCCCCTCTGGTCCTTTGGAATACCCTGCTATCTTGTTTTTTGAGTGTTGGCACATCTTGGGATTACTTCCAGACAAACAAGCAGTATAGAATGTGATGGCTATTGAGCTCAGAAAGCGGAGCTGACCACAGTTTACAGTAAGGTTGGTCAGAGCTGCCTGCGCTTGGAGTGACCCATGCCACACACGTAAGGAACAAGGGATTAATGGGACAAATTTAACCCCCAAGGGCCACAATAACACTTTGCACAGAGGTAAGGTACACTGCTGGCCACTGGTTGTAGTCAATAAAAGATATTGTCCCTCCAGTCAGCATCAACTCAGTCCTGTAGCAATGCTTGGACTCCAAGATATAAAATGGCTGCTTACTCATAGGCTATTGCATCAGAGGGTGTGTGGCTGGCCTCCTTGGAACCCAAGTGTAACCCGGTAGAAAATGTAGGTTACTAATATTTTTTTGTTAAAAAGAGTGAGGTCAAGTTAAACCTCTCTTAGCCTATCAGAAGTGAAAAAATAGGAAAGTCCCGCCTTTAACTGATTTTGAGTGACACTTATTGCATGCGTGCACTGCACAGTGTTTTTTTTTTTTAATTAACATTTCTAATTTTACAATAAGAAAAGAAACAGAAAGAACAAACAGAAAAAGGGGGTTAAAGCCATCATGACAGATACTTATATACATATACATCCAACTACAAAAAAGGCATACACAATGGATTTTAAGGAGCACAGACTATACCTTAAATTAACAATAATTGAGACATTGATTTATATAACTTCTTGGATTTCTTGTTCATATTCTTTATATATTTAGGGGATCTAAAATAGTTAGAAAAATAATTCATGAAGTGAGTAAAAAATGGATTAATGTTCTTCCATTTGCGGATGTGAACATGGTATTTACCCAGAATAATTATTAAATTAATTAAATCAGATACGTCTTCCTGAAGGTTATCCATGTAAAAGAGAATATGAGTACATTCAAAAACAGTGATATTACGGATTATAAAAGATAGCCATGCATGTATATCTATCCAGAATTGTTTAGCCAAAGGACAAGAGAAAAACAGGTGTTCTATAGTTCCTACCTGAGAAGCACAAAACGTGCACAGTTCCATTTCAAATTTGAATCTTTTGTGTAAAAAGTCTGCAACAGGGTACATTCCTGTAATGATCTCATAATGAGTCTCTTTTACCTTTGGAAGAACAGTACAGGATAAATAAAAAGAAAATGATTTTTTCACTAACAGTGGGTCTCTATTCAAAGGATTAAAAGGAAGACCAACTCTTACATTAAAGTCTCCAAATATCCTACACTTGATGGAATTACAAATCAATTTATTATTGAATTTCTTATCAGAAGTTAGAACATCATCAATTTTGAGGGAAGGTAGTGAAGTCTTCACAACTGAAAAAATTATACTGTTTTGGATTAGATTAAATAATGCAGAAGGGACAGCCTGTTGTAGTCTGTAGTTCCGGTCACTTGTCTCCCCAGTACTGTCTCTGTGTCTGTGTTCCCTGAGCTGCTTCACTCCCCTGTACTTGCGTGATTTCACTATTCGGGTGGTTCCGGGTTTTCGTGGTTTCCCCCCTTCTTTCCAGTCTCGCTTTACTTTCTTCCTGCTGATTTCTAGTTTTACTAATTTCTACTAATCCCTACTAACTTATAGATTGTAAAGTACTAACCTCGCTAATATACTAACATGTGAATATTACTAATGGACTAACACACACTAGTTTTGGGTTTTTGATAGTTTAGATCACTATACTAATACATTAACCAGTCTCCCCTTTTCCATGCTGCGCTGTAGCTCCGCCCCTTTTCTTTCTAGCCTGCTCTAACGCTGAGTTCTGCAATTGCCTGCACCTGTCTCTTGCTCTAACTGCACCTCTCTCTCTCTGCACGTGTTTTACCTGCTAAACCCAGGCCGTCTGTTATCATTGTTGTCTATGTGATTCCAGTCCGCGTTTTGTCAGTCCCCTGTCATTTAATTAGTTATCCTAATGTTCTTCACCTGGATGTTGTTTGTTACTCTGCCCTCACTCACGTAACCCCTCCTTGATTGTTACCTTCCCCAGTGTATAAATGTCAGTCTTTTCCACCATGTCCCTGTCAGAACGTTGATCAAATTCATTGTGCCGATTATTTGTAAGCCTTTGTATTTTGAGATTCCTGCGACACCCCTTTGCCTGACTTCTCTTTTGCCTGCCCCTTTGTACCTTCGCTATTTCTGATCTCCTGGTTTTTGACTTTTTGCCTGTCTTTTTACTTTTCTTCTGGAAACTCGATTCTGTACCGCACTATCTCTGATCACCTGGCTTCGAACTTCGCACGGAATAAAGACAACGTTTTCTTGGATTTCCCTGGTCTGCGCGTGGGTCCCTACTCTGAACGTATCACAGCCTTACACATTTTGTTGTACTCTCTCTAAGCTATATTATTTAAGCTATATTTCATCATGAAATCATGATGGGATAAACATTGTCCATTAACATCCATAAGATCATAGATAAAGACAATATTTTTATCAAACCATTCAGGAATAAACAGTGATTTTCTATCAGAATCAGAATCAGAATCAGAATCGTATTTTATTGCCAAGTACGTTTACACATACGAGGAATTTGTTTTGGTCAACGCATCGAGGCAGCCATCTGCGGCGTCAACTTATTAGATGAGAAATGAGAGAACAGGAGGAAGGAGGAGGAAAAAAACAGTCCTTTCAATGAAATGAGAGGGCACTCGTTTCATTGAAATGAAGAAAAACCTCAGCACATAGCAACATCATGAAAACATTACAAACATTACAAACATTACAACAAAACTCGAAGACTTGCACATGTGGTAGGGGGTAGGGTGTCGGGGAGGGGAAGTGTCGCAGCACAGACTATTTGATGTAATGACCCTGTTATTCCACAGTGTGTTGTTATGGGGGGAACAGTGTGGGTAAATATCATCTTCCAAAAATGTAAGATTTGTTTATGGAGGTTTGACAATTTTATAGGAAGTTTAGATAGTTCAAAATCACATTTAATCAAAAACTCAATTCTGCCTTTACTAAAAATCTTGTTGGGAATATGATACCATAAAGACTCCGAATTTGACCAACATTCTTTCAACCATTTGATTCTAAAATACCCTATTAATGCTTCCAATTCTATTGACTTTAAACCTCCATTATCATAATCCCTTACTAATTGAGATTTACGAATATAGTGTGTTTTATTTCTCCAAATGAACTTAAAGACAACAGAATTTACAGACTTAACAATGTTTGGTGATACGAATAGGGAATTAAATGGGTATATCATTCTAGACAGACCTGATTTTGATAGAATAATTAGTACAGAAATTGATAGATCTCTCACAAGCCAATGATTCAGGGATTTCTTCATTGCATGGTCTGGTGGATATGTTCAAATGTTCTCTTCTGATCACATTTTTTGTTATAACAATACTAAAGTATTTTACCTCACACTTGACTGTTTGATATACTATTTTTTCAGTCATGAACAGGCAGTAGCTCACACCTTTTCAGATTCAAGGATAAACCAGAGGCTTTAGAAAAAACAGAGATTTTTTCAATGGCTTTTTTAAAATCATATTATCATCTTTTAAAAACAGAGCTGTGTCGTCAGTAAATTGACTTATAATGAACTATTTCTCTAAAATGAATACCGTGCACATCAGGAGAATTTTTAATTAAAATTGCCAACTGCAGCTAAAATGAATAATAATGGGGATATCGGCAACCTTGTCAAATTCCACGTATGATTTGAAATTGACGGGAAGATCCAGAATGGAGAGATACACGACTGCTAATGTCATTATAAAACATCTTAATGACATTGCAGAAATTACTCCCAAAACCAAATAATTTAATGCGCAGTGTTGCCAACTTAACGACTTTGTCGCTATATTTGGCGACTTTTCAGACCCCTATAGTGACTTTATTTCAAAAAAGAGCCTAGCGACAAATCTAGCGACATTCTAACTAAACATTAGGTACTTTCCTTAAAAAGAGTTGCCAACATTGCTCTGTGAGTCTGCAGTATTCCCTGTGCTCTCTGTGGCTTTCTAGCTCACATGACTGTTGCGGTCTGTGGGAGAATGAGAGTGTGTGGCTCTCTCCGAAAGCCAGGTTTGGTTGACTGACCAGCAGCAAGACTGAAACATCAATGAGCTGCGCATGCGCGTTTCAGTGTGCCCAACGACCAATCACTGATCCCCATTTGCCGGCCCCGGGCGGGAACTCCGTCTCCTTTTACTTGTACTTTCTTCATTTTAAACAAAAACAAAATTCTATTCTAAGTTTTAAACTTAAATTTCTGCCTTAGCTAGATGTATTTGCAAATAATAAAAAGCTAGTTCATTCTGTTGTCTGGGTCGTCTGCACTCAAGATCATAGCTCATTTCCACAGTCTGTACAGTAGCCTACACACATCTCACTTATACAAACAAATACACGTAGATACACATATAGACACAGGCCTTACATACAGTACATATATACACAGTATAAATACATACATACATACAGTACATATGTCGCAATCCAAACTATACTCTCAAAAATATAGGAAAGAACGGGAGTCAAACCCTGAATTCATGGGTTAGTTGAAGTCCTGCATGGGTAATGGTTCAAGGGCATACTGTCTTTACTGCAAGGCAGACTTCTAGGCCAAGTTGAGTGACATAAAAAAGCATGTCAACTCAAAAGCACATTGAAAAATCAAAACCGTATAACTCTGCAAAGCAATCTACATTGCCATTTTTTAACAAAAAAATGTATTCCTCCAAACAGGCAGAGGCGATCATGGCAATGGGCTATTGCTAAGCACTGTTCAATACTGACATGTGACCACATCAGCGAAGCATGCAAAGTTGCTTTTGCAGATTCCGCTGCAGCCACACATTTTTTTATGCACCGCACTAAGTGCACCGAAATGATTAATGGTGTTTTAGCACCATATTTTCTTAAGAGATTAGTGGCAGATGTTAGTGACTACAAATACAGTCTCCTTCTTGATGAATCCTCTGACATTGGTGTATCAAAGTACCTTGGTGTTGTGATTCTGTATTTTAGTGAGGAGAAAGGAAATGCGCTGACCACTTTTCTAGGCCTCATTGAGTTGGAGGGTGGGGGAGCATTGGTGGCTCAGTGGTAGAGCTCGCGCCTGCCATGCCGGCGGCCCAGGTTCGTATCCCAGCCAATGCCCCAAACTCAGCCACTGGGGATGGGCAAGCCAGTGCATTCCTAGTGCCGGTCCCAAGCCTGGATAAATGGGGAGGGTTGCGTCAGGAAGGGCATCCGGCGTAAAAACATATGCCAAATCAAATTTGTGGATCTGATCCGCTGTGGCGACCCCTAACAGGGAGAGCCGGAAGAAGAAGAAAATTGAGTTGGAGGGTGGGGAGATCAATGCAAGATCAATAGCCAGAGCGGTTCTGGCTTTTCTTGAGAGGTGTGCCCTCAAGAAGAAGAACCTGCTTGTCATTGGCACAGACAATGCGTCTGTAATGACAGGGGTGCACAACAGGGTGCACAAAATTCTGAAGGAGGAGAGTACCTTAAAACATCTAGTCTTCATCTGCTGTGTGTGTCACTCACTGCAGCTAGCAGGAAGCTCTGCCTCCAAAAACACAATTCCACATAGTGTCGAGTAGCTTGTGAGAGAAACCTATAACTGGTTCTCTATCTCACCAAAGTGCAGAGAGGCGTACAAGGCTGTGTATGAGACAATAAACTGTGAGCAGAAGCCTTTACTGATCACAAAGGTATGTGCCACACGTTGGCTGTCTATAGAGCCTGCTGTGTCCAGAATCCTGGACCAATGGGAGGAGCTAAAATTGCACTTCAGCCTGACCATGTCAAGTGAGCACTGCTACATGGCAGATGTTCTACATTCCATGTCCAATGACCCCCAGAACATCCTGTACCTCACTTTTTTAAAATCCATACTTAGTGAGGTACAGTCTGCTGTCAAGGTTTTTGAGGGGGATCAGAGTACCTCTCAAGCTGCTTGATTGCTTAATCAATCTCACAAGGTCAGTCTGCAGCAGGGTGATAAACCCCATGGCTAAAATTGATGTGCTCAAAGAGCCTATTGATGGACACATCAGCCCCAAGCCATACCTTGGCTACTTCTTTGAAGCCAAGGCAGCAGAGCTGAGCCTCTCCCCTGAGGAGGAGAACAATGTGCGGAGAAGATGTGTGAGCTACACCATCTCCTTAGCAAATGAGTTGAAGGCAAGGCTCCCAGATAACATGGGACGTCGTTGTTTTCCTGTCTGTGTTCCTGTGGCCGCAGATGCCACTTCTGTTTGTGTCCGCTATTGTATTATGTTCAATTATCCATATTGTTGCTGGTCTGCTTCCTCCTCTCTGTGGACTGATGTTCATGTGCCTCCTGTGCTCGTCTGTGTCTGCTTTTAAGTTCCCGCTCCTGACTCAGGTGGATCCTTGCGTGTTTAATTGTTGGTTTGCTTGTGTTTGTTTCTGACGATGTACCTATCGTTACTCGCTGCCTGTTCTGCCGCTGTGTTGAGTCCTCTGTTTTCTAGATTTGGAGTTGTGTTTTTGCCATCGTGGCCTTTCTGTTCCTGCTGTTGCTTTTTGTAGTAAAGTCTGTTAACTTCTTTGAGTTTGTCTTCCTCTCGCGTTGGGTTACCTACGTTACGTGACGGAGACATGCAACAGTCTCTGTTCATGGGGAAGCTGAGCACAACAGAGCTTGGTAAACATGTCAGAAATTGCTGGCCTTTTGGGATACAGCCCTGCCACAATGGACAAAGTTATTCAGCAGTGGAGGACTATCCATCTCCTGAAATGGGAGGAAACGACAAACACCACGGCGTTCTGGAATGAGGTAAAGCGGCACAGGGATGCAGCTGGCTTAAACTCATTTTAAGAATTGGCTACTGCTGCAGTCTCTGTCCTTTCTCTTCCACACTCAAATGCTGAAGTAGAGAGACTATTCAGTCAAATGAGCGTGGTGAAAACAAAACTACTGAACCGTATGTCCCTACAGACCCTCAGCTCCATTCTTTATATTAGGTATGGTCTAAAGCTGGCTGGGGATGTATGCTATGAGCATAAGCTGCCAGACAAGGTACTGCATCTTTTTGGATCTTCAGCTGGCTATTCATTGAAGTCAAATCCCTCAGGCTGTAGCTCTACCTCTGCACCCGAAAACATCATCCCACATGAGGGGAGCACTGAGGTTATGGATCTTGTGGAAGATGAATTCTGTCTCAGCACCTTCATGAGCTGATTCCTCAGTGAAATTTGACTATCTTGTAAATATGTGAATAGTTAATTTGACTCTATTTTGAAAATATGTACATAGTTCATTTGACAATATATGTGTAAATATGTAGTTTGACTCTACTTTGAAAATATGTTTAATTAATTTGGCTATCTTGTAAATATGTATATAGTTAATTTGACCAAGTTAGACTATTTAGTAAATATGAACATAGTTAGTTTGTATGGCTTTCATTGGAATCTTTTAAGAAAATCTCCCTCCATTGTGTAACATACATTTTTTTATATGCAAATGATTACGTGGTGATGTCATACATATGCAAATTAAAATATTACGTCATCTAGCGACTTTTATCGTGCATACAGACTGTCCTCAGCAACTCGTAAAGTCGGAAATTTATCAGGTGACCAAGTCATATTTATGAGGTGTTTGCGTTCGGGTGGTCATGGCAACTGGTAAATTTATCACAATATAATACGTATGTCCGCTGGGGATGTAAAGGAGGTGGACCAATGAGATCACCCACTGTTGGTCACATGATACATTCTGATGAATCCTTATCGTATGATTGCTGTCCAAAAACAATGTGGAATCCCCAGATACCTTGTGCAATGGCTGGTTGATTGCCTTTGTTTTAAAAACATCCCAAAATAAGTCATCAACAAAAACTGGGGGAATACCAAAACAAATAATATTTAGAACAAGGCAGCAGCCTAACATTCATTATAGTCTAGTTTACAGCTATAAGTAGTTAAGATGACAAGATTTAGCAATTATTTCTTGTTGCTTACTTACTGATAGGGCATAATCACTATCATACCATTAACAGAAGGTACTTGGTACATGTAGGCTAACTGTTAACAATAATTTACACGCATTATGATCGAGGAATGAAAATTATACAGATATATTTAAGATTAACCTGGTACATTGTTTCTGTGTTTGCCAGTTGTCCACCATGTGTTGAAAGCAAAGGGTGGTCAGTCAAACGTCACAACTCATAAACTTGGGTATCATGGAACTTGCCCGAGTTTACCACTGGTATTTACCACTTGGTTGGCCGTTCGAGTGCAACTTCCTGGTGGTAAACTCAGAAATTTCCGACTTTACGAGTTGGCGAGGACCAACCGAATGCACCCTTAGAAGAGGCCTTAGCTACTTTCCATAGAAAATAGTTGGCAACACTGGCACTGCGTGATCAGCAGAGCAGCGAGACCGAACAAAGAAAGAACATTCCGTTAGTAGATTGTGTTAAAATAAGTTCATAATTTGATCAGAACATGATATAAATGGCTAAAACTTATCAAATTCATTGTAGGAAGGTTTATGCCCACGGTTGAGCTACTGGGAGTCCGCCTGGAGTCCCGTTTTCACATTCTTTTATTCTTGGTGAGTGAGTTTGCTTTTGGCTTGCTAGCATTTTCACTCTTTAATGTGGAAGAGGCTAGCTCCAGTTAGTGGTGCCAAGTTAAATTCATGCTCAGTTCATGAGATAGGTAAATGTAGTTGTTGATTTGAGCTGCCACGGTGTAAATACTGGTACTTGTATTCAGCAGAACGTGTGTTATGTTTACCATTCGATCATTCCGTCGAATTAACAGAGCCATTGTTCATGGTTTTGTAATCTAAGCTATGCTAAGCGTACACCATGTTGAAAATAGCCAGTACCACATTTATTTGGTTAAAACCTAAACATGTTGCATGCTGGAGACTAAATTCTGTGTTAATATAAAATTCAAAGCACTTAATATAGCTGAATAAGCTAATTGAGTTTAAGCACTTATTCCAGCTACATAAGCCATAGTGTTATTCAGTTTTATTTCATGTGTTAGAATGAACTGTAAATTCATTTTACAGTCAAATATCATATTGTACAGTTAAAAGGGATGTTATTTTGAGTTGATACTTAAAATCATTGAACTAGAGTATAACAGAAAGGGCCTATACTATTATTACCCCTAGTTTTACGATATATACAACAGAAGACTGTAAGTCCTGTTTTGTTACACAGGTCAGGTCTTTTGGAGACCCCCAATTTTTGGGAGACCCTGGTCTTTTGAGGAGACCTTGGTCTTTGTGATCCTGTGATTGTGATGACCCGATCTTCTGAGGAAGGAAAGGAGTCCAGTGTTAAAGAAATCAGTCTATGGCTGATCCGTGATTAGTGATGGCGAGCCACTCGGCTTGATCTTCATTGACAACTTCACGCAGAGGACAGAAACATCATCTGCTGGAACGACTGAACTTCTCATTGTCACCATGGTGTGGTAGGACTGTATCCACACACATAGATATTGACACTTACATTCGTTGTGAACCCAAGACAACGACATTCAAACAAACACATACACTGAAAAAAGGCTGTTTATTATTTTCTTTTCTTTTAAAGGAGTTTATTGATGTGCGCTCAGTACATTTGTAAATGTGTATGAACCTTGTTTTCTAATTTCACTAAAGCAAACCATTTTCTATACAGTTTACACCTTGTGTCGTCTCCATTCATTTATGGTACATTGTCTACTCCCATTGCTCCTTCCCGAACATAGCTGTATGGTGTACATACCCAGAAGTGGGTTACACAATGCTCACAAATAATTATCCCAAATGAAGGTGAGAAAACATACCTAGATAATGAAAATAATAACATAATATTGCTATATTTTACCATAATGCCCAACAAACAACCAAGCTGAGAGCCTCTCATAGAATAAAGTGATTAATATGTAAATAGAATACATTCAATAATGTGTTTGCTCAGCAGACACACCAGTTCTGAGTGATGCAGGCCAAATTTGACATACCTCCCCCTCAAAGAGATTGCTTTGCTCAAGTTATGTCTTACTTCAAAATAACAAATGAAGTACAGGCTTCTCTACTCTGCATGATTGTGCATATGCTTATCTGTGGCATCGTTTTGTATAATTCCTATATGTTAGCATCAGCGGCTGATTTCAGTTTGGGGCTGGACATAACCAAGGAGACTGAATATAACCAATGCTTTGTTTCCATGGTAATAGTATGCATAACATTGGTAAGCCTCAACAGTAGATTTTAATTGTTAAAACAGTTATTAACCACCTTGGCTGTTTATGCTCTAAATCAAAAGGAGACAATGTATTATTTCAGGAGGCTACTGGACTCAAACACAAAGTATGTGCAGCAATAAAGATGCTGTTTCAAGAGCAAAAAGAGCTGGAAGCCTTATATTCAGCCTAGAGTCAAGTCCTTTAGTAAAAGGCCAACGGTGGCCTTGTGGTTAGCGTATCTGCCTGGAATGTTTTGACCATTAATTCCAATTATACCAAAACGTGAAAAATGTGCTGTTAGCTCTCAGCACCTTAAACAGCTGGCTATATCCCTACAAAGCAATGACTGAATTATGTTTATATATTTACCTTTGTGCCTTTCAGTAATCTCAAAACCCTTTACAGTGGCAGGGGGATGTCACCCACCACACTCAACCACCACATATATGCAGTGAACAACCGGGCGATGTGTGGCAGCCATTCTTATTAGGGATTTATTTAGCCAGGAATGCAGGGAGATAATTAAATGGCCAGATTGTTAATTGGGCCATAACACCAGGGAGCCCCTGCTTTTTTTCAATTAAGACCATGGAATCTTTAATGACCACAGCGATTCATGACCTTGCTTTTGATGTCTCATCCAAAAGATGGTTTCCCACTCAGGGAGGGGAGGGGAGTGGAGTGGTAGCACCCCTGCTGTTTTGTTTCACTAATATTACATCACATTCCGACAGGCCTCCTGCTTGGACTCAGATATGTATTTGAGGGAGAAGATTGAAGAGGACACAGGCAAGGTCAGGGTTCTGAGTGTTCCACTTCACTTTTGTGTCCATCAGGAGAGGACTGTGGTGGTCTAAAAAATGTCTGGATCTCTCATAAAATCACCAAGGATTCTTGGCCCTGCATCCCTGCCTTCAAGCAGAGTTTTGTTTCGGAGAGTTTTTTTTTCCGAAATCATTCTTCATGCAGGTATTCCAAGGAACAGAACACCATACACCCACAGGTGAATACAATAAAAGAATGCTGATCTCGTTAGAAGCTTGACTTTCCTGGGAACCTATTTCATTGGAATCCAGTACAGTATTTTAATGCCACAGTCAACGCTGGTAATTTTTTTGTTAGACTACAGATTGAGTTGTTTTAGAATCTTTTTGGAATGTGTGAATTTGTATCTAATTCTGCTTCACTCCTAGGAGGGGTGGGTTAGATATTCAGTAGTATGTCCACAGATATTAGAATAAGCTAAAGATGGGATATAACGCTTCTTGAATCCCATAATGGATGAAGCTACTGTATGCTGTGGATAATATTGTGTCATTTACATCAGTGAGCAGCTGATAGCTGGTGATGCCTCTACTAAGTCTGTGGCTCTTGAAAGCTTACCCTTTCACCATAATTATAAACGGTCCTGGGCAGATTGAGAACTTACAGCATGTGCATGAATGTGTACAGGCTATCAGGCTGTCATCAGGGTAATGGTTCTGGACATAGATAGTCAAGAAGGGTGCTAATCTGAGTCATGGGTGCAACATTGTCACTTCACTGGCTACTGGTAGCTGCCAGAATCAGGTTCAGAGTCCTGACTCTCGCCTACACTGCAGCCAACAGCACGGCCCCCGCCTACATACAGGACATGATTCAATTCTATACGCCTGCTGACCTCTCCGCTCTGTGGCAGCAGGGTGCCTTGCACCCCCTGCCATCCGGGTAAATGGTTATCACTCGTCCCTACCACAGAGCTTCTCCACCCTAGCTCCCCATGGTCCCTGTTCCTCTACGAACCACTCCCTCATTGCCCATCTTCCGCCATGGTCTGAAGACACATGTCTTCAGACTATACCTGGACTAACTAACTATCTATCACCACTCTGCAGATCATTCCTATCACTTAAATTCCCCTCTTTCATGCTACATATGTACCTCCTGAGCCACTCATTTCACATGTACTATACCTCCATCCATCACTTATTGTGCCTTGTATCATTGTCTTGATGTCGTAGCTTTTAATGCCTCCTAGTTTGACTTAGCATAGGTTAGGTCAGAGTAGTGTTCACTGTGTTAACTGGACTTAATGTGTTCATGGCTATGAATAACTGTACAAAATTAGTATTGTACATTATCGGACCTGTGTTTGGTAGGTGTTCCAATGACCTTTAGTATGCACTTATTGTACGTTGCTTTGGATAAAAGCGTCTGCCAAATAAATGTAATGTAATGTAACATTGCTTCCATCTTTCTTCAAGCAGAGCATCACTTTAACCAAATCACTTCAGTAAATATCATGCTCTTCGGGAGATGTCTGCACTATGGTGGATGCCATGTAACTCCCCTAGCAAGAGGCAAAAGAGGGATTGTCCTTGATTTTCTAGGGTGCTGCTCAGCAGGAGGTTTTCCTCTAATTTTCTCTCCATTGCCATTATTTTCTTTTTGTTTTTAATTAAGGTTTTCCTTCCGATATTTATCTATTTATATTTATACCAGCTGTGGATATTTCCTACTGAAAGGAAATTAAGTTTTTACTTATTTGGGTGACCCTATTAATTCACTGTGCTCTGACTGGAATGCATGTGTTACCTGCTGCCACTGTAAAATATATTAGCTGTTAAAATTAACACGAGGAGCAGACTAACTGGAGAAAACTCATGAATTAAAAAAAAAAAAAGTCACACACTCTACGTGCTCCCATAATTTATTCAGGGTGTAGCTACAAATAAACATTTTGGCACACAGTGCCTTCGACAGACAGTTGGAAACGTTACAGAAATGAGGTAAACCAGACAATTTATAGGAATCTGAAATAAGTGGAATAAACAAAAGGTGTGCATACATGTGTATTCACACACACTTTTGCTTCAGAGGGAGGCTTTTTGGATACCATATTTGATGACACCGGCTCCTTATGGACAAAATGTTTCTGGGAGCTTTGTATATTTATAATTGTGGTTTCCATGCATGTATTGAATTAATTTGGTTATAGTTATGTGTTGCAATTGAATGAGGTATATATTATAAGATATGAATACATATGCACACACCTGTTGTTTATTTAACTAATTTCAGATATTAATTTCAGAATTTCAGTTTAGTAATTATCTGGGTTACCTCATTTCCGTAACCCTAACGAAGGCACTGTGTGCCGAAACATTGTTTTTCAACTGCACTGTGAGTAAATTATAGGAGCATGTACAGTAGAGTGCATATTGAACTGCTGCCACTTTATCAATGTGACTGGGAGACCATGCAGGTTGTGGAAGTGCATGTGGCCATTTGGGTAGCACGGTAGAATAATGGTTAGAGACCTAGGGCAGGTTTGAGTCCCTGTAGGAACGATTCTCCACTGTAACCTAGAGCAAAGTACTTAACCTGAACTGCCTCAGTATATATCAAATATAAAAGGAAACCATGTTTAAAAATGCAAAAAGCTGTTTGTCTCACTCTGGATAAGTGATAAATGCTAAATGCCTGTAATGTAATGTCTATAGCAATTCAAACCTGCTGCTGGAATTCTAACTAGTGCGTTTGCAAATGCAAGGTATGGTTTTGCATTAGACCTATTTCTGTTTTACCAAAGATGGCTGATTTCTCACAATCCCAGATTCACACTTTGAGATTGAAATTTTTACTTTGGTGTGGCCTGTGTATTGGATGGCCACAAGCATCAAGCAATATAAATTAGAGCATGATCATATTAGCTGAGTAGAGCTAGTTTACAAGATCTAGCCTGCATATACAGGTAATGAGCAAATTAGAAACACCCTTAGCGGAAAAGCTAGCTCATTAGCCAGTTAGCAATTTAAATTTCCTGCAAAGTTTCTCTTTCATTTATGGCATTTGTTTTATCTTGTCATTGTTTTTGTTCATGTCACAGTTAAATACAAAAAAAAAAAACTTCTATTATGCCATTCACTATGTGCTTTTATGCTGTCCCTTTGTTACAAAGGAGCATGGAGCTGAGTCACCTGCCTTTTATGGTTTCATGGCTATTGTGTGAAAGACAGCAAACAAAAAGTAATGCACATCTCTTTGGGTATAAGAAACTGCAGTGAAAATAGAGACTGCACTGTGACCTTTATTTTGCTTCAATTCAAACACATGATCCTACAACAAAGGAAGATTTTGGATCTTGAATTGAACCTTTTCATTCGGTGCAGCTCAGATTTTCATCAAAATGAATTGATTTTTCTTTCTTCCAGCTCCTTGTGGACCAGCGTATCCCTGTAGATGTTCATTACCCATAATCTCACTTTCACCTCCTGTGATACCTTGGCTCAGTTTAATGTCATTCCTCCCTTCTGTAAAGCTGAAGTCAAGAGCTCAAAACTCAATAAAAAAGGTTTTCATCATTTGCAATGTTCTACTGATGGGGCAAGGTGTCCATGTGCATGTAGAAGACCAATTCAACCAACTGTCTGTCACTCTATCCTTTCCACAACCCTCTCTACCCTCCTCCCATGCTCATGTCTAACCTAATTAACAGAAATTTATCCTGTGGAACAGAGGAGGTGGAGAGCCCATATAGTAGGGCTGGCTCAAGTCAAAAGTACAAGACAAACAGAGCTCAAGGGCAGCTCAAGAGAGCAGCTGCTAGTGTAAACAAGATAGAAGGATTTCTTGAATTTATCACGGAGAGGAAATATGAATATAAAATTTAATATAATGCTTGATCAACCAGGGGTGCGGAAGCATACACATTGGGACCAATGTGTGCACTTCCTCACCCCCGGTCGATCAGGCAGAGCCGGATTTAGTCTTCCAGTCCATTTAATAATTGCTTTATTGAAATTTTCTGTAAATATTCACCTGTGAACGCTCTTCATTTAAAGGAGCTTAGCTTTGGGGTACTGAGGTTGTGTGAGAGGGTTTAGCTTTTTATTATTATATACTTCACATTACACTGCCCAATAAAACCCATACATCTTAATTTTTGTGTTTAACTGAGTAGAGACAAAAACGTTGACTGTGGAAATTTGGATATTATCTTGATTTTCTGCATGGAATTAAACATAGGAAAGCTGCATAAATAATTAATCCCACCAGCCTCTTAGTGCACTTGTCTTGTGTTTGTCTTGTATGGTTGCATTAGAAGTCAACACAAGGTTTAACATTGGAGGATCTTTACATTCTCTCAGGCTCATTCCTGCTGCTTAGTTTTTTGTGCCTGTGATCTGAAGATCATTAAAATAACAGGCCTGATCTAGTCGAGTCTTTCAGATGGTCTGGTAGTATATCCACCATGGTCATGGTTGCTGCCTCGTTACCAGACCTTGACAGCGAAAAAAGAAAGGATCAGAGGCAAAATACCTTCTAAATAATGGTGCGCGTACTGCAATGTGGCATTGATGGATTGCTCGCCTGTCGCAATGACTTAAAACTGCTGTTGTGTGATCAAAGGAGTGTGCATACCTGTCCAGGCATTTATTCAGATGTGACGAGACTGACATAGCCTATATTCTTTTCCTAGCAAAGCGTTACTGTATGCAAGAGCTATGCAGCTTAGGTAAACAGAGGCAAGTGAGAGAGACAAATAAAGAGACACAAGGTGAAAAGATCTGCATGGCCCTATGAATACAAGGGACTGTTAATGGTAAAAAATATCCTAAGGGATAAATGCAAGTGTTTGTTTTTTCCCTAAACAAACATAGGACCAGATTTACGTACATAACATTTGCAATGCAAATTGTGTGCTGGTGAAGAAATGTTGTCTGCCTGAAATGAACGAATTTATGAAGGCTACTGCTAATTACGCAATCAGCAAATGATACTGCCTACTGTTCGCATTTTGCGTATGAAGCATAGCTTAAAAGAGCCAGAAAAAAAATCCTGTTTAGTGCATTGAATACACACTAACATGTTCAGTGTTAATTCAACTCTTGCAGAGTTGGACATGAGTCCACTCTGGCCATAAGAGTTGAATTAACACTGAACATTGTGCTGTGTATCTTCATTGGATGTGGGGAAATATCTTCTGGTGCCATGTAAGAGCGTATCCAGCGCGACGGACAGTGTAGATCAAAATGTGTACTGTGTGGCGGAAATTGTCAATTGAAATTAACCAGATGTGAGAGTATAACGATGCAAGGCTTGACTATTGGCAGGATGGAATGGGAATGTTGTCCGGGAGGTTCTAGGTCATCTGTCATTTCTCAGAGAAGGGTCATTATGTTTACGGCTGTGTGTTTGTCACAGAAGTCACGGGTGTCACTCAGACCAGGGTCAAATACGTAGTTAAAGTATTTTAATTACATTTAAATATTTTTTTAAAGAAATTATTTGAAATACAGCATTTACATATACCGAGTATTTAAATTACAAAATGTATTTGAAAATACATTTAAGGAGCTTTTGCATGTATTTTCAAATATGTTAAAAAATAAAATAAAATAAAAATAAAATTAAAAATACAAAATTTTCAAATACAAAGTGTTTTATTTAATGGAATTATTCGAAAATACAACATGAGGCCAATAATGCAACATGCACAATTGGACCAAGCTGTTGAAAGTCCCCATCTGACTTAGTCCAAAAAACAGAATATTAGCTAGGTCTATCAGCAACCATATGCCTTAGCCATGTTCAAAAGTTCTCAAGAATAATACTATTTTCCAAAAAAAGACAAAACTGATATATAAATTTTACTGCTACCACTGAGTGAATGCTAAGGCGGTGATCATGATTCACAACTTTAGGTTACGCCTGGCTATAAAACTCAATTCCAAAAGTAAAATTAGACATGTTATACATAGTTAAAAATCCTACTGTCACCTATTGAATAAATTAATTGTCAATCAAGCCATATAGTACTAAAAAGGGCGACAACACCGTAAACGTGTGGTATTACGTACAGCTATATTGGAAGGTACCCAGGCATCACAAATGAGCGTATATTTCACAAATGGATTGTCCAAGACAATATATGACGACTCAGTGTAAAACCAATGCTAAAGTTGTATATTTATTCGATGTTTAGTCCCAGATATTGACAGTAGAATGACATAATATAATTTTACTATAATTCCTCTTGTTCATTTCAGTATCAGTGAACAGCGTTCTTCACAGCTGTACTGGCATACATTCTGCTATTATTGGCTTTATCTTGTTGCTATGATGGAATACAAGTTTTAAGTGGTGAAACAATGTTTTTTTGAATGCCCAGATAGACACTAGTGTGTCCTGCGTGGGGGGTGTAGTTGCAGATGAGACTGCAGGGAGGGGGTGCTTGGTAAATGGACGACCAGTGGGACAATGGTGGCGCTTAGATACTCTGTCTTCGGCATAGCTGCCCTGAATCGCCTACTAATAAAGCTAGAACACAGAGTTTGCGTTTTCAACTCATAATTTGGTTGCAGGAGCACAGAATGTCTGAGTTGAGAAATGTCAGAACGTCGGCATCATGGCCGCTAGGTGATGGCACCAACAAGTTAACGAGGGGTGGTGACGGGTTTGAGTACCGATTTGGCTTCTACCTGTGGTTTTTGTTGCAGATCTCAAAAACTTGTCTGGGACAAGGAAATTAGTGCAAAATGTTGTAGTGTGAGCCCAGCATTACCAATCTGTAACATTATACTCTTACACGAAAGTATACCACCTTCCACTCCAATCAGAGATGGAGCACTCCATAGCCAAACAATATAGTCCTTCCTTGGTGCAACGCCTAGCACCTGGCTATCTTGATCTCATAAACAAATTCAGCTTTAGTGACTGTAGGAAGGTAATATCTTCCCTTTTTGGCAAATGTGTGACTTGCAGATTGCCAGCTGCTTTCATGCGTGCTTTTGAACTTTCAGAGGCAGACCAGGCTTGCCCTCCAAAGTAAAGCAATATTAGCAAAGGAGATTAAAGTGCTCAAAGAGCTGAACGTCAGTCTCTTCCGTGAGGTCCAGACTACTAATAAGAGCGCCATGCACTATTTAGAAGATTTGCTTTCAGCTGATTAAAATTTGTGCTTCTACAAAGAAGAGTTGTTTAAGCTGAAAAGTGAACATCTCATACTGCCACCATCAAACAATTCTTCAGAATTTTTTTCCTAGGCACCCTGGTTGAAAACCCTTTTCCACCATCACATGAAGATGGGGAACTAATTGTTTTAAGATGGGGTCTAACTGTGGCTCTTACCAAGGGCCAATATTGTCCATATTATTCATATTTGTGTGATTAATTCACCAGAAGTTCATCTGCCTGGTCTCTTCAATACAGGGAGGAAGGAGCAATGCTTTTACCTAGGCCACAAACTGTAGACGGACAAATATCATAGTCCTGCTGCTTCCTGTTCTCTCTAGGACACTGTAGAAGCGTGGCCCACATCATCTCAACCCCCCTGACACAAGAGAGGAAGTGAGTGGTTGTGTAGAAACTCTCATGACTCTGATGGCCATTCATCCTGGTCTGATCTTTAAGCAGAAAGATCTTCAGGTTCTTGTTCTTCCCTGCAACAGGAGAATGAATTCTGTGCCTTTACTTATCTGTCCTAAGGGGGGCCTAGAAAGTCTACATTCACTTACGTCACTCAGGCTTTCCATTTACATTTCCCATCCCCTGCAAAGGTTTTGAACATCTTTCAGCTTTAGACTGTCAGCCAGAGAGAGGCCCAAAAGTCTGATGAGAAACACAAAGCTGTCTCACCTTCTCCTCATAGGCAGACTACTAACATTTCTGTACCTCAATGACCCAGATGAATAGACATACATTCATTGGTTTTCTGTTTGGTGCAACCATCCATCCTTTGCCTCTCTGTCAAATTTTGTCTATTCTGGACCCTGTATTTAACTGTATTATTACATGTCCTCTTGCTCTGTCAAGTTTAGTTACCACTGATATGCCCAGAATGTTCACAGCTAGTATGAATATGTTTAGTATGTTCACAGCTAATATGAACTGCCCAGATGTTACAGAATGAACTCTTCACTGAACTTGTGCAACATGCACACCAGGAAGAGCTTGCAGACAAGATGAACAGAGGCGACAAGATTAGTGGTGGTCCAAGATCTACCACGAATAGAGCACTGAGAGCAACTCCTGTTAGTCCCATGAGGCAAGCTGCCTGTGCCTTCTTCTTTCCTGCACCGGCCTTTGCCCTGGAAACCAGAACGCATTCCAATTATGAAACCAATTATAAAACCAACTCAAAGGACTCAAGTAAGGCTGTAAGTCTGGGCATATAGAATGATTTGGCAACAGTAATGTTGTGTAATGTTTATGACATAACTGTGCTAATGGTTAATGTGTTGAATGGTTATTATAAACACTCATTTTCTTTTGGCTGGCTCGAAGCCATCCACCGCCCTGTGTCAGTTTTAATATACATCACACATAGAAAAGATCTTGTATGTGATGTTAAATACTAACTGGTCATAATAATGCATTTTGATTTCTACAAAAACGCCATATTTCATCACTTACTCCAGCTAGTTTCAAACTTCCCTCCATCGTAATTTCTTTGTTCTTCTTGAATATGCGTCCAGGGAGCACACTCACCACATTGTGCAGACCCCACATGCAGGAGAAGATAAACCTTATCACATGCTTGCACTCACGCACACTCAACTTTAACACGCACACACGCACATGCACTTAGTAACCTTAGCAGCTTTACAGAGTGTTTACACCTGAGTGTTAAAGACCTGAATAATATTTTCCATAAAGTTTCCATCAAAGTGAATTTATTCTCATTCATTTATTTTTATTTATGTGTTATTTATCAAAGGGAGAGCTCCATTGAGATTGTCATCTATTTTTCAAGAGGAACTTGGCCAAGAAATTAGAAATGATTTACAATAAAATAAACTATGATGAAGAATGTATAGAAACTGAACCCAAAAGCATGAGGAAAATGTAAAGAGCAGAAATTTCCCAAACCAGACAACCCACAGTTATGGGATTTTGAAATACAATGAAAAGCTTCAAAAACAGAAATAAATAAATAAACAATTAAGAAATATCACAATAATATAGAATAAATTAAACTAATGCAATTGTTATGAATGAAAAAAAGGAGAATTTACCTTACAAAACTAAATTTAGGTATTTGTGGTTTCCTTTCAGTCAGCAGCCATTTAAAGTGTAGAGAGTAAGGTATGTGGACTCCTTATGCAGTCAGTGACTTAATCTCGTGTGGTGAGAAGCACGGAAAACCAGCATTGTGGCTGTGGCTCTCCATGACTGGGCCCTGCTTCACGAAACAGGATCGCTGAGTTAGCTGGACTACTGCACTGAGCAAAACCATGCTTTGTGAAAAACCTCCCTGGAGTGTGACACATCTGCTCTAGGCCAATTAAGGAAATATACAAGCTAAAGTTGAACCAAAATACAATTCTGGACAACTTAGGGTCTTGTTACTGGATGCAATTTCCACGCAGCATTTCTTGCTTGCAATGTGTTGCCTCTGATGTCATTTCAAGCAATAACACCATTACATGAGGCCATTCGCAAGCACCACTCAGGATAAAGTGTATGTAATCTCATTCGATATTGCACTTATACATTCTAATGGTGTTTATTGTAGTATACTTATAAGGGAATTTTCAGTTGATGCTATACCGGTATATTGTTTGCTACGTTTTTGTCCTTGATGTCACCAGCAGTCTTTTCAACAATCAAACACAAAGCTTTATGTGCATACCCAATTTTGGATCTCCTTTAAAATGAGGACAAAACCCCAACCCCAGGTGTATAAGTGTGCATGCAGCCTGTATCCCTACTCTGACTGGCTATTGCATGAAATCGGTTGCATGAGGTTGAGCTGCTCAGAACCAGTTGAAACCATTGACAATGGATGACGAGACGCCGCTATTTTTAATGGGAGAGATTGGAGTCATACGAAACGATCAGCCTCTCGTGCAACGGATACTGGGAATGCACAAGATTGCACAGGCGTCTTGTGCATTCCCAGTATCTCTTTGTAGTAGCTGCTGTAGTAGCTGCGCTGTAGAATTAGTTAGATTACAGCATCGAGGTTAGAACACAAAAGCATTATGATCCACATATCATTCTAGACCTTTTGATCCATGAAATTATTGTGCCCATTAGACAGCCAAATTTAATGCCAGGAAACTCAAGAAAGCTGTTGGCTCTGAGATACTAAATAACACTCTTCAGCGGATGAAATTTATGGGTAAGTGTGCTATTTTACTGACACAAATATTTCATCAGTGTTTATTCTAAACCAATCAGATTTATTGTTATTGAATTATGGAAAGATAAGGGCAGGTGTGGTAAGGGGGGTGTGGTTTGTGCATTGGCTGCAGAGAGAGAGTGGGCGGGGCGGCTCTCGGACTCTATGCCACAGCTGTTAGGGATTGCTAATCAGCACCGCTCTTTAAATGTAATTGTTTAACGATGTGCTGATTACCTTGACAGTGAGCCTGGGTGCTTAAAAGGCGTTCTCGGAGACAGATGGGGGCTGGTGACAGAGGACATGCTGCACAGAGGAAGTGCGGCATAAGGAAAACGCTTGCTAAATATATTGTCGAAAAAGCCGGGTGCGGCTAAAAATAAAAAGACGTGCACCATACGAACTCGTCTCCCTCTCTCTTTATATCCCGAGCGGTGGCACTCACCTTGCCACAGCAGGTTTTAAAAAAAAGGAGAAATTAAGAGATTAAGATATGCTTTGTTGATATGTTGAAAGCAAGCGGCCAAAACCAGACTTCGTTTTTGAAGCTCATTTCCTGGTGTTGTAGTTCCTGGTTGCTCACTAGCGCCACTACGGATGGCTCCAGTATAGGTGTTTTCATATCCGGTTTCCATGTAAGTCTACGGTACAAATGCGATCAAAATACAAAGTCAATAATTTTTTCTCAAAAGAACAAATAGTCATAATAGGTGTATTTTATTGGTCTTATGACTGTCCATGGGTCGATTTCATGATTTATTGCGTCATTTGGGCACAGTGCCAATATTTGTTCTGGACCAATGAGGTACAGCTTGCGTCACTTCCGGATTACTGCGGAGGACTCAGCTACAGTAGGGGCTACAGTCTATGGTCACTGGCGCTTCTTGGCCTTGCCATTACGGTCCGCCTGCGCTAAGTCTGAAAATGCAGGCATCCCATTTCGTGGTGATTTCATTATGGCGTGTGCTATTTACAGCTGCTCTAGACGACTATAAAATAATCCTCCTCTTAAGTTTTTCGGTATCCGAGTCATTTTTACTATTTCCTTTAGCCTACTTAACCAAATAATTACTTGGCAGAAAGCGTAATCAGCTTGCTATATTTGGTAGTCCAGTAGTAGCCTGTGCTAAAACAGTTCGCAACTTCGGCTACCAAGCCATTTGACTAGCTAGCTAACCTTAACCGGCAAACATTCAATCTGTCAAACGTGTTTGGCGGCTTGTCAGTCGTGTACATTCCGTAAATGTCTACCTGGGCCATGCTTCACGCATGTGACAAAGCTACTATAATCCCGATTTTGGGATAAACACTTTTTCAGTTTCACGAAGCGAATTAAGAGTTTCAAGGTTCATTTGCTGAATATACAACATACGATGAAATGACACACACACAGAATTTAACGAAATTAACCATCTTAGCATTTAGAAAGGAACATGAACAAAGAGACCGACAAGCTAGGCATTTAAGACAGTGGTTCTCAGAATCGGTTCTGGGGGCTCCTTGCGTATATTGGCTTTTCTCCATTGGTTTTGATGATTTACAAGAAAAAAATAATAGCCTAATAATAATTAGAAATTCAACGTAGGCTACATTATTTTTGTCTTCATGCACCAGGTGGAAAACTTGCCGTACAAAGTGCGTTGTCATATTTACACGCCTGCAGATCAGTTATTAAAATACTTGGTAGATTTGTTAATCACCGCTGAGTGTTAATTTTTGTTCGGTAGAAAGTGATTTGCGAACGATCGGTCAGCTAGCGTCACCCAGCAAGTGAACACCACAAACGGCGATGGAGTAGCTAGTAGTAGCAGGCTCATTATCTGACTGGCGAAAACCTACGACGATAACTTGCTCGGTTAACAGCAGATCTACCAGACAGTTATACGAAAATTTGCCTAGTCAAATCACCAGTAGCCTACACATCTCCGATTGATTGACCATCAGTGTAGTCAATGTTCTTCCCCTGTGGTTCATATTGCTAACGCGTGAGCTAACCACGGACAGCCTACCTAGCTCACTGGCAAGCTGATATGCTAGCTAAGCATATTCGTTTTGCTGAGAAACATAAATTGAAGATAACTGAACATAGCCTAATTGTATTTTTAATGTCATACATAACGTGATTACATGACACAGTACAGTCACGGATGGAAATTAAACTCCGTAAACATCTGATAATATATTTTAAAACATAACGGCAGACAGTCAGCTAGCCTCGTTCAGGTTGAGGGGCTTTTCCGCACCGGACTGTCAATCAAATTGTAAAAATCACAAGACCGCTTAACTCTATGGTTTTGGCTCAAAATCGAGAAAATGGCCGCGCCCGCCATTGAGCTTCAAAACGTGTTTTAGAGACCCACGGAGAGTCAATGGGTGACGTCACAGTAGCTGTGTCCATATTTTTTACAGTCTCTGGTTGAAAGCCTGCTAAATGCTTTTTCAGGCCTAGGAGATGAACTGTGAAGCCTGTCATTCTCCACAGATGCTGATGGCTATGAGATTTCATACAGTGAATCTTATCTGTGAACCATGAAGAAGAGTGCAGGGAGGTCACTCGATGTGTTTTTGCTGGGGGAACTGTGTATCTCTAATAATGCAAGCAACCCTAGAGTCATTTTCCACAACTATCAATACCCTATTGAATCCAACATGCACTGACTTTATTAACAGTTATGCCTCCTCCAAAAATTCTGAAGATTTTACATCTGTGCTGGTATAGGGAGTGCCAGGGGAGGTCCCACACTGGACCTCCTAAATGATCCACCCACAGCATGTTTAATTACCTAGATGGAAATGATAAATGAGACGACACTTTGGGATATCATCTCCAAAATGAAATCCTCCACATGCTCTATAGACTCCATTCTGACCAAATTATTTAAAGATGCATGTGATTGTCTATCTTCAGACACTCAAGACAAATTAACTCATCATTAGTGATGGGTATATTCCCAAGCGTTTTTAAGACCGGTTTGGTAAAGCCACAACTCAAGAAATCTAATCTGGATACCTGTGATCACAACAATTAAAGACCTATATCCAACCTGCCATTTTTAAGCAAAATATTTGAAAAAGTAATTTTTAAACAAACCATATTCAATCTTAGCGAATAAAATACGCTTGAATAATTCCATTCAGGATTCTGCACTAATCATAGTGCTGAAACAGCCTAAGTAAGGGCAGTGAATGATTTTTGTTGATAGTAACAATTTTTCTGTTCATATCCTGCTTGATTGAAATCTGTACTCAGAAACCTGGGGATTACTTTAGATGCCAACCCTGATTTTAAATCACGCATGGACAAGGTGAACAAGACTGCATTTTTTCGCCTATGAAACATGACCAAAGTAAGACCTTTCTTAACACAGCAAGAAAAAATTGGTACAGGCTTTTAATTCTAGCTGTTTCTAGCTGTTTGGACTACTGAGGGGAGGGGGTGACGCACAGGACGGGAACAGACGGAAGAGAACAGACAAGAAACAGGACCGGACTCAGGAACAGAACAGACTGAAACAGGAACAGACTCGGGGCTGGAACCAGACAGGACAGGAACGGGATCCAGACAGGACAGGAGCACAGGAATGGGATCCGGACAGGACTGGACTGGGGACTGGAGCAGACAGGAACCGGGCGGAACACGGACGGGACCGGGCACAGGAACTGGGCAGAACAGGGATGGGACTGGGCACAGGAACAGGACCCGGAGGGGAACTGGGCACCGGAACAGAACCCGGAGGGGAGCTGGGTGCAGGAACAGAACCCGGAGGGTAGCTGGGCGCAGGAACAGAACCCAGAGGGGAATCGGGCACAGGAACAGAACCCGGAGGGGAGCCGGGCGCAGGAACAGAACCCGGAGGGGAGCTGGGCGCAGGAACAGAACCCGGAGGGGAGCTGGGCGCAGGAACAGAACCTGGAGGGGAATCGGGCACAGGAACTAGGGCGGAACTGGACTGGACAGGAACGGAACTGGACTGGATTAGGCAGGAACGAGACTGGACTGGACTAGACAGGAACGGGACTGGACAGGACTGGACAGGAACGGACTGGACTAAACAAGACAGGAACGGACTGGGCTAGACAAGACAGGAACAGGCTGATATAAATAGGACAGGAACGGACTGGACTAAACTCATAAGAAACATAAGAAACTGAACTAAGACACAACACGAAACGGATTCAGACACAACATGAAACGGATTCAGACACAACACGAAACGGATTCAGACACAACACAAAATGGACTCAGACACAACACGACACAGGACTGGACTTAAGACAGACACAAAGCAGACTCAAGACACTACACGGAACTAGACTCAGACACTACACTGGACTGGACTCAGACACTACACTGGACTGGACTCCCAGACGACACTGGACTGGACTCACAGACGACACTGGAGTGGACTCACAGACGACACTGGAGTGGACTCCCAGACAACACTGGACTGGACTGATACAGACACTGAAACGGACTGAAACAGACACTGAAACGGACTGACACAGACAGGGAACGGGCCAAGACACAGGCAGGGAACAGACTGACACAGGCAGGGAATGGACTGACACAAACCCAGGAACAAGACAGGGACACCTAACCAAAGGACAGACAGAGACAAGCAGGTGCTGAGACACACAGCAAGACTGACAGACAACCCAAAGGACAGACAGACAGCAAAGGAGAGGGGCGAACTCAAAGACTGACATATGAACTGACAGACGGGCAAACAAGACAACAGACAAGCAAACTGACATACAGGCAGACAGGTAGACAGGCGGGTAAACAGACTGGCCGACAAACACGCGGGCAGACCGGCAGACAAACAGACAATGGGGCAGGTGGACAGAGGGACGCACGATTAGGGGCAGGAACTGGCCCCATTCCCAAAGGGAAAGACCCTGCAGGGTGTGGCTGCGGAAATGCACCAGGGCTGCTGGACGGCCAGGGTCTCTGGGCCCTGGGCCGGGGAAGCTCCTGGGTGCGGGGCAGCGATGACTTGGGAACACTAGGGGGCTTGGGAACTCTGGGCAGAGCAGGCAGCCCTGCGGGACAACGGGCAGAGCAGGCGGACCCTGCGGGACAACGAGCAGAGCAGGCGGCCCCTGCGGGACAACGGGCAGAGCAGGCGGACCCTGCGGGTCAACAGGCTGGGCAGGCGACTCCAGCGGGACAACGGGCTCCAGCGCACTGGGCAAAGAGTATTTTTCGGCCAGAGGGGGCATATCTGTGGCCCCCCGGAGATACTCCTCCCAGTGAAAAACCGTAATAATAAGGGCTTTAAAGTCAGATGACTCGGCAAGCCCTGAATTGATCAGCCTGCCATGGACGGAGTCCTTCATGCTGTCCCGAAACAGCTGGCACATGACGGACTGGGGCAGGTCAGTCTGTGCGGCCACAGCGCTAAATTCGGTCACGTAATCCAACAGAACACAAAAAACCAAAAAAACCAAAAAACCCTGGGGAGAAAGAAAAGGAAAGAAAAGGAAAGAGAAAAAAAATCTCTGCTGGGTCCAGTACTGGCTGATTCCTTCTGTCAGGATTACAGGGACCAGGACCCAAACTCAGACTGGGAGAACTAAAAAAAAACTCCAAAACAATAAATTAAACAAAGACTTTACTTCCATGAAAACACACAGGGAACAATCAAAAGGCCAGGCAGGGCAATTCTCAAAAACACAAAAGAAGGGAACAAAATCACAATCTGAGGAGCACTTAATCTCAAAAAACAGGAACTCAAAAAACTTGAAGACTAGGGAACTCAAAGCACAGGCAGACAACAAACAGGGCAGAAACAAGCAGGAAGATACACTAGCAGAACACAAGGCAGGGCAGAACTCACAGGCAGAAACGCATGAGCAGATACACACAGGCAGAAACACACAAGCAGACACACAAGGAACCAGCACCCGAGTCAGGGAATCAGAGAACTTAAATAGAGAGGGAAACTAATAAGATGAACTCAAAGAACAATCAAACCAAAGAGGGAGGGGATAACAAGACACTAACAGAAACAATGATTGAATAATTGGAAACAATAATACAATTAACACAGGGGTAACTAAAGAGGGAGAAAACTGAAATACAAACTGAAGTGCCGCCATCTGGCGGCCCAGAAAAGGAGAAACAGAAAAGGCAGAATCCTGACAACTTGAGATTATGGGTAGACACACCAAACTCGTGGATTTTAAAATCAGGGCCCTGATTCAATTATGTCACTCAAACAATCTAGGATAATTTGATGTGTATCTTATCAAATTATCTTGTTGAATAACTTTGAGATTACTCCGTTTCATAAATGTGAATTACAATTTGATGAGTAAATCTAGGATTGAAATTATCTAAACTAACTGTGCACCCGGTCTGCTATAAAGGGGAGATGAATCGCACTCCTTCTATTGACTCAAAGGAAGATGACGCTGCCCTTTGATGTAATGATGACATAACATGCTGAAATTGATGAAAGCAATATTTTTCCCAATCAAATAAAGCCAGAGCGGCTAAAATGAGGGAGGAAGCCTGCAGATAATTGCAGATAAATTAAATGCATAAGAAGAACACTTACTCACTTGCATTTCATGACTTCCCAGTGCATGTGACTGCAGGTGCAGAATGAGGACAGCAGGACAATGTCAAATATAAAGAACTGCAAAAAAGAGGCTACCTGTTTGCAATATATTTTTCTTTTATACTAGGTAATGTACAAGTTAGTAAAACTAACCTCACAGGACATGTAGAAATGCTTTGAAAACATTTATTTATTAGTTTTTAAAATATTACAATTATGAAACCCTCTTGCAAATGAAATCAAGTTTACCTGAAACTGCATAGAAACCTTCCTTTATGGTGTTCTCCCTTGCACGGCCAGGAAATCTGATGAACACACTGATATGCCTTTTGAATGCAAGGTACACTTTCTTGATAGTTTTCTGAACATTTTGTATCTAGAAAATAGGTAAAATAAGTATCAATGATACTCTATAAAACTAACATTCAGGATTCAGCTTATATTAGGCTATTTCAGATCAATGTCTGTTTGGCTATTTCAGATCAATGCCCCTACAGCAATTGTTCCGCACCCAAGTTTGAAAACCCCTGGAGTACACCATTGAGCTGAGCCCTACATCTTCACAAATTTTAACCAAAACATGTTGTGGCAGGCTCACGGGTGTGGGGTTTCCACGTCACCAATTCAATAACTAAACAATCACACGAAACACGACTGGAGTGAAATAGGGGGGATTTATTTAGGGAAAATTTACACAAGGAGGGGAAGGGGAAATTCAGCAACCAATCCAAAGTCCACAATCCGTTCTCGTTGTCCTTTTCCATAATCCAGGGATATCCAAAAACCAGGTCCTCAGCCAAAACAGTTCGGTACACAGCGGGGTTTGTCAAACAGTCCGGGTCACAACAGGTAATCACACAGATAATTTTCGCTCTCACTTACTCTCCACCACACGCGTTTCCCTCACGGTACTTTGCCCGTTTGTTCACTTCGCTTCCCCTTTTATCCCTCTGCCCTTAATGGCTTAATTAGGCCCAGGCTTGCCTCGTTGGGGCAGGAAGTCCATATAAGGCTCGGGGGTGGAGCCAGCGGGCGGCAACGTATCTGCCCTCAATTACTACTCCCCTCACCTCTCCCTGCCGTCTGCCACAATGTGTACAAATTAGGTGCACAGATACCATATTTACTTGGGTGATTCTGATACCAAGTGCTGTTTAAAAGAATCAGCTGTTGCTGATTACCAGTTCTTTCTGTAAAAGGCAAAATATGCAAAGCTTTCTGCAAATGTTGCGCAAATTGCACTATTAATATATTGCCCTATTCTGCCACCCCCCCGCCTAGCACTAGCGATTCCTCACATACAGCCACCCTCCTGTGGGTTCCCATCCCCCGCTTTCCACCATCTGCCTATAACAGCTCTCTGAACTGTTCAAATGTATGTGCCACATGCTGTAATCCAGCCCTGGGAAGGACGGTACATTCGGACACGGGGAGGTACGGTTGATGCAGAGCAGATGCAAATGTTTATTTTATACCACTGGGAGAGCACATCAGAAAGCAGGTGGGTAGTTATATCAAACAAAATTCCCCTCATGGGGTCCGAGCTAAAAAATAATAAAACAACAAAAACGACAAAATCAAAGCAAAGGTTTTCAGCTCGCTTTTCGATCTGGTTTACCCTCTTATGTAGTGGTGGCCATACGCATAGTATGCATGCTGCATGCTACCTCACCTCCATTAAAATTTTGAATTTCAATTGTTGGCAGATATAAAATAAAGTCTCCCTTTCAATGTCAATGTCTATTTAACCCCATCTTTAATGCCCCCCTTTTTTAACACAAGCCTGGAAATGGCAAAATAAAATGGTTATTATTCTTGAACCCTTCTGACCACAGGTAATCCTGGTCTCTTCTGAAAGGTAACCCTTGGGCGCTTGTTTTCAAAGAGACAGAATGCCTCTAAATGTTAGTGCAATTAAGTAACAGAAGCTCAAACACACTGGAAGTGTTTTCTCGCCTAAAAGATTCCAGGTCTGCCTTCTAGTTTTGGGGAGGTCTGAATTTCTGAATGTTCTTTTTTCTTTTGTTTCCAGTGTCCAGAGTACATTTTTATTTTTACTTACTATGTACTATATCCATGAAATCTATTTTCTGTGTTTCTTCGTGTAGGTGGCATATTTAGTGGGCTTGCTTCGGCAAGCCCACTCTTGATATCTTTCATATTTTTTTATTATCTGCACTTTCCGGGCAATTTTTCAGGCTCTAACTAGTTCAACAGCGTTTGCACTACATTCAAACTTTTTACACCAAAATGACCGGCTAGTTCCAGACATTGTTGCATTGTTGTGGTCACTCCATAGAGGGTCACTCATGGACGTTTAGTACAATGCTTTAATAGGACACATGCGCAGGTGGTCACTTAGTAGGATGCATATGCAGGTGGTCACTCACTCACGGACGTTTAGTAGGACGCACTTCCAACGGCACAAGATTTTTCAGCACAGCTTTATTGCCTAACGTTACTGTAACTAACCGTAACCCTAACATGTTAGCGTTTAGCCTACTTTAGTTAACCTAGTTAGCGTGTACGGATGATCCTGCACGCATGAGTAGGAGCTACGGACACACAGCTACACCCCCGTTCGGATGCTATCCTGCATTCATGAGTAGGAGCTAATGACACACAGCTACAACCACCGATACAGATGTATGGACACACGGAGGACAACAACTAACGTTACAGAGGTGAGGACATTCCATAGCTAGCTAGCTATATAGTTAGCCAAGTTTTACTCATGACAATTTTAGGATATGACTAATCCCTGGAACATAATCGCTACTTGCTGATCCCCGGCTGTATATGTAACACTGCGATGCGCCGTGGGTCTGGACGGTTTCATGCTTCTTCTGAGCTATGCGCCCTCATTGAAATACATTGAGGCTTGAGGACAGTGCCAGTTGGAATTTGAAGCAAGCTCACACAATTCTTTCAGGAATTGTAACCTTTCTAGTTGTACGATGCAGTCATTGCTGGCCTCTCGGTCATTATTATCCAAATCAGTTTGGTCCTTAACAGAAGCCACCAACATGCACATCCTGTGTTTCTACACAATTTCTGTGAGTAACAATCATCTGCCTTGAGGGAGGGGAGAGTTTTACCTTAGAACTGTGAAAGCAGGGAAAGACCTTCAGTAATATTGCACTTTTCTGATATTCCTCTCACTGAACGTTCATTAAGTATACACCGGTATTGCGTCAAGTATACACCAGTCTATTGCTAGGCCCCAAACAATTTCAGATACTGTGGCACTGAGCATAATGATGACATCAAATTCAATCAGGTTAAAGTCAGCTTTATTGACAACAAGTTTTGTCATTGTGCAAATGGTTTGAAAAAATCAGAACAAATACATATTAATAAATTGAAAGCTATTAAATAATAAATCTGTGGTTTAGGGAATATTACACGTGTGGACATTTATTACATGTGTGGCCTCTACAGGTCATTCCTTGAGCACACAATCTGCTCAGGTTAAGCACATGACACAGGTAGACAAAATACTGGCATGAGAATTCCACTCACACTGACTTGTTTACTTTGCATCAAATTATTTCATGTATACTCATTTATATACATATACACTTATTCAATACCCAATTGACCACAAACGTAATAAAGGTCACAAATGTAATACAGAGTTCACCACAAATAGAATAAAGGATGAGCCACAATTTTAATAAGCGGTGCATTTATTCAACAAAGCTATTCTCAGACAAACACAACAGGTATCAAATTAGCCACAAATATAATGCAGAGCTGACCACATTCATTATAACTGTGTGTGTGTGCGAGCGCACAAATACTGTCAAAAAATAGATGACCCCCTACCCAGGATCAGTCCATTTGGTCAGCTATGCATTACATTTGTAGTTTTGTGATGCTTTTCAGAATTTTTACAGTAACAATTTTATTACATTTGTTACTTCTACAGTACATGACCTCCCAATATCTGAGATAACAGGCACGCAAGGCTGGTACTGAAGCCCAGTGCTTAGAAAATGTGCAACTTTGACACACCATCGAGGCAGGTGTGTAAGTCTGCCACATCTAAATAGGGTCCTAAATCCTTACTTTTTATTACACTATCAGCATGATAAAAAGTTGTCTTGAGCAGCATGTTGAAGTGCCACAGGGAACACTGAACTGAATTTAGCATGCCAGAAGTTCTTATTATGAAAGGGCTGGTGTTAGCATTGGCTTGAAACGTACTTCCTGTCACAATATTGAGAGTGTAAGCAAACTAGCACTTATTGAATTAAGCCCCCAGGTAAATGTGGGATGTTGACTGAATTGCATATGCCCTCATACAGTCTTAATGCATTTCAATTAATTCAGCCTTCGATTTCAGCATACTTTTGGCAACAAAACCAAATTACATCTACTACCTGACTCCTACTAAACCTACCTAACCAAACTTCACTGGGGTCTGGCCGTCAGCACCCCAGGGAAGTTTAGCCTGGCAGGTTTAACCTAAAAAATTGCCTCAAGATCTTCATGGCAGAGAAGTGTGGACTCACCAACCAGGATCAGACCAAATTAAAAAATAGTTTATAATTAGAAAAGAAAAAAAATACATTGCAGGATGTGGCTTTTATTCAATGATAATGAATATATTGAATCGGGCA
The DNA here is from genome assembly GCF_018555375.3 of Anguilla rostrata. NCBI lineage: Eukaryota > Metazoa > Chordata > Actinopteri > Anguilliformes > Anguillidae > Anguilla > Anguilla rostrata. The sequence goes on along the minus strand of NC_057936.1, from coordinate 39,527,563 downwards.
TTAAAGGCCCTCTATTAGTCTTTACCAACATCTGTTCAGTTTAGACAGAGAAAATAAATTATTCTATTGCTTACACTCAGGACATTCTACACCTGATTGCATACCCTAAGTAAAAATATAGCAACTAAATGAGGAAAAAAGCAATTACATTACATTACAGGCATTTAGCAGACGCTCTTATCCAGAGCGACTTACACAACTTTTTACATTGTATCCATTTATACAGCTGGATATATACTGAAGCAATGCAGGTTAAGTACCTTGCTCAAGGGTACAACGGCAGTGTCCTTACCCAGGAATCGAACCTGCGACCTTTCGGTTACAAGCCCAGTTCCTTACCCACTGTGCTACACTCCGTCCTTCGATTAGAGATTAGTATGTATAACCTCACCCGTATTGGAGCAGTACATGCTGAGAATTGATCTGTTTATATGAATTGTTCCTGATTATGAAACAAGAATAATTTATAATAAGTGCTTTTCAAGCAATTCAAGCAATCTACAATCCTTTTTGTTTATTGGTCTGTGTCTGACAAACTGCTTCGTCGCTAGTAGAAAAGATGGAAGACACATAGACCCAGGGCCAGGCATGTGAGTGGTAAAGTTAAAGTATTTTCCCAGCCTGCTGTGTAGGAAGAGTAAAGTAAAATTATCTAAGTTTGTGTCCGATAAAGCTGCGGTATTTCAATCCATCACTACCAAACACTTTGCATTAAAATGGAGATGAACAAAAGCTGTTATTTTTCCAGATTTAGCAGAGTACATGTAACTGCAGAAAGCTTTCTCTCTTGTATTCAGAATCCCTCGTAACTGTAGGTCAGCCTCATCATTCCAATGTTCCCTGTCAATTAGTCAGGGTGCAGAACAGTCTGTGTATTCTTTGAAGCGTGTAAATCCATGCTACTTGTAATTTCCTTGATTAAGCTATGTGCTATTCCACCTGAGCGCAAGGGGAAGAGGACTGCACACATGGAGAGACATTGCAGGCATCTGCTTCAGGTACTGATCAGAGGGGTCTCAGAGGGGAGGAGAGGGAGGGGAAGCACCCTACTCAATGGAACACTCCTTCCTGGAGCCATGCTATTGCCAATTATGAATGACCCCAGTCTGCATTAGCACAATCCATATTCGATCTGGGCTGCAGCGGCCCTGCTGAACATTAATCTGAGCTGATGCAGGTAATCCCATGTGCCTCAATGCATAGTATAATGAACAGTGTTTAATGGAATTCAACAGACATTTTTACTATCATAGGCCTATTAGGGACATAATGGGAATTTTACCCTTTAATCACTTTAGCTTACAACATAAATGCAATAATGCAAAGAGGAACAAACAAGACACAAAATGCAACATCACCATTATATAACATAACTATGTCTAATTGAAAATGAGCTATTTAAGTAAAGAAATTTACTTTCTTTTACTTAAAGGCATACTCTGCAATATTTTTACCTTCAAATTACAAATTAAAACAGTTAGTATTATTGATGACATACTGGCAATCTCTGTCTTTGCACACATTTGCTGAATCCATGGTACTCTGCTTGTATTCCTGTTTGATGTGTTCGGGACATTTATGGGGATGATGTTTAAAATGTTACCACTGGTGTTTCTGGTTTTGCTAGCTAAACTGTTAGAGAATAAAGCTGAGCTGGGTGTTAAATTAGCAATCAGAACAAGAAGAATACAACAAAAACAAAGGAGATTTCATCAAAAAGGGCATAAAGGCTGAAGGAACATATGAGGAAGCATAATAAAATAATAACAATGCTAATCCATACTGCCGTATTCTTTTATTTAGTTTTCTCCTGCATGACGTCTTCAGAAATCAGACCCGGCTCTGCTCCACATACCCCGGCTTTATTCCGATCATTATAATATATTGATGAACTCGATGGCAATGTAAATAACGATAACGTTAAGGCCAGTTCAGATCAATGATTCGCAACGAGGCGAAGCGGTTTTAGAATGTTGCAGAGAAAATTGCAGCGATGTGAACTGGCTAGTAGCAGAGCCGTTGCCTGCCCTGAGGTTTTAAAAGACCGTCCTTGTCAAATCGCCAAGTGCAGTTTTAGAACGTTTACAATCAGAGGTCTTGGAATTTTGCAAGTTGCACCCAGTCTCATTGCGAATCATTGATCTGAACTGGCCTTAAGTTAGCTACACTGCAACGTTGCAACAAGGTAGCATTGCATTCGAGAGACGGTTTGCGAGGTCGGTACCGGTCGGTAGCATTAGCTAGCGTTTTTTTTCTAATTGTTAGCCGACATTAGATTGTGTTAGCTAGCTAGCCTGATATGAGAGATGGATACTGTGCGCAACATTGTCTAAACTAATGTTGTCTTTCTTGACATGGTCCGGTAGCTAGCGTTAGCTGTGCAAATCACATATTATCAACAAATAATATGATCTCTCATGTTACACAAAAACTTTTTAGGGTTCCATAACTCCCCCAACCCCCCCTTTCTCTGTTATTGTAACGCATGCAGAAAACAGTACGCCGCTCACACACAAGTGAGTTGAAGAGCGAGCCTGTTGCATTAGTTGCGCCTACCCTCTCTGGCGGACCAACCACTGATGGGTGATGAAAAACGCATCACTAACTGTGCGCCGCTTGTGATTTTTTCCCGGGAATGTCGCCACAGACACCAAGTTTTTTAATCATGAATTATGATAATAATAGTATAAATTAATATAAAAATAGGCTCAATCAACATTGTGTTACCTAATGCAGCGATAGATAGTGACGTAAAAGACATTTTTTTTAATGAAAATCTTCGAGATTATTACTTTAAAGAGAAAACGAGGGAGTTGGTAACCAGGGATGTCATGGAGAGGGCTTCAGATTTGGAGATTAACGACACTGGATGGTGTTGAAAACCAGTGACATGTAGTGTCCTTTTGGGGAGACCTTAGGCATTTTAAATGGTATTTAAGATTTGTTAAATAAATTAATTGTACTCATCAAAGTGCTTGACATATTCTGTTAGTTCAGTGTTTAATGTTTCAGCTAATTTGCTTGCTGTGACGACATCTGGATGCTCCAAGTGTTTAAGAGAAAAGAAACAGTCACCTGGTCACAGGCATTTGTAATAAGCACACACCAGATTGGTCTGTATAGGAGGTTATTTACTTTGTAAAAGCTTACTTGAGGTGTTAAGAGACAAACACATGTTACCACAACTCACTTCACTGTAAGTTACGAAGTTGCTTGTGTGTCAATGTTTGCGTACATGCTTCATAATCTGAAGATCTGCTCTCACATTACTATTAAATGTATCTCACATTAAATGTGTTTCCTTGATTAACATCCGTATGTGCAGAGCAGAAAAACACCTGTACACCGTAACGCCGGACTATGGAGGTGCGAAGGCACTGTATTTTCTGAGTAAATGAGCAAAATATAGCGACACTACCCAACATAAAGATGTTTCTGATGATCTGCCTTTACAACGGCTGATAATGTACAGTGCTTTTAAAAAAAGAAGAAAAAAAAACACACTTCAGGTAATTCCAAAGCAGCCTGTATTAAGGCAAAAACACTTCAAGTAACTCCAAAGTGACCTCTACAGTGACATTATGTTTCCAGAGGCCGTATGTTTGGAAATATTAGTTTTATTGTGTTTATTCACAGTTATAAGCCTACATATCAGTTTCTGTGTTGTGCTGGCACTCCTTTCCTTGATTTCTGTGGTCTCAGCTGCACATGGCATAGAAAATAATAATAATAATTTTGAAGTCCTGTAATATACACATCTAACCTCTGTAGATTTAATCACTGTACAAGTGTACAAGAGTTACCTGAAATGTTTTTTTTTATTTTTTTACTTTAAACCACTAAGCTGTGAGTGCCCCTATACCAGCCACTGTAATGTCAATATGTGATCAGAAATTTGTGTAAGTAAATAAAATATCCTTAATTGCACACAGAAATTGTCCATGCCAACTGAACACATAATTCAAAATTTAAATAATATAAAAAACTCTTTTTATATTATTTTTTTGTGGAATATTTTTGGAGGGGACAGGCATTTTGGCATACTAGCGCATTTCACAATCCTCTCTTCCCAACTTTTCAAAGACAAAGGAGTGTGTGGTGCATGGTACTTCTGAGGGTCATTCCACCACAGATGAAATGTGTCCTTTTGTCACCTTGCCTGACTGCATGTTCATCTGGCCGTCACGGCTTATGAAATATCTTAAACAGAAACAGACTGCCGATTACAGCTTCTAGTTACCATACTGTAGAGTGATTCAAGTTGGTCTTATTTGATGGATGGCTCTTATTTTCCTGTCAGCCCTGAACTATTTTTATGTTTATCTTGATAGTGGCTTAATGGGCCTTCATCCATCTTTCAGAGCCCCAGGAAGACGATCTTGGCACAGATGATGGCAACACGTGTCACTTCAGATAAATAAATAAATCAACTTAGAATATACTTTCAAGGTAGCTCCAGTGCTCTTTTTCCCCCAAGCTGCACTGCCTGGATTACATCATCTATTTTCAGAGTTAATCAACCTTTTTGATGGAAATCGAAAACACAATGTAAGCTGTGCTCTCTCTTTTTCACAATGTCACTATTTCACTATATATGCAGTATACATAATAGTACTATATTTATATACCATTGTGACGACCCGCCCCCCTTTGGGTTGTTTCTGTTCACTTCTGTTCTACATTGTCATTCTAGGTTGGGAGGCGGCTCATCAGAGCTGAGGGCGTACACCTGGATCTGGGCGTGTCCTCCAGCATAAAGGCTGCTGCCAGTTCCCAGTGTGGCCTCTCTCCAGTCCGCTGCACACTTAATTAGTTTGGTTCACTCCTTGCAACACACACAACATATTCTACACACACACACTCACTCACACCACTGATTCTACTGACGCTCATATACATAACATATTTGATGTAGTTCATTTCATTACCTTTGTTAATAAATTATTTGATTATTTAATGTGTCCCCCATTCTTTGTTACAACCTGAGAGCCAGGGGTTGTAACACAATTAGGTTTGCAAATTTTTACAATGAAGGTGACTGGGTGGAATATTTTCCTGCACCCTAGGTTTTGACAATAAAATGTTTATTTTTGTATTTTCATTTATATTTCATTTGTTCTTTATTCTTCTGCATGTAGCTAGGATTGGTACTGGTTTTGTTCCCAAAAAATAAATTCACTGAAATCCTCTGGATGGGTATCCGTAGAAAATGGAAAATAAATAAGTAGTATGTTTACTCAATTTTTTTTCTTTTTCTTTAGAAAGATACCAACTTAATACAAATTTTTACTTAATCCTTTGGATTTAAAAAAAAACAAAACTATTTGACCTATCCAAGGAGATTAGCCAATGATGTGTCCCCCTGGTGAGGTGATGTAAAGCTTATAGGTTAGCCAATTAAAAGATGTACTGTGCTCCTAAATCAAAAGTGTCTACCCTAACTGCACCTCTTCTGAACAGGCATTGTGCTTTGCCTTTTCTAGTGGCTTTGAGTGCTTCATTTGTCCTGGGACACCTATAGCATGATATTTTATTTAATACCTATCTAGGGCAACTGAGAAAGGCTCCATCCCAAGTACAAACTAGCAAAATGCCAGTGACAGGCCCGGCTCTCTGGCCACCGGGAACCACTTCCCACAATTCCACATGAAATCAGGTGTTATTCCATGTTCTCATCCAATTATCCCCCAATGGTGTTCTCTGCAGTTTGGAATCCACACTCGATTCAGAATCTGCAATGAGGATCCAAACACTGTGCTATTAAACCTCAGAGTAACCTTTGTACATGCTATGCTTTTCATGCATGTTCACTTATTTCACTATTATCACATTACATTTACTTTTTTATTCATTTAGTTTTAGAAATTTGAAACCCTATGCATGACTGAGCATTTCCGATTCCTTCCCAAATTTTGGAATAACAAATCATCCGCAACCACAGCTGCATACAGTGTATGAACCCCACTGCCGATTTGGAAGTTTGTAGACATCCACGGTTCTCCTCTGAAACACCTGGTGTCACCATCTGCTTCTTTTCACACCGCAGACTACAGACAACAGATTAGGTCGCTAGATAGCAATGCATGTGGAACCCTATCCATCTATAATTGCACATCACCCTATGGAGCTATTGGCCACAGTCGGAAGGCATGGTCCACATTCGATCTGAGGCCATAAGGCTCATGAGGCAAATGTGGTGCCTTAACAGAATGAACCATCCAGCAGTCTGGAATTTTGTCCCATACAGTAATTAACCCATACAGCCAGCTTTAATGTATGTGGTGGCAAATATTGTTAAGCTGCAGTCAAATCAATGTCAGAAATAAAACAGGCATGCTTGAGAGGAATCAAACCACCAAGCATTGATTATTTATTTTTGTCAATTTATTTTCGTCAGCATGTGTGGAACACCTCCAATGTTTATTGTTCTATTTTTTCTCACATTTATCACATATTGTAAAGTGCTTTGCAGGCATTTTATTGTGAAGGTTACTGCCTTGACTGCTTGTCATTTTGACCTGTTTTTCCTTGCCACTGTTGCCTTAGGCTTACTCCTGTGGGGGCTTAGGCCAGGGTTGTCTGTAAAGCGTATTGTGACAACTGCTGTAAAATACTCTATACAAATAAAATTTGATTGATTGATTGATTGATTGAATCTGGGTCATGGCCAGGCTGCATGCAGCCTGTGCAGTCCCTTCTCCTATGGATGGTTCCCAGACTCTGAACCCTAATGTGTGCCCACCCAACATTCTCCACTTTCTGCACAATCACTTTTTTTAATGGATAACAAAGGATGCCCCTGAAGCCTAACAGTGTATAACTAAACAAGCAACATCCATCCTTCATGCAAAAACATTTTTTTGGCATCTTTTGTACCTGTATGTGTAACAGCAATAACCCTGTGCATGAACTGAAGGAAAGAGCTGACAAGGGAGAGATGGATGGAACATCTGCCATGCCTGAGTTTTGTGAGCAAACTCACAAAAGCTGGCTAGCTAATATTATATTTTTTTACAGCTTCCTCCATAATACACTTTGATAGAAATTCCCCATGTGTCACCACTTCTCACAAAAGACTAAAATGTCCGCTCACCTCCGGATTCTGTGAGTGCATATTACCACACATGGAGGAGAGCCTTTTTTTCGTGCCCCTAATGGGCAAGTTATTGTCAGAACATTTCAACAGAAAAACGGAATTCTATCCACAGTGCAGGGGCCAAAATAGTTTTTTGAAAATGTGGTGGGCACCTGTTCCCGGAAGGTATCCCTATGAGTTTAGTTATCTTCTATGCTGCCTGCTACATTGGAGCTATTGTGCGAATGCACTGTCTCTTTGCATTATTCCATGCTGTTTACTGTCTTTTTCTTTTTATAAGTGAAAACAAAAACAAAAATAATAAACAACTATTTTATTATAGATGGAGTGTCGAAAATGAGAAGTGACCTAAACACATGAAGTTGAACAGCATTACTGGGTTCTATTTATAAAGTGGAAATATAAATGTAAAATATTCATGTAGGTGAAATGTTAGGAATGGTTTCGTAGGAGTGGAGGTGTAAATAAACATTGCAGGGAGGTGAGAAATGAGGCTCATTGAATCTTTTCAGTGTTTATGGTTCCATTTTGTCATCACGTTTATTTATTGTGCATTTTAAAGTGCCTCCCAGCAATTTTATTGTGAGGGGTATTAAGCACGGCATAAAATCTGATTGATTGAGAGTGCCATATGAAACAGTATAAGATTCATTTATCTATCAAGTTTTTATTGATTGTGTTCTTTTTATTGTGATTCATATACCACATAGTGAATGGTTTGGTATTTGATTTTTTCAATGACTGCATTTATGTATGTATTTATTTATGTCTTAATGCATAACTCCCATTGATATGTACTTCTACTCATTCTATATACTTGCCAACACAAAAACAGAATAACAAGAATGTTGTTGGGAGAGAGAGAGCTTGCTGTTTATTGTTGTTCACTGTGCCTTCTGTGAAATTGGTTTTCCTTGAGAGAACAATGGATCCCACAGATATTGGAAAAAAAAAAAAAAAAAAAAAGTTTTTAAAAAGTGTATTATGTATAATTAAAATGCAGAACAGAATATTTCCGCGGACTAAAAAATATGTTAGTGTTGAGTATCTGCAAAATCAAAAGTGTCAATTTAGGTATATCATATTACATTACGAGAATAGATTGTATGAAGTAACCACATCATAGATATGGATGAATATTTCAGACAAAATTAAATAAATAAATACATCATGAAATAAATAAATACATCATGACATGTGAGCATAAATAATTAAATACATCATGAAATAAATAAATACATCATGAAATAAATACATCATGAAATGTGAGCATAAATAATTAAATACATCATGAAATAAATTAATACATAATGAAATGTGAGCATAAGTAAGTAAATGTGGCACGAAATGTGCGTATGGATTTATTTAATTATTTTATTATTTATTTCAATGACGCTACGTGCGACATGAAATAAGGCTTGAAATTAAAACCGCCACTTTCACCCATCAAAGTTGGGAGGGCGGGCTCTAGTGAGTACACAAAACACACGAGGCTTAGTGATAGGTTGAGTATTTCTGAGAGACCCGCCTCTAGTGGCTACAGGCTACAGCAATCCAGCGATGAGCGATAGGATTCCCAAGGCAAGCAAAGCGGAGTGGCACACTATAGCCGCGTTTCCACCGCAGGAACTTTACCCCGGAACTCGGAACCTTTTGAGGAACTCTAAATTAAGTTCCGGGGACTTTATTTTACCCCCAAAAAAGTCCCTGCTCGGGGGGTAGTACTTTCCAAAAGTACCGGAACCTTTGGGGTGGGGCGCAAGCGCTGAAAATTTCTGATTGGTCGACTACTTGCAGTGTTTTATTTCAACCGCCATTTTTAAAAATCTGCAGCCGCAAACCTATTTATTTTCATAATAACTTGAAATCAAACTTGTATGTTTGCTCAAAAGTAGGCTACTTGCGGCGCAGTAGCCTACTCCTGCCAACGTCTTGGAATTATAACGTGTGCTCTTCTGTTCTTTTCTTGCTTTAGTATTCGTTTTATAAAATGCTAAGCATTCGTGCTGGGACAGCATATTATGTACTAAAACATTCAAACGGTTTAATTCGGTTGCTGAATATTTTCTTCCGGATTTTCTTTGTTAGCCCATTGTAATTGACTCAAAACGTTTGATACAGTTATGTGAGGTATGCGGTAGTTCTGCTTAATTTACATTGGTGATACAGTAAAAGCAAACTGGAAATCACCTTCCGCACTTTTTGTCAGGGTAAAATAACAGGTTAATTCTAGTAATCGTCCCTTTTGCTTTTTCAGACTGCCGTAATTTTACTCAATTTTACTCAATTACGCCATTCTTCAATTCCACAAAAAGACCAGGAAGACTATGGACTAATTTATGGTGCATCTGGAGGGCACACTTCGCTGCTCGGCTAGCAGTAACTTTGAACGGTGGCTGTACCACTGCTAATTTAAATTTTCACGCAAGTCCGAGTTTTTGTTCTATTCTTGTCATTTTGCCATTAGCCTATATGGAATTGACGATGATAAAGTAATCAATTCAACAGCAAATTGTTTGCAACATGTGCATGTTCTCTGCTGTTGTTGTCAGTTATTTGTGGAATGTGAATGCATTCTGTCGCCTCGGATGTCAAGACATGAAAATGAATGTTCGCATAAAAACATAATGAATGTGTTTGAGAGGATATATAAAACAGTTACAATCTGACTATTTGTTGCATAACAACGGTCCAAGTTCAACTACCAACGACAGTTTTTGTTGGTAACCCGTTGTATATAAGTGGAATAAACCCCTCCAGGCTGTCCCGGTTATTAGAAAATAATGTAGGCTACTTCGGCGGTAGTATGGGGTTACAGAAGAAATCATAGGACAGATGGACGGACGACAACGTCTTTTTTTCATACGTCAGTGGGCTAATTTGCCTAATCTTTGCGGGACTTTAGACCGCGGTGGAAACGCAGACAACAATGGGCTGAAGGAACCTTTTAGTTCCTTGAAAAGTAGTTCCTGGGACTAAAAGTTCTGGGTACTTTTGGTGGAAATGCGGCTTATGTTGTGCCAGTGGGCGGTCAGCAGAAAAAGTTGCCCACAGTTACTCCGCGACATGGCTAATTTGATTCAAGAGGCACTGAATTCCTCCCATGTCTCTGCAGAATCAACTCCAGAATCATCTTTTGTAAATGTACCGTCTATTCACTCCACTACTCCCGAGATGCGTTCAAATTCAGCGCACAAGGCGAATGTTTGCAAACTATTTCAAACTTTTTTAACTTTGTGTTCCCCACGAACGTTTGCCTCTGTTCGCTGAATTCGAACACACCTCTGTTCAAGGTAATTTCAGTGGTCCCGAGCTAGCTTTTCAGTGTGCCGAGCTAGTTTTTTCAGGCATCATCCTTATGCTAGCTCAGCCTGATGTTCCCGCGCCCTATGTTCCTTCCTTCCTTGCTACATGTCAGAAATTCAAATGTGTTGCTTCTTTTATTCAACAGCACAGGTAGCACGGTTATTAGAACTATAGACATATATATGTCTATGATTAACACCATATTGGGGCTCCAACAACACACCTCCAGCACAGCCATGTTGAATTAGGCATGAACAATCGAATCAAGTCGATGCACCAATCAAGAAACAGTACTCGCTAGAGCCCGCCCTCCCAAATTTGATGGGTGAAAGTGACGGTTTTAATTTCAAGCCTTTCATGTCGCACACGTAGTGTCATTGAAATAAATAAAAGTGGCGGTTTTAATTTCAAGCCTTATTTCATGTTGCACGTAGCGTCATTGAAATAAATAAATAATTAAATAAACAAATACGTACATTTCGTGCCACATTTAATTATTTATGCTCACATTTCATGATGTATTAATTTATTTCATGATGTATTTAATTATTTATGCTCACATTTCATGATGTATTTATTTATTTAATTTTGTCCGAAATATTCCTCCATACATAGAGCCATGTTAATAGGAAATACCATTGCTTTATTATGTCCAGAGAACTGAAATGGTGAAATGAAAGTTTTCTTTTTTGATGACATAAACAAGCAATAAATGACTATGTACAACAATACTAAATTATAAAATAAATGAACAATAACTATTATATATTTTTTGCTATATTATACACACTGTTACCGCTTTTTGCCAGACGACAGCCAACAAAAGTAACATCCCAATGTAGCAAACAGTTTGTGGATAACTTTAGGTTCTGTATTGCCTCCAAAACAATGACTACATTCTCATAGTTATGATAGCAAACATAATAATAGTATATAAATAGTAACGTTTGTATTTTATCAATGCACAGTAAAAACAGCACGTAATCTATTACAATAGTGCTATTCATATCAGTTTCAATTACGCTTCATTGTCAATTTCACATCAACCTCAACTGCTTGTAAATAAACCTCCTCATCCCCAGAAAGTGCAGTTCACCTCCAGAACCATGAAACCATCATCTTCCTCACTAAAATGAAGTATGGTTTTATGTGGCAGTTCTGTAGATAATGTTAATTTTGAAGGCATGCACTATGTGTGTTTTCAGCAGCTACTGCTGGTGGTGACGAAACAGTCAAAACATAGTGAAAGGCAGCCACAGATTTCAAATGTAATCCTGGTTTTAAGTCCCACCCCCTGATTCTCCACACATCTAATCATGAACACGCATTAATATTGCTAGCTATGACTCTCAGGGATTAAAGGGGAAAAAATATGCACTGTATCGTAGGAGAAATACTTTACCCCAGGGCTAGTTTATCTAGTTGTGATAGTATAAATACCTTTTTCCATATTTTAAATTTCTCAGTATTTCTCTTGATATGAAAGTAAAACACAATCATCAAGCAACACAAATTGCTTTTTGCATGTATCCATTAAATTGTGCTTCACCACTTTTTCAGGATATGCTCCTTTTTCAGGATATTCTCAATGCCTGCTCACATATGATGCTTAGACACATGAACTTTGAATGAACACACAATAATAATAATAATAATAATAATAATAACAACAACTCACTTTGTGGTATATAGGCTGATATAGATTGGAAGATGTATTTGTTTAATGGCTGCTACAAGTTTAGACAGTCTAGTTGTGTTTCACCATACATGTAACTGCAATATGGTCATTGGCTGAAAATAAAGTATTAAAATAGTAAAATTGTTAACTAGAAATACTGCCTCACATAAACTTTAATTAAAAAATATAAATAGGCAGAATATACACTAGAGGCCTACATGATGAAGTAGCCAAGAAATGCTTAAATATGCTGACAGAAACCATTTTTATCTGGCAAATATAGTAGTAACATGTTACATATAGTGAAGCATTTTTGTGGTTAGAGGTGTGGTATTTATTAAGGTTGGAAATATTACCATAGCACAGTTATATAGGCTAGATTACAATGACACAGCCGACTGGCTTCATTATACCGGTAGCTAAGTGCGTTTTTTCTGCAATGGCATGCCAATTTGCAATTGAAAAATCTGGTTTTATAAATGTATGATACTTGTCGGTTGTCATATTATTGTTACATTACCACTATCATAAGTAAGTGGTTGTTATGAATAAACTTTGTGGCTTTCTTCGCAGGTCCAAAATGGTCTTTTCAATTTTCTCTGAGTCCTATTGGCTGAAATTGCATCACCTATGTGTCCTGTTGGTTTAAATGGCATCACATGTACTATGGCTCAACATTTTTTTGCTTTGGAACACTGCACGAGAGGCAACAACAACAAAAAAAAAAATCGATAAAATGAATCTTTTAAATATATAATCAAATTAACCTGTTTCAGAGAGCATATACTGGGGATATTAAAAAAAACAAGAGAGTTCAAGAGAGCAGTTCTCTTGAAATCAACAACTCATCAAGCCTCCCTTGGGGATAAGCAATAGGCAAGGTCAATAATGTGTTCAACTAACGAGTTCAAATTAAAAGTTAGTTACACTTCAGAGCCAAAACCATCCAGAATAAATTACTTTCCCCAAACATGCCCTGGAGTTTCCCTCAGATTACAGTCTGTCTGCTTCAGACTGGAGGCAGAAAATGCTAATAATCTCTAATTTACAAATTACTAAAGTGTCAGGCCATGGGGGTTACAGCTACCTTGGACAAATCATCCTCCCACGGAGGCAAACATTACGTGAGATTATGTGACACATGCTTTTGAAGACATGGTAATTTTTTTTCTTTTTACCAAAAATAAAAATAAAAATTTGTTCTCTTAATGCAATGTTTGATATTCAACAAATGTATGCATATATGTAAAAATGGACACACACACACGCATTCATGCACGCACAAACAAACACATGCACACACACACAAACCAATTATAATTAGATTCATAGGCTTTGTTGTTGTTGGTTGACATATTAATCTGCGTACAGTGATGGCTGTTTGGTGACCCCTGCTAAATGGTGTCATGGTAAATAATGTCTTGCTAGAATAAATACAAATCCTCAACTCTGAAACAAAAGGACCATTATATTACATCTGATTAAAAAATAACCGGTGATGCTATCAGTGTCCTTGAATCCAGCTTTCTGGAAAATCCAAGGTTTTCTGTGTCATGTACCTACAGTCCATGCAGTCCATAGGTGTATTTGGTTAATATGTATATTCTTTTTTGGTTGTCATGTACCCGTGAGACAAGAGGCTTTCTAGTGGGGAGGGTGGTGTAGCTCAATGCTAAGGACTGTCCTTGTTTGCAAAGCTGAATGAGTGGCGTTGCTGCAAAAGAGCATCCGTGCTCAGCGAACCTACCCTGGGTAAATAAAGGTTAAATAAATGTTTAGGTGCAAATGGTGGAGATAAAGCTGTACATAATCTGGTTCTGAAAAAAAAAACACAGCAGTCAGATTTGGTGTGATGAGTGTTGGAAATGTAAGGAAAGCTCTCACATCTGGGCAAAACGGCAAAGTAAAAATTCAGGCAAAAAGCTGATGGTGTGCTGGCTTCACACACGCACACACACACAGGCATTCACTTTGGAGAATTTGTAGGATTTTGTGAAACTCTCAGTGCTCAAACAAAGAAAACAATGATGCCCAAGAAGACCTGTTGTCAAAAAACAAGAAATAACAATGTGGTCTGCATGCCAGCTGCATGTGAGTGGTCTTCTTTTGATTCCACTCAAGTTGGGCAGTAGTGTGTAGGGAGAAACAGGTGGCTGAGACACGTGTTTCGAAGGAAAGCTGTGGGTCTGGACTGAGGTCAGATGCCCATGTGTCCCATACAATGGGTTTGCTCCATGAACATGGTTGGGGTGATAGTTGGATATTATATATTTGGGTGGGAGTTGGACATACACAGCCCTGTGTTCGGTGCCAAATATTTTTTTTAAAAGGAACAACAAAGTGGGGGGTGTCAGGTGCGAGAAACACCACCGTGATGTTTGGCTTTTTTCATCTGTCTGTATTCATTGATTCGTTTGTCTCTATCCCTTAATTTCAGTGATGGAATCCATCAATGTGGCTCTCGAAGAGAGATAAAAGCATATAAACAGTGACAGGAATGAGGAGGAGTGACAGGCTGAAGAGTGGTTGCTCTCGAAGTGGAACAGAAACCTGCTCCTCACAACTCCAACAGCATGAGGTTCTGTTACCTGGGCTTATCCCTCTCAGTTTTGTTCATCCAACTGGGTTGGAGCTAAACCTAATTCTAAACCCGAACCAATAAAATGGGCCACAAATAACAACTGATCCAAGGTCAGTATTTGAGGGCTGCAGTTATTCTGCACTCATATTGTGATGACTCCTCATAAATAACTCTGCACTGGTTTCTTCTGTTTGCCACACTCGCTTCCTCTGTGTGTGATTTTGTGATGTGTGACCTTGAACATTTTTGCCTTTGTTTCTGTAGCTCAGGTTGACTCCAGTTGATCTTTTTCCTTTGCAATACAGCACAGCCCATTTACCTTTGTGCTTTGTGATACAGTCAGAGTACTCCATCTATCATCAGTTTTCTTCGACATGCCACAGACTTTTCTGGACCTTTCCACAGCTTTGGCACAGGTTAAGTGTTGTGAGATTCATTTTTTCTGAGGAGGACAATCTGCAACTTCTGGCATTTCATTCACACAAGTTCGGCTGCATAAATCAGCCTCAGCCCAGTGTCATCTCATGGGCACATATGGTGCTCGGTGAGGCATGCAGGCTTTGATCTTTTTCTTTAAAAAGCCCCTTTCTCTACAGTTGTGAACATTCTGTGGACTGACATATTATGAATGTTGCAGAGCAATTCTTTATCTGTTTTAAACCAAATTGGGTTTGATGGAGCCTGCATTCCCCAATTAGTTTTATATAAATATGTGCACTTCGTTTTTCTGTCTGGCATTATAAATTCAATTTCAATTTAAAAGCAAGTAATTTTCAAGCAACTCCCTACATATCTTTGTTATAATTGAATTTCCCAGGTTTACATGATCTCATTATGAGCAACTGAAATGCAATGATGCATTCCATCTGTGATGTGTGATGCTGCTCTCAGGGGATATAGCCTGTGTGTATGTGTGTGCACGTGCGCGTGTGCATGCGTGTGTGTGTTACTGTAAGTTACTGCAGCAGCATAGCTTTTGGTGCAGATGTCCTCACCTGGATAATGGGGATTTCAACCTATAACTTTGTAGTTACAAGTTCAAGCCAATACTCTAAATCAGGGGTCCTCAGGGGTCCTCAGGGAACCAGTTCAGACTCAACAAAGCAGATGAAGTGGGTTAACTGTGAAATCAACTCTTTTTAATGATGCTGAATAACAACACAAACCAGAAAGATCCCTTGCCTTTCCAGGACCTGGTTGGTTACAATACCGTGTAATTCCACTCCTAGTGCAACAAGAGAATATTTCTAATGAAAACCAAAAGAATCCTGCATGACTGCTGGCACTGGACTCATCTATATTTCCCAATAAACCTGCTGGATTTAAGTGAGTAAGATAAGTTTAGATCTGGGTCTACATCTGGGTCTCTGGTGCTTTAATTTGAACATGGGTCACTGCTGTTCCTTCCTGAGGTTATCAAAAGTGTGTGTGTGTGCCTTACACTTTTTGGGTACAGCTGGATCAATAAAATAATTATTTTATTCTCTTAAATGTATTTCTGTCAGCCTGAGTGCTGCTGTAAATGAGATGGACATTGTATGATACACGGAACAAAGATAGCGAGTCTAGCACTAGTGTTTAAAAAAAAATTCAAACAGACTTGAACTAGTGTTTGCAGTGTGTTGTCCTTTGTCACCGTTGATTTGATGAAATAAAGACAGAGAGGCTGAGCAAGAGAGTGAGAGAGAGGCAGTTGTTGGTTCCTACAATGGTCATGCGTATTTTATTAGTTTGGCATGCCTAACAGGAGTGGAGTAGTTTTAGGGGGCTCTGCCTGGCTTTGCTGTAAATTATAAAATAATCATATGTTCCACTATAAATCAAATATTTTGACTCATGAAACTCACTTTTGTATCCTTTTCATGAGGAATTTACCATCTTTTCATCAGCATAGGGGATGGATATCTACACTGTAAAATTGTTTGTAGAAATTACGGGAAAAAACTGTCAAATAGCAACAGTAAAAGACCAAATCCAAAATAGTATATCACCGTAGTAGATACATTGAATTACCCTAAATCAAGAAATAGTAAATAACTTTAAAGACCCTGTGCAGTCAAAATCATATTTTTAAATGCTTATATTATGACCAAAGACTATGAGATTACTTACACATTGATTTTAAAAGTATTTCACACATTTTGATTTTTTTCTCCTAAAAACTATACAATGCTCGACAGTATTTGGTATTGGTGTTTTTGAGACCAAATTTGTGATGTCGCGAATGTTTCTAATTTGCATTGACCAATGTGCGGTGGCCAAAACACTCACCCAGTATGAATATTTATGTAGTGTGCGCTCCCAAATTCAAAGCTGGTTGAATGGACAGGTTCCGGTAAGCATCCGTTCGGGCTAGATGACGTTCTGCTAGCAATCGAATCAAGCCTACAAACTATAACATTACCGTTAACCTCATCTCCCCAATTTACTTGCTGTTTGGCTATCGATGATTTTGCTAATGCTGCAATGAGCTGTACTTATCTTGTGTAAATATAGCTAATGTTAGCTGGCGAGTGTAATGTTACTTTATTCTCCAGACTGTTATAACGTTACTGCCGCAAAAAAACAATCGATAATGTTATGTGCTAACGTAGGTTATCCTATAATGTTAGGGTCCTATGTTGTAGGCTGTAAGCGATGGTCTCATACATATACGGCTCAATATTTCTAATGCTGTTATTGCTGTACTCGTTATCCACTATTACGGACGTATGATAACTAGCTAACGTTAGCTAACAACTGACGTTACCTGGAGTGAGCGCTGATCCAGGTCAGTGGGAGTGAGAGGCCGGGGCTGTCAATCAAAAGTGAATGCATAAATAATTAGGACAGAACTGACACGCCCAGACAGTCTTGAGTCTGTTAGATTAAGAAATTCAGGTTTTACATCAAAGCAGGTTTTTTTTAAATCTTTTCAAAGTCTAATAAGTAGAAAAAATACATAGGGTGAACTCAGGTATAGTGGGACACTTATTGGTAAATCCTACTGGAAACCATGAAAAAGCAGTTTACTCACTCAAGTGATGTTTCTATAAATAATTTCAGGTCTCTACAGCATTTCTGTGCTGAAATTATGTTGGAATGTATAATTGTTTAAAAACGATAGCTCTTCAAACATGGAAAGTCCACCCTCTGTGTTTCGGGCAGGAGTCAGGTAGAGTGGGACAGTTCATTTGGGAGAGTGGGGCAGTCATTTATAGTTAGTAAATCAGGCTTCATATTATTCATAATTAATTTAAAACCTTTTATTCAACAATCAACTATCTTTTTAGAAAAATACAATAAAAATATAAAATGTATTAAAATGATTTAATACTTTAATGCAATGAACACTGGAATAATGATAGGCTAATATTATTTTTTTTCATTACCATTTGATTTCAACACAGGCTAGCTATTAAAAAGTTTTAAAGTGAATGAACATTTTGTAGTGTGTGTGTGCATGTGTGTGTGTGTGTGTGTGTGTGTGTGAGAGAGAGAGAGGTAACAGGTAACAATAACAAGAACTAATTCATAGGCATTAGGTCTTGCTATTCCTCCAAAAGACAGTCTTTGCAGATAAAAGATTCATCGTCAAAGATCCCATTTTCTTCGGCATAGGTGTGGTGAAACCAGCTGTCGCATCTCCCACAGCAAATCCACTCCTCTGTGGCTTTGGGGTCAGTGAAGTCACCATATTTTCTGTTGCAAGCTTTGCAAGCTTCCTTGTCTGCATTTTTCTTTGCCTTTCTTTCTGCTTTGCCTGGTGGTTTTTCAGCTTGCTTGGGATTGTTGGACTTCCTTGCATTCACATAATCAAAGTGCTCATTGCTTATAAGATGATAGCTTGGGGGTTTTGCCCTCTTGTTGCTTCCTCTCTTTCTCTTTGGGATGGCAACCAGGTCACTAAAAGTGACCAGTCTTGTGTGTGCTGGGTTATCTGCTGATGTTGAAAGCTGAGACAAAAAAGAGAGATGTTTCACTAAGGTGATCTATGTTTTATGGAATGAAAATGCTTTTCTGTGATGGTGTGCAGGTTATCTACTTACCTGAACAGATGTTGATGGCTGCTCATCATCATTGTCCTGCAGACTATTTGAAACTACATTCTCTTCAATGAAGCCAATGTCCTCATCAATAAAGAGTGCCGCTTCTCTGATTTCATTCCCCTACAGCTGAATCTCAACCACTGCAGCAATTTCTGGTACCTCGTGATTCTGCTCAAGTCCAAGCTCAACTTCAAGCTCCTGCAGTGCTCTTTCTGTGGTGAGACTCTGTTCACAGGAAACATTCCTGTTCCTCTGAATCCTGCTTGGGCATTTTCTGTGGTGGCAGTCTTTGCCCATGCTTTTGTAAACAATGAAAAGAAGAGAGTCTTTAGCAGTTTCATCCCTCCTATCTTTCTTGTCCACTTCCGTCCAGCTTCAGTCCAGTTATGTTTTAAGCTCTTGAAGAGAGACTTATCGGCTGGCTGAAGTGCATGTGAATGTGTAATATGTGAAGGATAACTCATGACATGCACATTATGTGCTTTCATGAGGTTCAAGAAATCCAGATTCTATACATATGGAGTTACTTTTGTGTCTTTATTATGCAATCAAACAGAACAGATTTGAGAACAAAACGTTCCACACTGCGATCAAAAAATAGATTTGAGAGCAAAACTATCGACACTGCAATCAAAAAATGTTTCATTGTAAGTAAAATAAAATTGTGATTAAAAATGTATTAATGCAAATCAAAAACTTTTGTTTGCGAATCCAAAAGTTTTGTTTGCGAATCCAAAAGTTCTGAACGCTGTTTTTTGTGAATCCAAAAGTTTTGAACGCTGTTTTTTGCGAATCCAAAAGTTTTCATGGGCAGGACCTATGCTGAAAGATGTAAGACACGTCTCTATTGGCCAGTCTCAATAGAGTCAAACACTGTATAATTCCCCATTCATTTTCAGTGTTTCCGAGGCACGCTCGCTGGTAAGTTGATGAAATGACTGCATTTTATGACATTTTAGCGCATTAGCGGACCTCTCATCAATTTAGTCAATAGTGGTATTTTATGTAGCCAGCTTTAGTTAATGTTTATCGTAAGATAATAGCTTGTTAGATTCTAAATGCAGTTAGCTAACGTAAGCAACATTTCGCTAGCTACCATAACCAGATGTCAGTTGGCCTACATTTACCTCAAATGAATTGCAGTTATTGGTGTTCGTTGGCATACAAAGTTTATCTTCGGTTATTAGATTTATTGTTTAATTAGCAACACTCAGTTTTGACCATATTAGTACATCTGATTACAATGAATGGTAGCTAGCTGAACAAGGTTGTTCCTTGGTTAATTCAGTGATTACACACATCATTTGTTACGAAGTGCACCAATGACAGGTGATAAGATCAGCAGCATAAATGTGGATGATCACAGTAAAAAGAAAGTATAACTGCAGGTAGAAGAGCTGACATGAAACCATGGGAGACTAACTTTGATGACCTAGCAAGCCAGCTATCTATAAAGGATCCAAAAAACAAGGTATGTAATTGTCAGTTATATCTGTAGCATCCAAAACTTAATGCCAATGCCACTTAAATAGTTGAATTTATGTTTGAATATATAGTTAGACACTGAAACAATTTCTGTTATATAATCCCTGTAAGATATGTGATATTTATACTAAAATGCCAATATTCCCACAGATATTTCTGAAACTGTGGTGGGTTAACTCTAAACCCTCTAAAATAGTCAAATCAAATCAAGTTTTATCGTCACATACACAATCATACACAGTACAATGTATAGTGAAATTCTTAGGTGTCTAGCTCCAGAACAAAGCTAACAATTAGATAAATACAATATAATAAAGGTGAATCTAACAATAAAATAGAAAGTGAATCTAGCAATTAGATAAAATAAAACAGAATAAAGTAAAATAGAAAACTGGGGTGGTAAAAGCCCAAATCCAAATCCTGAGGTGCCTATGAAAGCTCTTGGAGCAGGATGCTTGCATGCTGTGGAAATGTTCGAGATGGAGAAGCGATACAAGATGTGTGCTGTTGTAGAGAGGATGATCAACTCCATAACTCGCTATCTCCCTGTTTTGTTTTCTAGGATAAAATGATTAAGTATAGGAGCTGAATAATTTGGATATTTTATATTTCAACCACTATAATGACGTGTGTGTGTGTCCAGTCTGAGGTTTGTGAGCGGCAGTCGTGACAGCAAGGCCCGGATCTAGCACTTCCAACAACAGGAGTGGAAGACCATGGGTGGGGGAACAGACTGGACCTTTACCCTCTCCCTGGACATATTATATAATAAAATGTTTTGTTGAATGCAATTAGTTGCCCTGTATATTCTGTACTATTGACCAAACTTCTTTCTTGGCTTAAATTGAGCAGTTGCTGGCATGATTGATATTTCGATTAGATTCAACTTTATTGTCATTGCACAAAGTACAAGTACTGAGACAACGAAATGCAGTTTAGCATCTAACCAGAAGTGCAAAAGGAGCAGTAAAGTGCTGTGCAGTGTAATGCACATATGTATAATATATAAATAGAATAAACAGTAAGGGTAGGTATGAATGTGCTAAAACATATACAGTATGAACAGTATTAACAGAATGAACAGTATGAACAGAGTAGTATGAATACGCTAAGATATATACAGTGTGAACACTAGTATGGACAGTATGAAATGTAAACGCTAGGAAATGCAGAGTAACAGCTTGAGGTATGATAAGAATACGATGTACACACGATAGATCAGATATAAACACTATAGACAGTAGTATAAATATGAATACACTACTGTCTATAGTGTTTATATCTGATCTATAGTGTGTACATCATATTCTTATAATACCTCGAGCTGTGTGCATGTTTATGTGAATGTCTTAACATAAGATAACATTAGGATGTGAGTAATTATGACCACAGAAGCACAAGTAAAATATTAGTGCATACATACTGTAAATGAATACATCTACAGTATGTACTCATTAATATTTTTCGTAACTGTTCACTATGTTATGGGAACAGTCCCCCTTCCCTCCAAAATTAAACACAGAAAAACTGATTAATGCTGTCTCTCCGCCACTCCCCAGAAATGCTATTATTATTGAATATAAGTGTCATCAACGTAGTAAGTTGTAATGTGGGCTGATGTTAGTAAACAAGAGAGGTAGTTTTGAAGTCCATGGAGAAGACAGAAAATCAATGCGCATGTATGTTTACACATAACTTCCGTCTTAGTAATAGCAAGCATGTTATATTTGAACTGGTGCATGTAGATTGCTTTTGTTTAACGATTCTTTCTTGATATAATTGTGCCGCCGTGTTAACACATTACTACGGTTGTGGACGGGTCAGCCACTCTTCACGGTAAGAAGAAATTTTAGGATAGCGCTTCTGATATTGCTTGTGTCGAAAGTGCTGCGACGGAAACAGCGATAGATTTACCCACTAGCCACATCTGTCCAAAATGTAAACAAGTCAGGCAGGTTTCACGTTCGGGAAAAATTTTATGACAACGTAACGTAGGCCTACCTATGACGAGCGAGTGACTAGCTAATTGAGCTAAGCTAGCAGCTATATGCTGACAAAATAATATGTATTTTCTAACCCATGACAACATCACAGATCATTAAACAAAAGCAATCTACATGCACCAGTTGAAACATAACATTCTTGCTATTACTAAGACGGAAGTTATGTGTAAACATACCTGCGCATCGATGTTCTGTCTTCTCCGCTACCACTCTGTCTTCTCCATGGACTTCAAAACTCCTTCTCTCGTTTACTAACAGTGGATGTTGCCAAGCTGTCACTCCAATCGAGACTGGCCAATAGAGATGTGTCTTACATCTTTCAGCGTAGGTCCCGCCCACAAAAACTTTTGTATTTGCAAAAAACAGCGTTCAAAACTTTTGGATTCGCAAAAAACAGCATTCAAAACTTTTGGATTCGCAAAGAAAACTTGGATTTGCAAACAAAACTTTTGGATTCGCAAACAAAAGTTTTTGATTCACATTTACATCACAAATTTATTTTACTTGCAATAAAAACTTTTTTGATTGCAGTGTCGATAGTTTTGCTCTCAAATGTATTCCGTTTGATTGCATAATAAAGACATATATACATGGCTACTGTGGCCATCTAAAAGTAAAACATGTGGCATGTTGTCATCCTTTGGCAGGCTTGCCACAAACCGCTGACCCCATTCCAAAAACAGCTGACCATTGATCCATCCATTATCGGAGGTTCTGACAATGGCATGCTCAAGGCATCCACTCAACCATTCCATCCTCACCCGCCTTCCTTTAAAGATGACCATAATTGGGGTGAAAGTTCCTGTGGCATTAAGACCAGCCAGGACCGTGGTTGTCTTACCTTTTTCTCCCGCGGTAACCTCAAAGCATGGTTTGCCAACTTCTCCGAGAACTTTTGAAGATTCCACAGGTGAGAGGGTCTGTCAATGATGTCTAACTCTGAAAGTAGCGAGTTATACTGCTGGAACCAGTACTCAACTGTCTGCGGATTCATTCCAGCTGCCCGCGCAGCAGAGAGGGACTCTGGCTTCCTCAAGCTGAAGCCTTTGTTTCTTCTCAGAAAGCCCTCCAACTTTAACAACTTTACCCAGGGTTGGCTAAGGAAATGTTTAGTTGTAATTTCTGTGGCAAGTTAGTTAAGACATTGAGGAGTTATATGCTTCATTGAAAACTTCATTGAAATGAACTGTTCTTCTCAAAAATGAATGAAGTGGATCTGGACAAGCAAATAACACCATTTTGAGTTGATAAAATTGTTTGAAGGATGCACAACAAGAACAGAATGCACAACAAATGTGTCGTGCATTCTTCAAAACATTTTTTCAGCTCAAAATGGTGTTGTTTGCTGGTCAAACAACACCATTAACCCTGAGTTTGCAGAGCTGCTTGGCTATCCGTGCATTCAAGTTAATAAAACTGTCTCTGAAGAACATTTGAGCCTTTGTTTCAGTGCTTTTGTGACACTTCAGAGTAGGTTGAAGGCTGATGGCATTGCCAAGATCTAAGAATCTCCTTTAAGGTAAGTAAACTGAACACATATTTAACAAATCTTTTAACATGTTAAGAGTAAATTGTCTTAATTATCTGCACACACTGCCCTTGTATAAATTATCTTGTCTTTATAACAAATGTAAAAATTTAAGTCTTTCGCTCCTGCCACCTTTCAGGCATTGTATTCACCTTTCAGGCGTTGTATTCACAACCACTCCTATGAGTGGTTGTGGACTTGGAGGGAACAACTTGCTGGCCTTTGTGACACCCAGGAAAACGGTGAGATTCTAATCCATTTAAATACCAAAAGCAAGCTGTTTTTGTTTTTAAAGATGATTTTTTTTGGGCATTTCTGCCACAGTGGAGAGAGAGGGATGATATGCAGCAAAGGGCCCAAGCCGGAATCGAACCTTAGCCGCTGCGATAACAATATGTGGTATGTGTTCTACCAGGTGAGCCACTTGGGAGGCCCAGCTGTTTACGTTTCTGAGTGTGAATTTAGCCATTTGATTGTAATTTGCAACATGTGCATTGAAAAGCAATCAACACGTTTGCTACAACACTGACCAAAGTTCAATTGTACAAGATCTGGTAGTTGGAAACTATAACAGAAGAGACTGAATGTTTAAGTTATGCATTCAGTACTGCAAGAAGTACAATTATTTATTAGTTTAAGCGGATTGTGACTTAGATGAAAATCGGACCACAATGTCTGGCCAGATTGAATCATGCTTGATGTCTGGCTCCTAGTCAAAGTATAAAAGGTGTCTGCACAAATTTGAGCCCTTGAAGCTAAAGGGCTCAGGCCACCTGGTCTGTTGTGATGTTCAGCAGTAGCTGTGCAAACAGAAGAGCCCTAAAAATGACAGTTGGGGATCAGCATCACTCTTAGGTGTATTGGCACTGTCTCATCTGAAGCTCTGTGACTAGAGTTAAGCTTTCAGGCCTGTCTGCCATTTTAGAGGTCATGAAACAAAGCACATTTTGAATCATTATTCTTGAGGGAATGGAATGTTGTGGAACATTAGGAAAAATTTTCAAATTGCAGCCCTCAAACCTTCACTGGCATTCCCCACATGCTACAGGTGCAGAGCAAGGTGGCATATCTTATGCAGTACAGTTTTTCTTTGTAAAGAGGCATGTTTTATCCTGCTTTTTAAACACGACTTTCAAGAATTTCAGAAATGTGTCTGACTCAGTTCTATGTCAGTTAATTACCATTGCACCCTCTTCCACGGCAAAACCTGTCCCTCAGCCCTGGTAACCTTGGGAATCCAAAAACTGCAGCCAGTTTCTATTACATTTTTCACCCTGTATATTTCTCACACTCTGGCTGTGTCCCAAGACAAGGTTAGCAGCAGTATTGTCACAATTTTTCACACTTGTCCTTCATAGGCATGTCCTAAACCGAAGTCATCAAAAATGTGTCCTTCTCAGGTGACTCATTTCAGTTAAATTTGAAGGCAACATCTCAGGAATGTATATCAAACAAGAACTACTATATATCCCATTGTCTTTGTGATTACCTCAGGCTTTTCACTTCCATTAAACAGCTGTAACGGTAAACACTGATCTCCTGTGGATACTGAACGATGTGACTTTATCATGCCTGTAATGTGCATACAAAATGTATTGCCTTTTGATGGTTCCTTTACCGTTGGGAAGCTACCTTTAGAGGGAGCTCATCTAAGGACGCAGGCAGTGAGACAGCTGCCTTCGTATTGGGACACTGTCTTTTTTAAAACAAACCAGGACACATACACAGTCTTAATTTCTTTCAAAATAAACTAATTTATTTGTTGAACAGATATTTAGCTCTCTTCAACTTAATGTTTGATCAAAACTTCTGTCTTCCAGTCCTGTTTAAACTAAATTAATTTTATGAATTAATTTTTTTACTGTTATGGGTACCAACACCTCTGCAACATAGTAGTCATACAATGCATACATTAAAAATAATAATATTAAAGAGTGATGGTCCTGAAGATGCCTACAGAACATCAGAGAAAGGGAGTGCCAACAGAAGCTGCTCAGCTGCGTCATACAGGCGATCAGTGCACCAAGTACAGGACTGGGGTGGGATGTTTAAAGCGACATCAACATAACACTGTCTGCCACCGCTGAAGCTAAAAGTGTTATGATTTGGTCTCACAGTATAAAAAAGTTAGAATCCACAAAGAGTGCTTCACAGAGAAAACATTAAAACAACAAACAAATAAAATAAAACATTAAAAATATTAGGAGCAAATATGAAAAATAATGACAAACTAAAATACAGAATATGAAAGCAAACAGAAGACAAAAATGCTAATTTAAACATATGTGTTTTCAAAAATCTTTTAAAAATATAAAACATTTGTTTCAAAGGGTGGGTGCTAGGCCAATGCATGATCACCCTTTGTACTGTGTCTATACACCCAACCAGATATTGCAGAGGCACAAGCAATTGAAAAAAATCAAAACAACTGGACCTCACCTCCATTGGGACACTGCAAAATGGCGATTTTTTTGGAAATTATGACAAGAAATCAATCAGGCAATTTCTAATTTTAAAGCAGGTAAATCTGTGGGTAATAATGGCTTTGCTGCAAAATGGTACAAAGTTAGGAGAGAACTACTGATACTTTGAGATCATTTTAACTAAACCCTAAAAGAGGGAGTTTCCCTCCATCTTGGAAGAACGCCATTACCTGTGATTCCAAAAGGGAATGGATAAAAGGAAATGCAGTAGATAAAGACCAAATACTGTTAAATCATGATTAATCAAATTGAAATCAAGATTATAAATTGTATGCATCTATACTGGCTAAGTGCAGAGGCTGTGATTGAACAACTGACAGATAAAGATCAGACTGGGTTTATACAAAAAAGACCCAGGACAGTATAACAAGTCTTCATAATAGATCACACATTAGAAAAGACTAGCGTCATCCGAGTTAGATTAGATGCAGAAAAAAACATTTGACTTGGTGGGGAGGGAATACTTATATTATGGGAAGATTCAGCTTTAGTACAAAATTCATGCAGTGTATCAGCACACTATCTACATTGCCCACTGCAAGAATAAAGATTAATGGACAATTATCAAAGCCAATACATCTATAGCTTGGATATACATAGGACTGCTCAGCTATCCCTGGGTTCTTTAATCTATTCATTGAACCAATGGCTCAAGCAATCAGAAAGGAATTCACTCTCGAGGGCATTGCATAACAGGTGCTGAACCCAACATATATCTACATGCTGATGATGTCTTACTCGTTCAGAAAACTGAACATGTGGCATACCTCTACAAATATATTTCCTTGCAATATATGGAATATCTTCTCGTTATGTCTTTAAGATTTAGAAAACTGGTATGTAACTTTAATCCCTCTCAGGAACCTGAAAAGGAATATCATCTTAAGTGCCACTCCATGCACCTCAAATATCTAGGGGTAACGTTGCCAGAGGACACATTTCAACTTTACCAATTAGAAGATGAATGATAATCTTGACGGATGGAGCCCCCTCACCCTCAACTTTGGCAATAGAATTATATCATCAAAATGAACATTTTACCTGGATTGCTATACTTGTTCCAATCAATCCCAGTAGAAATTCTAATTGGGCAGTTCAGAGACAAAAGAAAATCATGTATTTTACCTTGCAATTGCCGAGGGAGGATGGAAGGATGGAGCCGCCATGCCTGAGAGATTATTATGTAACAGCTCAATTTAGACATTTGATTTATTGGTGCAATACTGAATATTAAGTCAAATGGAAAGATATTGAATTGACATTGTTGGGTAAACCAAACCTTGCACCATCAAATACATTAATTCAAAATCAACAGGTTTGTTTTTCACTAAGTATCTGGTCAGGTGTTGTGGTAGCTAGCCAGCATGTGACAAAGATTTTTATCCCAGGAAGTCTAGATTCTGGTTACAGATAAGGAATGTTGTTACAACTTGAGAGTTTCCAGACCTGAATGTACCAAGGCATCATATTAATAAAGAAATATTTTTAAGACTAAAACAAGAATGGGAGAACGACTTGAACATGTAAATATCTCAAGACGAATGTGGGCTTTTATTCGCAGATTATCTCAAATTATACAAATTGCCATCACTACGATATTATGATTTTATATGTCTTAGGTAGAAAGAAAGACGATTGAACGGAATTTTGCAGATGATCTGGGTAGCCGTGACAGGTATTTGTTCAAAATTATAATGGCACCAAGAAAGAAGGCAATAACACCTTAAACCAATGGATAGATATGGAATGCATGACAAGATTTCAAAAAAGGAGAGAGGGACAAATGGGTGACACCCAGAATGATGAGAATGAGGACTCCTAATGGCTGTAGACACAACAGCAATCTATCTAACTGTGAAGCATTACTGCGAATATCAGTGTGAACATAACATATGCTTAGCCTCATCAACAACTTTAAATGTTATTGAATGAACTCATATCTACTCATACTGTAATTGGCTGAAAAATGCTCTCTCCCTTGCCACCTTAGCTAATGTGTGGTGAGCGTTCGGGCACAAAAGGGCTGCTGTGCATCGCCCAGTTGAGTGCTACACATTGGTGGTTGGTGAGGTGAGTTCCCACTCATCACTGTAAAGCACTTTGAGCATCTGGAAAGTGCAATAAAAATGTAATGATTCATTCACTCATTCATACTCTTTTAAAAAATATAAAAAATAGTTGAAAAATACAATATGCAACTCATATGCAATAAAGATGGTTAACACTGAATGTTTCAAGAACCAGGAAGAGTGTGGTAGAGTTTCATGAAATTAGCTAAATCAAATATTGATCAAACATTTACATGTCTGAAATATTTGTTAAATGTTTCAAATATTTATTTAAATGTTTGAAACGTTTAAGAGAAACAATTAATAAACCATTTATCTTAAAGGATATACATATTTTTTACTTGGACCTATTTTTCAAAACTGCTTCCACTGTGCAGATTGGTAAAGATGATCATTTTCTTAGATCTTTCTTTGTCAAGCTTCGGTCAACCCGAGAACCTGCTTTAGAATGCTCTTGCCATGCAAACTTGACATGAAATGCCTTCTAAATGTTGTTTTCCATCTTGATTGGCATACACAAGTGTATTAAGCCCATGGGCAACTGAAGTTGCCAAAGTCTCTACCACACTTTTTCCATCTGTGAATATTTTTGGATGACTATAGATGCTTTAAAAAGACATCTCTCTGAAAAATCTGGGCATCAATGGGTTAAATATATTACTGAGAGTAGTTGTTGCTCAAACCTTTAATAATGTTTATTTCCAATACTTTTTTGCACTGTAGAACCACTTCCTTATTTACATGGCAGCAGGCTGTATTCATGTGCACAAGGGGTGTGTTGGTAGAGTTGTTCACTACAATAACTTCCTTGGCCTGCAATAGATTGGCAACCTGTCCAGGGTGTATTCCTGCCTCTCTCCCAGTGCACACTGGGATAGGATCCAGCACTCTCCGTGACCCTGCCCAGGATAAGCGGGTATGTATATTGGGTGGAAGTATGGAACTTCCTTGGCAGTGTGTTGCACGCTTCTCTGCTTGCCATAGTTTGACAAAGTATGGTTCCACTAAAAAAGTAGCCAGTCAACTGAAGTTAGCCTGAAGGAAAACTGCATAAATGAATGTCCCTAGACATTTCTCCTAGAGCGGGCTAAGTATCTGTTTTTGCCATTAGTGTAGCTAGATTAGACTTCTACCTGTTTTGTAGTTTGCCCAGCATTAGTTTTGGTGTTTGTTTGTGAAGTGTAGTTTGAAGTGTAGTATCTTATTGGCCTCATTTGCTCTTAACTGACTGCATCAAGCAGGTATTGTGTGGAGCTAGTTAGCTGCTGGTTTGTGGGGCAATTGCTTAGTCACCAGCTGCTTTTCATTTGCTAATTAGGGCTTGTAGTCTGGCTTGGAGCGACGCTATATTATAACTGTTTGGAGTTAGTTGGTCAGAAAGTGCAATCAGGATTCAGCTGTGCAGGACCCGCAGAAGTTCTCCTAGAGCGGGCTAAGTATCTGTTTTTGCCATTAGTGTAGCTAGATTAGACTTCTACCTGTTTTGTAGTTTGCCCAGCATTAGTTTTGGTGTTTGTTTGTGAAGTGTAGTTGTGACGGTCAGAACAGCAGAGAATCTCACCACTTTCAAACGCAGACTGAAGACTCATCTCTTCAGGCTGCACCTCTCCCCACCCCTCTCTAGCCTATAGTTCAGCTCACTGTATCTAGCTAGGATAATTTGATTATGTTAGTGTATCTGGCAGGATTGTTTTTGTATGATTAGGTGTGATTCCAGTGCTAGTTTGTACTTGGTAGGATTCTTGCTTGCTGAACAAGCTTACTCTACAGGGTTGGAGTCCTGATCGATGTGGTCACTTCTGGCACTACGATCCTTACTTTACTCTAGTGTTTCTTTTGCGCCTCTACATCATGAAACCTATGCACTTGTTGTACGTCGCTCTGGATAAGAGCGTCTGCTAAATGCCTGTAATGTAATGTAATGTAATGTCCCCTTCAGGCTATACAGTTACTATTTTGATGGAGGTTATATTTTATGTGAATTAGGCTAGTTTGCATGACTTCATTAGACCGTGTTGTAAAGCAGAGTGGAGTGGTTCTTGGAGTGTTCAAAACTTGACAAAGAAAGATATGACAAAACTATTATCATTACCAGTCACTGTGGTGGAAGTAGTTCAGAATAATATGTTCAAATGGAAAAAACAAAGCTGTAAACAAACCGAATTCAGTTTTCCAACATTTGTGTTTGAAATCAGGTATAGCTATTGAATATGCTGTCCCAAAATGATATATCCAGCTCCATCCCTATGTGTTAAGAATTTGCATTGCTGCTGGATCTGTTCTGTGTGTACCCCTCTAGGGGGGTTTGGCCGCTGGCCTCCCGGCCTTATCCACGCTGGCTGCGCGGTTGGCAGGAGAGCTTCCAGAACAGAGCCATACTGACAAACATAACTATTTCCTTTATTGTCAATAAAGATCTTACTTTGATGACAGTGGAACCTGACTAAACTAAATGAAACCATTAGAAGCTTCATTATCTTTCAGAAGACACTAAGAAAACAAAGGCTACAGAACAGGAGACTGTGGTGAAACCTATAAAGACTCTTTGTGGGAGAATCTGAGACATACTTTCACAGCAGAAGTACATTTGCTTATTCAACAAACGCAGGTAGCAATATGCTGGCTAAGTCATTCAAGCCCACTAGTGAACATATCAGTCAAAGTACAAATCCCTAGAACTGGAGCTAGTCTGGGACACAGATAGACACGTAGGTAGGAATCACAGGAGACTCATACCACTCGAAGATACATTTCTGAAGGAGGCTAGGAGTCATACAAATAATTACTTATCTTATTTCCAGAGGAAAAGCCTCAATGACAAAGATGAAATCAATACCTGCAAACCATACACCAGTTGACTCATTCCCATGAGTCAGTGTTTGGTAATGGAACAATCTTCAGTCCAGAGCTGCATACAACTGTTATGATAATCTGACTCCTAAATGGAAAGAAACAAACCGTGTGATAACTCAACGGGACCTGTTAATTATTGGAGGACACAGGGGAGGATGTTTTGACTGCATATCAGAAATTTAAAACCCTGCTATCCCACAGATGATGATCTAGATTAACACGATCACGAGTAAAATCATCAGTAAAAAATCTTAATGAGGATACTACTCATATACATCACATACTGCTCACTGATGTCAGAGTAAACACTGTCAATGGGAAACCTGAGCTTTTGATGACAAGCTTAGTACACGTATCCTGATGAAAGACAGACAGTTTCTGTTCCACTGCTCACATACATTCTCTATATTTGTTCTTTTGTCAGGCTTGAGAAGCTGTGCTCACATGAACAGTTTGTACCATAAGGTTTGTACTGTAACAAGCAAAAAAATTATTTGAATAGGAACTCCCCTTTCCTTTAAAAAAAAAAACTTGCACCTCCAGTGTGGACACCACAAATTTCAAGCAGACCTCAGGAAAAATTTGCCTAATGTGGGCCCTTTTGAGAATAATGTTTATTTTTAATTAATTCAAAACACTTCAGTCATGTCTTCTTAAAGGTAATTATATTTGCCTTGAAGTGGCAGTGTGCAATGATTAAATCTAAGGGTTCTTTTCCCCAAGCAGTTAGGTACAGTCCCAGTTGTTACAGGCTGCAGCCCAATGTGCCAGTGTGCTACCAGATGCCTCATCAGGACTGAAGAACTTTTAATAATTATCCAGAGAGCAGTTCATCAGACATCACTTCAACAGTTCCTCTGGTGTCTGAAGGTCAGCGGATAAGAAGAGGGAATGCAATTACGGTAATATCCCCCTCTTTTATGTTGTCGATTTGCTATAAACACTGCGGTCGAGGAAGGGCCCAGTGGTTATCATAGATTGAACATATAAACAGCCTTCAATGACAATTCAGCAAAAAACAAGCTGGAGGGCCGATAAAAAGTATCAATTCCCAAATGGTGTCTACCCTGACAACACAGGCATATTTTGGGGTGTTACATTTTGGCGACGGGGTAACATTATTACCTTTGGGCCGCTTTCACAGCAAGCTGACTGAACTCACTAAACCAGAGTGAAGATCACAGTAGATCTTCCCTGGCTCCTGAGTCCTGTAACCAGGAGGAATATTTTCTGTAAGACCTCTACTGACAGTCTGTTGTTAATATATAGATGAGGCAGGGGAACTGAAACATCCTCATCATTAATAACTGGTACTTGATAAGATATTCGCACATCAATTGTTTGAAATGCATGTTTACTGGTAAACGAAAACAGGGTTTATTCAAAAGAAAACTCATAAAGATTCAACAATACTTTTTAATTAGCAAGAGAGCACAGCTCTGCGAGTAGAAACTGTCATCAAATTAAATATGGATGTGCACGGGTGAATATTAAAATGCAGCTTGTATGTACTGTTTCACTTATTTTAAAGGAATCTGTAATAGTAAGTTTAAAAGGTTCCCTGCTGAATCTTATATCCGTATGGCCTTGATGGTATTTGTTCTGGCAGAAAAGGGGAGCCACGTAACACATTCATTCTTGCCCCTTTGTCGCTCCTCCATTGTTTGGTCACTGGAAAAACAGAAGTACGTTATGCTGAAGCTAAAACTAATTGTACGCTGTGATACTGAGTGAAGCCTACATTAATGTTTTAATCCTTTGCTGACACTCGCATACATTGGCAAAACGTAGATATCATGCAACTGTTATTTTAGATTCACCCTTGCACCAGAAGTAACTAACCCAACTTTACTGTCTGAAAATAAAGAAGAACAAGCTATTTAATCTACTGCGGTGGTGGGGTGTTTTTTTATCGTATGCATGTGTTCCAAAGAAACCAAATACAATTACTTTTACTCACAGCATTGCCGGCCCTTGAAGCACCCGGTTTGTGCGTGGACTGTTGCAGCCCTGCATGTAAAGGTTGCTTCGAAGGGAAGGACAGCGTTTGGCCACTGTTTTTCTCCACTAGAATACAATAATATATTTGTGGTTAATCAATGATTGAATAACATGATTTTATTGCTCTAGTAGCAAGGGTTAATGTGACTGACGATTGAATCACAGAATTAATGACAGAATAATGGGACACTTAAGTAGGTTCATTTTATATGGTTCTATTAATTGTAGTTATTGTCAATAATGGAAAAATAACATGAAATATATCTGGATTCATTTTATATGGCTCTAGCAACGATAGTAAATTGCTGAATGAATAACAAAGTTTATTGATTAAGTGGATTTACTCCGGGTAGTACAATCAAAAACTTAATATCAGACTTTATGAGTGTTGTTGTTAGTGCTGTACTGGTATTGTTAACAGGTTGGAGTGAAATTAGATGGATGTGCATTTTCTTTGTTTTGTTTAGTTTTTCTTTTGTTTGAATTATTTGGTTTGATTTGGATTTGGTTTGTTTCTTTCAGGTTCATCTTCATATTAATTTAATTATTATTTTGGTTTATTTCTATTTTGCAAGAGTGGATCTCTCCTACCCAGTCCTTGCCCCCCCTTCTTTCTTTCCATCTGTCTTTGGAGTAAGACAGCCAATACTCTATGTCCATAGGTCCGCTCACCCCCCTCTCTTTCCGCTATCCCACTCTGAAATGCAGTAGCTCCTTTGATATAGCGACATCGATGTCACCCTAGTGATTGGTATGCCGGGCATGTTAACTTGTGCTTCTTTTGTGGGTAGTAAGAGTGTCACCCCTCCCTATAGTCTTGTGTGCTGAGTTTCTCTCTCTCCTCAGTGTCTACACCCTCTCCCATTTTTTTTGTTGGTATTGGTCCTTACATCACCCACTTAAAAGTCCATAAGTATATTGTTACAGGCTCTCTCCTATGTCTGGCCTTGCACTTCCTCCTGCATTTTGCTCCTTCCTCCTCCCCCTTTTTTTTGTTTGGTATGTCTATTTTGATTTGTGGTTGTTGGTTTGCTGTTTTTGTGTGTTGGTACCATTTATTGTGTTTTATTTATTTATACTGACCAGCCTATTCTGAGTTTGTTTTGTCAAGCTTACATGTGCTCGGCAGTCTAATGTACTGTAACGACCGGAATCCTGAGAAATACTTTCATATTTGCAGTCTAGAGCTGCCAAGGAACTCTGCAGTGTATAAAATTTGCATATTTCCACAACAGTCTAGAATTTGTCTGAGAGCCCTGAAATGGTGACACCTTCCCTCACCGTGTTG
Organism: Anguilla rostrata; assembly: GCF_018555375.3. Lineage (NCBI taxonomy): Eukaryota > Metazoa > Chordata > Actinopteri > Anguilliformes > Anguillidae > Anguilla > Anguilla rostrata. Next base: position 39,493,164 of record NC_057936.1, on the reverse strand, counting down.
TCCTAGCTATTGCTTACTCGTTTAATATTCATATGTCTTGTCCTATACTCTTGTTATTTGTAAAATAAAAATCATTGTATTATTTCACTATCTCAGCCTATGTCTTGGTCCATTTAACCCGTTTGCACAACCAGCTTTGATTTTTGAGAGGGCCTCCCACCCTAATTGGGAGTGGCATAGTCTAAATTAAATTAGCATAGCAGCACTTACGCCTCCTTCGTGTTACATATCGAAAAACTATCAAAAACAGCCTAAAGAACAAACAAACAAGAAAAAAATGTATGCGTTTTTATTAAATACTGGTTTATGAGAAGAAGCCAGTTTACTCAGAAATGTTACAATTCCTTGCAAAATCCTCTGAAATCAATGCAAGGGGAAATATTGTGGTCTAAGACCCTATTTATACACAATATGTTTCACCTGAGGAGGCCCTGTAATGTAATTTTTGCTTGTTATTTAGGTAATTGCTGCAGACTATTCATACGGGATAAAAAATCCCAGTTTTTTCACCCCAGTCACTGTAAATGTAAATGGGATATACAATCATGTTCAGTGCCCTCCAAAAATATATTAATAGTAGAGTGAAATTTTTTATTTTTGCTATGCACTGAAGACATCTGGATCTGAGATCAAAGGATGAATATGAGACAAAGGTACAGACAATCTGCTTTTATTTCATGGTATTTACATGCATATATGTTTTACCATTTTATCTTCTTATTAAATGGCTTCCAAGGCATTCAGTGCAGCTGCTTTCAGTTGATCCTTGTTTAGGGAGGTTTCTGTCTTCAGTCTCCTCTTCAGCAAGTGAAATGCATGCACAATTGGACTTGAATCAGGTGACTGACTGGCCAGTCCAAAACTTTCTACATTTTCCAATTTAGGAATACTTTGGTTGCATAGGCAATGTGTTTGGGGTCAGTTTCTTGCTGCAGGATGAAGAAATGGCCAGTGAAGTTGGAGGCATTTCTTTGTACATACAAAATGGTGTTTTTTGAATTTTTTGAAATGTATGTGTTTTTTAAAATCCAGAATTTGTTTCTAAATACTGTAAGTATCCATTATCCTATGCTCATGATACAGTAGGCCTTCACTATTCCCAACACAAGCACACAGACACCTGCACATCCAACTGTTCTCATACAACATTCTTCACCATAAATGCTTATTTTAATTACTTTATCGTTTCCTAGCCTAGAAAATGGAGGACCCTTGTATTATTATTATTTAATTTTTTTGTGAACAATTTTACATTTTATTTTATATATTCATCCCCCATTCCTGGCCCAGGATCTTTAGAATAGCTTTCTTGGTGGCAGGTAGTACTGCTAAAAGAACCTTAATTGAAAACTGCTTCAGATTCAACCGAAGAGTCATCCATCAGCAGTAAAACCTCAGGACAGAGGTGGGCTGTAATCTTAAAAATATTATTGAGTATATGGGCAACATAATACATTTAAATAAATTCCCAGCACACCAGGGCACACCTGACAAAAGGCTTCATGGCTAGCTTAATCTGGAATTGCCTAAAAGGGGTCTCATAACTCCTGTCAGCCAATTTGAAATTAATAAACTGGTGTGCCATGTTTGTTAAGTAAAAATATGTTCTCATAGTGTCCCAATCTGAAAGGCAAATTTCCATAGATCTTTGTACCCATTTTATTGTGGACAACTTTTCAAGTTGTAAACTGACATTTCGTTGTACACATATGATACTGCACAAGTCCAATATTGAATGGTTGATGGTGTAAGGGTGACAAAAACTAGCAGTCTGCAGTCATATGACACAAGCCCAAATAACTGACCGAAGCCTGAGGTTCGAAAATAAAGTGGGTTTATCCACTGAATACTCCTCTCGTAGTTCCCTAAAAGAAAGCAAAAATATTTCCTGCTGTGTGAATATTGCAATCCACCCAGGAAGGCTAAAGAAAGAGGTGTGAACCCATTAACTACAGGTTGTTCCACCAGATGTGGGAATGTGAATGCAATGCTGAAGACCACAGACAAAACTTGCTGACGATAGCCTATATCTATAATGTGCTGGAATAATAATACCCAGGCATATTCCGCTCTGCGGCAGCAGGGCGCCTTGTAACCCCTCCCACCCGCCCAAAGGGATCAAAGAGCTTCTCCACCCTAGCTCCCCAGTGGTGGAACGAACTCGTCCCTCTCCGAACCTCCCCCTCACTACCCATCTTCCGCCGTGGCCTGAAGACTCATCTCTTCAGACTATACCTAGACTAACCACCACCACGCTGTATATTTCACTCTTTTATATAAAAAAAAGAACCCTTCCTGTCACTTGTTACATGTTGCCCCATCCCAGCACTTCTTGGTAATTTGTATTTGTCCTAATACTGTAGCTTATTCTTCTGCCTAGTTGGCTTTGCAGATGTTAGGTCAGAATAGTGTTCACTGTTCTCGGCTAGAAATAGCTGTACAAAATAAGTATTGTACCTTACTGAACCCGTGTTTAGCAGTTGTCTACGACCATGAAATGCACTTTTTTGTACGTCGCTTTGGATAAAAGTGTCTGCCAAATGAATGTAATGTAATGCATATAGAACAAAACTTCTGCTTAAGATTTGCAAAAGGAAGGTCCTGTATATGATATGGTTGTACTAATTCTTCTTCCATTGGGCACCATAAAACCATGGTGGCTGGTTGAAGCCACCCTGATCTGAAAGGCTCAAAAGTAATATTATAAATTTGGATATGTGAGACCTCCCACTGTCAGGATTCTGCCTTTGTTTCTGTCTTTCCTTTTTTGGGCTGCCAGATAGCGGCACTTCAGTTTTGTATTTCAGTTCGTTTTCCCTCATTGGTTTTACTTGTATTATTGTTTTCAATTATTCAATCATTGTTTTGTTCACTTCTCGTTATCCCTTCCCTCTTTGGTGTGATCATGTCTTGAGTTCACCTGTGTCTGATTATTTGCCCTGTCTATTTAAGTTCTCTGTTTCCCTGACTCAGGTGCTGGTTCCTTTTGTATCTACCTGCGTTTCTGCCTGTGTATCTGCCCGTGTGTTACGCCAGATTTCTGTCCTGTCTGTTTTTCGCCTGCCTGTTTACTGCCTGCCTGTGTTCTGCCCTGCCCGAGTTCTGTTCTGCGTGTTTTTGGATTTTTGTAAGATCTGCTGTTTTGTTTTCTGAAGGAATTTTTGTGTTTTTGAAAATTGCCCTGCGTGGCCTCGTTTTTTGGTTTCCTGTTTTTCATGACCTGTTTTGTAAGTAAAGCCTTGTTTAAATTTACCTATTGCAGTTCTGAGTTTTTTACACTCTGCATCTGGGTCCTAAAACCCCGTTGCCTGACACCTACAGATTTGGGACATCACAGTAGATTACCTGATTCTGTGCTGCTTACCAGCCCAAACGAATCAAGAGCATAATGAGCTCACCTGATCAACATATTTAATATGCTAATCTGAAAAAAAAAAAAAAAATCTTCAGCCAATCTCGCCATAATAAACCACCCTCTGTACTAAAATTCATGATGCAATTGACAGATAGCTAGTTAGCGAGCTCAGTTTTGGTTTCTGTGTTTCTTCCCAGCAGTGGAGCACTTCAAGCCATAGCTGACAAGGTGTTTTGGAAACGATGATTGAAGAAGGAATAAGCCTCCTCCGGAGTCTTGAAAATTAGCTCTGTTGTTGACTTTCACCAATGCATTGAAAAATTGTCCACCCCCATTGCCCAAAGCTTCTTCCTTTCTTTTAGCGGCAGTGGCAGCAGTGTAATCCATGTAAAAAAACAATCTGCGACCTTGGAAAGATACAGGATCCTGTTGGAGAAAGGCCTGATGGTCATTGAACTGTTAATTAAATTTGACATCATGGTTATTTTTCTGTTGGCAGAGTTCAGTTTTGTACTTGTTGTGGTTGTTGGTTAGCTTACCCACTGTGGAAACAATTACTGCTATTTCCAATTTAAGTGGGCTAAGCAAACTTGCTGTTTCTGTGACAGATTTGATAACAGGCCTCAGTGCCTTGTCAATTGGTAACGGGAGTGTGCCTTGGAAGGTACTGACTAATTGGGATAAGTGTGCTTCCCATTCATCTTCTTCATCATCCGCCTGGTACTTTTTCCTTGGCTTAACATCAGGAGTTTTTGTAAGAAGAGATGGCAGCACCTGTGGCATGGATGGTCGATATGCTTATCATAATAAAGCTACATCAAATTAGGTGCCTAAATCACACTGGTTGTTCAAGAAATTAATAAAATACTGTGGTAGGAGTGGGAGCTTGACTAGCAGGCAACCATCTTCTAGAAGCATTATTATTATTATTATTACTGCTAATACTACTGCTGCTGTCATTGAGATTTCCACAGAATTAAATAATTTAATTCTCTCTAAATCTGGTCATTGACGCAGTTCCTGTTGACCTATGCCAGCAGAAAGATACCAAGAACCAGCTCATCACCCTAGTGAGTCAGTCCCTTTCCAACTCAACTGAATCCTTTCCGAAACCTATGGAGCGATCCCAAGAAGTAAACCACAGTGCTTACATGCTTGTTGAGGAACCACAAAATGCCAAGTGTCCAAATGAGCATAGAGAGGGGTGGGGGCGGGAGGGAAATAGTTTATTTCAATAACACTTTGCCATTTGTTTCAAGGAAATTGAATTGAAATTAAATTTATTTAACCACTTCATGCCCCCTAGTAGCCAGCATGCTGGTGTGCTGAGATTGCTAAACTCAAACATTCAGTGGAAACAACAAACTCTGTGTTCTAGCTTTATAAGTAGATGATACACAACAAATATGCCAAATGATGAGTTTCTAAGTGCCACCATTGTCTCATAGGTCGTCCATTTAACAAGCACCCCTTCCCTGCAGTCTCATCTGCATCTACACCCCTCAAGCATGACACACTGGACAATAGCACCTATCTGGAAGTTCATAAAACTATTCTTTCACCACCAACAATTTGAATTCCATCATTTGAATTTCATTAAGCCAACAATAGCTTGAAGGTATGCTAATACAGTGGTGAAAAATGCTGCTCACTTAATAGTGAAATATAGAAGATGTATTCTTGTGTAACTATGCCACTTTACTGCAACTAAATATGGAATAAATATACAATCTTACCATTGTTTTTGCACATAACGATGTCCCTTTCAAGATTCAATGGTTATTGTCTTAAAAGGAACATCTGTACTGTCTTGAACAATCTATTTGATAAATAAACAAACAAAGAAAGCGAGGGTAGGTATTTGCATCTAACTCTGAAGTTATAAAGTCTTAAATAGAACACTGCCTATATGGCCGAAGATTGGCCAGATTTGGCATCTGTGCAAAGGGATTATTTGCATGTGTCACACGCCAAGCGTGACACCCCTGAGAGGAGAGATGCGACAGTACCGGAGAAACACCGTTTCTGTCACATGGAGAGAGCACACACCCACAAACACGAAATAAAATAAATGGACCATTTCTCCCTTCCCCCTCATGGGTTCCGAGCAAAAACAATAAATTAAAACAACAAGCTAAAATAACAAAGACAAAAGAAAATAAACAGAGCAGCAACTTTTCATTTCACCTGCTCTGTAGCTGACCCACCTTCCCAGCCAGGTCCAGCTCCTCCAGCATCCCAGCTGAGGATTACTTTTCTTTTTCTTTAGTGCTCAAACAAAAACAAAACGAAACTCATAACTGCGCTCTCGGTTTTAGCTCCCGGTTTCGGCCCCGAACTGTGGAGAGCAGCACATCTTTAAGCACCTGGGCTGATTAGCCAATGCAGCCCAGGTGCATGTGCTCTCTCCACCAGCCGGCGCAGCCAAGACCAATCCGCCTCTCAGGCAGACCGAATGCCACAGCATGATTACACACAAACCCTACATCATTATGGAACCACCAGAACCTTTTACTGTTTAAGCACAGTTTTGTTTTAATTTTTCATTCATTACTTGTATACTGTGTAATTATTTAAATATAAATGTTTTCAAGAAGCAAAGAGTGTCTGTCCTCCCACTTTTCCCTGATTTTACTGGACATAACAGGAAGCATTAGTGTAGATGTTCACCAACGACTGGCCTTAGAGGTACAAACTGTTAACTCATGGAGTGTGAAGCATTTTCACCTGGCAAAGGGTTACAAGCTTACCTCCCATCTCATCCTCATGGGTGCAGGAAAAATAAAATGGCAATTAAAAATCAGGACCATGATGGAGCTTTCAGACATTGTGGTTTGTGTGAAAGAGAGGAATCAAAGACCTCTTGCAAAATATAAAACCACCGGGAATAAAATCAGCATGCCCAACCACCAGACCTCAAACATCTTTAAAATGAATGTAAAAGATGCTAAGTCTGAGACACACCCTGACTTTGAGGGGAGAAGTAGAAAATAAGCAATGCTTTTTATGTCTAGATGCCTTGAAAATTTTCCACAGTAGATGAAAAATTGCTGCTGATTTTCCAATCCTCTGGACATTTTCCCCCTCATTAGGAGTTGAATGGGATGGGTAGCATCCTTGTTTAGCCTTTGTCAGTGAAGCGGATTCCAATGCAAAGTCGCTTAAAATGAAGAAGTAAATCAATAGTCTGAATTCTAAGCTTTGTCTGGTCAGTGAGGGGTTTTTGTCCTATGGAGCCAGAGTGATACATTATTCAAGTGTCACTAATAACAGGTGCAGGTGATTTTTTCATTTTTATTTTATTTTATTTATTGATTTATCTATTTATTTATTTTATTTATTTGTGTGATCAATAAATATGACTGGTCAAACTGAAAGCAAATGTAGATTAGCTCATTTTCATTATGAAGGCATCACAAGAATGAATGTGCAGTTTCAGGCATAAGTCTTCCCATGGCAAGCTGCACCTTGTTCTGATTACAAACCTTTCCAATACAAACTCATCCTAAATACAGTATCTTCTTAATTTAGGAGTCTTCCAGGCATTTTTTACAATATGTCTGAAGAGATAAATACTGGACATCACCGAGATTCCTGCTCTCCTGCTCATTACCTTTCCTGCACCACCATAAATCACATGCTAAAAAAAGAACTGCACACTGGCTATGTCGGTGGCTTGCTTTGTTATATGTCTCAACCCCTGAAGTGAAGGCTTGTCGTGTCAGAATTTAATGGTGTAGAACACTACACCATGTTTATCAATGAAAATCTATATAAAAATTAATAATGCTTTTCTGTGAACACACTGGGCTCCAGTTTTCAGATAGTGTTATCGCTGACTGGCTTTCACTTCATTACTAAAGAACATTTCATGAGGTATTTTAAAGGAGCAAATCATGCTGTGATTTTATTTTATGCTCCCAGAATGAGAGTGTCAAATCGGTTATAAATGCGGAAAATGTGAATTAATTAGATAACTGGCTGTTGTTCAGGTGGTTTTCATGTAATACTGTTTTAATTCACATGTAAAACATAAAAAATATAAGTAAAAGTATAAAATATAGAGCTGCCAATAGGTTATATGATGTTTAGTAAAAATACCCAACACACTAAGCCTCTGCATGTCCTCAGATATTAGGACTAATTTATTTAATTTATTCAAGTGCCACAAACATCTATCTATCTATCTATCTATCTGTTGGCTAGGCTAATAAAAAAACCTGGCAAATAGGAAAAATGTTATATATCTTTATGTAGTATATTTAAAAAATATTTTTACTTCAGGATGGACTGTAACTGTTTTTTATTTTATTTTATTTTTTTTAACTTTCTCCACAAACAAATTTAGCAAATTGTGCCATCTTTGGACTTACAATGTGTCAGAAATAATTTCTGGTATATTTTGCGTCATGACCCACATACAGATATAATCTCCATCAGACTGATGTTCTCCACACTAGTTTGAGAGAAGACGTCTACCAAAGCATCCTCTGGGCCAATTTAAAATGAGTGACAGGAGGGATTGATTTATGAGGACTACAGTGCAAGGCTGGTAATCTGATGTTTTATTGGGCTTGTGCATGTGATGGCTGCAGAGTTTAGGTTCACTCTTTCTTCCTTTGATAACCTACTTGTGTGCTGGCTGTGTGATTTGTCTATGTGGGTAGATATACGTGTACATCTGTGTGTGTGTGTGTTTGAGAGAGAGAGCGAGAGAGTGAGAGAGCAATCTTTCTTTACTGTATGTTTCTCTGTTGAATATTACTGCAATGAACAGTTTTTCCTTTGCTTCTATGTTGGTAACAGTTTTATCTGGTGTGGCATTAGAGAAAATAATTAGAAAAAAAATAGCTGCAAGCTACAATTAAGGGGGTCAGGTACCCATAGCCACAAATACACAACTGTGATTGCCATTATGATTAGGTCCTTCATTTATTGTATTGATTTTAGTCTTTCTGCATCCTTCAGTATTTGGGTGAATATATTGTTATATCGCAATATAACAAAATGTATACACTACTTTGAAGTGAGCTCTGACACAAACACATTTTTAGTCAATGTTTTATCATTTATGTTAAATCTCAGTAAACATAATTGCCTATTGATAATACTGAAGTTTGCATATAACATTACTCTTACGGTTGTCAATAATAAGCAATTATTATAATAATTAAATACATTTAAATAAATAGGCTTTACTTGTCTCTGCATTTTGTTATTGGTCACATGGAACTCATGTCATGTGCATTGTGATTTCTTGATCATATCTTTTACTTGTACCAAAGGTCAGACAGTGATCATCTGGGAGGGGCCAAATTTGGTTGTGTAACATCATTCTATTTTTTAAGTAGTTGCAATTAGTCAGCTATTTAACAAACCATTTGCACCTACATGTAATTATTTGTTGAAGACAAATGGGAATTTATCAAGAGTGAAAAGTCATTGATTGTTATATAGTTTTGATCCAGACATTTTAAGTGTAACATTATACTTTTTTGTTAGAAAAGTATGGGGACAGCAACGTCAGTAATTTTCTAAGTGAATAACAAGATAAGGAGGAGCATGTTTATGAAGTGCTTAACGATTCAACTTTCAATAGAATGCTTAATTTTACCCAAAATTGTAGTCAAAATTCATTTCATAAAGTACCATCGCAAGGTTGAAGTCCAAGGCCAAAAATGAACTAGATACAGTACCTGGTCTATGTTTGTACCATTGCAAACAAATGGTGTTACTTCTAAAGTTCTCCGGACTGATTTCCTCTGCAAATCCTTAAACAGACTGCATATATCTGTGATCTTGACCAGTGGGATAATTCAAATCGCATTAGAGATGTAATGAGGTGTGCTTGTACTTGAAGAGCAAGAGTGAGGGAGACAGCCAGGAAGGTCTTATTTAAAGTGTGTCAGGGAAATAGTAGCTATACATTCTCAGTGAATAGTTGAGCCGGACAGGGCAGGTCTGTCTGTCTGTCTTGTTCTGTCATTCTCTCTGTCAGACTTAACCATGAAAAAATCATAAACAAATAAAATACATAACAATAAGAACAACGATAAAAACCAAAATAATAATCACCAGCATTTTCATCATCTTCATTGTTATACAATATTTTATGAGTTCTAACATAAGAAACTGTCAATTCTGGAAGATTTCACAATTCAGTCACACTTAAACTGCAGTCGAGACTTTAATGCCCAAAAATATTCTTTCTCCGGCAGCTGAGGTGCAAGGACATTTCAGAAAACAATGAATATTCTACAAATCCCTTGTGCAAATGGTGAAACTGACATGCTGGGAAATATCTAGAGAACATTAAAATGATGTTTAGTTGAGCACTTCAAACTCAGAAGTTTCTCTGGCCTCTGGAGTTTACTCTGAATGGCCATTCTGGAATCACAGTTCCCACTTCTGACCACCAGAGGCCACTAGTTCCCCATTCCTAGTGTTCCCCATTTTTGCATGTTTTGTATTCATCAATGATTTGAAATCATTTGCATCATTATTTGATTATTGGGTTGGTCATCATTTGCCCCTGGTTTTCATTTAGTTCATTCCTATCCGCTGCGTAACTGTGTATTTAGGTTCTTGGTTTCCTGTGTATCCTTGCTTGGTCTTGAAGTTTTGTTTGCATTTGTACCTGTAACCTGTTTCTCGCCTTTGTAACTTGTTTCTCACCTTTCAGAGTTTCTCAGTGCTTTCTTGTGTTTGCCCTGTTTGTTGTTTGCTCATCACATTCCCTAGTAAAGACTTCATTATTTCACTTCCTGTGCCTCTGGGGCTCATCTAGGCACCTGTATCCGTATACTGATCTCTCACAGTAAGACGAAGCCAGCAAGATGGTCCAGCAGAGATGAGCCAGATTCATAGTGCCTTATCCAGTCATGATGTAACCATCAGCCATCATAAATGTCTGCGTCAGTCACTGTTGGACAGCCTCCAGTCGCTTGTCACATCGGTACAGTGCACGCCAGGTCCAGCTGTCAGCAACCAATACTCGTTCTTTCTTTGAGGCTCACCTGACACATCCAGAACACTACAATGGACACCTGTCAGCCCTGTATAGGTTCCCCACAGACCACTCTAAGGTGGCTTTCATTATTTCACTGTTCTCACTTGGGCTATGGCAGCGTGGGAGCAATAGACCCAGTCTGCTCAAACATTTCAGACTTTGCAGGTGACATGAGCAAGGTTTTTATCAACTCAGAAGTAGAACAGAGGCTTTGAGAAAACATGTCGCTCTCCGGTAAGGCTTGCGAAGCGTTGCAGACTTTTACATTAAGTTCCACACACTTACAGGCTGGATGTAACAAGGTGGTCTTAGTTGCTACCTTTCATCAAGGACCATTGGAACAATGAACCCTTAGAGGCATAAGCTGAGATTAACATTTTTCACTATCCTCCGTTGTTTTTTTTTTGTTTGTTTTTTTTACAGATTAAACAGGTTAACATAATAAATAACCCCAAATGCAACCCCTCATTTTGTCTTGTCCTTATCATGAAATGTCAAGCTTAGGCTGGGGTATGATATGGATTAGTTGGCAGGAACCATTATATGAGAAACATGATCCTAAGAAATTCTGGAAAGTAATAAAATCTTCATTTGGGAATGTAACCACAAATGAGTTGCCAGCCTGCATTGTAAAAGACTCATGCACTCTAACTGATAAATCAGCCATTCTTAACTACTTTAATGAACATTTTGTTTCTTCAGGTTTTTTATTTGAGTCTTTACATCCAGATCCAAAACAGCCTAATGAGCACAGGGTTCACTCTTCACCACCCCCAATTAATTATATGGTTCAACCATTCAATTTTACTCGTCTTGATGTGATAGAGGTCCACAGAGCCTTAAAGCAACTGGATCCTAACAAATCCACAGGTCCTGACAAGCTTGATCCTTACTTTCTCAGGTTAGCTGTAGACTTTATAGCAGAACCTCTGACTCATATTTTTAATCTTACCCTTTTCAACAATGAGACTCCAAACATATGGAAATCTGCCTATGTTCTCCCTTTGCTGAAAGGAGTGGATCCCTCAGTTGTTAATAACTACAGGCCGATCTCTAAATTATGTGTTTTAGCTAAAGTCCTTGAAAAGTTTGTTAGTGAACAACTTAAAGAATTTTTAGACACAAATGGTGTTCTATCACAACATCAGTCAGGCTTTAGAAAACAACACAGCACAAGAACCGCTGCTATTAAAGTGGTGAATGACATTATTGAGGCACTGGACTGCAAAAATATTGTGCATATCTTTTTATTAATTTGTCCAAGGCTTTTGACACAGTTGATCATGTCACCTTGGTGGCTACAATATTGGCCTATCTGGGCGTGCTGTGAGTTGGTTTTCAAATTACTTGTCAGCTAGAACACAATGCCACAGGGCTCCATACTAGGACCACTGCTGTTCTTTATATATGTAAATAATCTTTGTGATAATTTATCAAATGCTGCATTCCATTTTTATGCAGATGATACAGTTATCTATTGCTCATCCCCTTCAGTAGTACATACCATTGCATTCCTGCAGTCTGCCTTTGATGTTGTTCAGTCCCATTTAACTCAACTTAAGTTGGTGTTAAATGCAGACAAATCCAAATTCATGCTATTTTCAAATGGCAAAGAGTTAGCATCTAATGTCCCTAAGATCTCAACTGATCAAGGGGTTGAAATTGAAATGGTCACAACATGTAAGTATTTAGGTATTATTATTGATCAGAACTTGTCATTCAAGTCACACATTGAAAACCTTGTTTCCAAGCTGAAACTTAAATTAAGTTTCTTCTTTAGGAATAAATCCTGTTTCTCCCTCTAGGCAAGGAAACACTTGATTTCAGCAACTTTTTGACCTTTATTGGATTACAGCGATCTGCTCTTTATGAATGCACCTGACCAGTGCCTAAAGAAGTTGGATACTGTATACCACTGTGCTTTACGTTTTATTACTGGCTGTGGCAATCTTGTACACCACTGTACTCTGTATGCTGCTGCTAAGTGGCCATCTCTGTATGTCTGCAGACTTTCGCATTGGTTGGCTTTTATATATAAATCTCTCCTTGGGCTGATTCCTCCTTATCTGGGTACAAACATGTGTAAAAACCAAAATCAATATGGCCTGCACTCTCACGATATTCTACAGATGTTGGTCCCCAGAGACAGAACAGAATTAGGCAAAAAAAGCTTCGAAATAAGCTGCCCCATCTTCCTGGAATAAGGTACAGAAGGACCTGAAATTGTCAGAACTGATTACTATGGGGGAATTTAAGTAAATTTTAAAGGATCTTGAAAATAGTACTCTTGGTCAATGTGATTGCTCCTAAATTTTCACTGAAATCGTTTTAGAAAAGTGTACCTGTTTATGCATCATAACTGGATTTTTGTCCTTGACCTTGTATTGCATTTTAACTGGATATTGTGTTCACTCATTTGAGTGTGTGACAGTTGTATTTGTCTGTTTGTATTGTTTGTGTTTACTGTTGTAACAATGTTTATGCTGCTTTCTTGGCCAGGTCACTCTTGAAACAGAGATTTTTTTAATCTCAATGAGACTTTTACCTGCTTAAATAAAGGATATATATATTTTTTTTTATTATTAAAAAATGTGTTCACTTGAGTACATCTCCAAAATCAAGTGTCAGCTCAGGTATTATTTTACAAGAATACGTTGTATGGAGTAACCACATTGTACAGCAATGGGACATACCATTGCTTTACAATGTATAAAAATATCAGCAGCATACAACAGAATACCTGGTGGAAATATACTCTGGGAACTGAAATGGTCAAAAAACAGTTTTCCTTTCTTTTAGTGACACTGCATCCAATTAAACAAACAAAAAACTATGCACAATAATAAATTATAACATAGAAATAAATGAACATTATGCATAACTATATGATAAAAACAAAAATAAATTCTTCATAAATGCCTATTACTATAATAACTACTAATTATTACTTTTTGCCATGATTTGAATGATGACCGATGAAAGGAGACAAACAACCTAAAAAAGTGACATGACTCGCAATGTAACACAGTCTGAGAATAACTGCAGGTTCTGTATTGCCTGTAAAACAATGGTTACAATAATAAATACAGTAGTACTGTATACATATAGTGTATGAAGTACAGTACATGTATTGTAACATTTGTATTTTATTACATGGTAACAATATGTAACCTAAGAATATAGGTATTTACGTCAGTTTCACCTTTTCAAGTGGGTCTATTGCAAGGAAATAAACACCCGCATTCCCAGAAAGGTCTTAAGGCTAAAGGTATTACAGGCTATCAATTCTTATTGTACAATATTGCAAACAAATGCAAACAAACAAATGAATAAGAAGAGGTAAAATATTTTTAACTGATAAATACTGAGGTGAATCAATAGACTTCTAACTGGTGAAATTGTGGACACCTGGCCAGTAAAACTAATCATCTGGAAGATAATGAAGAATTCAAAAGCAAAGCAAATAATAACGAGCCAAATCTGCGTTGTGTTAATTATTAAAGAAATGAAATGCATGTTTGACAATCTAAATAGGAGATTGATTAACCTCCGTCTTTCATTTCATCAGTTACCTCTTTTTATGTAATTGTTTGCAATATAGCACAACAAGCACAATACAACATGGGAATTATGTCCTTCATGGCATGCAAAGCTATTTCCAGCATATGTGTAAATATTTCAATGTAAATAATCCTTCTATACATGAAAAGCACCTAATTTAGAAAAATTAGCGGCTTGTTAAAATTCTGGGATTGCAATTGTGATGAAAACCAGTTTGGACAGGGGGCCCAAGGACCTAGTTTGGGAACCACTGATCTAAATTATATTATTATTTATTCCAGTTACCTGCCTGAGCATAATCAGCACATTCACCAGGTCTTACAGCAACTACTGGAGCACCAGCTGTACCGCATATGAAAGGCAGCTAAAGGTGAGTACCATGCTCACGAGGTGTCGCTGCTGGGTTTCACTGTATCTCGGGGAAATTTACAAATGGGCCCTCAAAAGGTGTGAGCTGTTCTAAAATGGTCTCAGCCCAGTTAGGTCAAAGAGGTACAAATGGTTCTTTGATTTTTCCAACTTCAATCACTGCTTTGTTAGAAAATTAAGCTTCCTGTTTGCACCATTAACCATCACCAGAAGCTCCAAGTCCCAATTCTCCTGATCCCCCAGAGGCAGCTTTCATGGAATGCAAGTAGTGATTCTCATGCTAATCCACCCTGACTTGTCCCTGCTTTTCTTGGTTGAAGTAGATGCCTCCAACATTGGGATAGGAGCTATCCTCTCATAATGATCCTCCAAGGACCAGAGACTGCATCTGTGTGCCTTCTTCTCATGTGATATGAGCCCCGCCATGCTGTTTTTTAACCGTTTTAATTGTACTCACTCTTTTCGCCCATGGTCTAACAACACCAAACCAGACATGCTCTCCTGCAATGTACCCCGGACTTTTTGAGAATAAGTTTTTGGTGGCCTACCATGGAGGCAGACACCTGTTCATTCATCTCAACTTGGCATACTTCTGCCCAAAGAAAAGTCCCAAGGCATCCCCTTGCCCATTCCCTCCCATTCCTGGTCCCAGATATCTATGGATTTTATTACAGGCCTACCTCATTCGGAGGGTTTCACCACCATCACGGTGCTGGTAGACAGATTAAATAAGGCTGCCCACGTTTTTCCACTGCCAAAACTTCCATCCACCTAAGAGACATGTTTTGCCTACATAGCTTGCACCAAGATATTTTGTCTGAACATGGCCGTCCGTCTGCCTTTTGGTTCCAGAGTACTCTGCTCTCTGTACTTCTGGCTTTCACCCCCTTCTGTCTAATGGCCAGACAGAGTAAATCAGCCAGGACCTGGAGACCATCCTGAGATTCTACCCATCAGACAACCCCTCAAGCTGGAGTCAGTTCCTTCCCTGGGCAGAGTTTGCGCACAGCACTCTGCAGGTCTTCAACTGGTCTGTCTGTCTTTCTGTTAGTTCAGGTTCCAGCTTCCCCTGTTCCCTGAGCTAGAGATTGAGGTGGCCATGGCTTCTGCCTGGCTGTTCATCTGTCGCTGCCATCAGACCTGGAAGAGGGTTAGAGCAGCGCTTCTCTGGCCATCATCCAGACATCAGCAGCAGGGTAGCCCTCACAGTCACCTCCTTCTTCTATTCCAGCCTCCACTCTCACTCTCCAGGTGGAGTCCCAGAAGTTGGTCCCTTCCTTCATCTGCACAATCAAAATCACACAGCAAGTCAATCCCATGTTCTACTGGCTCCAGTTGCCTCAGTCCATGCCGGTCCACCCGACCTTCAACGTGTCTCTGCGAGATGGTGAGGCTGGCCTGCAGCAGGGCAGGTGCTGCAGGTGTAGCTGTAGCTTGGACAACAACTGATGTAACTCATTTCATCAAAAAATGATGTAATGGGTAATCTCTCTCCAGCTAAATCCAGTTAATGTGCTAAAAATATCTACATAATACATAAAGCACAGGCAGAAATTTCTGGGTTACTTACAGAAAACCACACTTATCTGCTACTTTGTTGCTCCCTTATTTTTAATCACACTATGTTGTGTCAATATGGAATTGTACGGGGACCGTACATAGATTTAGACCAGCTCCTCAAATCGGAGTATAACCTTTGATCTGGAGAGTCAATACACCACTTACTCCTGAATCCTGAATGCCAGCAAAGCCATGGTACATGGTCTTTTATTTGTATCTCTTATGCTCTTATGTGTTTCTTATGTGTCCTTATGTGTTTATTTTATACTTTGTGTATTGTTGTGTACTATGTCATGCCATGTGAGCCAAAGGCAATTTTCCTCTCCGTGTGGACAAATAAAGTTGTATTGTATTGTATTGTATTGTAAAACAGCAGCTATGCTGTGGTAAGAGGGAGAGATCCTGGACATTCCAAAGATG